>NC_142532.1:1687500-2372500 GCF_964205215.1 Stylophora pistillata | reverse complement strand
AAGAAGCGAGCGAAGCAGAAAATGGCTAATGCTGAACACAAAGTACGAGTGGCGACAGCGTTCAGAGGAAACAGAGAAACTGATTTGGACTTACAAGTTGGCGACGAAGTTACTGTGCTTGTTAAGGTGAGGCTTGGTGGTGTTTAACTATGTGAGATCCTGTGCATGGACAACTGTACTTGGGTACCCTGTGAACCGTTCTAAGATATCGATGGCAGTTCTCTCCCCACAAAAAAGCTTGTAAAGGAACTTGCGGCAACTCATGGAGAAATGGTGACTTAAGTTTCGTCTTTCCTTTCTCATTTTAGAAAGATGATTGGTGGCAAGGACGATGTAGAAGTAAAGTCGGATGGTTTCCTGGTAAGCTTTGAGTTTTTCACCTAGCCTCGGCAGGGCTCGAAAAATATTTGGATTACACCTTGCCCGTTGGGCAAGTAACCCTTAAGTTTTGCTTGCCCGGGGCACTTCCCTGCTTGCCCAAGTTTTCAAACTAATTAATAATTCATGAACAGAAATTTACCTGGATTTTACCTGGATTTGAGCATCAAAGGGCTAGCTTCGTTTTCGCGGTAGAAATATGCGACTTCTCAGTTTTCACGAACAATTTCTAAAGTTTTAATTAATATATCGCTGTTAATATATCGTGCTAGGCAACAACTTCTGAGCCGTGAGCGCGCGTCACGCAATCAACAAAACAACGCTATAAATAGGCCATTTTACAGTTGTGTACTTAGTTGCCAAGCCTTTGATTCAGAGTGAGGCTGAAGGTGGCCTTGTTGTGATAGAGACCTGTATCTACTTAGCATGATAACAAAGTGATTTACAATTGAAAGGCAGCAAGGTTTGTATCATAACAAGGTCAACCCTAGCCTCACTCCCATTCAAAGGCTTGGCAACCAAGCACACAACTGTAAAATGGACTATTGAAATTTTCGTCAAGCTTCATCTAAACACTTGATTACCCTTGGGCCTAAAGCTTACTTTTTCTTCTCAAAATCGTTATCAAAAAGTTAGTCGGCGAACGGCTTGCCCGCTGGGTCCTTGCCCGTCGGGCAAGGAAGGAGAGAAAGTTACTTGCCCGAAGGGAAAATCTACTTGTCCCGGACGACCTGACGGGGGTTTTTTCGAGCCCTACTCGGTTGTTCGTTAGGTGAATAACGCTATCCGCTGGATAAATCTACATCGAGTGGATAGTGCAGTACGTTTTGTTAACAGCTATCCGTTGGATGGCGTTATCCGCCCTTTGAACAACTAGGCCTTGATGTTTACCTGTTACCTTGTAGTAAACAAGTAAATTAGCCACTTGGCAGTAAGTCTGATTGTGTTTATCTCTGGTGTTTGCAGCCACCTGGGTCTGTTTTCTTTTACCAGCATTTTGATAAGGCTTCAAGCTCGTGTTTTTTCCTAATAGCACTCATACCCTGTATTTGGCCATATTTACTGGACAGTCTTGGTCAAAATTTCCTTATGCGAGAAGTTCTGTCTATGGAAACGAGTGAAAAGGCAATCGACGAGTGATCGCGGAGATCAGTTTCCTGAAAGCTGCAGTTTTCTGCTCACTCCCTCTTTTGGCCGTCTCCGCTGACTGAGAGCTTGGGGTGGGCTTGGTCAATGACGCTTATGTCTTTTATCGTTTATAGCCTCTCACGTGATCTTAAGAACAGTAAAGGCTGTTCCAGATTATGGAAAACACGGATCAAGGAAATCCACTGCGGGGACCAGTGGGGAAAGCCCCTCCCCCTCCACCATAGGCAATGGGGACGAAAATGCTAACAATAAGGTACACGGATTATGTTTAATGCTTTTATTGCTAAATGGCTTTTATTGATTGGCGTAAAACCAAGGCTAAAGTTATTACAACAGCCAATCAGAAGAAAGGAAATGTCATAAGGAGCAAATGAGATCTCAAAGTGAAAACAATCAAACTGTCTCAAGCGCGGGAAAACGCGTGCGACCAAGTTGTGATTGGTTTTCAGTTTTGCATCTGACTGGTTGAGAGGTCGACGCGAGTTTTCTGGACCAATCACGGAGCGAAGTAAAGCAAAACCGACAAAACTCTGGATTACTTTCGACACTCGATGTATAATTGCTCCAATCATGGGGGGCACATTCTTTAATATAACCTTTAAAAAATTCGCGACAAAGAGGGGTGGTAGCATAGTGATTGGCGCGTTGAACTCTGGGTAGAGAATAACCAGTTTGAGCCCTGCGTGGGTCATTGTTTTGTGTTCCTGGATAAGACACTTGGTGCCGTTTATTTAAAAAAAGTTTAAACAAAACCGCGTTCTAAGCCATCTTCAATTTAGCCGAAACTTTTATCTGAACATTTATTTTTATGATCATGAGAGCCGAAAGTAAGTAATGAAAGGACATTTATTTGATTAGATCAACTCTCAAAAGAGAATCACTGAGGCCCGCTTCTTGCGTAAAACTGCGGTTTGAGTTAGACCTCATGTAAATTACAATTACACGTAATTTTCACAATTACAGGTACAAGATCTTGTCACGGAAAAAAGCTCGTCTTCTTTGGGTCGAAAAGAAAACACTTTCTTTCGTGAAAGATCCTCCACATCAGGCAGCCAAGTGCCGTAAGTAGAACACGCTTTGAAAAGTCTTTAAACCCCAGAGCACCCGAGATTAGACTGTTAATTCTCCCGTCTAGCTGCAACACATTTACTTATAGATCAGTAAGGAGAATTTGATGTTAGATCAAGATAAAAACCTCTACCTGATAAGTTTGAGTATTCTCATGAATACTGAATAATGCTGTCATTTGATTTGGTTATTTTTTTTTCAGTAGTACACCGCCAGCTGTGAGAGGCCGGGTAGGTACCGTTTTGTGTATTGTTCGAACAATACCTTTACCTTCACAGCTGTTAATCTAAGACCCTTTTTGTCACTCTTAGGTGAAACTGAAAAAAACTGGTGACTGGAGAAGGGAAATTCTTGGGGACATGACTGTGATGAACGCAGAGGAGGTAGCGTATTGGGTGTATTTGATTTTAATTCTGTTTCAAAGCTACTCGATCCTTTTTCTCCGCCAAGAGTCCCCAAACCTCGCCAAAGTTCTGCACGTTTCTAAGCTTGTCTCACCTTGTTCCATAAGCGTGGAATATGAATTTTAAAATCTTTCCATAGGAGATTGAAATTTGAAAAAATCCGAAATCGGGCATAACAACAATAACAAATGTAACTGTTCATTTAAACCCTGCATTTACATTTTTATACATTAATAACTAAAATAAATACAGATAGTACTTGTCGCCCCAAGTTAGCACAAGGGGCTTGATGGAACCGTCTAGAATCAGCCGAAGCCACCCGAAATTGGACAGAACTGTCCGAAATGAAAGGGAATTGTCGAGGTTTGATGGAAACGTCCGAAATCGGATGAAATCGCCCAAAATTAGACGGAGTCACCCGAAATTGGAAAAAGCTGTCCGATTGAGAGGGAGGCGTTCAAGTTTGACGGAACCGCCCAAAATTGTCCCAAGTTAGGCGGAGCCACCCTAAATCAGGGAAATGTCCCTATGAGACGATATTTTCTGTAATCGTCCAAAATTAGACGGACCTCTCCAATATCAGGTGGAAGCGTGCAAATTGAGGCTGCACCGTTCAAAATCGGACGAATCCGTAAGCGATCGCCAATTTTAACAAACTTTGTACATATTGAAAGAGTAGAACACTATTATTGATTTAGTAACTCTTCTTTGTGCTGTCTTCCAGTTACGGGAATTGAATAGCATTATGAGAGCGGAGCTTAGAACGCCGACAGGACTTCGTTCAAAGAGACTGGTAAATTACTTTCATTAAATATCTTTTATTTCAACTTATGTAGTATAGCTAATTTTCAACTGGATGCCTAAGGTGATGCAGAATTTCGCTGGTTTTGCTACACCTCGCCCTATGATTGGTTCAGAAAATTCGCACCAATTGTTTAACCAATCAGATGCAGAACTGAAATCAATCGCGACTTGGTGACCTGCATTTTCCCGCTCTTTAGACAGTTTTCTTGCTCTTACTTTGATTTTTCGCTGGCTCCTTGTAATACTCTTTGATTTTGGTTTAACTGCACTCTAAGTGCACACAAGAAAAATTTCTAATCGTCATATGTAAGCTACATCAAGGTTTGTAGATCTATAGCCAGCAGAGCAGGCGTAATTTCGGCGATTGAGTGGTCATTGTTTTCTAAGCGAAAAATATTGGCCGTCAGCGGTAGGCTGGGGAGAGAGAGAAATTTGTACCAAGGGGTGAGCGACAGTAAAAAAATTAAAGAGGGGGATAAGGTTGGGGGAGTGAATATCATTATTATTATTATTATTATTACTATTATTATTATTATTATTGTTGTTGTTGTTGTTGTTGTTGTTGTTGTTGTTGTCGTCTTTTTGCCCCTTCCCGCCCCTCCCCTACCGTAGACTAACTCCAACTTAGACATTTCCGGTTGAATAGACGATCGGGCACTTCTTTTAACTCGCCCGAAGAAGACGCCTGCACCGCAAGCTATTAGATCTACAAAAGTTTTTTTTTTCAGGTTTGTTATTTCCAATCCGATATTCCTCTCCAACCTTGGCCATCCCTGCTCCCTTATAACATATTCCTGCTCCCTTGATGTTCCCCTACTCCATCAACTCTTTCACTCCCGAGATCTAAGTACCAATTCTTCTCACTGTCTACCATACGTTTCTTATAAATATGATCTGAGAATTTGGTGATCAATCAAGCAGCATCTTTAGGTTGATATATGTCTTGTTCTTATTACCTTCCTTCTTGACAATTTATTGATATTTTAAGGGGAAATTATTTATTGGTCAGCCCCATGGAGTGAAAGGTATTTTGGGAACTGTTAACGATGAGTATTACTTTACATGCTTGCTATGGTGGTATTTTTCTTTCAGGGTCCACTAAGATTGAGCGGCGACGATGACTCTATGAGGTTGGGTCTGAATAATGTGTTTTGTTGTCTGTCATCTTTGTTACTCTTTACTGATCGGGTCGTTCACACTTTAACTCCAAAGATCTGACTGTTAATTCTCAACTCTAGCTGCTGCACATTTTCTTGTTGATTAGTTACGAGAATTTGTTAGATCTAGATAACAATTTCTACCTGATAAGTTTGAGTATTCTCATTACCTGTTTGCTGGATAATGTATGGATATTTTAGGGAGAAGTTACATGTTAATCACTTCCAGGAGTTAGAGGGTTAAAGATTAATTTGCAATTTCTTTTCCTTCATTTTCCAACTAGGGAATGTGCCATTAGTGAAGACCATGAGCTCGCGGATATTAACCAAGGTGAGAACGTGTATCGTTGAAACTTGAGTGATGTAACATCTGGATAGGGTTGGAATCCTCTTAATGGAATGCAGAAGTGGTTATAGGGCAAGGGAGAGGGCAGGAGTCCTCCACATTTTTGGATTTAACAATAAATTCTAAAGGAGTTTGAATCATATTAAATATATGACAGACAGAGAGGGGAATTCTTCTTCAGGACCCAGTTGTTCCAAGGCCGATTAGCGGTAACCCAGGATTAAAATTTTATCCAGATTTCTTTATTTCTTTGTGCAAAAGCCTTTATACATTTTATACATTTTCAGTTGCGAACAAACCTTCGATCAATTTTTCAAACACATCGTTTTTATTTTTGGGCTTTTCTTTTTCAGGTCGACCAAACAGTGCTCTGGATCCCAGGCCCTACTCTGCGCGATATTTAGGCAGGTCTAGTAGTCCACGGTTTAGTCAGAATTCAGTTGGTCCTTTGAACAGATTACGAACCGAGAGTGGAAGTAGCAGTGAGCGGTCGCCATCATCAGCAAAGATACCTACGGTAGAGGTACGTGTTAGCTCAGGGAATTAACTTATTAACCCTTTAACTATTAAGATCTGGTTGTTAATTCTATCCTCTAGCTGCTACACATTTCCTTATAAATTAGTCATTTTTAGAGAATTTGGTGTTCGATCAAGATAACAACTTCTACCTGATAAGTTTGAGTATCCTCATTACCTGTTTGCTGGATAATTTATGGATATTATAGGGAGAAGTCAGATGCTAATCATTTCAGGGAGTTATAGAGCTAATGCTCATTCGTGATGAATAATAGGAGAGATTTTCTCATGTAACTTTTTATGCATTTCCTTTTGATTTTTTGTTTTGTTTCTGTTTTTGTTTTTAGTTTTTCAGTCCCGGTACCCCGACCCCACCCTCCACAACCACAGAGCAACTCACGTCCTCGTCAGCAAATAGTGCCAGGCTCTCTTCCAGCCCAAAATTGTCACCGAAGGAAAAGAGACCTGCGGAGAAACCGAAAAATGGCGAGATGCCAGAGTGGATGAAAAATTTTGTCGAAACAAACAATTTAATTGTCGGTCAAGATATCAAGCTGGATGACTCAAAAGCCGCGGGAAGACGGCGCTCGTCAACTTCTCCATCCGGCACAGGAACTACAAAATCTGGAACTAAAACTAAAACGGGAAGTAAATCCTCCGGATCGGGATCACCGAGGGGTTCTGGAGGTACTAGCGGGACAAAATCCCGCACGTCTCCTGGTGTTCCTAAGAAAGGAGGGACAAGTCTCGTTGGATCCCGAAGTTCCGGAGGAAGGCCTGTCACACCGGGTAAAGCAGCTAATAGGCAATCCCTGTCTTAATGCTTATTTTAATTAGAAGATAGAGATCGTCGCTGAATGAGATTAGCTGGTCACGCTACGTTTTTGCGTGACATAAAAGATTAAAACGAGGGTGACCTTCTCCTGGTCACACAATTGCAACCGTCGTGGAGAAAAGGGGAGGTTCAAATTTATGTCATGCCCAGGAGTTTTTCTGTTCAATCCTACTAATGATGTTTAAGCGTATTCCTCAGGGGTGGGGCAAGAATCACTGTTCGCACTATGTCTGTGGTGAGCTACTAGTCGGGAGGACTCTCTCCAGTCCCCTCCTAAAGAGAGAAAGACTCGTCCAAGTTAGTGTAACGTACATAAGATAACTTATTTCTCTATTTTGTAGATTTATTTCATGTAGTTAGTCAAGTACAGTCTAGCTTTTTCTTCTAAAGTATTTGATATTAAAAGAATTATAAGAACACTGTTTCATCTTTGTATTTCTCTCCTAATCTCGTGCCCAGATCCCACCTTGTAACTGTAACTGGCAACTGCTTGGCCGTGGAAGGTCTAGTTACGGGACTTTCCCCCCCCCCCCCCCCCTTTATCTTTGCATGAACTTTTCATCGTCTGCCACACATCCCCCACATTGAAACTTTGTGTATTCTTTCTTTTTCTAATGGAAACGTCTTGTGCGCTGTCTTTAGTGTTCAATTGTTTTTGTGCTTTTTTTTTTCTTACATAGTAGGTTTTGGTTTTCTGTGCTTTTAATTCCCTGCCTTTTTTTAGCGCTTTCTATTTGGCTTTCCATGCAACCCCACCACTCGTTTCTCTGAAAACACTTCTTTTGTGCGTGACCCTGTCATCCTTTTAAATTTCTCCAGTTGGGATGTTCATGCTATCATACACATGGGCCAAAATGGATATTTTCCTGACAACTCTTGTGGGCTGAGGGAATGCCCTCCGAATATTGAAACAATAGAATTTAGTTAAAAAGAAAAAGGGTTGAGCAAGGGTAAGGGTTATGCAGTGGTCCATGAAAGCTCATTACCAAATTTCTATTATTGCAATATTCATGCGTTTCTTTCTCAGTGAAATGGGGAAATTCCTGACAATATATGGCTCGTTACAAAGAGTGTGATTCGTTGTGTATTGTATGCAAGTCCATAAGCTACGACTCTTGTGCGCTGAGAAAATCGTCTCTGAATATTAAAACAATCGAAATTCTTTAATGAGTTTTTGGTTAATCTGGAAGACCCACTAACTAAAACGAGCTTTCAACTCGAAAAAAGGGAATTCCTGCACAATTTATAGCTCGTTAAGAGCGTGATTAGCTGTGTATTGTATGCGGATGTCAAAGCTACAGATCTTTTATGGGCCAAGAAAATCCTCTCTAAATATTAAAACAATAGAATTTTGTTCATGCGATTACATCTCTACGAAAACAGGGAATTCCTTGACAATTTATAGCTCGTTAGAAATAGCGTGATTAGCTGTGCGTCTGTGCAAGTCTCAAAGCTACCGCTCTTTTGTGCGCCGAGAAAATCCTCTCTGAATATTAAAACAATAGAAATTTGTTAATGAGCTTCTCGTTAACCTAGAAGAACCACTAACTAAAACGAGCTTTCACCTTGAAAAGGGGGCTGTTCCTGAACGAACTATAGCTCGTTACAAAAGGGAGTGATTAGCTATGTATTGTGTGCAAGTTTCAAAGCCAAAGATATTTTGTGAGCCGAGAAAATACTCTCTGAATATTAAAACCATAAACTATTGTTAATGCACTTATATCTATGTGAAAACGGGGAATTCCTTAACAATCTATACCTCGTTAGAAAGAGCGTCATTGGCTGTGTATTGTGTGCAAGTGTCAAAGCTACAGCTCTTTTGTGCGCCGAGAAAATACTCTCTGAATATTGAAACAATAGAAGTTTGTTAATGAGCTCTTGGTTAATCTGGCAGACCCACTAGCTAAAACGAGCTTTCAGCTTCACTAACAAATTCTATTGTTTTAATACTCAGAGAGGAATTTCTCAGCCCACATGCGATTATATACTAAATATAAAACAATTTCTAGCTCGTTATAAAGGGCATGATTAGCTCTGCATTGTGTGCTAATCTCAAAGCTACAGCTCTTTTGTGAGCCGAGAAAATCCTCTCTGAATATTACAAACAATAGAAATTCGTTAATGAGCTCTTGGTTAATCTGGAAGACCCACTAGCTAAAGCGAGCTTTCAGCTTCACTAGCATAATTCTATTGTTTTAATACTCAGAGAGTATTTTCTCTGCCCACATGCGATTATATATTAAATATAAAACAATTTCTTGCTCGTTATAAAGGGCATGATTAGCTCTGTATTTTGTGTTAATCTCAAAGCTACAGCTCTTTTGTGAGCCGAGAAAATCCTCTCTGAATATTACAAACAATAGAAATTCGTTAATGAGCTCTTGGTTAATCTGGAAGACCCACTAGCTAAAACGAACTTTCAACTTCACTAGCATAATTCTATTGTTTTAATACTCAGAGAGTATTTTCTCTGCCCACATGCGATTATATATTAAATATAAATAGCTCTTTATTGTGTGCTAATCTCAAAGCTACAGCTCTCTTGTGAACCGAGAAAATGCTCTCTGAATATCAAAACAATGAAAATTTGTTAATGAGGTGTTGGTAAATCTGGAAGAACCATTAGCTAAAACAGATTTTCTCGGCGCACATAAGAGATGTAGCTTTGACACTTGCACAGAATACACAGCTAATCGCGTTCTTTTTAACGAGGTATTTATTGTCAAGGGATTCCCCACTTTCGCAGAGATATTAGCGCATAAACTAAATTTTATCAAACAACAAACATATGAAATACATATATATGAACTGCGGTTATGAAACGTATATGTGCACGATCCTTCGCAGTAATTACTCGATATACTCGCAGAGGTCAGTGGTTCGAATCCCGTACAGGCCTGAATTTTTTTCAGGTCTGATTTTCACTATTGCTTAAATAGTGCTTTACTGCGAAGGATCGTGCACATATACGTTTCATAACCGCAGTTCATATATATGTATTTCATATGTTTGTTGTTTGATTTTATCATCCACGGGTTTATGTCGAATTAATTTGATGGCCTGCTCCCAGTTGGCTTGTTAGCTCAATTGGTAGAGCGCTGCACTAGTATCGCAGAGGTCAGTGGTTCGAATCCCGTATAGGCCTGAATTTTTTTCAGGTCTGATTTTCACTATTGCTTAAATAGTGCTTTACTGCGAAGGATCGTGCACATATACTAAATTTTATGTTTTTTACATTCAGAGAGGATTTTCGCTTTGACACTTGCACACAATACACAGCTAATCACGCCCTTTCTAACCTGGCATTAATTGTCCAGGAATTCCCCTTTTTCGAGCTGAAAGCTCGTTTTAGTTAGTGGGTCTTCCAGATTAACCAAGAGCTCGTTGACGAATTTCTATTGTTTCAATATTCAGAAAGGATTTTCTCGGCGCACAAAAGAGCTGTAGCTTTGAAATTAGCACATGAGCAATATGAGCCGTAGCACACAATACAGAGCTAATCATGCCCTTTATGACGAGCTGGAAATTGTTTTATGTTTAATATATAATCGCATGTGGGTCGAGAAAATACTCTCTGAGTATTAAAACAATAGAATTTTGCTAGTGAAGTTGAAAGTTCGTTTTAGCTAGTGGGTCTTCCAGATTAACGAAGAGCTCATTGACGAATTTCCATTGTTTGTAATATTCAGAGAGGATTTTCTTGGCCCACAAAAGAGCTGTAGCTTTGAAATTAACACACAATACAGAGCTAATCGTTCCCTTTATAACGAGCTGGAAATTGTTTTATATTTAATATATAATCGCATGTGGGCAGAGAAAATACTCTCTGACTATTAAAACAATAAAATTTTGCTAGTGAAGTTGAAAGTTCGTTTTAGCTAGTGGATTTTCCAGATTAACCAAGAGCTCATTAACGAATTTCTATTGTTTGTAATAGTCAGAGAGGATTCAAGTTGGCCCACAAAAGAGCTGTAGGTTTGAGCTAATCATGCCCTTTATAACGAGCTAGAAATTGTTTTATATTTAATATATAATCGCATGTAGGCCGAGAAAATCCTCTCTGGGTATTAAAACAATAGAATTTTGCTAGTGAAGCTGAAAGCTCGTTTTAGCTAGCGAGTCTTCCAGATTAACCAAGAGCTTATTAACGAATTTCTATTGTTTCAATATTCAGAGAGTATTTTCTCCGCGCATAAAAGAGCTGTAGCTTTGACACTTGCACACAATAAACAGCCAATGACGCTCTTTATAACGAGGTATAAATTGTTAAGGAATTCCCCGTTTTTGCATAGATATAAGCACATTAACAATAGTTTATGGTTTTAATATTCAGAGAAGACTTTCTAGGCTCACAAAAGATCTGTAGGGTCTTCCAGATTAACCAAGAGCTTATTAACGAATTAATATTTTTATTGTTTTAATATTCAGAGAGGATTTTCTCGGCCCACAAAAGATCTGTAGCTTTGAAACTTGCACACGATTCCCAGCTAATCACGTTCTTTCTAACGAGCTCTAAATTGTCTAGAAATTCTCCTTTTTCGAGTTGAAAGCTTGTTTTAGCTAGTGGGTCTTCCAGATTAACCAAGAGCCTATTAACAAATTTCTTTTGTTTTATTATTGAGAGGATTTTCTCGGTGCACAAGAGAGCTGTAGCTTTGACACTTGCACACAATACACAGCTAATCACTCTCTTTCCAACGAGCTATAAATTGTCACAGGAATTCCCCTTTTTTTGCAGAGATATAAGCGCATGAGCAAAATTCGATGGTTTTAATATTCAGAGAGGATTTTCGCTTTGACACTTGCACACGATACACAGCTAATTACGCCCTTTCTAACGACCTATAAATTGTTCAGGATTTCTCCTTTTTGGAATTGAAAGCTCGATAGCTCGTTAGAAAGGGCGTGATTAGCTGTGTATTGTGTGCAAGTGTCAAAGTTACAGCTCTTTTGTGGGCCGAGAAAATCCTCTCTGAATGTGGAAAGAATAGAATTTGGTCGGTAAGATAGAAAACTAGGGTTATTTCGTGCCCCCCTCAAAAAACTCATCATCTCGTATTTATGGGTTTACAAGTCAGTGAAAAGGGGGTAATTCAGCAGAATTTAAAGTACATGTCTTGTGGGAGCTAAGAAAATAACTTCGGAATATAGGGAAAATTGACTAGTATACAAAGAAATACAAGGCTCAAGAACTAAATTGTATTGTTTTTAATATTCACAGGTTGACGTTTCTGCTACGTTTCAAAGTCACGGCAGTTATATCTGCGTGAAAATAGAAACGTGGTGAAGCAATTGGTTCTCTTTAAAAAGTCACAGGCCTGTGAACAATCTGTTTATTCTAAAGTTCAGAATGATAGAGTTAGTGAGACTTTCAAATGCCTGTGCGTTTTAAGGGTTTTAAGTTCGTAAATATCATTGAAAGCAAAGTGGAATATAAATCAAACGTTTTAAAAATTTTATTGATGATGATGTCATTCCAGCCGAGTGTCCATATTTTTTAGGAGATTTTCCACATGTTGTAAATTGTTCCCACAATCTTTGTTTACATAACAGTGAATACTTGTGGAAGTCCCCAAGTGTTTCCGATGAGTCTTCGTGAACGTCGTCGACCGGGGGTGATTCGAAGATTTAAACGAATGGCCATGTCATTTCAATGTTTTGCGCGTCATTTTATTCGCAATATTTACTCCGCTCATTTGAGGAAAAAGAAGCTGGGCGAGAGTAGGAGTGTTGACTTGAGTGTTTCTGGCTAAGTGTGCTTTATTTTCTTTTTCTTCTTCTGCTCGTAGAATTGTCCTGTTTTTGACTTCACAGATTTTATCAGCAGCGATAAGCTAAGGAAAGCGAAGCACAATCATTTTATGTGAATAAAAAAAATCCGGAGATTGGAAAGAGAGGCGGAAAGCTTCTAAACTACAAGTAGTCCGTCCTTTACAACGAAGTCCGTCGCGGACGCAAAAAATATCATGAAAGCACACTGCGAGGAACTCTGGGTATGCGCCTCACTCCCAGAACTTCGTTCGATGCGTAAACATCAATTTTCACTGACTTTTCTTGACTCGCGCGACAGACTTTGCCAAGAAGCAGGGACTGCTTGTAGTCTAGAGAGCTTCTGTAGTGGGTTAGGATGTTTGTGTAAAACCGCAAACTTACCTCGGATCTTTTCTGAGGCTTTGATCTCCTGTAATATCAGACAACATCAAAATATTTGAGAATACATAGATTGAAAAAAACTTACTGTACATTGGAAACTGCAAAAGAGCCACCTCTATAAGAAGACAGACACCTTTCTATAAAGCCTCTCTATATAAGCTGACTTGTCCCCAGTCCTTTTAAAAATGTGCGAAGCGATATAGTGAGGGAGAAGGGGGTGATGGAGAGGAGTTCTTTCCTTGTTTTTCTCCTAGCCCATTATGCGTCGCGCTCCCATACTGCTTACATTCGGAGACAACTGAGTACGAGTCCTCTCTATAAGAAGGAAAGTTGTTCTTCCCCGTGTCTTGGAAACCTTGAGCTCATTCCCACGAAAATGATGGGTTAGATAATAAGTCTCGACTATAAGTTATGATTTAAATGTACCCACCTGTTTTCTGGCCTGGCTGAGCTTTTTCAACTTCTGACCTTTCTCTTCTTTTCTGTCGTTCCACTAGAATTGTCTGCATGGCTTTAGTTTTCCTGTTGAAACAGAATCACGATATTGACACAGTAACCCTGGAGACATTGACGTTTTTGACCAACAAACCAAATTAAGGATAATGATAAAGAAATTACGCACCTCTGATTGGCTGAAAACGAGTGCATTTTCTATGTAACACGAGTGCAAATTACAAATTGCGTGCGCGCTGTCAAAATTGTGTCCGTCTTGACTTCCTTTAACACTTTTCTTCATGTAAATTATTGATAAGCAATAAAATGATTTCTCATGCAATTTGGTGTAAACAAGCACATTGTTGTCTTTTTTTAAAGACTAAAAATTGCACTCGCACTCCAAGCACGTGTCATTGTGTTTACTTAGAAAAATTAACTAGCGTTTATGTACAATAAATAGTCCCTTTTACAGTTGCAGGCTTGGTGGCCAAGCCTTTGAACAGGAGTGAGGCTAAGGGTGACCCTGTTGCGATAGAGACCTGTATCTAGTTAGCATGATAACAAAGAAATTTGCATTTGAAAAGCAGCAACATCCCCACCATGACAAGGTCACCCTAAGCCTCACTCCTGTTCAAAGGCTTGGCCACCTAGCCCACAACTGTAAAAAAGACTATTGCACGAGAAATCATGTTATTACCTACACTTACACAACAATTTACAATCACTCAGCAGACGGATCTTAAACTCCCCTTACTAATAAAAAACTACCATAGATAGGATACGATGAAGCAGGGAGAAATCCCATAATCATCCTACCTGTATTGTGGGTCTGAAGGATCCACAGCGAAGTGATGTGAAGTAAACAGCGCATCAAACCGAGAATCTTGTAGATCCACGTTGAAATTATCCTCCACAATTTCCTCATCCTTCGCTTTCCTTTTCCTCTTCTTTTTGCTCTTCTTCTCTTTTTCCATAATTCCTTTCAGGCTAAAATGCTGGCGGTCGTCTTTCTCGTCCATTAAAAGCAATTCAAGCTCCGCCTTGATTCAAAATAATTAACAGAAAAAATGTTATGTTTCATTTAGAAGTATACTTGAAAAAAAATTGTCTAAGATTAGTACTTTTAAAATGTTACCTTCATTGCGTGATCTTAATATTGATATCCCCTCCCTTGGTTTACTGTGTCGAGCCGACAGAGCGCACAAAACAAAGAATACACGAAGGCCAATCAGAAGAAAGGAAAATACCTTAATAGCCAATCAGAACTCAGTAAAACCAACAAAACAACCTAAAGCGCGGAAAAACGCGGGCAACCAAGTCGTGATTGGTTTTAGCTTTACATCTGATTGGTTGAGAGAATGGCTCAAGATTTTTGGACCAATCACAGAGCGAAGTAAAGCAAAAAAAACCAATGCAATCTCAAATTACTTTACGTGTGATGCACGATCCTCGCATTAGAGAGCGCTATTTATGCAATAGCGAAAACCAATAGCTCTACCAATTGAGTTCTCAATTGGTAGAGCGCTGCACTAGTATCGCAGAGGTCAGTGGTTCGATTCCCGTACAGGCCTGATTTTTTTCAGGTCTGATTTTCGCTATTGCATAAATAGCGCTCTCTACTACGAGGATCGTGCATCATACGTATCTTATACCGCAGTTCAAAAGATATGAACTTCATATATACATTGTATCAAATTACTTTGACGCTCAATTGAAAATTGTTCTAACTACTATTCAGCTTGACATTCGTTCCTGTTACCCACCTTTGCCTTCTTTTCCTCTTCAGTTTCCTCAGCTTTCCGCTTCCTTCTTTTCTTCCCTTTTTCATTGGACACCTTGTCAGGTGTCTTTTTACTTTTTATATCGGTGCCAAGTTCTTGGCTGAAGAAAGGATCTGATAAATCAACATCTGAAGGAATGTCGTCACTCTCGTCGGAATCTCTGACTGTTGAACTAAAGTGCAAAAACATTTCTTTGATGCAGCCTTCATACATAAAAATACCCCTCAACCTCCCTTCCAAAAAAAAGAGAAACACCCCGGGGGACGGGATTGAAAGGTTACAGTTGTATGTTATCGGTGGTAAAAATCCACGAAAATGACTGCAACTTAAAGTTCCTGCCAGCATAAAAAGACTTCCGATTTCAATTCTCCTCTAAAATGGAAACGCCTGATTTCGCGTTACAAAACCTGTGAATGGTTTAAATGATCGTGGCTCATGAAAATCTTACACCACTCGACTTTCTTGCAAGATTTGTTACAAGAAAAAACTTGGACCCCCTCTAAAGCAATTCACTTCGCGGGAGCGACTGAGAACGAGTTTGGACTAGCCTGTGATCAGTTAATTTTTCTGATTGACCAAGACAGTATTTCTCCTTACAATATCAATACAATATCAATACAATATCAAGCAGACAAGTGATGAGAATAGAGAAAAATATCAACTTAGGGGTTACTATTTGATTGAATACCAAATACTCCAAACTAACATCATAGGAACTGTATGTCAGACAGTAAGGAGATTTAGTGATGATATCTTGGAGGTGAAAGAGACTAAGAGGAAATTCTATCACTTAAATTTCATGCATCAAAATTTATTATAACATAACTAAAGCAAAGCGTGCTCTGATTGGTTAATTCAGCATCTACTATTTGCCCATGGGTGCATGCTGCTGACGTGAGCAAATGCTGAGACTATTTTTCCACGCGCGCTTGTTTTTTCTGGTCACGAAAGATTTGTTAAATAAAAGGGAACTCTTGTTCCAATGTATCAATGTTGTGTTATAAAACAAAAGCTGAACGCCATATGGCGTTCACCATTTGTTAAATGGAAATGAACTGAATTGTCACTACATTTTAACACTGTTACCTCTGTAAGGATCTTACTTCACTCACTTGTTGTTTAGAGTTTCCTTCTCCTTTCGTTTCTCTTTCCTTTTTTCTCTTTTATTCTGTAAATATCTCTCCCATGGTGTCATCTGTGCTCTCTCTTTCTCTTTTAGCTTACTGGTCACCAGTTCTTGTGTAGTTTCTTGAAGGCCTGGTTCCCAAGTAATCTCTAACTCTTGATCTCTGTCTGACTTGCGCTCTTTGTCTTCAATCTCCTTTAAGAGTCCCTGTTACCATGATGATAAGTAATTTTCCAACATAAATTTAAGGAAGTGCTCCCCCTTCCCCACAAATTGAGTCACCAAGCCCCAATGTCTGTATGCCCCATGATGGATTGACTGAGATCACCTACCAACTATCAGACAATTGTAAAGCCACTAAATTTTTTCTAGTTAGTTGTGACTATGTGACTACAATAGAGGGCTACATGACTACATTTGGAGTAAGGTGACCCAGCTTGCAAAGGGACCTGGAACAAAGCAGTGTGACAAGGGGAGTGCTGTGACTAGCAGTAATGTGAAAACAGAGGAATCACATGGATCCTTGAACCTCCATAAGCTCCACTTCCTCCCCCTCCTCACTCTATAATGTTCAGGCCCAAGCATCTTTAAGTACAACTAGCAAAAACCTTTCAGAAAAGACTCAAGCTAAAAGTTTCAAGTAGTTGCTGTACCTTGTACTTTTCAATTTTCTTGTCCTCGTCATCAGACAAGTCATAATTACCATTCTCATTTTCTTCTGGTTCATCTTCATCCGAGGAGGATGCCAGATAGGCATTAAAATCCATTTCAAGTAAATCTTCTTTGGTGAATTTCCTCATGGTCGTTCTTTGTCGTCCAAGATCAGTTTCATCCCACGTTAATTTGACATTTGTTTGATGAAGAGCTGTTGTGCAAAACCTGAAAAAAGACAGAGAATATAAATGCTAGACTGAAAATAATTCAATAAAACACAAGCTCGGGCTGAAGGTTTTCTGAAACACACATTCAATCCCTGAGTCTTAAACTTACTCTGGTGCAGTATACATGCCCACAGCTGGTAGTTCTGTGGCTACGGAGTGGGGTTCCTGATCAAACTCCATATCTTCAGGGATGTACCTCAAGTCGAGTAAATTTCCACTCAGCTCAAATTCTGTTCCATCACATTCGTCATAGAGGACTTCTGCAGTCTCTGAACAAAAAGTTATATCCTTATGGAAAATTGGCATCATGTGCAGTTTTGAGCACAAACATTTGTATGAATTTTACAACTCAACACAATAAAGTTTTTTATAGAGTACAAATAACGCGTGAGACGAGTACAAATATCACGCGATATTTGTACTCCAGAAATATCCCCGAAATTCGCCCGCACTGAAATAGCAATTTGGCATGTTGGATAATAAATCTCTTAATTAAACATTTTGTTGTGTAGTATCGCTGAGTATTTTTACTCGTTGTTTGTATTTTGACTCACTCTACGGGCTCGTCAAAATACGGCACAACTCATACAAATACTCAGCTATACTACACAACAAATTGTCTAATATGATATATTTATTGAGACTTGAAAACTCTGATGGGTCAAGAGCATAAAGTCAATATACCATAGCGTGTGAAGTTGACATGAAAACCCAATATCGATGGCATATCCATGGTTATCATAACAAGTTCAAAGTCTGGTTAGTTTCCATGCCCCTCATCCCTGAAGTGTTCTCAAACTTTTGAAATTAAAAGAGATGTCTTCTTTACCAGATTCTTTTAAAAATGTCTAATATGACAATTATTAAATTTGGTTTTTGCATGATATCATAAGTTATCAAACCTCATGTCTCTGTTATTTGCCTCAGCCTTTGGCTTCAGCAGATAACTCAGACCTTGGAAGCGATAATTGATGATATCATGCTCAACTTCATCCAATAACTGCTTATTATTACGAAACAGATTTGTGTTACATGTACGCGTACCTTTTGAGTTGCACTCTACAACTGCATAGTAGTACCGTAGTCTGTTTAACTGGTATTGTCGCAGTTTTTCTGTTGAAAATGCAGACCCCTTAGAAAAAAACAAAAAGAAATTTAAGGAACTTAAAGCATTCTTTAAAGGTAGAATGTGTTCTATAATCAGTGCTTCTTTAAACATCTCATGCCAAATCAATCATCCAAAAACAACTTCAAACTGAATTGTGGAAGTTTTTAGTGTATTAGGGGGTTATGCTGTTCTATATAAACTTGCTAAAAGCTTATTGCCTAATTGCAACCTTAATATTTTATTATTAATTATATAGATATGCCCAAATCACCACTACTGGCCAAGACACCCAAACAGCCACAAGTGGACAAAATGGCCAAACGGCCACTAGTGGCAAAAATGGCCAAATGACAACTAGTATCCCAAATGGCCACTAGTTGCCAACATGCCCAAATGGCCACTAGTCACAAAAATGCCCAAGTGGCCACTAGTGGCCAAAATGCCCAAACAACCACTAGCGGCTAGAATACCTAAACAGCCACTATTGGCCAAAAAACCTCTAGTCTCCAAAATGCCCAAACAAACAATGGTGACAAAAATGCCCAAATGGCGACTAGTGGCAAAAATGCCCAAACGGCCACAAGTGGCCAAAATGCTCAAACAACCAATAGTCACCATAATTCCCAAACAGCTACTAGTGGCCAAAATGCCCAAATGGCCACAAGTAGCCAAAATGCCAAAACAGTCTCTAGTGGTAAACATGCCCAAACGGCCACTAGTGGCCAAAATGCCCAAACGGCCACTAGTGGCCAGAATGCCGAGACAGCCACTAGTGGCCAAAATGGCCAAACAGCCACTAATGGCAAAAATGCTGAAACAGCTACTTGTGGCTAAAATGCCCAAACGGTCACTAGCGCCAAAATGCCCAAACGGTCACTCGTGGCCAAAATGACCAAATGGCCTCTAGTGGCCAGAATGCCCAAATGGTCACTAGTGGTCAAAATACCCAAACAGCCACTAGAGGCCAAAATGCCTAAACGGCCACTAGTGGTCACAATGCCCAAATGGCCACTAGTGGCCAAAACGCCCAAATGGCCATTAGTGGTCAAAATGCCCAAATGGTCACTAGTGGTCAAAATACCCAAACGGCCACTAGAGGCCAAAATGCCTAAACGGCCACTAGTGGTCACAATGCCCAAATGGCCACTAGTGGCCAAAACGCCCAAATGGCCATTAGTGGTCAAAATGCCCAAATGGTCACTAGTCGCCAGAATGCCGAAACGGCCACTAGTGGCCAAAATGCCTAAACGGCCACTAGTGATCAAAATGCCCAAATGGGCATTAGTGGCCAGAATGCCCAAATGGCCACTAGTGGTCAAAATGCCCAAACGGCCATTAGTGGCAAAATTGCCCAAATGGCCACTTGTGGTCAAAATGCCCAAATGGCCACTATTGGCCACAATGCCCAAACGGCTACTAGTAGCCAAAATTCCCAGACAGTAACTACTGCCCAAAATGCCCAAATGGCTACTAGTGGCCAAAATTCCCAAATGGTTACTAGTGACCAAAATGCCCAAACGGCCACTAGTGGTAAAAATGCGCAAATGGCCACTAGTGGCGAAAAATGCCCAAACTACCACTAGTGGCCAAAATGGCCAAACAGCCACTAGTGGCAAAAATGCTCGACGGTCACTTGTGGCTAAAATGGCCAAACGGCCACTAGTGGCCAAAATGCCCAAATGGCCACTAGTGGTAAAAATGCACAAATGGCCACTAGTGGTAAAAATGCCCAAACTGCCACTAGTGGCCTAAATGCCCAAATGGCCATTAGTGGCCAAAATGCCTAAACAGCTACTAGTGGCCAAAATTCCCAAACAGCTGCTAGTGGCCAAAATACTCAAACAGCTACTAGTAGCCATAATGCCCAAATGGCCACTAGTGGCAAAAATGCCAAAATGGCCACTTATGGCCAAAATGCCCAAATGGCCACCAGTGGAACACCCAAACCGCCACTTGTGGGAAAAATGGCCAAACAGCAAACAACACAGCAAACTGATACCTAGAACAAATCTCAAAAACTTTAGCTTATTAGTCTTCCCACTGGTCAGAGTTTACAACTTCAAAGTATTACCTCTCTGTTTTTATCATCTTCTGCTTCATCATTGTCACTGACATTATCTTTAAGCTCTACTGGCCCTTGGGATTCCTCTTTTGCCATTTGTTCTAGTCCATATTCTGAGGGATAAATCTACATCACAAACAAACCAAATAATAAATAAATCAGAATTATAAGTAGAGCAAGAAAAACTAAGAAGGACTGACCCATGGATTTTTTTCACTTCTATTACCTTGACAGACTGAATGATACCTTCTCTGGGTTTGAAGGAGTTAAACAGGACTGAAAAAAAAAACAACAGAAGACAGATGTCAAAGACAGGTTTCCTTTTAGTTACAGTGTATGCTGTGCAGGATACACATAGTTTGTCAAAAAAAGATTTAGATGAAGTGACCGACAAGAATATTTCCTACCAAACAGGTCAGTGGCTGTCACTCTGTCCCAATCAAGATTGCACACAGCAAGACGTCTTGTAGCATCTTCTGTAATTTTGGTCGAAACACTCATTTCTCCCCAAGGATGCTCCACATCTTCCTAAGATGTGGATCAAGAAAGTTTTAAAAAAAAGCTTTGTCAAGAGAAATTATTGTTTTGAAATAGCTTAGTCCAAACCTGTTTTGTTTGAATTTGAGGAATGCCTTCACTCTCCTCATCTGATGAAGATTCTATGTCTCCTTCTCCCCTGAGAATGTCCACTTCTTCATTACCAGAGCTCACATCATCATCCTCATCAATGCCGTTGTCATCTTTGTGTCTCTTTTTGCTATCAATTTGTTTTAAATCTGAAATGCTTTCTTCAGTTCCTTCCTCGTCACTACTGTGGGATTTCTGAAGCTTCTCTGTTATCTTTTTGTTTTTCTGCGTAGGTCTTAATTCCTTCTTTTCTTTTCTAGACAAATAAATAACCATACAAACAAATCAGTCACTTGACAGTTTATTCGCATAGAGCCACAAACCCACCCTTAAACAAGACTGTAGTAGGAGCCAGCCAGTATTTTACAGAGGAAGATTTTAGAATATTATAACAGCAAGAACTCTCTAAGATGTTATATTCAAAATACTGTACAGTTATGAGACAGCCTACTGGTAAATCCTGCCTCAGACATGTTCAAGTTTTCCAGCAGGATGAAGAAAAAAAACTACTTGGTGGTACCTCTTCATTTTGTTTCTGACCATTGGCATCTTGACACCTTTCTTTTCAATCCCTTCTTCCCAGTCTTTTTTATCCTCTTCTGTAATGGAGAAAGAGTGAGGAAGGGAATGCACGATTAACTCCAGAAAAAATTTACTCAAATTAACCCTTTACACCCTAAAATCAGTATGCATATTCTCCATACTGTTCTCTATACATTTCCTAAGGTGCTGACAAGGAGAATTTGTTTAACATCCAAGAGCGTGTTTAGTTGTTGATCATTTCCTATATTCTCATGACCTTAATGAGTGATTCAGGGGTGATATTGTAAAGAGAAATTAGATGCTGGTCAAAGGGTTAATCTTCTTTGAGCTTCGGTGACAAACAGAAATTTAAATAAAAGTTATTAAAAGAAACAAATTATGATTGTCAAAGTTTTGCTTGAGTTCTTTCCTATACCTTTGTCTGATTCCTCTGACATTTCATAAAATTTGTGAAGATCTTCTTTAGATGTTCGTTGAACTTTTGAGCCACGCTTGTCAACAAAATCTGTAGATCAAAATAAATACATATTTTAATTCATTTTTATAATTTAATACGTCGTAATAATACATACGTTTGACAAAATCATAAAAATATGTTACATAACCTCTATCCAATATTTAATCATATTCTCCACTCCATCCTCTACACATTTGTTTTGGTACCGACAAGGAGAATTAATTTTGTTTGACAATCACTGGTGAATAACATCAAGTGAGAGGAAATTAAAATAGATTTCTTACATTTTGTTGTGAAGCTCGTATCCGTAAACATTTTCTGAAATCGTCCATCGATCTTAAGTTTCTTCTCCTTCTGTGAGATTTTCTGAAAAAGATACCACAAGAGCATGCTGATGTAGAAGAAGCTTCGATCAGAGTCTATCTGTAATCAAGTACTAGGGTAAAGCAAATTGATTTCTGACTTTGTGTTCCCTTTAAAATGAGTTTTTCGCGGAATCACTCACATGATTCAAAGGGAAAATGATGATTTAATCAAAGGCTTGAGTAGCTCGGGAAGTCAATCAAATGAAACAGTTGAATTCAAACCTTACTTTAAATCGCGGATCTTGAGTCACACGTGTGAATCTTTGGTCGGCTTCCATGTTCTATTTTCAGACGGGTTCTTTACGCGATTGTCAACTTCTTGAGTTAATCCACTATCGATAGACCAAAAGAACTAGGTCTATCTTTCATAGTAGAATTTAAGGGCCCGTTAAGGCGGTTAAAGGCGATCTTTTCGTAGAATTAATCAAAACAAACTACGAGTTGAAAACGAAAACGTCCAGGCATCCATTTGCTAGGTAACCACTCGTATTGCGCAAGAATTACCTTCTCCAGAGATTCAGGACTGGGGAACCCTGTGTTTTTCTAGCATTTGGAGGACGAAGGAGTTGGAAGGGGTCGCAAGACAGGTCAGCCCCCACTTTTCTAAAAAGGTTACAAAAGGTTATTTGCAAGGATGGTGCCAAAAAATAAATTGACTGACAAAAAAAGCAAAAGAGAAAAAGTCAGAAAAAAAGACAGAAGGATAAGAATAATTTTTAAAAACTGGATCATTCGATAACGCAATTCAAGACTTTCTATTGGCTCAGCCATTATGGTATATGAGCCAATCTACCATAATCTAATTTCTGTACATTGTTAAATCCGGTTTCTTCTCACAAAATAAAGTCGAGAAGATTTGTCTAATAGCTTGGGGGCGTTTTTTTAATAAAACAATTATTCCACTCGCGTTTGTTGGATATGAGATGATTATAGCCAACTCGGTGCTACGCTCCTCGTTGGCTATCTATCATCTCATATCCAATGCGCGCTCGTGGAATAATTGTTAATTATTTGATAAGCTGAAACCTACATGCATTTTAATTTGTATTGAAGGACAGACACAGATGACATCACCATCAACAATATTTTGCCTTTTTTATTATGTAAAAAAAATAGATTCCACGTTGCTGTAGGTCGGTACAGTAATAAATCCCAGAAGATGTTAAAATGTGGTAAGAAAATTAGTGACACACTCAGCTGGGCCTTGTGTACCACTTAATTGTTTTTACCACAATTTGATGTCATCTGTTATTTATATCTGAACCTAGACACACTGCAACATGTAATCTATTTTTATGAGACAACCAACACCCTCAAACAAGGAGACATAAATTTAGCAGACTAGTCTTAGGAAGATTATATACCTAAGCTCGTTAGGCGCCAAAGTAATAAGTATTAAATAATAAAGCAAGAAAAAAAAAACACAGAACTATAAGAACACAAGCAAATCTATTTGTTTTCTTTTGGGTTTTATATATATAATATATTTATTTAAGTCTACTTGTTTCCTTGTTTTGCTACTATCGAGGATGGAAAAGTCCATATCAGTTTCATTTTTGATACATCTGTGGCTGGTTATTTCAATTCTTTCAGAATCATCCTCAAGTGAGAAACTGATATACTGGCCTTTACTGAAATCATAACAATGATAAACATTTATAGACCAAAACTATTTGATATGAATTTCATAATTGACATGAAGTCAATTTTCAGAGTGAAAATAACCTCTTGAACTTGAAAGAGCAATTTCCTTGAGATATTCTCTCTTGTTTTCCCCTTTTTTTGGTAATTTTTTTTTAAAAAGGTTGCACTAGTCACATTGGGCTCAACCTCCTGAGGAATTTGCAGTTTGATAAAACTTAAAATAACTCATTGTAGAATAACTGTGGATTCCTCTCCACATCTGTACTTTGGTACAGCTGTTGTGTGCTGGACAAGCAATTTCCCTTTTCTTTTTACACATCAATCCTCTCCCTTGTAAGATACCATGGTGTCAACTTTGTGCACAGTTGTTGAGAAGGACCTTAATCGCACTTCTTGTGAATTTGCAATGATCCTTGCTTGCGACTCTTCCCAAGTTTCAGGAATCTCTTGATCTTTGTTAGTATAGGCCAGTAGGTCAAATGCACCTGAAGATAACAAAAGAAACAAGCAAACAAACTATTGTTTTCAGTTGATTATTAGCATAATTTTCACACCTGAAGCAATGCATTGCCACAAATCTAAAAATGAATAACACTTACATTGCCTCTCAAGAAAGGGAAGGAAAGTAACACTGGCTGTAATTTGCCTAATAACATCCCTCATTTCTCTTTGAATATCTTTCTTGCTTTTTGATGCAGGAGGTTTACTTTAAAAAAAAAACATATAAAATTAATGTTAACAGAAATGCTTTTCACATATTGAATGTAGTAGTCTCAATAACTTTTAACTCAGCTCTACTGTGTCTTGATTAAAACTTTGGGGTTGATGAGCTTCACAGCCTTAAGAAGTAGCCCATCTTGGAGACAAAGAAAAAATAACAAATCTCGTAAGACAGGACTCAAAGGCCTGAGCCCTACATGGCAGCTTTGTATACGAGAACAGTGGGTCAGGCTGATAAAACATCAAAAACTTCCACACAGTGCTCATCACGAGGCCCATGACCCACTTATGCACAAACTTTACCCCGAGCCAGACTCTTTCACTTTGGAGACAGGAGATAAAGTAGGCAACTTAAAACTGTGGACATGTTTGAAGAAACATTTAACACTTGCCAAGCCTCATGAGGCTACTATTTTATTTGTTTACTCTAACAAAGAGTCTGGAATAAGTATATGGAATCTAAAATTACAGAAATCATGCACATTCATTCTTTATGAATCTTAATCTCTAAAATGTAATTGTTCAGTATGTATCACTAGAACCATGAGGTAGCAATAGAGAGAATATTGAAACAATCCAATGTGGCATTTACAAACCCAGTTCCTTTCTTGTTTTCTGTCTGCTCAGTCTTCTCACATTGAATATCAAACTGCCATCTCTCTAATACTTCATCAGAGTCTATCTCGCTTATGACCATGACAATCCGCTGCAGGGCATTGTCCTCTAGCCAGTCTGAATAACAGACAAGCCAAAAATCAGATTAAATGACAACCTGCTCTCAGATGTTTTTCTTTAGGTAGGAGAATGAAATAAGGCAGCCACAAAGTCAGCAGATGGGACTTTTGTACTGCCCTGTTTTGCTCTCCCATCAGAATGAAATGTGTGTGTAAAAATTACCAGGGGAATAGAGAGAGTGACAGAGGAAGGAAATGTTCCAAAACAAAAAATTTGCTCTAATAAAAAAGTGCTCCAAATTAAGCCAATTCACATAACAGCGCATCTTCAATTTTAAGATTTTTCTGAGACAAGACGTCCTCCAACCACACTCACTCTTTGACAGTAACGAGTCTCCAGCTAATTAAGAAACACCACAATCTGCATAGCCTTCAGCACTCCCCCCTCTTTGCACAACTGAATTTCTTTCTATGGGTATGATTAAAAATATCTTTTTCAGTTTTATACCTACCTTTGAACTGCTTTAGTACATTGGACAGGTAGTCTTGTAGATCTTTGTTGACACATACAAATAAGGTCAAATCATAGAATTGCTCTCTCTTGAAAGAATCAGCCGGATAAATTCCTCTTTGATACAAGATGCTAATGCAAGGAAAAAAGACCAGGAGTAAATCAAGAGCTTATGAAACAATATAAATGTACAATAATTGTAAGCTTATCCTAAGGAAGTAAGTCGATGAAGAGTTAGTAATCTCTGTACTCTAGATTTTACAGCTTATTATCAGCAATCACTCAAATAAAAAAGGTTATCAAAATATTTATACCACACAGTTCCCGTGATTATTCTTGATAGTGTAAGTAGATTATAATTTGAATATATAAACAAAGTTGAAATGGTAAATTGGCCACCGTTACGATTATGGCCAACGTACTTACCATTCGCCCCGACGAAGGGCTAACGCTCGAAACGTCAGCTTTTATAATCGTAACGGTGGCCAATTTACCATTTCAACTTTGTTGATATATTCAAATTTTTACGTACAAAACTGCTATAAGTAGATTATAGTAGTTTTGTAAGTTTCAAATGAAGTACGAAGTAAATCAAACTTACTAAGGTGTCCAATCGACATCCACTTTTTATGTCCTAAATTAGCTACATGAAAAATGTCTAGCTCATCGTAAAACACTAAAAAAGTCAAAACATGAACGAAACACTTGTCATTTTGTCCTTTGTGAAGTCTTCACTCAACATTTTAAACACGTCAACTAGCAAACAACAACACTCTACAAGTTGATCGATAAGAAACACGCCAGAGAAACTCACTTGTTTATCCCGTAACCTGTAACGAAATGTGAAAAAATATTTTTATTTTCCAGAGTAACAGTGTGCTAAATCAAAAGGAAGCGAAAAGAACATTACCAAAGAATTCCGTGACTAATTCAGCGCTTCCCTTCAAAGTAATCGCCTTGTTCGCTTGCTTTGTGTTCGCCGCCATTTTTCAAAATCAACAAGGACTACAAGGCAAGCTGGGAAAAATAGAGTTGGGGACTGAAATGAGAAGGTCTGGAACTAGTTACTCAAGCTATTACTACGTCATTTCCTTTTTTCTTTGCTCTGGATCTCTCCTAAATTAATGGACAGTTTTTTCGACCGTAAGCGAGGGAGATTTTATTACTTTCGGAAAATATTTCAACGAAAGGTAATCTTTTTCCGTGGATTGCCAAAGTTCTTCACTAAAAGCAGCGAAAATTTCCAATAAGAATTCCTTCGGATACAATGAATATATGAAGTTCATATATTTTGAACTGCGGTATTAGATACGTATGATGCACGATCCTCGCAGTAGAGAGCGCTATTTATGCAATAGCGAAAATCAGACCTGACAAAAATCAGGCCTATACGGGATTCGAACCACTGACCTTTGCGATACTAGTGCAGCGCTCTACCAATTGAGCTAACAAGCCAACCGGGAGCAGGCCGTTAAGTTGATTCGTAAAAAACCCGTGATGATAAATCAGATACAATGAATATATGAAGTTCATATATTTTGAACTGCGGTATTAGATACGTATGATGCACGATCCTCGCATAAATAGCGCTATCTACTGCGAGGATCGTGCATCATACGTAAGAATTCCTTTGTTTGCATGCGTGTTTTCAGGAAAAAACAAACTTAGTTTTCGGTTAGCTTTTCATTCTTAGGATTACTTATTCTGTGAATCTACAGAAACAATGCGCGGAAGACTTCTTTCGCTCCCTCAACTGCCAGGAAACAAATAGCAGGAAAAGGACCCCAAATTTGACGCAAATGTTTCAAAATACAGTAAATGGATAAACAGGGAGGGAATGTCAAGTCAATTTACCATTCATCTAAGGAATATCGACGAGGAGGTTTTAATTATTTCTAATTTCTCTTTCTCTGATATCCTATAAGTAGTGCTAATGAGACGAGAGAGAGGTACATTTTGGGGCGTACTAGAGGTGTAATTTCAAATTTAACGCCCGCGTATACTTGGAGGTATAACGCCTGCTATACCTCCAGTTCAAATACGTTACCTGATTGGAGGAGAACGTTTCACGTGCCATTCCTTAGGGTGAACAGTACTCACCAATTTTCTTCCCTTCCCCTTACTAACTCCCCTCGACCCTCAATGTTCCCCGAAATAACTAGAAAACAACTATTGACTAAAAAACACAAATATGTTCCTATAGGAAATAAATATTTTATTTACGTTTGGTCTTAACGAAAATGAAACAAAATCACTTTCCTCTCGCCTAACCTGAAAGTACAACAACTTCGACACAGTACCATTTCTATATTACAGTTTACCAAAATAATCGCTTCTAAGATGGTTTTACGAGGAAATTATGACTGAAAGACCTTTACAACAGTACAGCTTTGAGTTTTCTTTTTTTTTTTTTAATAAGAAAATAATCATTCATCCACCAAAGCTGCCCAGACCACCTTCATCAGTTATATCGAGCCTTCTCATTGGCTAATGCAAGTCTCCTGATGTTGCCAAGGCAACCAGCGGCAGCCTCCTGGAGAACTTCGTCGGACGAACCAACCATTTCAAGAAGATACTAAAAATAAAATGACGAGGAATAAAAGAAGATCATAAATAAATACCGCGGTCCATTTAAGGTGAAATTTGGAGAAAAAAAAAAGCAATATCATGAAATGAAATAATACCTTAACGACGCCACTGTTATGCATAGAAATGCAATTATCTGGGTCACGGGACAGCTGATGAAGCGCACGCGCAGTAGCCCTGTGTACATCCGGGTTCTTTGACTTGAGGTAGTACACTAATGGGGGCACAGCTCCTGCTTGACCAAAGGCGACTCGATTGTTTCCCCAAGTACAACATCTAAGACGTTCAGGAAATCAACAGTTAATGTTCTGTCATCAAAGTAAACATGTGCTGTGCTGTTGTTTGCACTCATATCGTTCTAATAGATTTTCCTTCGTCTGAGAAAATGTAAGTCACCCTCTGTGCCCGTGCACTACTTTTCTATGGCCCCTCAGGTTACGTCAGTAGGCCATCTGATAGAGAACCTCGTCACCGGGTCTCTTTCACGCGCCAATCTATGACCTCAAACAACCAGTCAGCGGTGATTGCTGCACAGCGGCGTGACCAGTAAGAAACTTAAGACTACTCAAGATCTTAAAATCCACAGGCATATGTCATTTGCCCAAAGAGGGTGCTCTATCTAATTATCTGTCTGTTTTACTGGTGCATCTCCCTTGGGTGTTTAGACCATTGCCTTAAGCTTATTTTGATCTTGGCCACAAGTCAACAAAAATGCTATTCTTCTTAAAAGTCGCACTTACCTGGCAATTGATTCGGCTAGGTACTGACGTAGACGATCATCGGTCTGAAATCAACATAAAGGACAATATTGAAATCCCTGTTTAAGTGATTCACAACTGAGTTTAGCATCATAACCTCGAGAAAATATGGTTCCCCTACAGCGAAACGTTATCACGTTTAACATTTGTTGAGTATGATAAATTTTCATTAAAGTTTCTAAAGAAATCAAGGATTTCATTGCTTTTACTTTTCTACGGTTTGTGATTGGTCCAGAAAACTCCCACCATCCTCTCAACCAATCAGATTCAAAACCAAAACCAATCACGACTTCGTCGCACGCGTTTTCCCGCGCTTTGAGCAGCTTGCTTACTACTCTTAATTCACATTGGTCCGTTGTGCAGTGTTCCTTTCCGCTGATTGGCTGTAGGGATAATTTTGGTTTTCATTTTACGACACCCAACTGAACACGGTTCTAAACTAGTTACATGTCTATGAACACTAACCACTGTCTAAAATTCCCCACGTACATTACTGTTAGTATTTTTACGCTCACTCGGATCGCAAAATTCTCAAGCCAGAGAGTAAACTCGATCGATAAACAAGTTCAAACAGTTTATTGCATCACATCTCACCGTCGTCGCCAGTTTTGCAAGCATGGGTACCACACCATGATCTGTGATGACTGCAAGGTTTTCTTCATCTTTTGCTATGTTGGCAATGGCTGCGCAAACACTAGCCAAAACCTGTAAGGGTGAAATAGAAAATTAAGAACACCATCATCTTCCTGCAATTCTCCAGTCTAACCTGTGCCAGCACCTCGGTCAACGGAGATACGACTCTCGGGTCCCCCATCCACCTTTGTTTTTCTTCCCCTTTCACCCTGCCGTGTCGCCACAAATTGGGCGCCTGAAACACACTACCACGAACCTCGTAATAGCCAACTACACCGCTCTAACTTTGATCAAGAAACGATTCCGTATGGTAAGAGGTGTAGAGTAGGTAGAGCCCTTAACCTACTAATATCTGCGTAGAAATTCTCTCCTTTGGATGCTTAACACAGTCACCGGCTTGGTTGGAAATCGTGAAGAGAATTTTTTGTTATATCAATATGACACCATTCAGCCGATAGCTTTGTTCATTTGCATCACTTTAGCTAAATAATGTATTGATATTGTTAGGAAAAGTTAGATTTTGATCGCGTCTGGAACTTTGCCCCTTAAGAGTGACTATTTCTCCTTGCAGTATCACCCCTGATTCAAACACGAAGGACACGACAAAAAAGGCAATGATCACCAATTAAAGAAGCTCTTGATTGTTAAACAAATTCCCCTTGTTAGTATCAAAGGAAATGTTTAGAGAACAGTATGGAGAATATCCATACCGATATCAGGATGTAAAAGGTTAAAGGAGTCACGTATCGAGATACCTCTCTGTCGTTAGACTTCAGCAAGCTAACAATCAGTTCCAGTCCTCCCACAAACGATCGTACCATTTCTCCAGCGTCCTAAAAAGTAAAAGCAATGGAGCTTACATTAAAAGGTGGAATCTGTTACACTGAAATAATTAGAAAATATGGTGGCTGGTTCTGCAGACATTTTTGTTGACGACAGAACCCAGAATCTTTAATTTATCTTTACCCCTTTACACACCCGACGCACTTGTGTTATGCGAGACCCTTGTCACGTATGAGCCTTGAAATGGCTAAGCCGCTCACGAGCGAGTTCTTTGTTGCTCAGTGTTAAAGCTTTGGACCGAAAAGTCCAAAGAGCTTAAGATCGATCCTTCCCTTACCTTAGCGTTTTCAATACAGGGGCAAATAGCCCACGCTGCACTCGACTGCACCTGTATAAACAGAGCATGATAACAGTTATTTGTGAAAAGTTTACCAAAGCTTATTTAGCTACAGCAATCAAGCTGCGCGCGCACTCTACTCTATTGTAAAAGGCAGTACGTGCCAAACATTGCGTGTGAAGAACTTCCTACGTTATTTATTTCTTTTTGAGCTTCCCTCTGTTGGCTTTTTCTGCGCCCTCGCTGCTCTTACCCGCACAGTCTGTATTCGAGTGTGACGAGACGTTCCCGCATTTGAGGAACATACAGTGAAAGTTAACCAACCTTGGGGTTATTAGACTTGAGCAGTGACCACAACAGACGCACTCCGTCAAGACGATCGATGATACTGGAGTGAGAAAAGTTCAAATATAAATACCACCCAATGCAAACAAAAAAAATAAAACAAACAAACAACAAGGGAATCGAACGCCTATTAACTACAGCTAGGTTTTTCTAATTCTTTGTCTCGAAAAGTACGAGCGTCTTGGAAAGAACACAAAAGAAGAACATATGTAGAAAGAAAAAGATAATTGTGGTTGAAGTGAACGAGGGGGAGGCAGAACCAAGGAACTGTTGGCAAGTTAGAATAACATTACAGTAACTAAAGGAGCCTTAATGCCCTACAAGTGACAATGTGGTAACGGACAAATTTTATACTCGTTCAGCAAACGTTCAGTATTCATGTATTTTAAAAGGCCGAGCAGACAAGGGGCTATATTAAAAAATAATGATTTCATCCAATCTCCCTCCCAACCCACTCCCACCTGGGCCAAGTTATCCCTTCTCCACCCCATCCCAGTTGAGCTGTGTCTTCACTAGAATGGATAGCTTAAAACGAAAAACAAGGAAGCACCGATACTCACGCCATGTTATCAGGCTCGGTCGCACAGGCTCCTACAGCATTGGTAACGTTGACCAAGAGAGCCTGGTTTGTACTGGTCAGCAGATTCACCAGAGAAGGTATTCCACCAGCTTTCCGGATGGTTGCTCTGTTTGCGGGAACTTTGGCACACTCGCCCAAGGCTCCCACGACGTTGATTAAAACCTACACATTACAGGACAAATGATATCTCAGCGACAGTATCCTAATATGGCAGGTCACTTAACTCTTTAATCACTAAGAGTGACTAACATCTAATTTCTCCTAACAAGATCACCCCTGAATCACACATGAAGGTCACAAGAATTAAGATGATGATCACCAACTACAGAAACTCTTGATTGTTAAACAAATTCTCTTTGTCAACACCTTAGGAAATGTATAAAGAACAGTATGGAGAATATGCATAACGATCTAGTAATCACTTACTTCCTCAGGTTGTTCTGTTAACAATGACACCAACTGCTCGATAGCTTTTAGTTCTTGAAATCTGTTGAGAATAAAAGGCAATGATATCAACTGATACTGAAATACTTTGTGATACCTGCAAACCCTGTACTTATTGAACTAACGAAATAGGTTTCCTACCTTGATTGCAAGTTAAGGAAAGGCTTGAGTTTTATAAGAAAAGCGACAACCGGTTAAAGCTTTTAAGCTTAAAGCCACAGAAAGAACTGAAGAAATTTATCTTTAACAAAATCCTCTCAGATATTATTGTTGCCTTAAGCTTCTGACAAAGGGACCAGTTTAACCGCAAGGCTGGCGTGATGGCAATGACTACTTCTTTCAAAATAAGCCAATACTTCAATTTACACCATAAGTTTTCTTCAGCATTACACCTCACGAAAACTAAAGCTATTACTCGAAATACTGACGTATCATAAGTACCCTTGGCTGTCAAGCCAGCATTATAGTTGAATCGATTTATTCACACTTAATTTAAGATAACGTGTTCCAAACACTAACAAAAACTTCCTTTTTGAAAACAAGATCCCACGGAGGAGAGGCCGCTGGGTTTTATTTTTCTTTACCTTGTTACATTCTCTCGACTGATGGAACATTTCCAAATGGCTCCTGTGGCAGCTGCCAGTAATTCTTTATTCTCAACATTAAACGATAAAGATACCAGTGGGTCCAGGCCTCCATACTTTCGAACAAGCTCACGGGTCTCGTCATCCTCGGCACACTGAAAACAAATATATGAATAGTCAACAATTATTCTTTGAAATCGAGGTGAATAGTGGCTAAATATTCCCGAAAGCCATTGAAAAGAATAATTGTTTTAGTATATACACAAGAAGTGATCTCGACAAAATTAAAAGGAAGCCATTTAAAGGCAATTTCTGCGTCTGAAACTTTAGCGAAAAGCGAGTTTATGTCCGCCATTTTGTTTTTCACATTATCCACTCGCTCGGAGGTGTACATTGTTGATTAGCCCGAGATAGCGAACCAATCAGATTGCTTGAAACGCCAAGATCACTGAGTGTGTATATACTATTAAACACTGTAAGTATTTATTACACGACTCGGGCAGTCAGAGGGCCAATAACTAAAATCAACCAATCAAAATGCTCTATTGCCGGTCACTATTCTCTCAGTATTGGGCGGGGCACTGTCCCGAATGGTCCTGAATGATACCGCACTTGTGTCCCTTTGAACTTCAGTCGTCTAATAAATCTCTTATTAACCAAGCTTGCTCGGGACCGTACTGGAAGAATATCGGCCCTCGGTCTTTTTTGTCTTTTTTTCTGCGCTCGGTCCGTACTGTCAAGCCCTCGGGCCGATATTCTCCCAGTACGGCCCTCGCGCCTGGTTAATAAGATATATATATCGCACAGGTAAATAGTGCTTTTCGTGCAGCTGATTAGCTAGATTGGAAAAGATTGGCAAGCACTGCTCACCTCCGCGCAGCAGAAGGGAAAACATCGTGCATAAAGAGTTAAATTCGATTTCTGTGTGGTACAAGACAATTGTTCACCTCCTCTTTGGTGAATAATTGTTAGTTATTCGTACAAAGTTGAGTATATAAAAGCACTGCACTCGCTACTGGGATCTGAACGCATTTCGATCGAGTGTCACAAAATCAAGGCCAAAACCACAAGGATGTCACATGTCACAAGAAATAGTCAAATATGTCACATCTCACAGAGTATAGTCAAGGAGCAAAGTCAAGAATGTTACGTCTCACGCAGTGTATGTCAAGGATATCAAATGTCACAAAAAGCAGTCAGACATATCAAATGTCACACGGTTATTTTCTTACCTTGAAGATGGCGCTAGCACAATGCATCTGAAGCTCTTGATTTTCGCTCTTCAAGTTTCTGACAAGATCTCCGATCATTCCTTCGGTGCGGATAGCAAGTCTGTAGCTAGCCTGACAAGAAACGACCAAACCGGTTCATTTGAATAAAAAACTATCATCTGTGTGCAGCCCCGCGAGATGCAAGGGAGAACATCATTTATTATCCAAAACCAACGAAACGGAAAAATTAAAGACGATAGAGCGCGTTTCGATTGAGTGTCGTAAAACAAAAACCGAAAAAATTACCACAGCCAATCGGAAGAAAAAAAAATATCTTAAGAGCCAATGAGAATTCAAAGTGAAATCAACCAAACTGTCAAAAGCGCAGGAAAACGCTGGCGACCAAGTCGTGATTGCTTTGCTCCTGATTGGTTGAGAAAGTGGCACGAGTTTTATGGACCAATCACGGGACGAAGAAAAGCAACAATCAACCAATCCCGGATTACTTTCGACACTCCATTGAAATTGTTCTCTTTTGACATTGAAGCTACTTCTGCTTCATTATTTTAAACCAACCTCAGAAGCACATTCCTGTAGAGTTCCCACGACAGGGATAAGCATGGCTTCGTTGCTAGACTTGAGCAGTCTGGCCAGTAAAGGAATCCCCCCTGCCTTTCGGATGGCCTGCTTGTTTTTGGTACTCTTACTGCAGCTCCACAGAGCGAGCGCTCCACATCGCGCAACGTCAGCTTCGAGATCTGATGCATTCACAAGGGTTCCACAATCTAGCAGTGACACCTGTCAATCAAATACGATATATCTCGAGAACAGAAGCGTTCAAATGGCTTGTTTCTGTTGGAAAAATACCGAAGCTACCTCAAAAAAGCGTGGAACCTTACAGACATCTGACTTCGCTAAAACCTAATAGTGCTTCAGAATCTTTTTCCCTTAACCATTTAAGCCCAGTGATACGGCTGAATCATTCACATAGATCATGAGAATAAAGGAAAAGATCGCCAACCTGGGAAGCTTTGATGTTTGTTTGTTTGTTTGTTTGTTTGTTTGTTTGCTTGTTTATTTATACCCCTTGCAGAAAATCTGAATTACAGGTATAGTCAGCAAATTGTATACATGGAAGTAAGCTTACAAAATACAATAATAAATAATGGATTTTTATACATTTTGCTTTAAATAAGTGGCAAACTTGTTCGTTACAAACTTTCCAAAACGGTCAGTTTTTGTGCTTTTCACATAACTAGTAGAAGAATTGTTAGAAGAATTCTCCTTGTCAGTACAGAAGGATACGTACAGAGATGAGTAATAAGAATAAGGATTCTGATGTTACGGTGTAAAAGTTTATTAACATACCAATTTTCGTATGCCGCCATATTGCCTGACAGTGCGCCTCGCTCTCCTGAACCTCGCCACATGCGCGATAGTCTCAGCAGCTAAACATTTAAGTTCGTCGTTGAAGCCTTGAAGTAGTTTGACCATAGTCTGCAAACCTTAAAAAACGAGACCATCGTGCTGTTTAATTTATAAAGTGGACAACATAGTCGGTATCCTACAATGAGAGTTATTTTCGCCTGCTATTGCTAGATACTAGAGAATTTTAGATCCACGTTTGGTATGTTAGCCGCAAAACTGTTGATAGGAGTTCATGGGAAAGGCTGTTCCACAACGTAGCAACCCTATAGGAATATAACTACCACCCAACATCTTTCAAGTCTAACTGGAATAAAGGACTCTTTTTTACCTCCCAAGTCAGCGATCGCCTTTCGGATGAGGGAATTTCTTGAGATCTCTCGTAAAATCTTCAAAGATCCAATCTACAAGATACAAGAAGAGAGAATCAAGCACCTAATATTCACAAAGAAGCCTCTATGCATAAGGGCACTAGCCGAGTCTCATAGAAGCCTCTACTAATTAGTGCGCTGGCGGAGTCCCATACATATCCATTCATCTGCGCTGGAAGGAACACTAGGAAGGAATAACTTGTGAAGGACACTAGGTTTAGTTACACCTTCTACCTAACTAACGAACATTTTAAGCTTTAAAGGTACGTTGAAATTAAGAGAATGGTATCACGGATTGGGTTTATCACCTTGCATTTGATTTCATTAGTTTCCAGCAGGTTTATTAGCACTTCCAGCCCACCGACATCTCTGATGGCCAGCTGGCAAGTCTCTTGTTGAAGGTTGAAGTCCCTCATAGCACACAGTGCAATGATAGTAGCGGTCTGGTTACCACTCTGCAATGAAGTGATCAATTGAAGGTTGTGATCTGATAGTTGAAAGCATCGCGCAAGCTTTATAAATGAAGCAAAGATCGTAGAATATATTTCGAAGATCGATTGAAAATGCTCACAAGAGCGTGGGTTAGAGGAGCATGGCCCCTAAGGATACCCAGCCTTAGCATGCGAAGGGAAGGAGATGTGTCCGAAGCCAGTCCTTCAGTGGATACCTTCATCAAGCAAAACGCTTCTTTTAAGCAATGTCCACGCGACGAATCCCAGTATCCACCCTCTCACGATATCCGTTTCAACACGTCGACGCTAAGGGTGCTATGAATTCAAATGTCGATCAGAGTGGTGTTTTTCTAGTGGGAATAGAGATCCTAAGCGCTTTAAAAGTAAAAGCACATGAATGTTTACATACTTTTAAATACTTGACAAGCTTCTGAATCTGCCAGTATTCTGATGGCAAATCTGCGTTTGACTCCTAGGAAGCAAAAATGTAGAAAAAGAGAACATTATCAGCAGGTGCATTCTACAGCTTGCTCCTGGCTCTAAAACTGAGATTGTCTTCTCCTAACGGATTCCAGCTCTAATAAAAAGTTCACATACTTGTCTTCTGTCTTGGCTCTCTTCTTCCTCCTCACTTTCAGACGAGCTTTCACTGAAGTCCTCCTCCATGTCACCTTTCATCTGTGAACGCATTGATACCCGTGTGTTCTTGCCCGCATCTCTATGGAACAAAAGAATTTGTGGGGTTCATAAATTTTACATTCGGAGATGTTGAAAGAATCCTACTGATATTGATGACAAAGGTCGATGATTATGAAGTTGATAATGACAATGATAATGTCGACGATGATAATGATATACAATTCTACACAAACTTTATTGACATTCCAACAAGTGGTTTTTCAATGCCAATTTACAAAAACTGAAAAATTCACAAATACATACATAAAAAAATGATCATCTTTCAATCAACTTTCAACTTCAACTTTCAATTTTATCATTCATCAATAAATTTCTATATCAAGATAGACTTGAACTTCTTTGTAAAAGTAGCGATATTTACATTAGATTTTAAAGAAGTGTCTAAAGAGTTCCAAATCTTAGCTGCTCTGTATAAGAATGTACGTTGGCCACTTGCCGTTCGATATTTAATAATGTGAAGATCTTCTTTAATCCTTGTTGCATAATTGTGTTTATCCTTTCTTTTACTGAACTTTTAGCATAGGAACTGTGATGCTAAGCCACTGATGCATTTAAAGGCAATTATAATATTGCTATCTAATTAACAATTATTCGCCGAAGGCGAGGTGAATATCGTCGAATAATCCCCGAGACGAAGTCGAGGGGATTATTCGACAATATTCATCGAACCTGAGGCGAATAATTGTTTTTGTATAATTTCAGAGCTGAACAACAGAGAAATTTCTAAAATCATAACATTTTAGTAACATTTATTAATATTTTAGATTAACATTTTATATAAACCGCGCGGAGCGGTTTATATAGCGTCATATAAGGAACCGCTCGACCAATCAGATTACTGGAAACTCTTTGTTCAGCTCTGAAATTACAAAAAGTTATTATAATACATGTAGGACTGAGTGGAATCCAATTCGGTCTGTGATCACACCAGTGATTTGTTGATTACGTTGGACGATACGAAGTCTTGTTGCCAATTAAACAACACTATGACACAATTTGAAAAACACACTAGCCATCGGTAATACGTTTTCATACTACTAATAATAATAATTTAAAAAAAACCAGGTAACTCGGTAAAATGTACGATAACAGCGCGTGCACATGGTGCGCACATGACGCGAACACTGTGCTATGAGTGCTTGAATAGGGCTGGTGATAACCAATCACGTTCGAGAATTTTGCCAATAATAGTTTTTGATTTATAGGGTAATAATGTAACCTGCTCTTGGTGAGCCTGGACGATGGTTTCTTGTCTGGAGTGCTTTTCCCCTTCTGCTGACCCTTTTTCCTATAATCAGAATAATATCCCGAATAAGTTATTCGTGATTGAACGGATAAAAATCTTTAAAATACGTATCAACATGTGTCAACTCAACACATAGAATGGCAATTAACCAAAACTTTAAATTCAACCGAGACGTACACTTACAGATCATTTCCGACAAGATCAGCTCCAAATTCAACGTTAATGTTTTTCCAGCGCGGTGAAGTCTCGTATGTTTTTGCGCCTTTCGTTCCTTTCTTTTTCTGCGATGTTTTAGTGGCTTTCGTCTTTGTTGCAGCGCTGAAATCAGAAAAAAAAAAATGAATGCACATCTCAATTTGTTAGCAACTACGATTTATTCTCTCGGCTTCAGTCTGTCTCTCCCTTATGGTATTGTATATCGGACGCGCATGCCCGCGGGAAAATACATGTATGAGGCCTTGAGTAACGAGAGCCCGCGAAAGGTCTGGAAGGGATTTAGCACTTGTCTCCCATCTTCCCACAGGGGCGGATCCAATAATTTTTGATTGGGGGGTCCAAACTTTGGTTCAGAAAGGACTGTTGGACTCTTTTGAGGTAAATTACTTCTCCCCCACACCCCCTCCCACCAGTCACGGTTGCACTTTATAATTCCTTGGTCGCTTACCGTTTACTTGGATTCATTAAAAAGATCAGCTAGTTAAAAAGTGATATACGATCCTGTCAATGTAAGAATTTCAATTTCAAAGTTGTAAGCATCAGGTCTGTTAGAGGGGGGGGGTCCGGAACCCCCCCGGCCCCTCCCCCCCTGGATCCGCCACTGTCCCATGGACAGAGAAACCCGCGTCCTACGGCGCTAATAAAAGAGAGATTTAGCACCGCGTTTATGTGAGATGTGAACGACAAGAGTGACCACGTGACCTTGTTTTTCCCGCTATTTTTCTACGTTTGCCAGTTGCACTTTGCCGTTTCTACGTGAAAGTAACCTGTTTCGCGTTTGCCGTGTACGTAAGATTTTCTTCACTTTTTCTCTAACAGAGTTGAAGTCAATGGCTGGAAAAGGGGCACCAATATCCAATTAACTCTGGACTTAATCTTCATTTCTGAACGATACATAATAGCTCTACGCCACTCTAAGACCCTCGCTTTACAGAAAAATTTTCACAGGCTTTGAGCTTCAAAAAAGAAACTCGAGAATTCGAAATCAAAATAAAATGTACTGCAAAGAAGCGACAACAAGACTCAACGCAAAGGCAGAAGAAATGTGGGAAATCATCGTAACCCCTTATAATAGATAGCGACACGAGGTGGCTATGAATGTGGAGAGGCTGACTGAACAGCACTGGATTTATGTATATGGTAAATTTTCACAGCTTACTTTATTTGATTCTTAGTTTCTACATCAACAGCTTCTTCAGCAGCTGATCCATTGGGTTCCTCGTCCTTGGCAGGTTTATCAATCTGCTCAACTCTGTCTTGCTTCTCTTCAGAGGAACCATAATACGCAAACTCCTACAAACATTAAACAACAGTTTGATTGCTCAAAAGAGATAAAAGTACCAATAATCCTTGATTTAGTGATTCCTTAGAAATAAGCGTCCCTTGGAATAAGTTCCTGTACCTTCAGCTTACATTTGAAATATTATGCCTTCCACCTTAACTATCTGCACCCATCCATCCCTTCCCTGCTTTCCTTTCTTTTTTTTTTTTTTTTTTTTTCAGACAAGTGCTGATGCTTACAAGATTAATGGTTCATTTGCACGACCAATTAAGCGCCCGCCTTAAATAAGAATTCACTATCTTATCCTACAGTAAATTTGAAAGAAGGGCCCATACAGTCATTTGAGGATTTATAATAATTTATCAGACATAGTTTGATGCTACTCTGCTTTAAAGATTTAATAAATACAACCGAAATCATAATTCATTGACCCAACGTTTCGACACTCCTGTCTAGTGCCTTCATCAGGGGTCATCTGATCGTTGCAACAAGAGGCCCTTTTAAATGCTCACTAATTAGCTGCCCTTTTTGCTGACGAGGTGTAAATAGACATCAGGTAGTAAGCCGCCGTCATCACGATTTAAAGGAGCGCGGGCGCAGTTAATATGCCGAGCTTCCAAACAAAGCCAATGATGGTAGCGGCGATTACTGGTGAGCTTAAATATATCTTATTTGTGAAAAAAATAATTGTATCAGTTTAACAAGCACATTGAAAACTACCTTCTTCTCGATAGCAGTGGCAAACTGGGGACTTTTTGCTTTCAGGAGTGCCACAAGTGTGGGATACACATCTCCCACTCTTTCAAAGTTCACCTGCCCCTCCTGTGTCAAGCCTTTGTTTAGAAAGTAACCGGCAGTGTTGGCAGTGATAGTCAATTTGTCATTATCAAACGGCTTGATGTCAAGGTAGCTGATGTCACCATGAACCTGCTGCCATGGCGGGGCATGGCAGCCATTACTGAACTGGTGATCTGGTGAAATAAATGTGACTGTATTCACTTTTTGTCTTTGTGTATCAAATGTCAAGCCCTTTCAGTGACGTTGACCTTCAATAATATTGCAAGAGTGTGGTTCTAATATTACTTGAGTAATTTTCAATTTTATGTGTAAATAATTGAGTGGATCAAGTATACACCACGACCGTGTTTTATTACATCGCTCGCAGCGCCAGTGGGCAAGATGAAGCGAATCCTGTGTTTTGATTGGCCACCCGATTGGGCAAGATGGGCTGTTAAGAAGACGTCAACGAACTCGTGCGCGCGCGACTCGCGTACGCGTGCTTTGTGATTACGTAGGTTAAAAACATCGTAAGCAAATCGCGCGAACCTTTTTAATTTCTTACAGAAGAGTTGCAAGAGTTTTAGTTTTATGGACAAGCGGTTTGTTTAACGGTCGTTGTCGTTAACCGTGAGTCTACAGTTTTCCGTGTTGGAATAAACGTGTCTGTTTGATTTTCCGTTTCGCTTCCGAACATGGGCCATCATGCCCGCCCAGGATTGCCCATATTGATCCCGTGCATGAAAAAAATAGAATTAGAACTAAGTTCGTAATTCTTGAACAATTTCGGCGATGGAAATGCAAAAAGTGGCTGAAGATAGTCAAAACAAATAAAACAGAAACGACTCTTATGAGTTTGTTGTGCTACAAACACAGTTGGCTTTCTCTCCCGGCTCTCAAAGTAAACAAGTCATTCTTAATTCTTAATAAAGCAAAATCTTTTTGCAATATATTTTTGCGAAATTTTGATTGTCGAAGCTAAGAAAGTATCATTCATCATCATATTAAAAACAAAAACCTCATTAAAATTAACTTTCAACGCACTTTAAAACACGCCTACTACAAAACTAGTTTCTTCCACAGACCTCTTCAGTTGTATAACTGAAGAGGTCTGTGGACGAAACTAGTTTTGTAGTAATTTGGATATATCAACAAAGTTGAAATGGTAAATTGGCCACCGTAACGATTACAAAAGCTGACGTTTCAAGCGTTTAGCCCCTTCGTCCGACGAAGGGCTAACGCTCGAAACGTCAGCTTTTGTTTCGGTGGCCAATTTACCATTTCAACTTTGTTGATATATCCAAATTATTTCGTTACCCCCACCGACGCAGCCCCAAACAGTTTCTTTAGAAACTATCAGCCTTTATTCATTAGTTTTGTAGTAGGCGTGTTTTAAAGTGCGTTGAAAGTTAATTTTAATGAGGTTTTTGTTTTCAATATGATTTTGCAATAAATCCTTCATTAACCAAGCTTGTTCGGTCAAGATGGCTGGATATTAGCCTCATTCTTTCAGTTGCATTTTCATGGACCTTGACTTAGTCTCGGTCCATAAAAATGGAAAAAAAAGAATTCGTTCAATATCCAGCCATCTTGCCCTCACGCTTGTTTAATAACGCATATTTAACAATTATTCCACGTGCGTGCGTTGGATATGAGATGATAGATAGCTAACGAGGCGCGTAGCGCCGAGTTGGCTACAATCATCTCATATCCAACAAGCGTTCGTGGAATAATTGTTTTATTAAAAACGCCCCCAAGATATTAGACAAATCTTAAATTTTTTAGCTCTCTTTTAATTTTAAGCTGACGCGTACGCTTATCATATTTGTAGATTATGGTATATTTGGTTCATATACCATAATGGCTAAGCCAATAAAAAGTCTTGAATTGCATTATCCAATGAATGACATGTATAATGTGTATCAACCCTACCCCTAAGATTGACTCGCATTTCATTTCTCCTCGGAGGAGAGTAAAGGAAATTATCACCAAGTAAAGAAACCCTTGACTATCAAACAAATTCCTCTTTTCAGCACCCTGGGAAATTGATGGAGAACAGAATATGGAAAATATGCACACTGCTCTTGGGGTGAAAAGGGTTTTTAATTTTCATTTCTTAAGAAAATGAACTATCTCCCACTTGACATTATTTTGGTATAATATACTGTAAATTATGACCCTGCATGGGAAAACGGACACTAACGCTTTCCGTTTAAACTGCGAAACCGTTTACTATCCTTTTAAATCCGTTTAAACGGGTCATGAAAGCGTTTATATGGTTTGCTTATCCGTTTAAAAAAATTTGTATCCATCAAATGCTTTAGCTAAAACGTTTAAGAGGTTTGCTTATCCGTTTAAAAAAAATTGCTTTGGATATATCAACAAAGTTGAAATGGTAATTTGGCCACCGTAATGATTACAAAAGCTGACGTTTCGAGCGTTAGCCCTTCGTCGGAGCTAACGCTCGATATATCAACAAATGGATATATCAACAAAGTTGAAATGGTAAATTGGCCACCGTAATGATTACAAAAGCTGACGTTTCGAGCGTACGGTGGCCAATTTACCATTTCAACTTTGTTGATATATCCAAATTATTTCGTTACTCCCACCGACGCAGCCCCAAACAGTTTCTTTCGAAACTATCAGCCTTTAAAAAAAATTGCATCCGTTTAAAAAAATTTGGATTCGTTTAACGCTGTAACAAAAACGTTTAAACGGTTTGCTTATCCGTTAAAAAAAAAAAGCAATTATTGCCTTCACCTAGTGTCCATTCAATATACTCCAGGCACTGGCCTTTCTCCCCAGCAAAGGATTTGAAAAGCTCATATTCAGCCTGTGGATGTCAGATACAAAATCAAAATTATATTTCTAATGAAAAAATATTCAATTCTGAGGTTGCATGAAAATAAAAATTATCAGTGACAATGCGTTTGGAAAAAATTTCAGCTTATTGTTACCTGCACAGCACTTGGGTTTAGTCTCACTTCTCTGCCAGAAAAATGCACGGTTATGAGAAATATACAAAAGAATATCTCACACAAAAAATATTAAAAAAGGGAAGGTGAAAGGATAGCTTCCCGTTAGAAATCGTCTATATACTTGCCAGGAAATACATGTCTGGGCAAAGTCTGTAGTCAAGCCAAGTGGCTAATCCAGCCAGAGTTTATGTTGCTTTCCTTTGCAGGAAGCGACTAGGAGTATCACCAAGGTTCCCCCCTCCCCCCCACCCCAGCATTTGATCAGGCTTCCCTGACAATTTGCCAGTACCATCTATACTGGGGGGAGAGAGGCACTGGGAGAATAAAAGGGTTTTGCCCAAGAAAATATCATATTGACCCAGACCTCTTGGCCCACAGTCTGGTGCACTAACATTAGGCCAATACATATCCCCCTGGAAATACATGAACAGTAAACATATTTATCACTGCATAACTTAGTCTGGCGCACTAACATTAGGCCAATACGTCTCCCCCAGGAAATATCTGTAGAGTAGACATATTTATCACTGCATAACTCATACACTGTATGCTCAGGAAACATACTTGGCAATTGTTTTATGAGATGCTTCCAGAAGCTGTTTATCCATTTCACTGATGAGCAGTGATAGAGTGAACCTGGCCTCTTGTTCTTCCACATTTTCGGAAGACTGCTCTCGTGCTTTACTCAGATCAGCAAGAGCCTTCAGTAAGGGTCTGTCACTGCTGCTAACAGCTGCATAGGCAGCACCCATCACATTTGCCATAGGATCTTGGTTTTCTGAAGAAAAATAACAGCATTGCATTCAGGACACAAAATGTACAAAGGAAGAAAGTTTTATAGTATAGTTTAATTTAAGTGGTGAAACTGATCATTGTGAAAAATCTCTGTTCTCTAGTCAAGTGGACTATCCGGTGATAGCTTATTGTGGATACCATAGTAACCGCAACAAGGGCCTCCCGGTTAGCTCAATGGATAGAGCACTGGACTGTCGTGCGGAAGGTCAAGGGTTCGAGCCCCGGCCAGACCAACACTCAAGGTCTTAAAATAATTGAGAAGAATATGCTGCCTTTCTATAATATCAAGAAACGGTTAGATATTCTAGTCTTCTCGGATAGGGACGAATAAATGGAGGTCCCGTCTCCTGCAGGGTTAGGGGTAGGAGACATTAATTTCCCATGCACGAGATTACTGTGTGATGAATGTCCTCCCCTGGGGTGGGATGGGTGGTTTACTGGGCCCGCAGTGATTGGCGCAAAGCTGTCGCGGAGTCCCTGCCTGTTGGCAAATCTTGTAAATAAATAAAATAAATAAATAAATAGTAGAATTGAGTAGTAGTATTGCTACTTTGACTGACATGTTCCTCATCCATTTCCAGCCTTTTGCTAAGTTTCCTTGACAGTTCCTCAATGTGTTCTTTGCAAAGTTAAGAAAATATACAAATCATGCTATTGGTACCTTCAAGGCAAGCTTGAGCTTCTTGGCATTTCCTGTCTCCTGCAGCTTTTAGGACACTGCCAATCTGCTCGAATGTCCACACTTTCAGGATAAAATTTTCACCCTCCTAAATAAAAAATTTGTTGTCATTTATTGTCAAGAATGTACTTTATATGCTGCGGGGCTTGACGCTAATGGTGGCGTAATTAAGCCACTGACTAGTAGAAATTCAGCTTTGGCCAATGGTTTTTAATTTCCACTAGCCAGTTTGGGTAGTAAACAAACTGAAATTGTCTTAACATCTTAGTTGCCACTAGCCACTTGGCTAGTAAGTTGAAAAGTTAGTGTTGAGCCATGATACCGCTATTACATGGGAAAATTTTGTCTAAGTAAATGTCACCCCTGTGAAGGGAAATTATGGAACAAGACATACGGAGACAAATTGAATCGTGGTATATGTGCATCAGTTAAGGAGAAGTTATTGCTAAAAGCAGAGTGCAGCCATTAAAATCGGTGAAAAACATTTTCCAGGGTCAATGCACGGTATGTTTCTCCTTAAAGAATCCAGGATTACAGGTACCTTTGAACACAAAGTTGACTCTTTCAGACTCAAAGATTTAAGCAATTTGGAAAAATATTTTTCTACTGTCAATTTACCTAACTTCAACAGGTCACCTGTGGAAATCAGAGCTTCAATACAATGCAATGCAAACCCAGCGATATTGAAATAAAATAATTTATTTAGGCAAATATCAATTATTTGAATACCTTGTCCATAGACAGCAGATGCTCTCCATTTGGAGTTTTAGCCTCAGATTTTACATCACTACCACTATAATAAAGCAATCAACATGTTCTAATTAATTGACTTTTTCCAAAAAATGTTTCTAAGTGTGCACATGTATTTTTCCTTAAAAACTTGGCACCATTCTACTGTAACCTATTTGAAGAGCTTAAGGTCTGTACCAAAACAGACAGACTCATCCACTGATTGAACCCCTGACATTCTTGACCCAGACAAAAACTATAATCGTCTGTCAGACAATTTAGGATATCCCCCATATCATGCACAATTTTTAACATTTCATCACAACATGTCCCAAATTTTACACCAAATGAGATGAACCCTATACACCCTAACACAATATGCATATTCTCCATACTGTTCTTTATACATTTCCTTATGAGCTGACAAGGAGAATTTGTTTAACAATCAAGAGCTTCTTGAATTCCTGATTATTTTTTTTATTCTCTTGACCTTAATGTTTGATCCAGTGGTGATATTGTAAGGAGAATTAAGAGGCTAATCATTGTTAGGAGTCAAAAGGTTAGTTAACATACGTTATTTGGAATCCCATTGATCCAAAATTCAACTCTCCAAAGTTGTCAGGATTAAGGGTACTGTGCCATTTAAAAGGTTCTTTTAGAATCGTCTCTGCCTCGCGAGGATAAGAACTCACAAGACTCTCCACCTGCTTCACAATGTCATTCAACAAAGCTTCATTCTGAGGCGTAAATTCCAACTTTCCTTTGCCGTATTCACTGACAGAAGTGCCATCGATGCGGCTGGAGATTGTGGCACCCATAGCTGTAACATGAACACAAGGCTGAAAGAGACGAACGCAGAAAATTGACCTCGGCAATGTTTTACACACATTATTTTGTTGTCCTCTCAAGCGTCAATGTTGGGTACCTTGTTCGTGTACATGACAAGAAATGTTTACGATCAACGAAAACGACAATGATCCAGGGGATTGTAAAACGCATAGCCAATTTTTCAGCTGTTGATAGTTCCGCATAGAGCACATGAGTATTAAGCTTGGGCATTAAAGATGTTACGCGAGCACAAGATCAGAGGCCACGGAGGGAAAATTTGACCAACGCGAAACATGTGTTGGTCTGGTTTGGGCTGACATAATGTCAAATTTTGAGTTCCTTAATACCGTTCGCCAGATAAAAAAGGCAATCGGCTGCCCATTTTCAATTCTTCTTCCCACAGAAATTACCGTGAAATAACAAATCTTAAACTTTTCATTACAAATTTCATGAGATCATAAATACGATACAACAACAATATAGGACTCTTGGTTGAATGATCTTTTCCCTCTGATAACATTGAGCAAAAACGCAATTCAATGGAAGGAAACAAACTGCAAACTATCACCTTCCAACTAATTCAATTATTCAAACCTACCTTTAGCCTTCTATCATAAAATATTAAACGTTTTTAGGACGATCACCTGTTTTGCCTTACGGACTTTATTTCCAGCACGACCTTCATTTCCATAGTAACCAAACACACTGCACAAACTCTAATGGTGGTAACCGCTGGTTTCCAATTTCGCGCGAGTTGCAGTTCGAAGCGTTGCGTTACGAACACGTGACTTTCCTACCATGCCCCGTAATGAAATAGGCCATTTCTGCATTCATTTTACCTCAACACAAGGTAAAATTTATTTCAGTCAGTTGATCGTGGAAATTCTGCATCGTACTATTTCAAGTTCCCTTCCTTTGACGTACATTTGATGGTCATCAGCATACATTGTTAAATTTACGTCTTTGACACGAGCTGATATATCGTTCTGGTAGATGTTCCATAGTGAGGGACCGAAAGACGATCCTTGAGGGCATCCCCGTTCCATATTTATCCAGTCGCTAGTAGCATCACACATTTTCACTCGGTTTAGTCTGTCCGCAAAAAACGATCGCATAAGGTTAAGTGATCTTCCTACAAATCCATAAGCCTCTAGTTTCTTTACCGTCAGTGAGTGGCTGAGAGAATCGACTGAAGGCCTTACCCATCTCTGTAGATAGTACTGGTAACAGTTGCTTACTATCAACAGCCTGTTTCCAGTCCTCAATCAGCATAATGGGATAAATTCATAGGAAAAAATCTGCAGTTAAGGGTCTTCCACAGGTTTATTTGTTGTCTATATTTATTGAGGATATAGTGAGATTAACGGGTTCTTCAAATTGGTAGATGGCGACAGTCGCTTTTTTGCCCTAAAAAAAAGCACTCTTCACCACAGCTTATATTTCTTTGATTATATCAACAGTTCACGAGGTCATAAACTATGACTCGTAGTCTTTATAAGGCATAATAGATAAGCTACATAGCATTACAAATCTGCGAAAATTTCAGGTTCCACAATTTGATATTCGTGTCGATCATTGATGTAAACACGAAGATTTGTTTGAAGATCTGAGATCCCTCAACCCAAAAATTAGTGGATTTTCATTTACTTTGACCAATCGGTAGGTTTGATCCATTTACTGTAGAGTTATGGAAGACACTGGTGCTGTTAACCGAGGCTAAGAAACAAAAATAATGTTCATTCCTGTTTAGCGTATAGTTCGTTGATCTCATTCATTACGTAACTTTGAAGAAAGCTACAAGAAGACACTGAAAACAGTGTTAGTATCCCAGCATATTTAGTTTTAAACAAAATTTTCTATAGTCTGCAAGTGTTAGAATTTAGTGTCACGTTATGCGTTTAATTCAGGTTGGACTGGTTGTCAAGACAGTGGAGAGGATTTACTTACTACCATTTACGGTTGAGTTTCCGGCATAAGAGGTCGCCGTATTCTTGTCTGCGAGACGAGAAAAGCTTAGTTTAAATACATTCAAAATAGCAATCTCTTATACACTTGGTTTGTCAGTATTGGCCAGACTTTATTGTTACACCATACGTAACACGGTAATTTTTATCTTACGGAGTACAGAGCTAAGAGTGCACGTGCAAGATTTGCTTACTTCCATTGAAGGTTGAGTTTGCAGCAAGTGAGGTCGTAACGTTGACTGTAGCTAAAAAAAAAGAAAGCAGCTTATGTTTAAATTGCCTCAAGATCGTTACACCATACATATACGGCAATTTGTTTCGAACGGAGTACATGGTTAATAGTGCACGTGCAAATTTTGCTTACTTCCATTGACGTCATGGTCGTCATAGTGATAAAGAAGTGCTGGGTTGAGCCGATCTAAAGAAGATAGAGCAGCTTAAACTCTCTAGTTGTTTGAATTGTTTATCGACAGAACATTAGAAAAGTAGAAACATGTACGACCATGGGGTAAAGATATCCGCAAGAACAGCCAGTTATGCAAGTTCTAATTTCAAGAGGAAAGTTTGTTAGTATTCACATGGCTTGGATGCAGGCGGCCAAAAACTAGAGAAACTCGAGAACATTTTTGAGCTTATGATCCCTTGTCAAAATCATAGCGAGCAGGTAATGAATCAAAATTGTTTTCGTAGCGACTCTTTTCCAGTTTTCTTAAACATCCAAATAAACAGTATTATGCTGACGAGGAATAAACGGTTACAGAAAGCATTGAACTGACAAAGGAGTTCGTGTTCTCAAAGAGTCGTTTTATTTACCTCTTTTCGGGGCTAATCATTAAAGTTTTAAGTTTGAGTTACACTTGTGTAATTTGATCATATCATTTAGCTGATACGTTTTAAACTCAAGCGATTCTTAGAGTGTTCCTATTAATTTTCATGAAACAAACAAATTCATAGGGTATTAAACCGTTGGCAGCGTTTCTTGGATCACGGATCCTATTTCCATCGCCGTCAAGGTTAGTGGCAGGGGTTTGGCCTGGCTTGTGAGACCAGTCTCCATTATTGTCCAACCGGTACCAGTGGTAATCGTTTACAACCCCTGTGAAAGTAAATATGAACAGATCATACTCATGACAATAACAAAATATTTTTAAAACAAATCTCATGCATCAGGGTTTCCTGCATTAGGTTTTGCAATAATTTGGTTCGAAAGAAGTCTAAAAGTACTAAACACCAATGTTCGTCCTCGAGCAAATATTTACGCTGTCATTAGTTTACAAGTTTTTAAGTGTTACAACTGAAATGAACCTCGTGTTTAATATCTTGCAGCGGTTATTAGGGTTCTTAATAATGTTCATTATTGTTGTAGTTACTTACTAGTGGAAACAAATAGTGCCGCAAGGTGTTCGTCGCCAGAAGGAGCGGACATTGTTGTTTCGGCTGTTACGAAAACACACCCATCGGACTCTGATGATGCCCTTGCGTCAGCTCCGGTAAATGGCGTCGGAAGCGGACTGTTTGTTGCTCTCCCGGGCTGTGCAAAGGTGTCAGTCTCTTTCGTGCTTGCGTAGTTGTAGCAGTTGTTTAATAGCACGTCAGGATAACGGTTCCATGTTTCGGGAGTATACGGGGGCGCGTAACGTTTTACTCTATTTCTTTTTACGGCTTTGACATTTCCACTCCGAATTTCTTCTTGGACGATATGATTGAGATCCGTCGAAACCTTGTCTTGAGGGCTGGTCTGGAGTAAGAGTAGCTGTAGCTGCTTTGTTTTAGGACCCACAATCAATACCAATGGCTGGTATTGACCCTTCCTCACCTCCTGTACTATGAATCCCTCGTATCCGAGCTTTGCTGGGGCCTCATCTGGTGAGTGTTTTTTCGCATCTCTGTAAAGATTTTGTACTTCGCTGAACCTTGGGTCATTCTGTTGAATCGTCCATTGTGGGTCAGGAATGCCGGAGAGTACTTCCAAAGTTATGATGAAAGCGTCTTCACCTAAAACAAAGAGAAATCATATCGGCCCCAGGTCTCCCATAAATGTCTCTACTGAAGTCTTATTTGACTTAAGAGATACCTGGAGGTATGCTACTTTCAGGACCACTTCCATCAACAGCGCCCTCCGCTGCCTCCTGACCTGATGAAATTAAACAAACGAGCATTATTTGCCAAGGTGAACATTGAATACTGGGGCGAGGTAACTGCATTTTCGCATGATGCAAATCTTTCTGGGGAAATAAAAGATCTTAGCCGGAAGGTTCATTTTATTAACCGAAGTCATTGATCTATATCACTTATTAAGTTGAGGTATGTGGCATGAAAATGTGCATTTAATGACGGGTTGGCTGAATAAACGGAGATCAAAAGCGATTGGTTTTAACCAGCTGTTTATATCAAGAGAGTGTTCCTTAACTGAGACACAGGTGTAGTTTTCAAACATTTAAACTGGAAGACAAGTTGCGAGTGATTGAAATTAAGTGTTGGTTCGCCGTACCAATTACACTCAATGATATGTAGCTGCAATTTATCAATTTATTATGGAAAATGTTTTTAAACCCCAGAATATTTTTCTTGTTCTGTAAACCAAGAAGTCCATACTCTACACATTTATACTTTTTGCTCATAAAAGATTCGGCATTCCATTTCTTCCCCTCTACAACTGAGCAATTCTCAGAATACTTGAAGTTGGACCGATCTGCTATTTTAAGACCTTCTGATTTGCACAATCAGATAAACTGTAAATAATCTTGCAAAATAGCTCGCTAAAGTTTGAAGTTCCCTTTTTGCTCCAAACAAGGAGGTTCTTGCCACAGTAAAATGGAATACCCGTTAGAGATTATGTATGAGAAACGATTACTAACCTTAGCGCATCAGGCTTATTATAATCTTTTACCATGTCCTATGAACCGTCGCTTTGAAAAGTATGTAAGTAGTTCAGGAGGAAAATGAGATTTAAGTTACGTAGACCTAAGACCGATATGGTCAAGAAATCATGCTCATACAAGTCAATTACTCGGTGGAACGCTCGGGAAAGTGAAATGAGATCAATTCAAGACGTTGACACTTTTTAAAAGTCACTCAAGTGTATTTTTAAGCCACGTATATTATGTTGTACTATGTAGAATTTTTATTGTTGTAAATATGTAGAAATCTTACATTAGTCTTCTTATAATTAGTTAGGAATTTAGTTTCATTGTATTTAGTTAGGAATTTAGTTTTATTGTTTGTACACGACCACATCAGCTTTTGCTGAATTTTTTTATCGTGTTTAAATAAATGCTGTTGATGTTGCTGTTGTTGTTGTTGTTGTTGTTAAATTTAGTACTATGTAAAATAATTTTCCTTATAAACACAATTTAGCAACGCTGCTAACTTCGATAGACTTTGCACCTCTGCATATCTTTAGCTATTCCTAGAAAACAAAGGAATATGAAAAGCGCCAAAACTGTTGGGATGTAGCGCCCCATGGTCTTCCTGTTTGACTTGCATCCAACGTGAACCCAGAAGTATGGTCTTAAGAATTAATTGATTATTTATATATGTCTATATACCAGACAGTTTTCTGCTCACAAGTGACGTAATGAATATTTGTCATAAGCCAAATAAAGAGTTTCTCCACAGCGTCAACCTGTTCCTCAGTATGTTACTTCACGGTTCGTTTGCTCTCGAGCAGGTTATGTAAATGAGTCGCTCTCCTGGTTTCACTTCGTTTTTGGACAGATTTTAAAGAAAATATCTAAAGTTTGACTTTATTTAATCTATTTATCACTCATTTTATTCAAAAATTGGTTATAATATCATGTTTCAGTTGATTATGAGTGCTTTACTTGGGTTAGTAAAAGTATCGGGAACTTTCTCCCGGATCTTGATAACTTAACATAATTTTGTTCTGGAACTAATTCTATGAATTACTGTTAGTTGTAAGGTTTTTCAACAGACTCGAGTAGGTAAAAAGAATTCTTATCTAAAATTCTTCATATTAGTAGGTATATCTAAACATTATCGTTCATCACACTTGTGGCTAGTCATGCTCTTTGTTCTTTGCATGTGTTGTAAGAGGGATTGGACACTGAAAAATTGACGCGACTCCTTGAGTGCGTCCGTGAGCAGGATGTAGCGAATTATGTGTATGATTAGCCACCCGAGGGGGTAGTCTTGCTCGCTTTGATCCCGTAACGAAAAAAGATTTGTGGAACGGACATACAAAGATCGTAACTTTCGGACAACGTCGTTGACAGAGTCACAAAAGCTAACAGATGACATTCAACTATTCTGATTTCACCTAATTTACAACCATACTCAAAATCAACTTTTTAAAAATATTTTGGAGAACTTTTTTAACGAAATGAATGAACGTGATGTCAATTAAGAACGAGAAGAAAACTCAAGAGCTGCGAAAGGAAATTAATTTTTTTTTCCTGTTAACAAAGAGGCCGCGACTGATAGAAATTCTTCTGAGCCAATAAGTAAACGCTGGGATTCATTTCATCTGAGGAATTGTATATAGTGCTTCAAAACAGTTTGTCTGAGTTTGGAACTCTTACCTTACCATTCAAACGGTTTTAGTATTCATTCAATTCAAAAACAGCATAGAATCAATTTAAATTTTTAGAGAATTCCTATATGACACCAATGTTTAAATTTGAACTAAGTAATATATTAACTGACTTTAAAAATGTTCATTTTCGCATACCTTTAGTAATTCCTAGAAAACAAAGGGATATGGAAACCGCTAAAACTGTTGGGATGCATAGCCCCATGGTCTTCTGTTTGACTTACGTCCAACGTGAACCCAGAAGTCTGGTCTAAAGGGAATTAACTGATTATCTATATATGCCCATCTACCAGACAGTTTCTGCTCACAGGTGACACAAGGAATATTTCGCATAGGTCGCATAAAGAACCTGCTAACCTGTTACTCAGCCTGATACTTCATGGTTAGCTTACTTCTAAGCAGATTATATCCGTCAATGATTTAATAACCGGGCGGGGTATCATCTGTTATGTTAAAAGGTTTCGAGGAAAGTTTTTCCATTTTAATTTTTTTTTTTTTTTAAATGGTTGATCTTATCATAAGAACTTTGATCTGTTTTAAAGCAGGTGCGAATAATTCATTTTTAACCTCATTCTCATTTTGGAACGGCCTTGAAACCACAAGTTAGCACAAATTAGTTAAAAAGCAGTCTATAGAGAACGTGTTCCATCCACCGTAATACTTGCCTTTCGACTTAACAAGGGCATGAAAATTTCTCCCTGAAATTACCCAATTTTCATGGTTCAGATAGAGTTCTGTCATATGGGACTCGTAGTTATACATGTAACGTCACTTTGTTCTTGTGTTTCAATTTTCCCGAGGATCAAATCTTGAAAAATGAACTGATTACTGTTTGACTCTTTTATGTTCGTTCTTTGATCGTGGGTTAATTTCATTGTAGCTGTACTTCGCTCACCTTTCACCGAGGTCAGGTCGATGAAATGATGTTTTTAGGCTTGCTGTGAGTCTTAATCTTGTCCTTGCAAATTTTTTCTTTATTAGTGGCCCCTAATCTTATTATAAGTTCTTACACGACTCAGGCCATTTCGCCGTCAATAACCCAATATAACTAAGTGAAAGAATGATAGATAGCAGGGTCGTGTATCCATCCACGTCAGAAATACTTGTTTTTGTCTTGTACTGTGTTGTTTTGAAAGGAAGGTATAATAGACTTCGATTTAATTGATAATAGAAGTCCTAAAGAGGAGAAGTTGTGGTAACTTTTTCCTTAAACGGACCAACGGTTTTTTATGTTCATGGTAAGAAATACCCCAGGAGTTACTCGAACGAGCAAAATTACCCACAAGTCGGAGTCAAGGCATAAATATTTATGCTCTGATGTAGCATATTTTTGTTTTGATCAATTTTTTTCATTATGTCTCTCTGCTGATTTGTTCGAAATCCTCAGTCAAAGCATTGAGTCTTTTAAAAAATCTAAAAGTCGTTTGCGGGCCCTGCTGCCAATATCGTCAGGCTGGTTATGTTTAATTGTCTTAATTGCTACGAAAAACGCTCAACATTTACGAAAGAAAATAGCAAATCTTTGATGCAAGGTATTTTATTTCCCTTGAGTTGGAAGGATTTTTTCTTTATTGCTTAATCAACAGATAATCGTCTCGAAGAAATTAAAAATAGTACGAATCCGTGTTTACTTCATGCTGTGTGAGACCTTTGTGTTTAGTTATTTACGTCGACCAAATACCTCGAGATAGTACTTCTAAAATGCACCAGATGCGTCGGTGTTTTCAACGTTAATTTGCTTTAGTCAAGAGCCATAATTGGTTCTTGCTTTAGTAGATTCTACTTTACCTAAAGGAATATCCTCTCCAGTTTCATTCCTAACGTCTAGACCATCTCTTTTCCGTATCGTCCCAAAATTAGTTTACATGCTATCCCAACAAATTTTTTTTTTTTTAATTGTTACCTACCTTGGCTAAGTATTCCAAAGCAAAGGAAGACGAAACTCGAGACAATGGCAAAGCGGGCCATGGCTGAATAACCCAGTATAATTGTAGATATCCGGGTAAGGTTAGAAAACATTTGCCTTTCCCTGAGGACCTTAAATAATTATGTGCTTACACGTGGCTTTCAGAGAGTACACCCACCAGCGGATGATGCAATGATAGAATTATGATAAAGAGTTCAAGAGGACGGACGATATACACTTCACCACATCTCTCGGTTCGGTGCACAAGTTAATTAAACTGCTGTATGAGATCATTCACTTGTCACTATTGCAACAGGTGATATTAAGAGGGTACATCAACACAGTTATGCGACTAAAAAGTTGTGGCTATTTTTTCCACAAAGGTGGATTTTATGTTCACTTTCTGTTCGGTTTATCAACGTCTGTTGTCATGCAATTTAGCTATAGTTTTTTTTTTTTTTTTTTTAACGACATTTTTCCTAGCAAGCAATTTTTGTTCTCGAGTTATAATTTAAAGGAAAATTTATGCTTCATGTGCACGTAACATAGAGGTTAGAACTAACATATAATGATTAGCATATCATTTTGAAATCTTAGTATCACTAATATGGGTAGAAGCAATTAACTCAAACCACATTCCTATCATCTTCAAGCGTAATCTTCGCCTAACTGATTTGGTTCGAATAGAAGCTATGAGCAAATATGTACTTTTATCAGCAGAGTCAACCCTCATAAATCATTGTTGGTTTTATCTTCCGGTGTCAGTGATACCTGAGAAAAATTTTCCCAGTCTTATTTTGTCTGTGGTGGTCTCAGTACTTTTCTCACAAAATTTAGGCGACGTCGAAGCCAACACCTCGTTAGTGACAGTTAACCTCAATTCATTACACTAAGAGTTGAATTACGAGTAAATCATAATATTTCAGCCATGCAGCGATATTTAAGTCAAAACGGGAATGTAAGTTTAAGTCAAAACAGGAATGTAATTCTACGGACCGATCTTAACTTGATAGAACTTGGGCAAACAGGCTCTTTTAGGATATTGCACCGTTTCTCACTTCATATTGCATGGTAATACATCCACTTCAGTGGATCCTTCCCTTCTCCAAACTTTATTCATTTTACTCAAGATCAGACTTAACTTAAGGAAAAAGGAATGGAGGTGGTTGGTACAAGTACCTGTCAGTAACAATCATAATTCAACCTAGGTAAAAGAGTTAATGGGTAAGGTACCGAGAACTAAGCCCATTAAACGCTGTTGAGAAAGAAAGCATCATGATGATAATTCCAGAACTGATATACTGTCCTTTCTTTTGTACTCATTTAGTGAACGTCTCCAGGTTGAAAGGACGTCATATCTTTTGATTATATTAGCTCCCCAAAAATTCTTATGTCAGTCGATGCTGAGTTTATTTGGTTTGACGAAGATGGCTTTCTTGAACTGTCATGGGTGCCCGTGCCATCATCAATGAGCTTTATTTCTCTCGGGTAACAGGTTCATGCATTGCGCCATTTTCAAAGCTAAACTGGCGATTAACTGTTAAGAAAAAGCAACAGCAACAACAAAAGACAAAAGCACGGGGAAGGACTTTAGTTCCACATCAAGAAAAGCGGATCAACTTTGATAACGAAAGGCTTTAGTACTTAGATAAAAAAAATGACCTTATATGGCCATATGGCCATTTTTGGAACACTAGTGGCAACAGGTTCAAAATACGCGCGGAACTTTCGAAACTTCCGATTAACATGCAAGCGGCAAGTTTAAATAATCGGAAAGACTGAAGAAGAAAAGACAAATTCTCCCCGGGGGAGGGTATGCTGGTAGAGTTCTTTCGAAACAAAAAGTTACGCTGCGGTGGCTGGTGGGGATAACGGTTGCTATAAAAAAATTAGAAGCTGCAGTTCAGTCACGACAAGTATGACATTGGCATTGCTTGGTTTTACTTTATGCGGTGTACCTGGGGTGCCCAAACGACGATTGAAGTAATGACAACGGGTTAAGGAGCTGAAATACTTGAAAATATGGGGAGGCGAAGTCTCAAGAGAGTCTTTACCTTCGCGATGACTTCACGGCGCTAGTACGAACGCTCCGAAAACGAAATCGTTCTGGGATTGCCAAACAAAAAATTTACAGGGGTTATTTACTCCCTAATTACCTGCTAATGACGCATTTATATAGCGAAAGAACAAAGGCAATATAACACATTTATGTGGTAGCCATAAGAGTTGTGGCTTAGATTCGCATCCCTAGCCAAGAATCAGACACATTTTGAGAGTCTACTTTGACGTCTGTTGAACTGTTAACAAGCTTCTCAGTTTTAATGCCGAAAATGGTTAGTCTATTATCATAAATGGCGCAATGATGACAAAGATAACGATAGTGATGGTGATATTTATGATAGACCCCATGTTTTTCTTATGGTCTATCTCTAGGTCTACAATGTTAAACTTATTTCAATATGAGGTTTTATGAGGGTGGGGGTAGGGTTGACGCATTTCAGTGCGAAAAATAAAATGAATGGGAACAATCTACTGTTACCTAACTACGGTATAAGCAATCATTAACTACCCCTTAATCCTAGATTGTATTTCCTATGCGACTGTGCAATTACTTATGGTGTCTAAAGGAGATTGGTTTATTTAATTCCAACAGACAACTAAACTAGTTTTAACATACAGGCTCTCGCTCCATTTATAGCAAATTGTTCGTTTATGAGAATATTCGCATCGCTTTTAATTTTCTCGTGATGCTATTTTCCTGGTAATCATGCTAGCTTAACGTCTAAAAGTCGTTTTTTTGAAATACTTAGTTTTTTTTTATGCGTGCACTCAAATATTGCGACAAACGGCCTTTATATTGCTATCGCCTATTGCTAAAAGCGGGGGGCTGAGAACAAAAATAGATTATCTTAAATATAAATTTTTACTTCTGGGCCTGCTTCTTGCATAAAGAAATATGTAAACTTTAGTTAAATTAGTGGGGCTGTTCAGAAAGAATGCCAACATTGTGCAAAAACGGGGGTTAAATTTTTCTGAGAAGGGCTGGACGGGATACGAAGAAAAGTATTGAACGATTTTTTCAACATTTCAAAAGAAAATGGCAAAACATTTTATAAAAAAGATAAAAAAAGAAAACAAACAATCCCTTAAGAATATTTTTAACCTGTCATTTCACGTGCAACAAAGCTTTGGACTTGTTTCAAAAATTGCCAGAACTCCGGAAGCTTCAGTGCAAAGAACCTTATCCCATTCTTAACAGTGCAAATGAAAACTACACAAGCAGTAGTGAAAATAAGGCCTGAAAAAATTCAGGCCTGTTCGAGATTCTAACCCATGACTTCTGCGATACCGGTGCAGTGCTCTACCAACTGAGCTAACAAGCTAACTAGGAGCTGGTTATCGTGTTAGTTCGTAAAAAAAAAACCGTGAAATAATGAGTCAACGCTTGTGATTTTATGAAAATCATACATATGAACTGCGGTGAAAGAAATTAGTGTGACATCGATCTTCGCAGGAATGGACACTACTTAAGCACTTAAAACTACACTTCTTTAAATTAATAATTATTTCGGGTCCTTAACTCGTTGTCATTACTTCAATGGTCAGTGGGGCAGCCTTGATGTCGTCATCTCCCTCACCGAAGACCGTCTGCCCTTTTCTTTCTAGCTTTTTGAAGTTTCCTATTTTGCATAGGAAAAACTTCCGTGCGTGAGACCAGTTATCATGAAAAATTTCGAGTGGAATTGACATATCCCGAGCCCTCGACCAGATGCCTGCTTCTCATTTCCATTATTTTTGTAAGCGTATCGAAAGATAATCGCCGCGCCTAAATCCTTAGATGTTTGAGTATTTTTAGTTTTTGACCGATGCTATTGACTAGAAAATCAACCAAAGTAAACAACCATCGAGCATTTACTCAGACCTCAATGTCAAAAAATGCAAAAGCAAAATGTTGTTGGTCTTGTTTGTCCCCTTTTATTGTTCTTTTAAAAATGAGACAAATATGAAGTGAGTAGAAACAAACAAAACAGATCTTAGATTGAAGCTAAAAGGCACACTGCATAAAGTAAAACCAAGCAATGCCAATGTCATACTCGTCGTGAACTGCAGCTTTTAATTTTTTTTATAACAACCGTTATCCCCACCAGCCACCGCTGCGTAACTTTTTGCTTCGAAAGAACTCTACCAGCATATCCTCCCTCGGAGAGAATTTGTCTTTTCTTCGGTTTTTCCTGATCATGATTTAAAATAGCCACTCGCATGCTAATCGGAAATTTCGAAAGTTCCGCGTTCCGCCCTGTGTTCCATTATTCTCTACCTCAGTACTTACAGTCAGAGTTAGAAAGAGTTCAGAAAAGAGCTCTGGCATGTCTTTTTTCTAGAATGCCGTACGGGGAAGCGTTCGGAGCGTGCCTATTTGACTTCTATCAGGGAACATCACGAAGACATTACAAAGTCTTTATTTAGATCAATCAGCGAGAATCAGAACAGTAAACTACATTACTGAATTCCTGAAGCCCATAGCCCTCATTATAATTAAGGCGCCAATGAACATACAATGTACCAGCAGCCAAGACAAAGCGTTTTGCTAATTCGTTTTTCGTGAAGGGTGCGGCTGAAACCAACCCAAGTTGAGATGTAATAGAACGTTTAATAGAACTTTAAGTCATCATATTTTATATTTGTATAGTATTAGCTTGTAAAAATTGCGCAATTCAGTATTTTACTGCGATATGATTTTAATAAACCAGTCTATCTATCTATCCTTATTTTGAACCTGTCGCCAGTAGTGTTCCAAAAATGGCCATATGACCATATAAGGTTATTATTTTATCTAAGAACAAAGCCTTTTGTTATCAAAGTTGATCCGCTTTTCTTGATATGGAACTGAAGTCCTTCTCTGTGCTTTTGTCTTTTGTTGTTGTTGTTGTTTTTTTTAACTGACTTTTTCCTGACTTCATGAAGAATCTGAAAGAGGAAAAAAAAGTTGGTATCTATGATTGGAAATTTTAAAAATAGCATTGAAGCAGAATTCCATTCTGCGGAGCAGGTGATTTAAGAACTATTTTTTTATAAACAGAAATTGTTCGCTCGACTGTAATACAAAAAGACACTATGCACGACAATTTGCAGACAATATATAACCTGGCAGAGGAGAAAAAAATATTGCGTTGAAATTATTAGAGTATAAATTTCAGCTTCGTTTTGAATATGCTTCATCCAATCATAGAGAAGATTGAAGTGAATCTTCTCTATCAGTTAAATTGAAAATTTAACTGATTCCTTTCTTCACTCCATTTCATCTTCCAGCCTATAAGTAATTTTAAACAGTTTTTTTAGGATCGATCCGTTTAGCCAAGGCCCCACGCTCAGGGCTGTGTCTTTTTTTCTCTTTATCTCCCTAAGAGTAACCCTGTTAACCTCATGAGGAAACAAGAATCAACTCCGAAATAAAATTTAGACTGATCAAGTATTCAGTAATTCTGCGAGTTAAAGTTTTCAGCTACCATGCGTTTTGGACATTACCTTTAGGCATTTCACAAATATAAGCCCTTTTTTGTCGGTTTGGAAGATCATTAAACAGCCCTTGTTTGTCCGGTGGGTAATCCTTTGACATCACCGCTTTATCTCCATCACCAGATGGCGCGCCAACAGTCGTCTGCCATTTCTTAATGCTAAGCTTGCTTCCACTGACCCACTTTCAATCCCTGTTAACTTTATGCAGACCTATATGCCATTCGTTAGGCTGCCCGATACAACGCTTTTGGATTTGGTCGTTGAGGAAGTTCCATTCAGCTTCAGTTTCTATGGAGACGAGGTCGCCACCCTTCCCTTGACAGGTTTTTCGGTTGTCGGACCATGTCCCGCCTGATTCCGCATCGGAAATAAAGTAACAGGAACTTTGGAAACATAGTTTACTTTCTATGGATAGAAGATATTTAAATGATTCAGAATAATTTCAGTTGAAGTTGCAGAAATTTCATAACATAAACGCTTGCCCGCTTACCCAGCGAGCTGGAGGCCCTACCGTGAGCCCAAACGCAGAGGTGCTTCCACCGTGGTGACACTATACATTGAGGTTTGAGGAGACAACAGTTAAGAGCAACCAAGATGGCTGTCAAAATGGCTGCGAGGATGCGCTAAGTTCGGAAATGCGGATTAAATATGGCTGAGAAGAATAGACCACTTTCATAAATGGCTGCCGTATAAATATTCTTTTGTTTAAATTTAAATTAGCCCTACTGGCCTCGCTTGAGATAATGTATTCTTTTGAATTTTGTACTGGAGAACGAGGCCAGTAGGGCTAATTTAAATTTAAAGAAAAGAATATTAATCCGGCAGCCATTTATGAAAGTGGTCTATAAAGGTAATAATGGAGAAATAAAAATATTTCGCATTTTATTCCATTACTGCTAGAAACTCAATGTTCCACATCATCAAAATAGATAGAGTCAAGTTCGAACCGTATTTCAATTAAAAGAAAAGTGAGAAAAAAACTGGTTTGCGACGGTGGTTTTAGACGCCATTCCGCCGATCCCCCGTTCCACCATGTCACTGATCTATTGAATAACTCAGGGTATCGTATTTCTCAGCTTTGCTCGCCTCGCAAATTTAGCGGCTTTTTTCGGCATAAGTCGCTGATTCAAACAATAAAATGCTCTATTTTCAAAGAAAAAAGTTACTCGAGGCCTCCGTGATGTGCAGTTTTGATTTAAATTATGCGTCGATGGATGCCAAATTATGTGAATATATTGGAAACAATGCCATGTTCAGCCACAAAAGGAATACTGATCGATTTCTGGAAAACCAATAATTCAGACCTCATTTTCTTAGATCAGTCACGGTAGAAAGGGAAACCACCGTAGTAATAGTGTATAATGAACTTTACAGTTTCTAAGAACAATTTTATAGAAGAAATTGTTTATTATAAGTATTAATTTTATTTACCTTTGGCAAAAACCTGTGTTAAAAGTAAGATGGAAGCCGAAGCTAATGTAAAACATAACTTAGCCATGGCGTACTTTTTAAAAATATTTTCGTCCTCTCAACTCGTTTCCCAGTCGACTGATGGTTCTGTAACAAATACACATGAGGTGATGACTGCAATAGTCAATCACCAATTTGGCTTTGAAAACGGTGCAATGTATGAACCTGTGTCCCGAGAGAAATAAAGGTCGTTGAGGACACAGGCACCTATGACAGTTTCAAGAAATCCACCTTCGCCAAACCAAATAAACTCAACATCGACTGACATAAGAAATTTTGGGGAGCCACTATAATTAAAAAATATGACTTCCTTTCAACCTGGAGACGTTGGCTATATGCATGAGTACGAAAGAAGGGACAGTATAGCAGTTCTGGAATTATCATCATGATGTTTTATTTCTCAACAGCATTTAATGGGCTTAGTTCTCGGTACCTTACCAATTAACTCTTTACCTAGGTTGAATAATGATTGTTACTGACAGGTACTTGTACCAACCACCTCCATTCCTTTTTCCTTAAGTTAAGTCTGATCTTGAGTAAAATGAATAAAGTTTGGAGAAGGGAAGGATCCACTGAAGTGGATGTATTACCATGCAATATGAAGTGAGAAACGGTGCAATATCCTAAAAGAGCCTGTTTGGGCAAGTTATATCAAGTTAAGATCATTCCGTAGAATTACATTCCTCAGTGTTTTGACTTAAACTTACATTCCCGTTTTGACTTAAATATCGCTACATGGCTGAAATATTGTGATTTATTCCACTCTTAGTGTAATAAATGGAGGTTAAATGACACTAACGAGGTGTTTGCTTCGACGTCACCTAAATTTTGTGAAAAAACAACCAAGACCACCACCGACAAAATAACACTGAAAAAAATTGTTCTTAGATATCACTGACACTGGAAGATAAAATCAGTAATGATTTATGAGGGTTGATCTTGCTAATAAAAGTATTTTGCTCGTAGTTTCTATTCGAACCAAATCGGTTAAGTTAGATTTACGCTGGAAGAAGATGGGAACGTGATTCGAGTTCATTGCTTCTACTCATACTAGTGATTCTCAGATTTCAAAATAATATGCTTATAATTATTATGTTGGTTCTAGCTTCTACGTTATGTGCGCACGAAGTACAAATTTTCCTTCAAAATACATCTCGAGAACAAAAAATAGCTTGCTAGGGAAATGTCTTAAAAGAAAGAACTATTGCGGCTGCATGACAACAGAAACGTTGATAAACCGAATAGAAAGTGAACATAAAACCATCTTTCTGCTACCTCTCTATAATCAAGAAATGGATAGATATTCTAGTCTTCTCGGATAAGGACGAATAAACCGTAGGCCCCGTCTCCTGCAGGGTTAGGGGTAGGAAACGTTAATTTCCCACGCACGAGACTGCTGTGTGGTGGATGTCCTCCCCTGGGTGGGATAGGTGGGAATTGGCCCTGAAAAGCCCATATGGGGAGTGGTCAATTAACCTATGTATGTGTATGTATCTTTGTGGAAAAAATAACTACATCTCTGTCTCATTTAAGACTTTTTTTGAAAAATCAATTTTACCAAGTGTCTAAAATTTTTAAGGGGACGCGTTCTAGATAAGTTGATAATTTCACATTCTGCCGATCAAAACAAAGACACCACTTACAAATCAAAAAAGTAGATCAACGAATTACGTTCATTTCCTTTGGAACAGGCCTAGACCAAGAGAGAATAACCTCTTCGCCTAGAATTAAAAAAAGTCGATTACAAGAAAAAAAATCTCTGAATATGCTCCACAACTTTCTAGTCACGTAAATGTGTAGGTGTACGCTCTTGATATCACCGGTTGCAATATCTATGCCTATAGCCGGCCCGAAGATGGGTATGTCCACAATTTTCCTCAGTTCAGCTCTATGACGAACTCTTCTCTTTACATATTCCTGGACCATCTTAGAGTTGTATGCGTCACAGACTACCCTAGTGAGCCTCTTCCATTCGGCTCTGTTGTTCACGGTTGAAAGCCACTGATCTAAGATGTGGCCACACTTCAATGCCCTTTTGCAGGTGTCCTTGAAACGAAGCTTGGGTCGGCCTACTGGGCGAGAACCATGGGCCAATTCACAGTACAGGAGCTGCTTTACCGGCCTATCATTGTCCATTCGACTAACGTGTCCTAACCAGCGCAGGCGAGTCCGTGCCAACATCACCTCAATGTCTTCAATGCCCGCGCGTCGGCAACACTTCTTCATTGCTGATGTAATCGTCCCATTTGATGTTTAAGATAAGACGTAGATGACGCTGTTGTATTGTGCCGAGCTGCCTGACTTCATGTTGATATAGAGTCCAGGTTTCACTACCATACATCAGAAGGGGCATTAGGCATTGGTTGTACACAGCAACTTTAGTTGGAGCTGTTAGATTATGCGAGTCGAACACTCTTTTACGTAGTCGACCAAATGCACATGACGTTGCTTGAATACGAGATACAAGTTCCTCATTCATAGAGCAGTCACTGCTGACATAGCTGCCAAGGTACTTGAAGAGGTCGACGTTAGCTAATTTAGTGCCATCTACGAAGAACTCAGCTGTGTTACCAATACACAGAGTTTCTGTTTTAACCGTGTTGATGCACAGGCCCGTCCTCTTAGCAACAACACTGTAGGAGGTCAAAAGCGATTGCAGACCCTCTGGCGTGTCACTAAAAATAGCAATGTCGTCAGCATACTGAGCTTCTCTAATAAATTCTGTAAGAATTTTGGTTTTTGCTTTGAGTCTGCGTAGGTCAAAAAGATCTGTTGCAATAGTAACAAGTAAATGATCTCATACAGCAGTTTAATTAACTTGTGCACCGAACCGAGAGACATGGTGAAGGGTACATCGTCCATCCTCTTGAACTCTTTATCATAATTTTATCATTGCATTATCCGCTGGTCGGTGTACTCTCTGAAAGCCACGTGTAAGCACATAATTATTTAAGGTCCTCAGGGAAAGGCAAATGTTTTCTAACCTTACCCGGATATCTACAAGTATAGTTATTCAGCCATGGCCCGCGTTTTCCCCTTTCCATTGTCTTGAGTTTCGTCTTTCTTTGCTTTGGAATACTTAGCCAAGAAGGGCAGGAGATTTAAAAAAACAATTCATTGACATAGCATTTTTCAGAATAAAGTAGTCAGAAAAGAAACAATATATTTGAATCCTTTAATATTTTAACTGTTGTCTAAACATGCAAAATAGGAGAAAGATAATCGTGGTAAATATCAGACAGACGCAGCCGCCATTCTTAAAGGTTACAAAGAATAGCATCAAAAACGGAAAAATCCTCCATCATGTGTAGACGCTTCCACTTTTCTCTGCTTTTCTTGTTTCAGAGCCTCCTCTTCTGATCAGTGGAAAACCATTACAAGTGAAGTCAGTGCCGTTGATTGCAGCTAAAAAGAAAGCAACTTACGTTTAAATTATCTCTAGATTGTTACACCATATATAATACAGCAATTTTTATCTTACAGTGAAGTGGCTAATAGATCAGAGCACGTGTAAGATTTGCTTACTTCCATTGACAGATGAGTTTGCAACAAGTGAGGTCGCGCCGTTGACTGCAGCTAAAAAGAGAGCAACTCAGTTTCAAATTATCTCAAGATGGCACCTGTATTCGTTTATCAGTTTTAATGATTACCCTATTACTTGCAATGTTGGTGTTACTCATAGAACTGACTGTTACTTACATTACGGTGATTCTGCCGTTTATTCATTCTTTTTCTGTTTGTTAACATTACGCTTACTTTTGACATTAGGGGACAACAAATTTCCAATGCCCATTACTCTTCGTGGATTTAGTGTAACGTCATGCGCACGCGTAATGGCACGATTTTAATCAGCTAGGACGGTGGAGCAAAAATGAAACCTGTTCCCAGACCACAATAGAAGCATCCAACAACTGTATCTCCCTTTCAGACGCGTATTCACAGTTCAAATTTCGTACCGCTGTCCTCGTTTTTAACATAAGACCAAACAATTTACTTACTTCCATTGCTCGTCGAGTTTCCAGTTGATAAGGTGGTACTGTTGACTGTTGTGTTTAACCTGCTACTGTTCGCAATAGCACTGGGAATGACTTGTGAAGAAAAGAAAAATTTAAGAAAGAAAAATAGAAAATGACGGAATTTATACTCACGGCGGAAAATCTTATTTCACTAAAAAATCCCCACTTTAAAAGCACAAATCACAAACAACAAGAATTTCTATAATTTCCTCACTCCTGAAATAAAAGCTGCAATTAGTCTGGTCCAAAGCTAGCTGATGTTAATCTAGGCGGGACAGTCTTCAAAATCTAATAAAGTCCATAAGAGAATCCTGAATTACATCATATTTGCAGTAATCATCTTATTTCAGATTTGAAAGACTTTTTATGGTAGCTCCGATCCCTAAGAGAGCCTGTTAGGGAGACGCTTGCGTTTGACACATTATTTTTGAGTAACAGGTGGTGTGAAATAAAAATTGTGCGCTCAAAATCCGTCACTGACCTTTTTCTATCCTGAAAGTAAACAATGAGCTGTTTGGTCCACCGCCAATTCGATTAAAAGCACTGATGATAACATTGTAGTCGGTGTCTTCTTCCAGTTCTGTCAACCAAACTGTTGTTTGTATTGCCCTGGTCACGTTGACTGTAGAGTTAAGGACTTTTTCCCAGAATACCTCATAGCCAAGAAGTGTGGCTGCGTTAATATTTTGCGAGGGGATTGGGTCCCATGTGATTTCGGAGTAGGTGGAACTTAGGTTTGTCACTCTGAGGTTGGTTGGCGGGGCACAGGGGGCACTTGGACCTTTGTCTGTCCTGAAAGTAACCAACGAACTGTTTGGTCCACTGCCAATTCGATTAAAAGCACTCAGTGATGACATTATAGTCGGTGTCTCCCTCCAAATCTGTCAACCAAACTTTTGTTTGTCTTGTCTTGGTCAGGTTGACTGTAGAGTTAATGCTCCTTTCCAATTTCCCAGAACACCTCATAACCAAGAAGGGTGGCCGCGTTAATATACTCTGAGGGGATTGGGTCCCATGTAATTTCGAAGTAGGTGGAGCTTAGGTTTGTTACTCTGAGGTTGATTGGAGGAGCACTGGGAGCTAAAATCAAAGGCTTGTTAAGTTTCGAATTTCTGTATATTTGCCTACATGACTGTTTCCCTCTTTGTTTTTATTGTGGTGGAAAACATGCTAATAAAGAGGATCAATTTGAGCATCTGAGGAATCGCACACCTACCATTCTCCTAACCCAAATTTTCAAGTGTCACAAACAAAATCCTCTGACCCCGACCCCCCTCCCCCCCCCCCCCACCAGGTGATAAGTAGTCTGCAGGGTCCAGTGGTTCAAAGGCAGATTAGTGCTAACCTAGGGTTAATTTTAATCCAGGGCCGAGTTGTTCAAAGACGGGTTAAGATAACCTAGGGTTAGTGTGAAATTTGATTTCAGATCTGAAAGCTTTAGAAGAAAATTCAGTTTAATTGCATTTGCCTACAATTTGATGATTGAATTCTCTTAAAAGAATTGGGAAAATTATCCCAAAACGGCTTTTGAACAGAGAAATATAGAAACCGGCCCAGGACAGCAACACTGACGAAAACTTAATTCATCTATTTCTTAAAATTTTCACAAATGGCTGAATGTGTTACTCTAGCGGCACTAAACCTCAACCTCTGTTTAATGTAAGTGAATAACGTCGGAGATTTTTATTCTCTGACCAAGCAAATTTTGATGATTTTTGCCGAGCACGGATGAGAAATGAACAAAGTTTTAAAACGTACGTGCTGAACAGCTGCTGTGCCCGTTAACCATTTTGCTTTACTACGTTCTCGTTTCTGTCGCCGTGGTTTTTTTTTGCTCAAGGTCCTTTTTGACCAAAGGTGAAGATGGTTGGCGACGGAGTACGTTATATCATGTGTTTTTACGGACCGAGCTTCTTTAGTCGATTTATTTCATCTCTTTTTGTAAACAATGGATTCATTCCTGTTTTACTTTATGTTTGTAATTAACTGTTACATCTATTCAGTTGCATCTGAATAAACGTCTATTTTATTTTCCAATTTACTGAATTAAGCCCTCCATATTTTTCACACATTTTCTTAATTTCCACAAAAGTCCAACACTGAAACGCCAGACAAAATTTACGAGAATGGTTTATCTAGTTGAACAGTTCTTATCATACAGCGAAATTCTCTTACATGAAAATGGTGAATAGTTTTGGATGGTCAGCCAGCTCTGACAAATGGTATGCGCCTTAAGTCTAAGTAAAATAGCTTCGAAGAAACGAATATTTTATATTGATCACATGTGCGCAAACCTGATTTCTGAATGGGGCCTAGAATTTAAGAAATCTCCAAATTTAACCAAAAGAAAGTGCACAGACCGATCAATATAATTCTGTCTTGATCAACGGCTCCAAGTTCGCCGTTAATACTTGGTTATTGCCGATCATGAAACGAAAACAAAAATTTAATGTAGCTTTACAAGGTACAAAGCTAAGTCATGGTCAAAATAACTGACCTGAGAACATATTTAGTTCATAAATCGATGATGTTTAAGTATTTTGTGTTATTTATTAATTTAAAGCCCTTTTAATGGTTGATAAAATTCTAAGATTCCCCGGTACATGAATTAGCGTGAAAATACGTGTGCGAGAAAGTTCAACGAAACTCCATGTAAATATCGCGGGAAAAAATTAAGCGCGTGTCTTCAGTCTATTTAAAAACACACAGCTACTCATCCACATATGGAGTATTTTGTGATGTTCTCTGTATCTTCAAAGGTCGTTTCGTTAATCATGTTGTAGAGTTATTGTTGTTATTGTCAATTGCACTCACCCAAATTTCCTGAAACAGCAGGTAAAACAAACTTTTGTAATTCCAAGAAAAACAAAAAGAGAAACTTCCCCTGACGAGACATCGTCCCTTAATATGCCTGTGGAAATATAATGTTTTTTGTCTATGTATATATATATATCGACCATGTTATCAAAACGGGAGCATTATGTGTGCCATACAGAACTCAATTGATGGTCAATGATGACGGTCTTTGCGCCTAAAACTCGCACGGGCTAGGTTTCAAATTGCCATCAAAACTAGTAGCTTTCCACGCAAGGGAAAAACACAGCTAATGGTATACCTGCCCAGAAAAAGTAAACTAACAGAAAAATAAAATTTGCTTACTGTTAAAGCTTTAGACCCGAAAACTGCTGAAAACAATAGCGGATAGAACACTTAAGTTGCTTTTGAGGTTTTTGCATCCGACTACGAGTGGTTATGAAGTCCATGAAACACACCTTGAACAATATTGCGGATTTTTAGTGTTGATTCTTCAAAAGCCATTAAAATCTTTCGTCACTCTATATAGTAAGTCGAAATGGTGCTTCAAAAAGCGTTCCAAGACATCAATCAACTCATGTAATGAGGTCCATTCGCGTTATTAATTGTGAACACATCTCGTTCATTGTATACGTAACTTCATTTTTTAACACCTGCCTAAAAATCATTTCCCGGTGGCTCGACGAGAGACCACCGAAAAAAGGAGATAAAAAAAAAACAAACAAATGAAAGAAAACAATGAGTAAATCGCATACCTCGAAACTCGATTAATCCTCTTCTTTAAAGTATCGTGACAAAGTTTGTTGTCTACTCCAGGTGCCTTTTAGACAACTTAAACAACTTACCTTAACCTCAATTACCATCGAACACTCCGGTGAATTGGCTAATTTGTGAATGTTTATCATATTTTGTGTACTGATTAAAGTCACAAAAAACATTTCTCACTTTCACTGCAGGCACTAAACGCTCGTGTTGAGTGTAATACAAGTAACACCTCCCCTTAACTGAACAAGACTAATTAAATTTAATATGGTTGTGACAATTAGCTACTCTCGAACTGGTTAAAAAACAGTCAAAGTGATTAAACAAGAGAGAAAAAAAAAGAGATTCTCTCTATCTTGTCTAAAGGCAAGTAATTCACTTTTAACGCAGAGAGAAAATGAAACATTTCACTGAAGCACATGTTATATTTCACTTTCTGAACATTACAAGAGTTAGACAACCTATAATTTATACAATAAACAATACTGATATATGCTTTCTGATACAAAAGAAAAAGTACGGGCACCATGCAAGCATAAAACGCTTCTACTGCCTCCATTCAGTTAGGAGGTGTAAGCGAAGAAGAACGGAGAACAAAAAGACTAGGGCTGGTTGGTTTGACTCTGATGCTGTCACTTCACGTGATCAAAAGTGAGGGGTCTCGACTCAAGAATGGAAGTGGTCTTCACGGCTTTGAAACTCACGATAGCTTTATGAAAGGAATATTCGCCAAAAACTACGCTTCTTCCTTAATCAATGCTCGACCCTAACACAAGTCGCACAACACTAACTTTATAATTTAAGATATCAGTTTTTGCAAGAAACAACACCAACCGAGTAGCCGTTTTGTTTTTTCTGTAATTAGCTCAGCAAATGGTGCCCTGGTGCCCTTGTTTTCCAACGCTTGCCATCAGCGGCCTATTTTTCTCGAGCTTTCCTCTTGTGACCTGTTTTCCCGCGCTCACCGCAAGGTTGCACACGCACTTGATTTCAACTTTTCCGGTTCCAAACATGCCATTAACGCAAAGACATGGACATTTTTCGATGGAAACCATATCTTACAGTACTTATAAGCTACAAATGTATCTACGTGTAGTTTCATAGTGTTAAAACAAGTGCAAGTAGACGTTAAATAAATAATACAGAAATCTGGATACAAATAGCGCTAACTAAAACCAAAGAGCTGTATGCAATTCTATTACAGTGTGATTTAGTTATCCAAAATAAACTAACATCCTTGACTATCGAAAACATCTAAATTTTTGCCTGACATAAAGAAGTTTTCCTTATTACAGCATTAGAGCTGATAGCTTAGAGAAGATTATTCTTCAAGGGGTTTCTCAAATAGTCAAATAAAAAGTTCAAATTCTGCAGTATTCGCTAAGTCAGTCCAGACGATCATCTCAGACAGTTTCTCTCTCTCTTCCGTTCGTTTGTGCACTTGGGGCAGTACCTGCAAAGAAATAAGGGTAGGTCCTTCGTCAGAGCGAATAGAGGAATTGTAGGTTGTGTGTGTTTCTTATACAGAAAGATGGAGCTACGCTCTTGGTGGAAACATGATCACGTTTAATAGGACGTGAGCATCAGCAACAACGAGCGTGCAGAGTAGTGTAGAGGCCCCAACCCATCCATCTTAAGCTACAACGGCGGAGATTCTGCGGTACTAAAGACAACCTTACCACTTTCCTTTCGGTTTGGTTGTGAGTCCCACGCACTGAAAATGAAACCATTCTATGGGACACTGTTGAAAAACAGGAGTAAATGATTAATAAATAGTAGGTTTCTTTGATAAACTTGAAGGCATCTTCCTCGTAAGCCCAAGATGTTTTCACTCACTCCCGCTGACGATCCACATGTATTTGCAGTCCATATTGTGACTGAGATAAAATTCAAAAGCTGGTGATTCTAATTCCTTCCACCATTTCATCAAATTTCTTTTAAAATCAAATTTAACAAAGATATCAAACAGATTGCTTTTAGTAGAAGTTGAAGTTTACCTCTTCATTATCACATCCAATCATTTCTCCAAATGAAACCTGTACAGAAAGAAATGTCATTTTAATTTCTCTCAAGATCTTGATAGTAATTCTCCTTACTCTCTGCACCACATTCTCATGACGCCACTTTGGAGAATTCAGCATTGGATCAATTAATAATCCTCTAATTGATATTTTTCTTTATTATCATCACTTGTCTGCTTGATATTGTATTGATATTGTAAGGAGAAACTCTGTCTTGATCACTCACAGGAGTTCAAGGGTTAAAAAGGGGGAAGGGTGTGTACTTCCCACAATCTACACGCCTGTTGAGATTATGTTAAGTTTAAGCCGTATTGATTTGTTTGTTTATGCTTAATCATAAGATTAGTCAGGCATCCCTCGCTAGCATAACCGTGGAGGCTGGGAACGAAAGAAAAACATTATGGGATAAGAAAAAAAAAGCACATGGAGGGAGAGAGTTGGAAAACTTAGAGAAGTCGGAATAAAGTTGTTCAGTTTATTCAATTGAAAGTGAGTCGTGAGTATATTGTCAGAAGTAGCATTTCCGACACGCCCTTGATGCCTGGTAAACACTAATGGTACTGACACTCATTTTCATGACCCCACCAGTTAGCACTTCAAACAAAGTGCATTCAAAATACATGGCAGTATTTGTGCACGATCCTCACAGTAAAGAACACTATATAAGCAATAGTGAAAATCAGACCTGAAAAAATTCAGGCCTGTATGGGATTCGAACCACTGACCTCTGTGATACTAGTGCAGCGCTCTACCAATTGAGCTAACAAGCCAACTGGGAGCAGGTCATCAAATAAGTCCGACATAAACCCATAAGATGATAAATCAAACATAACCAATATATGAAATTCATATATCTGAACTGCAGTTATAGAAACGTATTTGTGCACGATCCTCACACAAATGAACCTTTTGAGTATGAGTGACAAGCATCTAATTTCTCCTTACAATATCACCCCTGAATCACACATTAAGGTCAGGAGAATAAAGGAAATGATCACCGACTAAACAAGCTCTTGACTGTTAGACAAACTCTCATTGTCAGCACCTTAGGAAAATTAATGTATAGAGAAAAGTATCGAGAATATGCATACTGATGTTAGGTTGTAAAGGTTAACAAAGAATCTCATACCTGATTACACAAGCAGTATGTTGGCTCATTTGGATCAATTGGATACTCTGGTGTGGGTGAGTCTTGATTCTTTGACTTGCCCCTAAATTTTAGAACATTGTGTTGATTTTAGTTTAATATTAAGATTGGGAAGTGGACATGGCACTTACCTCCCACTGCTATGGCCCAAGGTTCATTCCCAGACCTGAAATCACATGTGGGTCGAGTGTGTTGTTGTTTGTTGTTTGTTCTCTGGTTTTCCTCCCTCCACAAAAACAAACATTTCAAATTTCAATTCAACCTTGAAACAGCAGACAAGAAGAGCCGTGTACAGGAATTTCCACTGTTAAATTCCCATTACTGTTCCCCAATGTTTAATGTCAAATATTTATAATCACTCACAAGATTGATATCACTACATCTCTCAGATATTTTCACAACTGAGTGTGCATCAAGATTGTTGATTAGTTGGTTGTCAGAATAGGCCATTTCCGAACTACCTTTAGCCTCTTTTTCTAAACAAGGTCCCATGCTCAACTATTCTTGCGAAAATTATCTTAATTTCCATGTAAATGAAAATTAATTTTTGTAAGAAAGGATGAGCACCAGGACTCGCTTTGAAAAAGAGGCTGAAAGTAATTTGGAAATGGGCCATTGTAAGGGAGTTAGCACACATCGAAAACTAAGTATAGATCTAGAATTCCTTCATTCTTAACTTAAAGTCACAAAAATATGATGCACAAAGCAACTCACTTTCTATTGGTCTTTGCCTTTTTCTTGACTGGCTTGACCACTTCTGAACCTCCTGCCCCACTTGATCCACCCCTCCCCTCTGAGTCACGCTCATGTTTGTCATGGTTGCGCTGCCGCCGATTTCCTACAGAAAAAAGATAATCAAATGAAAGGAAGTCAGTTAGCAAAGCTCTCTTTTCAGTAGTGTCTATAAAATTCTTTACATTTCCTTACTTTTTGTCTTCTCAGGTTTTGAATGGTGCTCCTCTAAAATGGCTGAGAGAAAGAGAAAACAAATTAAATGGGTGATGTCAAGAACCTTAATTGCAAAACTTCATTACCCTTGGCTATGGTGAAAGTTTTGAACTTCACCTCTCCTAAGTTCATATTTTCTAGTTAATAAGCAAAAGAACACATTTTTCTCGGCTCTATAATATGATAAAGCCACAAAGCATGTTGGGAGAACACAAGGAAAGCTTAGAAATCACAAGCCAAGGTGAGTAATTAATAAGCTTTACGAGCATTCTCCCAACACCCTAAGTGGCTTTACCACATGAAAGAACCCGGAAAAATGTGTTCTATTGCTTTTTTAACATAATTAGTTACATGCAGGCTCCATATAAAACCTGCTAAAGCATCTGCTTGGGAACTGAACTGGCCAATCAGACTACATGTGTAGGTTCGAAATGGACATTTCATGATTATAACATGACCCAACTCTTAGTTGTTACCAGGCCAAGTGAGTGATCTTGTCCGGCCATGTGTATGATGATGATTTTGTTCTGAAGATTGTGAATGTGAATCGTTTTCATCCTATCGATTTTGACGAACATTTTTCAGTTATTTTGAGAAGGAACCCTCAGATTGTTTGTAAGTGTTCATTACTTCGGTTTATTTGGGCTTTGTATACTTTCATTTTGCCTTTATTTGCTTCGCATTTGCAAGTTTCGATTGTGTGTAATTCTACTTTCAGAAACATACTTGTATGCCGTTTATAGCAATGAACCTGGATTAAAAGACTTTAAAATTTACCCATCAATTCAGCGGTTACAACGTGTACTATGTTCATCATGTTATTTAACTAGATATAGATAGATGAGTTGATAGGGGTTAAATAAAAAAATAAACCTTTTCACTCCCAAGATCTCACATTTAGTAATTCTCCTTGCTGTCTGATATACAATTGTTATGATGTTAATTTGGAGAATTTGGTCTTGGATCAACATATAATCCCCTTATAGAGAGTTTAGAGTTTTCGAGTTTATTATTAAGAAAAATTGACAAAATACAAAATATGGTGTACCACTGCTCGCAGTTAGCTACAGCTACTCGAGGCAAGCAGTGGATTGACACATTAAATTACATATTAACATACAAATTACACTAATTACAATACTTATTGTCTGCTTGATATTGTAATGAGAAATTCTGTCTTGGTCACTCATTGGAATTAAAGAGTTAAGTTAAGGATTTCCATCCAGCTAAAGATAGATGACTTAATAGGATAAAATTCTAGTAAAGAGTTGCAAATTCAGAAAAGCTGAGATGACAGTAATATAACAGTACCTGGCTGAACATCGGGTTTTAGGAGAGGTGGCATGTCATCATTTCTGTATGTGTCCAGGTTTTCCACATCTACTTCAATTTGTCGAGTACGAGTATCCACCTGCACATATATGATTCACAAAATTCAAATAACAAGTTGTTTAAAAAGTAACTTCTTCACTTAAAAAAGACATTTATCCACAAATGCAATAAGAATAGACTAAAAATATCTGCCAAAAGGTGATATTGTGACATAACAGTAAATTCTCCAAAGATGGTCTTTTAACCTAAACATGGCCAGGCATTCTTCCCATTTGAATGTAACATTTTAGACCTTCTTACAGATCAAAACTTTCCGACTCCAAATTGACCAGTTTATGTTGATAAAATTAATGTTAACAGTTGATGATTCATGATGGAGAGAAATTGTCTGTCTCAAGAGGCAGAATGTGGCATGGATTTATCACAGAATAGTGTATTAGCTAAATTTGAAAATAAATCACCCACATTTTAACTTCAAAAACATGGAAATAATGATAGTGAGACATTTATGGGGGACCGCCAGCCGTTGCTGTGCCACCTTCATGCGTAACAACTAAGTACATAGTTGAATTCCACCTATCTTAGGCCCATAGGCAAGACGACATCTTGGAGAGGCCTGGGCTAGAATCTACAATGTTGCCGAGAAGTGATAAAGCGTAGTGATTGTTCGCTGACAGGCTATTCTTTTCGAAAACTAAAACCGACTAACATTCAATACTAAACTCAATTATCTCAGCACAAAGGTGTTCTTTTATTTGCATTTAATAGGTGTTGATCTACTAGTCCAAGCGCTTTGACAGCCATAACACTTACTAGTGACACCCATGACAGGTGTTACAGGTTCAATTGAAAACCCTGGACAGTGGATCATTTACAAGGGACTGTGGAATGCTCAGCTTTCTCTGCTTGTATTAATCTATTAACCCAAAGAGTAACTGGCTTCTAATTTCTCCTTACAATATCACCCCTGAATCACTCATTAAGGTCAACAACTACAGCTCTTGATTGTTTAGCAAATTCTCCCTGTGAGCACCTTAGGAAATGCATAGAGAACAGTATGGAGAATATGCGTACTGATGTTAGGGTGTACAGGGTTGAAAGGCAAACACTTATTATAACATAACTAAAGCAAAGCGCCCACTCTGATTGGTTAATTCAGCATCTACTATTTGCCCATGGGTGCATGCTGCTGACGTGAGCAAATGCTAAGGCTATTTTTCCACACGCGCTTGTTTTTTCTGATCATGTAAGATTTGTTAAATAAAAGGGAACCCTTGTTCCAATGTATCAATGTTATGTTATAAAACAAATGGTGAACACCATAGTGTGTACTATTGACTGATGGATGCACCTGGGAGGGTTGCTAAGCACTCAAGAAGCTAGAGTTGCACTTGTCTATCGCCTCGTGTGCCCCTTACGCTTCTTTCGTGCTTAGCAACCTCCCGGGTGCATCCATAACTCATTAGTACACGCTATGGTGTTCACCATTAATTTTGTTAAATGTAAGTCTGTCAGTAACAGCTCACCAAGTCTATCATGTTTCCAACCAGCTGTAACTTATCATCCCCATAATCTTGACTTCTTATTAGTCGTCTTTGAATTTGAATCAAGCATTTTCGCCTGGCCGCTGGCTCTTTTTCTTTGAAGTAATTATTGATGAGCCGCTCGATTTCTTTAAGCCTCTCTGAAACCATACAAACATAGTACTTTGAAATCTAAAAATGTTTCAAACTTAAGGAAAACTTAATGCAGAAGTATTTAGATCATCTGGTTCAAATCTGATGCTGCTAACAAACCCTGATAATGAAGGTCCAGCTCTCTCATCTGAGAAATGTTCCTTTGCATGTCATCAGGTAGAGATTCTACACCTGAAGTTTACAAAAAAAGAAGCCAAATCTATCATCAATTGTGTACCTAAAAAGATGTGTGTCCTGGCTAGAGGGGAGAGTTAAAAATCAGATCTTGGGAAGAACAACTGAATTACAAGCTTAATTGATTGCAAACAATTTGTTCAATATTTTAATTCCTTTTCAAATTTATGAGAATTGATACAAGAAAGAAATTGCTGTCTTCAACCATTTGATTAAAGGAGAAAAACGAAAATAATAAAGATCAATGTTTTAAGTCATTGTCTGTCTTCCTGCCAGTCTTTTGTTTCAATCAGAATGGCTTTTAACCTCATTGTCTACAACTAGTGTCTAGTCTTCAAAGATTTTGTAAAAGCAGTTGATATACAAAGTAAAGAAACACTCAGGGAGATCTTGGAAACGTACACACCAGAGGCCTTCGCTTATTTACATGCGTGCGAAAGCAAACATATCGTAAGATCTCATATTACACAAATGAGTTGCTGCAAAAACGTAAACATCGAGAAATCCAAAACGAGAACACTTGAGAGTAAAAAGGTTTGGAGCAACTTCAGAATACCCGTCCACATCATTTACATGTGTCGGGAGGCTTTGAAGAATGAAGCATAACATAATAGATGCTATTCTTATTCAATGACATATAAATGAGTGGCCGGGAATCTCGTGAGTTGATGAACCACTTCAGATTATATTTACGGTAATGCCAATGCTCATGCATTTAAGAGATCACGTACAAAATTGCATGACCACAAATCTTCGCAATGACGTCACAGTTGTAACAAAAATCGCACGTTCGCAAATATGTGCACATAATTTACCAAACATCACAACGAGATACGAAGCTTGTCAAGTAAAAAAGAAAAAAAGAAAAAATCAACAAGCAACGGAAGAGGAAGCTACCAATTATGAACGCGGATTCAAACCGGTTATAATTCTTGAAAAGTTCCGTTTTAGATCCGTTCGAGCTTGACAGGTCCTATATAGCGATAAGATATCTTGTCATAAAACGGGTAAAGGTAACTTTCTGACTCGAGAAACACGAATATTTTCGATACTATTTCCACTCAAGATAACATGACCATTTACACTTTATGGGATGGTTAATAATGTTTCAAAAAGGAACAATTTACTCACAATCTAGGTAGTTCTCAACGTAGGTTGCTGTGGCAGAAATTGCGGACTCGCTTGACTGCAAAACAAAAGCACATCTCTCGTTTTCGTCGATTCAAGACTTGCAAATAATCTTGTGTGTTCCTCTGTGGTACTTACCGTCATTTCTGCAGCATAGTAGTCTAAGAAAAGATTAAAAAATCTGGGAATTTTCCCTAAAAAAACGATAGATTTGAGGACGCGGTGAAAACAGCCTACAGCTTAGCAGCCAAGCTTCGGATATTTTGCTTCCGGTAGTCAAGTGCAGGTTTTGATTCGCTAATCAGTAAAAGAACAGGAAGTATACTGGTTACTAAGTTATTTGCGGTTCTGCCCTAATTCCCAAAACAAAGAACTTTCATGTGATTTTGACAACGCTATGACATCTGATTTCAATATGTTGGTTTCTGTCACGTACGCATACTAGATTTGGCTAGAACTTTCCCAAAAAGCGTCATACTTTGTTGGACAATTGTTGAGTAGATCGGAAGTAGATTCGCTGTGATATCATTGCGTTTTTTCACTGACTGAGTTAATTTTGTGAATATTCCCTTGAGAAAAGCTACGATTTTGCCGGGAATTTCTCAAATGTTCGTAAGTGTCCAAGTTTTGATAACATGTGCACATAGTTCCTTCTTGTTATGATCGTTTGATCAATAATGGCGATCGTTAAAATTCTCATCCTGTGTTGTTGCTGAATTTTCCCTCAATTTTTGTCCTTTGTTGTTGTGTTCTGTAGAACTCGAAAAACTCTTCCACGGCACAAGACGTGGATATTGGGCTGATGCAGCTGAGAATTCTTGAACCTACAGAGAAGGAAACGCCGAAACAGTCGAAGAAGAAAGTGGCTCCTGGAACCTCGAGGCGCCGGAAGAAATCGAGATACAAGAGGTGTGTAATTTCTTAATTTTCTTTTAATGGTTGAACAACTCAAATAATGGATGGATGTAAATAATGGGTTTTGAAGTAAGGCTGAGCTCCTTTTTTAATTTTTTTTTTTGTTGCTCAAACAACAGCAAGAAATCTTCAAACATTTCATCTGCATACAAAGTACATCAACGTGGCTTGCGTTTAAGTGAGACCAATATGCTGAAATTGCCCTACTACATTTGAAAAGCTTTTATATCATTTGATTCATTTATATTCCACAACAAGGAAATTCATTCCTTACTTGGGTTAAAATAATGGCCTAACGGAAAAGAAGAAAAATTTCTGCTCTGCAAGTAAACGACTTATGATATTTACCGGAAATGAAGTTGCAAAATATTTCAGTAAACTGTAAGAGGTATCAAAACAAGCTTACTTCTTTGCTGAATTCGTGCGTGTTCTCACCTTTCTAACCTGCATTGTTAAATAAAGATGTATGTATATGTGTGACGCAGTCGCTCTTAGAGTCAATTTTAAAAACATTTTTGGATTTATTGAGGTGCTAAGCGAAAAAAACCCAAATTTTGAACTTTGCTTGAAAATATATTTTTGTGAAAATATGTTGCCAGCATGACATGGTTTCATATTGTATCAAATTTTGGGCGACCACGCATATGTCATTATAAATAGAAAACACTTGATCTTTGTTCAAAAGTGTGTAGGAGTGACTGATTACAGAACAAATTCCAAAGTTTTGTAGTAATAATGTCAAATCAGCGAATCATTCGCATTTCTTTCATTCTTCGTTGCTTTCAACAGATAAAGTGTTTCCCATAGATGTGCAATTGGTTATAGATAGTAATCCAAGAAAAGAAGAATGTAACGAATAACAGGAAGGTGGGCATACTGGGGTTCATGTCCAGTTTTTAGATAAAAAAAATTCAAAATTTAACAACTCAGAAAGAGTTGTTAAATTGAAGAGTTGTTAGTAGGGGATTTGTTCCCTGGCTAGACGGTTTTTGACACTCTAATAAAGTTTCTTCTTCTTCTTCTTCTTCTTATTTATGCCACTTACAATGCTTAGAGAACTTGGACTTTTTCTACCATCTGGTTTGAAACTGGGTATGGAGTTAATCATGTAGATAAAAAACTGGGTGTGGTTTTGCATTCTCTATGATTGGATATATTGGTGGACACATGTTTTGATGTCATTCAGGTCTTAACCAGGTGGAAAAATCTCTAATGCATCTTCAAGCATTAATAGTAAATCAGATCAAAATATCTCCATCAGAAACTCAAAGTTCCCTCTTCATGCAAATTGAGGCATTCGATTAATAATAAGGTTTTCATGCAACTTCAACTAATGCAGAATTACCTAACTCAGTTTTGATTCTCTTAGCTGTTACTCTAGAGAATAATACCATTCTTCCTCAACATTATTTATTCAGATCTGAAAAAGGGTCAGAAAATTATCCAATTTGGTCTGATGAAATTAGTATCAGGTGTTGAGGAAGCACATTTCTACCAGTTTTTTTAAGTGAATCCCTTGTGCAAGTGGGGGCACAAGTTTAAGGATAGGATCTTGATTTGGGTAGTGAAATTTGGATGGCAGAAACAGTAGAATACAAGAACAAATGATAAATGCAGTGAACCACACAATGCAAAGTAAAATTTAGTGGCACATTTTGGTGAATCTCTTTATGAAAAGATTCTTATACCAGACATTGTTGTAAGATACAAGTAAACCAGATAAATTGCAGTGTGGGCATTGTAGCAAGAACATTTAAAAGGCCAATGTTTGGACAGTACCACTAGTCTTCTTCAGGGCCAAGGATATAATGAAAGATAAGACAATAAATAACAAACAAAGATGTAACTTTTTTAATTGTACCTCTTTCAGAACCTTTCTTCATTTTTTCCAATACTTTTTTGTGTATTTCTCATCATCTATGCTAAAATCAGCTTTTCTCTCATGCACTGTTGTAAACTACTGACAACAGTTCATGATCTACAGACTTGTAATGAACTTTTCCCACCCCTAAGGGGTGACCAAAAAGTTTCTCCTCCCCTTAGCTTAGCAATATATTTTCAATTAAATAGACAAGAAGAAAGAAAAATATCAAATAGAATACATTATTTGATGTTACAATTGTTCTCCAAGCTAAATTTTTACAAAATATATGACAGTTTGGAGAATTGATATGAGGATCTTAGAAGTGAAAGTATCGAAGACTTTGAATGTACCATAACTGTACATTGTAACTTCCGATGCCTTTAATTTGGTTAACAAATTACTTTGAACAGAAGTCTTACTGCTTTTTAACTTCCTTTGTTGTATATGATAATTGGATAGAAAAGCTTTCAGTTTTCCTGGTTACCAAATGTCAAGGTCACTGCTTCAAGCTCAGATATTTTCTAACAGAGTTGCCATTTGGCAATGGAAAATGAAAAAAAAAAAAAAAAGATTGATGATTAGAGTTGAACTCAACACTTACACAGTGGATGTGAAAGAGGCAATTACAGAGAAATTTTTACTGTTTACCTAAACATTCCACTCAGTTTACTCTAGATCATAAACATTAAGAGAATGAAACTATTAGAATTTACTACATGACCTCTGAAAATTATTCATAAATTTGCCACCTTTCCTTGAGAATTTAGGTGACAAATATTTTTATTTTCTATGGCAACAAAAATGGTTGCAGCTTAGAGAGGTGTAGGTCATGCCTCTAGCTTCATAATGGTCTTCTTATTTGATCCCGGTTGCGTGGTTTCACCTGCATGAAGAGAAGGGGTATGATAGGATTAGGGAGATGACAAACAAGATGTATCTAGATTGTGAGCTATAGTTATTTTTGAAATCCTTCAGCTTCTGAGTGACATGCATTGAATTTCTGCTTACAGTAACACCCTCGATTCAATCACTAAGGTCAAGAAATTAAAGGAAATGATCATCAACGCAAGGTGCTCTTGGTTTGTTTAACAAATTCTCCTTTTCATTACCAAAGGAAAAGTATAGGAAACAGTATGGAGAATATGCATACTGATGTCAGAGTCTTAAGTTGAAATCTTATGCCATGTTTGGATTATAGGGTTAAATTCTGGTTGATTTTGTTTAGTGGGAGAGGGATTTTAATTAACATTCATGGAATTCCCCAACAAGAGAAAAGCTAAGGAAAAACGGAAGGCCTAGGTAAAATTGTTTTGGCTTGAATTTGTAGTTCTAAGTTATACTTAATTCCTGTACATTTAGGGTGAAAATGAAATTTGTTGCTGAAAAAGAATATACACAGAAAGGTTATGTAATCAACCCCTTGTTACAATTTTCGTAATAGATTATAAAAAGCACAGTCTGAATTATTTTTAGCAAATGCACAGCTTATTTCATTTTTAAAATATTTTCAAATTAAACAGTTCAAAGTAAGTTATCATCACACAATTTTACAAAGGTTGAAAATAAAAATATAACAAACGATGTAACTTTTATAACAGTGAAAATTGCTCTTACAAACTTCATTAAATCTGCCCAGAGGGAAAGGTTTGTTTTAGCTTGTTAGTTTCGTGAGTCTCCAGAACTCAGTAATCAAAGTGTAATAAGATTAGTTTAGAACTGGATTACACCTTCCTTGATCAAAGGCTTCCTTTTGGAGTGGTATTCATTTACCAGTTCTTTTAAGGTTCCAGGAGGGAAGATAACTTCCCCAATAGAGCAAAAGTCAACATTTGAGGAGGGAAGCAAGTTTATTTTAAATATTCCTACTGGCTTTCTAGCCTTAACATATCACAATCCCAATTCCTGTTGTTAGATTAGCCTTTCACTTCCAGAAGAGACCAATAGGGAATTTCTCTGAGCAATATCAATACATTTTGTAGGTAAGTGTAATCATAGTGAAGAGGGAAATGTGTAATTATAAACTATAGGTATTGTTTGATTGAACACTAAATTAGAAGAAATGTACGGTAGACTGCCAGGTGAACTGATAAAGAGATCTTGAGAGTATTTAAAGGGTTGAAAGGAAAAAAAAAGGTTGAAGTAATTTCTGATTAAATTTTGGTTTTGAATACCAACCTCCTCAGGAGAATAGATAGTGTCAGTATTTTTTTTAACTAAATGACCAGATTATAATGTTTTCAGCAGCTAGCCAAAAAAGCATCCTAAGTAAACACATACGAAAAAGGGTATCTGCTCTCACATCAAAGGAAATATAACAAATTGTTAGATTTGAGAGGCAAAGCTAAAAATTTTCCTCTTCTTTTTCTTACCACACCTCAAGCAGGTTGTTCTACTTTTCATCTGAGTTTCTGGTGTATTATTCGAATTTAACAAAGTTTCAATATGACCTTTTGGCACAAGTCTGTTGAATATCTAATTTACATAGTAACCATAGAGGTCTTCCTTATTAGTCAGTGTTTGTGTTCCTCTCTTTTCTATTTTGCTTAAAACTTCCACTATGAACTTGTGACGCAAGAATCTTCCTCTTCACTTTTGAAAATGAATTTGAAGTTGATGTGTAGAACTGATGCCTATACGCATTGTTCCTGCTTGTTTAAATTTATTAATCTGCAAGTAAATTTAGCTGATAAGGCAAAACCTGTCAGACACGGTACAAAGTGGATGACAAATTTCATCAGTTTGGATAGTCATCTAAAAAGTCAGTGGGGTGTGCCACCTGTACTTTCAGTGACTGACTGAAGACTAAATTTAACACTATTTTGAATGAAGGAAAAAAAAAACATTATATTTGAAAACACGATAAGAGAGGGCTTTGAGATGGCCTGACTCATTTCTAAAGACTTTAAAATGTCTGTTGTAAAGAGCGTTGCAAAAAAACCCTTAAGCTTGCATTTTTTTTTTTTTTTTTTCACAGAATCGAGAGATTTTATCGGCTATAGCACTCACCTGTTTCGAGAAAGAAAACAGCTGGGTTTGTTGACCTAAGCCAACTCCAACCCGATCTACCTAAAATTCCAGCGTAGGCAAAAAGTTAAATTTAGCATATCATAAGTTCGCAACTCTTGACGAAATTCATTGACGCTGATCAAATATTCGGACTCGAGGGAGGGGAGGGGGGGGAGGCTGCCGTCTAGTTCAAACGAAATTTTCCGGTTTTACCTCGACGAAAAGTAAATATTTGCTGTTGCTATTCTTTACCCTTAATCGTTGTGTCTTAAACGGAAGTTCTTGCATTCAGCTTCAGTTAGGCGGTTTCTTTCCGTATCGATAACTTACATGAGTTGTGACGAATTAGTCGCTACCGGCTTGAACCCAATACCTGTTTTGACGCCGCACTTGCATACAACTTTACACGCAAATAAAATCCGTTGCATTGTTTTCTTGATCACCGGATGCATGTATTGATGTTATCTTTTGTTTCTAGGAGAAAAAAGAAACACGCATACATCTTCTTTTGTCGAAAACACATCAAATTACCGCGAATACTATGGAAATCAAAACATAATAATCACTTTCGAGGTTTTGTAGGGGGTCGTACCCCCGGTGTCATTATCACGTGATGTTGGCGGAGTCTTGCGACCAATCAGGTGATGTTCCTGAGAAAAATGCGCATAATAATTTCTCGTCAAACGATAAACAAGCGCCATCTTGATTTTGTTGCTTGTGAAAGGACCTTGGAATTGTCGTTTTCTTTGGAGATGATCTCGTTTGGTCGACTCTTAGAAGCCCGCTAAGGTCTCAGGAGTTTTTGGTTAAGAATATTTGGCTGCGTTTTGAGACAAATTAGCCAGCGATGCCGCCAGTAAAGCGCTTGGCGCAAAAGCCGAGGTATGTTGCAGCGAACTTAGTGTCGACAGGGTATTGGTGAACATTATATGGCATTCATCTCGATTAACTGCGAGAATGCCATACTTCGGCGTAATCTGTCTGGAAAAGAGCAGCAAAGGAATAGGAAGCACTGATGTTGCTTTTCTCATTCTTTTTCAGATCGAAAAGCACGGACAACTCAAGGTGAGGGTTAAACATGTATAACTTTTTGTAGTATATCTTGTTCTTTCCGTCGATATCCTTGTTCTTACGGCGACGGACACAGTACAGCCGTGTCGTTCCGCCGATACGAGAAAAATAATCAAACATGAGCATAGTTCTCAATAATGTCAGCTGTGTTGAAGCGATTGTCAGGCATTGGGTTAAAAAAGACGGAGATCACAATGAACGGAAATTGGAGGCAGTCTGTTTGCAAGTGTTTGCGTGTGTTTCAAGATTATTGAGAGCCGTATACAATAACCACATCGGTCCCGCTAGATTCTTCGGAGCTCACTAGGCGGTGAAAAGAAGCCATGTGGAAGGCTTAATATTGGGTGAACGTAGTGGTTTTTTTTTTTTAATCAGCTGCGTTTGACTCTGCTGTGTTCCTGAGAAATTGGGAATCGTTTTTTTCGCGCAAACGTTGGGAAACGCACCAGAGACTGCAAAGAAGTGCCGTGAATAAATTACCCGAGGACATCAATATATTAATTTTCAAGGCTTTTTGTGAAACGTGTCTTGTCTTCTTTGAAATTTGTCGCATCGTGTGACGACTCAATTGACCAAAATTACAGTCGTTGCGATTCTCGAAATTATCCCGGAATTTCGAATATCTTTGTTCGATTCAGAGGGTTTGCGAGCGACCGCCGCTTGTGCACTGTGCTCTGTGTTAGATTAAAAGCCCTATTCCATTCTTCGGAATCCTTGATCACGCAAACCTAAACCGTTTCATGAAAATTAATATATTTGCCCTCACAGCATTACGCTAGCCTTCTTTATATTTGTAGTTGTGGGTTTGAAGTTTGGGGTGAATTTTTAGAGTGCTCTTAGGCTGGCTGAACAAGTCATGTTTACATTTAGTTTTCTCGGTTGGCTAAGGTGTCTGTAGTTTCTTTTCAAAATTGACAGCTGTATCGTGTCGGTTTATTGTACTCAAAAATTTTTAAATCTCTTGTGTAAGCCGGGTTCTTCGTGTGTGCGTGACTAAATGGAGAACCTTATGAATGTTCTAAGAAATCGGGGAATTTATATACAAATGATATCAATTGTTCCTATAGCAATCTCAGCGCCAAGAAATGTTAACTCTCTTGCTTCGCGTGTGAACAAGTGTGGAAAATTTTTGACGATTGTGATTAATTACAAGGCGTCATAAAGTTAACGGTATTTTTATTCTTTTATATTTTTCGACAATGTGAAACGAATATGGCGTGTTTTATTCCTTGATTAATTTTTATGTGTTAATTTTTCTTTCCATAATTCTTAACATCGTGCTTACCTTGTGCCAACCAGGGCACATAAATTTGATCTTCGATTGACGCACTTTTCTCATTCTTTTGTATTTTTTTACAAGTTGTAATTTTAGTTACGGAGTTCTGTTCCCGTTTACGAACCCGATTGGGGTTTATTCTTGTATTTTTGTGAACTTTTGCACGTGCTTTGAAATAATTTACAACTTGATGCACGTTAGAGAAATGTTATCCAACTAAGGTTTGTCATGTAAAGAAAGGTTAACTCCCACTCAAGGATGCTTTATGGTCTGTTGAAAAACTGATCATTTTGCTATTTTAGCACAAGAAGGGGGCACCTAGGTGTGATTGTCAAAAAATGGAGCTGTCATTTTAAATCCAGTCCTTTATTAAAATTAGCCTTGACTTGGTTTCGATCACCACATGGAGCCAATATCATCTCATTTGTTTTGAACACAATGTCATTTTCAGGTGTATGCAAAGATATTTCTTGATTGCCATTAACATCTCGTGCCTACTGCAACCTAAGGTAGTTTCACAGTTCCTGAAACCCCAGCCAATAGAAAGTGAAATGATGTGTATACTCTCCAACTATCACATTTCATAGCTTCTTGGTATCAAGAGGCAACCATTGTTTAATGATCAGTTGTAGATGGATTGTATCAATTCCACGTGGTCCACTCCTCTGAGAAGCATCTGTTCATGCACGCTGTCATCTTGTTGCATTAATTTGTTTGATATCCTCAGGCCATTCGGTTATTTTTATTTACTTTTCTCAAACTGTGATTGTCATGTAGGTTGTTCTGTAAAGTGAAAGAAACATGTTTATACAACCAACCATGCTGGTACCCGTTTCACACAGACGCTGGGCAGAGGGGGCAAATGTTGAGAGAAATTTCCAATCTTAAATTAATATGAAGTGTGTTTCTTTTAGTGGATCACTGGAGGTGGTACATTTACCTCTCTTAAGTAAATTTCCCCTCTGTAATATCACAGTAGTGTTTGGAACCTAGTATACTAGTTTCACTTTGTGTTTTGCCCATCAAACTTTCATAGCGGTTAGGCAAACTTAAGACTAGTGCAAAAAAGAAAAGTCTTTCCTTCAGCATGTAAAATTTTACTTTTTGCAACAATTATTCAAACTGGAGTAGACTAAGAATTACCGAGTCAGCATCTGTCAGAGAGGTTGTTGTCAATCTCATTGCAGCCAGTTTTAGAGCAATCGATTTAAGTAGGGGTTAACATTTATTTTTTGCCTTGTGTGGAATATCAAAAGTAACCCCATCAAGCAATATCTTGCATAAAACCTTGCCTAGCTTTGAAGTATTCCTTCTTGTTGCGATACTTATCCAAACATATTGTTTGTTTCAAAAAAATTGCCATTTTTATCAAAGGAGTCCCTTGAACAGACCCATTAGATATATTGAAGTGTTTGGGTTTAATTACCTGAGGAGTCTGTGCTTGAAATAATTTTTTTCTTTGGATTGGTTGAAGTAATCTACATGCACCTTGATTCTCATTGTTATAGTTTTGCGTCCTACTGCGATGAAACTGCTGAAAAGAACCTTGTTTCTTTTCAATTTTAATGGAAAAATTCATTCTCATTTTGTTTGAAAGGCTTTGTAGTCACGCATTACAATATAGCCAAGTTTTAGGGCTGCATTATCAGACAGTTAAGTAATATGCATATCTTTCAGACAAGTCGCCTGTCTATGGATACCTCCTTTAATGGCCGGGAAATTAGAAGATTTTGTAATTGTCGCCAGGTTTTCACACTGGCAGCACGTAAAGAGTTCTGTCTGCATGGCAAAAAAAAAATACAGATGTTGTGATTTGTTTTACTCCAAATCAACTGTATCTTTATCATGATAACATTGCAAATTTTGCGACTGAAGAAACTTGATATTTCCGCTGGTTCATGTGGTAAATAAGCCAGCCAACATTTAACGCTTTCTCAAGGTTTAAAGAATTTTATAAATTGTTTCTGCATAGCAAAACTGTGCATAAAAATGTTATTCGTGGGTATCAGTAGTGGTTTCAACTAACGCTGGTTATCTGCAGTGTGCTGCCGCCTACAAGCTTTCTCACAGGGAGCTTGTGAGTTGGCTTTTGTGTTTGGGTTTCGCCTTAAAGCAGGGCCATCTATAACACCATCCTCATCTACTTATGAAAAAAGGTTAGTGAAACCCTGGTATCATGTCTCTGAACACAAAGTGAAAAAGTAAGAAAAGTAAGCTACAGTATATTCTATATACATGTACAAGGCTAAAAGATTAGGAAAAAAAAATTATTAAAATGTTTAAACCAAACGTTTTCGGCTGTTTGCCATCATCAGGGCTACAGTATGTTTGTTTGTTTGTTTGTTTTTTTTAAATTGGGTGTTGATAAGTTTGGTAGCCTTGAGGTTCTTGTCTAGGGAACCTGGTATATTCATTTCCAAGTATATTTTTTGAAGAAAACCATAAAGAATGTGTCAAAGGATTATGCACTTGTGCTTTAGCTGCCATTTTCCCTGTGAGGTAAAAAACTGTTGTCGTAAATGAGTAACATCTAGCTTTACTGGACATAGACAGGGAACATTGTCTCTAGGCAACAGCTATGGTAGTGTTTGTGTACAGTATTGGTAGGCAGTGCCAGCAAAAACAGATTTTCACTGCTACTAAAAGTAGCTATCCTTGCTTCTAAACCTTAGAATTGCCAGTAGGTTCTGTATGAAAGAGCTATTGATAAAACAGTGTCAAATATTCCAAATCTGGTCATCTCTGATTAAGCTTTACTACAAAACTATTTATCACATTACAACTGTAACACGAGGGTTACATGTCACTGGTAGTATGCTGAATAACCATGCATTAGATACAAATATTTTTTTTAGCCTGTTTGTAGTTAGTATTCCTTTTTTTGGTTGCTATAACAACCCTACACTAGGCATCAAATAATTCTCGTGCAATTACAAAGTATTCTCTGGCTTAATTTTGATGGCAGCTTTTCATTTATTTAGGCATGCAGAGGATGGTCTGCTACAGTTGTACATCTGTATTTATTTTTTTCCTTTATGTCCCCTTTTGTGAACTTTGCTTCTGTTGAGGAGTTATGAATTCTGATTATTTGCAAAAGCAAAATTGATCCTCTTAGCAGTTACTTTTTTATCAGATAGGTTTCTGCAGTCATATATAGCATTGTTGTTGTTTGGTTGTCATTTTTTGGGGAAATCTGCAATGTTTGGATGTTTTGTCAAATCTTGCATAAATTTGTGAACCATTGTCTGGAAACCACAAATGCGAATAAAGTCATTGTTGCATTTATTGTACATGCTCTTACTTCTGGGAAAGAATACTCTAGGTTTAAAAATGGGGGTCAACCGTAGTAGGAATTAATTATCATTTAGCAGTTGCAAAAGTTAGTTGAATGGCTGTGACAAATTATAAAAAGGTTTGGCTGTTTTGTTATCCCTATCATGTACGTGTTCCATTTTCCTGCCTACTAATCACAACCCACACAGTTTCTATAGAAACAGATCATGTAGGTCATGTCTAAGTTCTATGCGTTTGCGAAGTTGCAGTGATTATCAAATGAAGTCTTATCTGAATGAAGCTCTGAATAATCTATGCAAATGTACAATTTTTACTTTTTGTGACTCCATCTGATTTTAGAGGTTTTTTTTTTTCAAATTGTGACATTGAATTCATTCTTATTGCTTAAAGGGCATAAGTGAAAGATGAGAAAGCAGATTGTTAGATAAGCGTTCTTTCTTCCTCATGAACTCTATTATTCAGAGCTGTCATTGCCAAATGAACGCAAAGAATTTATCAATTCTTGTCAAGCACTTTTGTGACCAAAAGTGTTAAGGTAAAGGGGCTTACATGCATTGCTTCTCAAATAAAGTTTTTCATTTCACAATAGGTGTGCAAATTCTACCTCTGTCATAACAGTGCTTTGTAAATCCACTTGAAGCTGCTCAGTTGTTGACAGCAGAAAATTTTACCAATGTAATTATATATCTATTATTCTTGCTGTGATTAATTCTGAAGACCAAGTGCTTAGTATCCCGTTTGGTTTTGTGAGCAATGGTGTGAAACAATAAATGTTTCCACAAAAGTTTGTGCTAATATTAAATGTTTTACCTGCTAAGAATATACCTTGTATATTTTGGTAACAATACAATTATTATTTTAGTTGTTCTAAACCAGGAGGATTGCTAAACTTGCTTTTTTCTTGTACAATGCCTCATTACCACAAATATTCATAGCCAGAAGGCAGCCATGAAAATTCAAATTAAACGATAACTTCGGTTGTTTTATTTTATCAAAGGTATGTAAATTAAATCAATTTACAGAGCATGATGGGGTTTGTTGTGAATATAATGCCATACACATGTACATTATTTTGGATGAAACTGTATAACCTTGAACTCATTTTTAAATGAAAACTTTACTATTAGTGAAAGTATTTGAAAACTTTGTTGTGACTGTGTTTGTGAAGGCATCCCACAATATTTTTTTACTGCTCAATTGTTTTTTCTCAGTAATGTTTGTTCTTTGTGTGGAATGATATCTGGTTTTTAGAATGGGCTTCTTTTCTTCGAGGTAAAATTTTCCCAAGCCAATGTTTGCATGTACATTTGGATTCCCCTTTTACTGCGCAAGGACAACACCTTGCAAACATACACATCCTAGGGATTGAAACAAAAGCTTTACTATTAACTTCATAAATCAATTATCCAGTGAATTAGAAGCCTTTGTGAACTGAACAGAGCAGAGATTCCAACTCCTTTTAACATTCACCACTATAAAAACATGGCACAATTTTGTGAAACTGCAAAGCTCCTTTTCTTGTGGCAGATAATGATGCCGTCTGCTGAATGTTACAAAGTTTTCACATGGTAACACTGCCAGCTGCCATGTGAAAAGTTCATGTTTTCCCCCCTGCTATTTTTCTGATTGTCCAGGTTGTTTTATTCAACCTTGTTTGTTAAGGAAACTCTACCATATTTGTATATGTTTTTTGGGGGATATAAATGTACAAAACTGAAACTGAAATGTTTGAGATGGTTAGTAAGAAATTCTAAATTACAAAATTAGGTCCAAAGTTGGACTCGGGCAATGTGGTAATGATAGCAGGAACTTGTCACCTACTAATATGTATTAGAGCTTTCTCCAAGTCACTTTGTATTATAATTGAACATTACCAAGACTGCATCTATCACACTCTTTTCATCGTGATGTGATCAAACCAAAGTACAGTGTATACTCTCCCCATTTCTAGTCAAAATGGGAATTAAAGTGATGAAGAACTTGCGCTCCTAACATTAGCTTTAGAAGCTCTCGATGCTGGCCATCTACATTATCAACTTGGGTGATAAAACCTAATTAATTTATTTCCTTGTGATTGCAGCACCACAGTTTCCTCACAAACTTACTCCCTAAAGGTTAAAAAATGTCTCTTTGCTGTGGTAGTATTTCATCAGCTAGTAGTCCTTCTTTTGAATATTTTCATTGTCAAACATAATTTCTAATATTTTATATTAATTGATTAATTTTGGTTAGTAAGTTCCTGATGTGTGTGGCCTAAGAGTAATCTAGAGGAATAAATCTGGTGGCATTCTTAATTTTTCTTCAGTAACTGTTATTTCAATGCATGTGTTTCATTTGCTGGCTTCTTCTGACCACATCTGTCATTAATATAAGAGGATTATTGTAGCAAACAAGGGAATTAGCAGTTCTTTGTCAGAAGTTTCCCTTGAATTAATTTTTTAAGTCCCTTTTCAATCTCTTGTTTCTTCATGGGTGAGTTTTAATGAAACTTTTCTTTGTAATATGAGGTAGATCATGAGACAGTCGTTTGGGTGAATTAATTTGGCAGCTTAAACACGTGTTGATTGAAAACTTGTGCAAAATTATGCATGTACTTGTGGTCAAATACATGTACTAGGCTAAAGTCATGCTTTTTTGACTCTTCCTATTTAAACAAGAACTGGTCACAGAAGCTTTTTGCCACTTCCTGTTGTGGTTATCTCACACTGGTGGTTTTTTGTTTTTTCGTGTTAATCTCCAATGTTAACTGCCAAGCGTTTTATGACCAGGACAATGGCATTGATTGCCATGTTGAAAACCATATGAAGAACCCTTCAAGTTTTAAAATGTGTCTTAATTTGTGCATCAGAGATGCAATTAGATTAGTTTTGTAAAAGGAAAGTTATTTCTTTGGTAATGCAGTAATTATAGCATTCAATATTATTTTTTTCCTTTTTGTGTTAAGCACAGGTAGTATTCTGTTACCCAGTGCAATATCTTAAACTCGTTAACTTGCATGTACAGGTCTGACCTTGGAGTACTTTTCAGATTCAGTGAGGGAACATGAACAAAGACAACCATTAAAAAGAAAATTCAAAAGACGAGTAATTAGCATATTCTATGAATATGAAATTTGCATTGTCATGCATTTTACAATCATGAGTTCTAATAATAACTTTTCTTTGTGAACACCAGAAAGCAGAACTAGAATTTAATACATATAGGAGGAAATTTATGTTCTGTTTCCTTCCTTTCCCATGACAAGGTTATTTAGGTTTGTGAAGTGCTAAATTGCTTCTTTGTTTTGGTTGGGCTTTACAAGACGTGACCTAAATACAAATAAGTTATGTCAGCAATGTAAACACATCATATTACGTGGTGTCCGCCTAATTTATTAATTAATAACCTTTTATGGCATTGAAAATTACCATTCTTTGTGTCTTTCTTGAGAGAAATTTGAAACTGTAGGATTTAAGTTGAAAACAGATCTATCTGGATCCTTAAATCTTTCCTTATTAGGAAACTATCTGTTCATGAAATTACAGAGTGATTGAACTGTGTTATTGAAAATAGCCACTACAGGAATTTAACAAAATGTGAGAATTGTTTAGTGTGATTAGTTTTGATTGAAACATTTTGTAATATTAAACCAGTTGATTTTTCTTCTTTTTCTAAATGAAATGCTATACACAGTGTAATTTGACAATTTTCTACGAAAGCCTTTTTTGATTGTACGTGCTGTTGATTAAAATACCCGCCAAACATGTGCTCTGTTGTTGGGAGTAAACAATGAGGCAGTGTGTGGAAATTATTGTAAAATCTGTTTGTTTGTTTGTATTTTTTTAAATTTCATTTTCAACTCTAATTTTCCTCATTCATATAAAGCTTCATTCTTTTTTTCTAAGTACTGTTTAAAGAACTCAAATTGAAGAAAACAACTGGACCATAACAAATAAATTGTATCAGTGAAGTTATTACAAAAGGACTTTTTTTTTTTTGCCATGAGATTTTTTAAGAGCAGAAGAAGAAAATTAAAAATAACTAAGATGTTAATTCATTTGCTATCAGGGTTTTGCTTCTCATGAAAGTTCACAATAATTTTTTTCTGTTGTGTTTCAGAGTTGTCGAGCTCCGCAAAGAGAGATCTCGAGATGCTGCAAGAAGCAGACGCGGCAAGGAGAATGCTCAGTTTGATGAGCTGGCTAAGCTCCTGCCCCTACCCCCAGCTATCACTTCGCAACTGGATAAAGCTTCCATTGTCCGTCTTACAATCAGTTACCTGAACATGAAGCAGTTCGGCAAGAGAGGTAAATAAATCACTTTTGTCCTTGTAGCAAAATAACTTAATGCATTCCCTAATCTACATAATGGTTTGGCCAGTATTTATTATTGCATGGAAGCCCTGGACAGCTGCTTAGACTGCTTCCCAGAGTAATCTTCAGCTTGCTTATTTTCATATTGTTTTTACAGGAAAACATTTTCGTGTGGGTTCGGACTGCTCGCAGATGTCTGTGTCATCATCATCACCCATGTCAGATTTGGATGGAGGTAATGAGATCCCCTGTTATTATTATTAACAATGGAATTTAAAATAAAGATCTGCAGTCATCAAAATTAGGCTGAAGAATTCTGTGTAGTTGTCTGTAAATTCTTTGATTTTGGAAAACTAAAGAACACCTTGCCTTGTGTACTTTTTTGTAGAACTTCACACAGAGAGTCCCTCTCCACCTTCTTCTATTTCTTCTCCACCAGCAGTCGCAAGTTCCTCTACAGGTATCCGAAGAAATAGAAAAAGTTAAAAATTTGAAAATTTGTACTATGATACTGATCACGGGTTTTCATTAACCCTTTACATGGCTTGAAATTGCACCTGTATTGGGCACATTTGCAAATAAAGATTTGTTTGCAACCGTTTTACAGCCTAGCTTATAAATAAATTATATTAGCAGCCTTGTGTCTTGTTACTGATTGCTGTAGTTTTATCAGAAAAATCCTGCAAAATTCAAGTTAAATGTTGTGTGACTTTTATTGTTGATTTCTTGCTGAGAAACATATTGCAGGTGCACTTTTTCAGAAACTACATTGTGCAATGCTCATGAAATTTCAAGGAAATCTTTGTTTCTAATTTCTGGTTCTGGTAGAAGTAGGCTACTTTTGCAACTAAAATTTTCAAACTTGCAACTAAATTTTAGGAATTACTAGCAAATTGTGGTCAAGAATTTTTTTTTTAATTTCAAGCCCTGCTTTAACCACTGATGGGTGACTGAAAGGCTTTTAATATCTCCATACATTATCAGTCTTGATTCAAATATAAAGGTGTTGAGAATAAAGGAAATGATCACCAATTTAAGGTGCTTGTGATTGGCACACACATTCTCCTTGTCGGCACCATGGGAAATGTATAGAGAACAGTATGGAGAATATGCATACTGATATTAGGGTGTAAACTGTCAACAAGTGTGACAGCAAGGAAATAGTTTCAAGTAAGAGGTGAAATAAAATGAAAAATGGCTCCTGGGTCAAATTTAAAAATAGCTTACTGAACAGAAAACTAGTTGGAGGATTTTGTATGGTAGTTGAAGGGTTCTCTGATTTGGAATGCCTCATGGAACATCTCATGGGTGACTTTCCCTCTTACTTTGTGGCAACTTGTAAGGTCACTGAATTTTGTGACAATCAGGGTTGGTCCCCTTTACCTTCAAAGAATATTTCCTTTTTGCCCTTCATCAGTGTCTTTATTGTTAGATGTCCTTGTCTAAAATTGTTAACTTTTTTACCATTAGGTGCAGTTGTGCCATACAGCTCAGGCACTAATTACAGTGATCTTGCTGCAAACAGTGGTATATTTTTGTTGCAGGTAAGTGTATGGAGGACTGTGAAACTCCCTTGACCCCTCAAGTGAATGTCAGGGATTGTTTTTTGCTTTTAACTCTTTAGCTTTGAAAGCTCACTGAATGTTTCTTTTCTTTGAAGAAAGCATGAGGGCAAAGTTGTTTGTTCAAATCATGGAATGAAGGATTTTGTCAAAGAAATTCTAAATTACCACTACACATGAGAAAACTGGATTTACTTACTAAGCGTATCATGTTTTATTCTTCATTAGGCTTTGGATGGGTTCCTGTTTGTTCTCTCCAGTGATACCAAAGTCCTGTATGTTTCAGAGACTGTGTCTGTTCATCTTGGACTGTCACAGGTTGGTGTCTGACAGACACACCTATAGTCAAAACAGAGAGGTAGGCAGGGAGTCAGTCAGACAGACAGACAAAATCTGACAAGCACAGTAGTTATCATATGGGTAGACAAACAGACAGATAGGCTGACAGATGGTCAGAAAGACAGACTGAGTGGGAGACAGACTGGTTGTGAGAAAGACAGATGGTAAACACTACAGTGTACACTATTGAGTTATGGATGCACCCGGGAGTTTGTTAAGCACGAAAGAAGTGTAAGAGTTGCGCGAGGCAATAGCCGAGAGTAACTGTAGCTTCTTGAGTGCTTAACAAACCTCCCAAGTGCATCCATAACTCAATAGTGTACACTGTGGTGTTTACCATTTGTTTTATAACATAACATTGATACATTGTAGATAAAGAGTTCCCTTTTATTTAACAAATCTTGCGTGACCAGAAAAAACAAGCGCGTGCAGAAAAGTAGTCTTTGCATTTGCTCATGTCAGCAGTGTACACCCATGGGTAAATGGGGGATGCTAAATTGACCAATCACAGTGCTCACTTTACTTTGGTTATGTTACAAAGACAGATGGTAGGCAGATAGACAAGTAGAAGACAGACAGACAGACAGACAAAAAGACAGACATGATAGACAGGCGCCAGGTAAAGAGACAATCAGTCAGCTGGCAGTGTAGGTGACTCCTGGTAGCCTGCTAGAATCTCCTTCTAGTTGTCCTCTATTCCCTTGTGAAACACATGTAGTATTATCCATTCCATGTACCCCTTTGGTTGACATTCCTTATAACACACACTAGTTTCCATGGTTTGATCTCTACAGGGAATTTAAAGCAGGTTATATTCTGCTGCTGCATGAGGGGTTTACTGATTGCTAAGGAAATTTAAGAGATTTGTAACCATGGAAAATAAGATATTACAGGGTAGAAAACTCCCTGAGCTGATTAACATGTAGAATCTCCCAACAATATCTCTAAATTGTCTTGTAAAAAGGTAATGAGAATGGTCAAACAGATCAGTTGACGGATGTTAGGTTACTTTGCTAAGGTGTTGCATTCTCTCAACCCATTGACTAAGATCTGATTGTTAATTCTCTTCTCTAGTTGCCATACATATCCTTGTAAATTAGTTACAAGAATTTGGTGTTAGATCACGATGACAGCTTGTTCCTGATAAGTTTGAGTATTTTCATCACCTGTTTGCTGGATAATGATTAGGTATCAGAGGGAGAAGTTACTCATTCATCACTTCTGGCATTAAAAGGTTGAAATGTTTCCTTACTTCAAAGTGTGTTTTTCCCTTTTTCTTCTTCAGGTTGAGCTGACTGGAAGCAACATGTATGGCTACATTCACCCAGAGGATCAACAGGATCTTGCCAATGTGTTGCAAGCTGCAAAGGAAGAATTGGAAAACAATGGAAACTGTACTCCTTCATCATCAGGGAGATACACAGATGATATTCCTTTCTTTGGAAACCAGACAGGTGAGAAGGGTGCACATCATTGGGTGTCAATCAAAGGGTTATTGAAAATACAAAACCAATGTAGGTGAGATAGGCATTAAATGAAATGTTGATATCATTCACATGAAGCCACTGAGAAGTACTTAACCCCGTACACCCTAACAACAGTATGCATATTCTCCGTACTGTCCTATATACATTTCCTAAGGTGCCGACAAGAAGAATTTTGTCTAACATTTAAGATCTTCTTTAGTTGGTGATCATTTGCTTTTTTCTTGTGACCTCACTGTTTGATTCAGGAGGGGGGGGGTTTGATGTTGTAGATGGTAGTCACTCTTAGAGGCTAAGGGGTTACCAAGTTTTGATAATGTGATGTTTAAGTTTTGCGTCTGATTGGTTGAAAGGGGAAGAGTTTTGTAGGCCCTTTTTTTTTCAAAGTGTAAGGAAGCAAATCCTTTGTAATCCCAGATTGTCTAAGACACTAAAATTGGTAAATGTAAATAATCCTTTTTCCCTTAATTAAGAGGGACCAGCATCTACCCTCCCCCTAACATATCACACCAGACTCACCTATTTAAAGTCACAAGAAAAAAGAAAATGAGCACCAACTAAAGAAGCTCTTGATTGTTAACCAAATTCTCCTTGTTAGTTCCATAGGAAATGTATGTAGAACAGTATGGAGAATTTTCAAACTGATGTAAGGGTTAAAATAGGTTGTGGGTTATTCATCAAGGGCAATAACACTAGGGATTTGGATTGCACATTGATCCATATCCTAAGTGACTACATGGAGAGACAAACAATTACATTTCTCTTCCAAAGTGATGGAAGGGTGTATGTACTGTATCCATGAATGACTGAATAAGTCTCTACTTCCATATTTTAGGTTTTCTTGATGAGAATGGGCGGCCCAATGCACAGAAACCAAAGTCATTTTTCTTGCGAATGAAGTGCACTCTGGTGCGCAGAGGAGGTTCTTATACCAAATCATCTGGATTCAAGGTTAGCAAGGCTGTGTATCAATCAGTTATGAGTGGATTACATGATTGTGTACCTTTTCATACTGATGTTAGGGCTGTTTCAATGCACAGTCTGTTGTAATGTCCATGGTAAACCACATGTCTGATTAGCTCTGAAACAAATGGCCAGAAACACAGTTAGTTTGTTACCAAGTAGGCAATTAGAAACATTTCTGCTCATCCTAGAGTGACTGGGATCTAATATTTTCTCCTTGCATGACTGCTGAATCAACCTTTAATGCTTTAACTCCCAAGATTAGATTGTTAATTCTCCCCATTTTAGCTGTTACACAATTTCTTATAAATAAGCTATGAGAATCTGGTGTTAGATCAAGACAACAACTCCCACCAGACAAATTTGAGTATTCTCATTACCTGTTTGCTGGATAATGTATGGATATTATAGGGAGAAGTTACATGTTAATCACTTCTGGGAGTTAAAGGGTTGAGGTCACAAGAATAAGGAAAATGATCACAAAATAAAGAGGCTCCTGATTATCAAACAAATTCTCCTTGTCAGAACCACATGAAATGTAAAGATAACTGGGTGGAGAATATTATTATTAATGTTAGGGTGTCAAGGGTCAACTTTTATAAGACAACAACCATAACTAAAATGATACTTTTACTTTATTTTTGTTTTGTCATTCACAAGGTAATTCTCATGCCTCTATCAAAATCACGGCAAACACTTTTGTTTGATTCCGCAAATCACATTATTGTTCAAAACTCAAGCCAGCTATTGAACCAGACCAGAAAGTTATAATTATGGCAAGTGTTAGTCTTTGTGGTTTTGTCCTATGTACTTCATTGGCTCTAGAACACAATGAAATTCTATAAGCACATTTGGTGTTCATTGTTTTCTGAATTTGCCAGTCACATGAATAAAATTAATGTCTTTTTTTTTTTAATTTTGCTGCATAATGACCTTTTGCTGTGAAATTAACTGTAGATATTTATATGTAACTGTGTCACATGACAAGTCCTAATATTGAATGTGAGATTATTTTCCTTTCTAGGTTATTCACTGCATGGGAAGAATGAAGCCATATTCTGCCGGTGGCCTTCCTGGGCCCAAGTATGCATTTGTCGCAATTGGACAACCTCTGCCTACAATGAACATCAATGAGCTCCCATTGGAATGTAACATGTTTGTTAGCAGAGTGAACATGGATCTCAGAATTGTTTATTGTGAGGGAAGGTGTGTATTGGAGATTATGTTCTTTTGGTTGCCACTTGGGCATTTATGTCCATTGTGTTGTTTCATTGCAAAAACCTGGAAAATGATGAATCTTTTAATATCTTTTCAAGACACTCTTCAGTAACTGAACCAAATCTTATCTTCTCTATTTTTTTCTTTGTTACCTTGATATACAACCTCAGTTAACTAAAAGTAGGCATGAAAATATCTCAGGTGAAACATTGAGCATAACCAAGAACTGTCCTAAACTGGGAGATTGTGTCAAAACATAAATTCTGTGATTTTTCTTTTGCAGAATTCACAAGTTTATGGACTACTTTGCTCGAGATATTGTTGGAATATCAGCATATGATTTCTATCACGGCAATGACATTGCTGTCATCCAATCACACCATGCAAAATGTAAGGATTAACTTTTGATCCTCTCTTTCCACTGATAATGTTTAGCTAGTTGACAGCTGTGTAGAATTTAAAAAATCTTATCAGCTATTGGTTGGTGTCTTGGTTAAAAAATAAAACAACAACAACAAAACAAACACTAACAAAAGAAAAATAAAGAAATGACCTCAAAGAAACCTGTTGGGTTTTCTAACCTGTCCCCTCTGCTAATTGGGTTAGCAAGATTTTATTCCAATTAATAACAACATAAATTACCCTAAAGCCAACCCAAGAATAATGTATCTTAACTGTCTCACTTCTCAAGAGCTCATTAGTAAATCTCCTGAGTTCTTTTGATGTTACTTTGGAGAATTTGGTATCAGATCAACAGGTAAATGCCCTAGTCTATATTTTCTTGATATTTTAATCTATATTTTAATCTATATTTTCTTGATATTTTAATCTATATTTTAATCTATATTTTCTTGATATTTTAATCTATATTTTAATCTATATTTTCTTGATATTTTAATCTATATTTTCTTGATATCTTAATCTATATTTTAATCTATATTTTCTTGATATTTTAATCTATATTTTAATCTATATTTTCTTGATATTCTATCTTGGTCACTCATGGGACTTTAAGGGTTAATTCTTTTAGACGTTGATTGTAATTACTGAAACAAATAGTTACTTTCTCCACAGTTCTAACCAAGGGTCAAGTTCTCACCAAGTACTATCGTTGGATGAACAAAAATGGCGGGTGGGTGTGGATGCAGACCAAAGCTTCTCTTATTCCTCATCCAACAAACCCAGAACTCAAACAAATGCTGTGTCTGAACTACATTGTGAGGTAAATATATCAGACATGTTCATGAACACTCAACATTTCTTGCAGTTTGTTTCACAGTTTGCTTTCTACATCCAGCAGTGTAGTGAAGTGTTATGGGACTTACACATCAGCAAAGGAGAAGAAAGGAAAATACCTTTACGAGCCAAAGCGCGGAAAAACACGAGCGACCAATTTGGGACCAATTTTAGTTTTGCATCTGATAAGTTGAGAAAATGGCGCGAGTTTTCTGGGCCAATCACAGAGCGAAGCAAAGCGAAACCAGTGGAATCCCGGATTACTTTTGACACTCAATTGAAAACTGCTCTAGAAACTCATGATAATTTCCTTTGTTCTGGTTGGCATTGCGATTGCTTTGCTTTTGGTTTTACGCCACGTATTCAAAAAGAGCGCCATCTGATAAGTAGTCGAAAGTGTTGCTGACTGAAGTTTGTCTTTGACAGTGATGTAGAACACCGTGGTGTTGTACTTGGAATGGCGCAATTGGAGGACAAACCACCTCTCACAAATACTCGTATCACTGAGGTGGAAAACGAGGCAGACACGACTGGCGAGCTAAAAGATGCGCAATACGACGATCAAGTCATGATTTATCCAAAGTGGCATGAAACATGTAAGTATTAGTATTAAAGGTAAAAAAGTTTGTAGTTAGTCATCGTGGTAAATAACAGTTCAATTTCTCCTTTGAAGAAAGTAGAAAGGTTTCCCAGCTGTAACCTGATAAGTTCAATTCTCTCCTTTTCAGCTGACAACCTTGTTCCAAAACCCACCTTGATGGACACCATCGCCCTCGACCGGACGGGGTATCCCAAAACCACGTCAGCCGATATCACTGGCTTTGATAATGAAGTGTTCACCACCTCAACTGCCGAACCATGGGGACAAGCTACTTCCAACACCTGGAGTAAATACCATACATTGTCCAGGGGCAATAGTATCCCGGGAGATGGAGGGTCGACAAGTACCTTGGAGGAAGACGTAGAAGACTGGGCAAAAATGATTAGGGCTGAGCTGCCTGAGTTAGATCAGGACATTATTAAGTACGTGGCAACTGGAAGTGAGATCCCTCAGCCGGACACAAGCCTTGAATCTCTACTCCTGAATCATGGCCTAGACGGATTGCAGACTAATGGTACGATCCAAAATTTGGTGACACCAAAGATTGAAGAAATTACTATGGAGAGTGACGACTTTCCACTGCCCTCAGTACCTGGTGTGAACACTCAGCCGATGCCTCCTCCCAGTGTGCCATCACGAGCATATGAAAATTTTCCTGTAGATGATTTCGCCCGTGACACCAAACCTAATTTAATTCCTATTGAACTTGAAGGTGCCTTGAGTGTGGTAGGAGGCCCAAAGCCTCGAGGCAGCAACAGTCCTTGCAGGTTTGGCAGTGCAAATTCATCTGGGGAGAGGAGATTCCATCCTAAGGCGCCACCTGTATTTAATCATCCGAGCACTGCTACTCCTTCGAGTGCTCCCATGATGAATATAACGCAAAGCATCCCGACTGCAAGAGCTCCAAACACCATCACGACAACACAGGTTAGAAATATCCAAGCAAGGGTTCCACAACCACCAAGAAACGATCTGGCATCAACAGGCACTGGATCTTTTAGAGTTCCAACGGACGTTTCACGAATTTCAAATCCAAATGATGGAAAAATGCAGTTCTTTCAACAACTAAAGGAAGTTGCCTCACAAGAATTGACGGATGAAATGATAATTGATGTTATCGACGAACTGATGGCTGATACAGACCAAAGAAGAGACGGTAGGCTCGCGGAAATTATGCAGCAAGGAGGGTACGTTCAGGTGGAGGAGATGCCTGTGATCAAGCAAGAAGTGGTTACTCCTACGTTGCCAGATCCACCGAGTTCATTTCCAAGTTTTTCGGATAGCATCGCAACACAGAGTAGTCAACCACGGGTTGTTAACAGTTCTTCTACCCGTTACACATCTGCAGATACTTTCAGCCGGCTTCCAGGAAGTCAGAATACATTTGTTACTCAGCCAAGAGCTCCACAAAATGGAACTGTTCACAACCAAGGCCTCACGATGAGATACCAAAATGGAAATTCTCATACTCGGTTTGTCAACCAAGAGGACAGCAACATGAACTTTTTGAACTTTTCCCCAAATGAAAGCGTGACCAGCACGCAAACTGGAACGTCGACAACGACTAATAACATGTGGAACGCCAACTCTGGTTTTAAGCCGAATCCTATGCAACAAGGAATACGAAACTTGTTGCAAAGCAACAACAGTGTACCGCCCATTCAAACCACGAACTTGAACTCGCAGCTGAATGTTGGCATGTTTCCTCAGCAGACCGACTTGTCTTTCTTGTCGCAGCAGAACGTGAACAACATAATGCCTGAGAACGGCACGAGAAATGTACCAACTAACAATGTGATAACTCAGCTTGACCTGCAGGAGTTGAACTCTCTGATCCAGTCCACCGCCCTTCCAGCTCAGAGTTATCAGAACATCAATGGCGGCTCCATACCACAACATTATCCCAAGGTTGACATGCAGAGAAAATTATGACAATCACGGGAGTTACCTCGTCAAGGCCAGCTGTAAACAAGGTTGCTCACCGATGGCAGCGTTGGCCCGTTTCTTCCAAGTGTAAGCTAGTCCAATATTGTGCTTCGGTGCAAATCATCAGTGAAAATTATCCTATTCACTATTGTACTTCTGATTTTATTAGTGTACAAATCTTCATGCATTGACAAGTATTCGTAGATTGCTGGCAGAATCCCTCGGGTCGTTTAACAGGGCTCGACACTAACTTTTCAACTTACTGGCCAAGTGGCTAGTGACATCTTCGATGTTATAGGGGCTACCATTAGTGTCGAGCCCTGCATCACCCTTTTTTTTTATTATGTACATAATTTTAAATTTATAAAGTAGTGTTCTCATTGATATCGAAAAGGTGTCAAGGTAGAATTTGTAAAATTTAATTTTAGTTTTCTTCCTGGGCAGATAGCGCGTAGAAAAGAAACGAGCTCTTTTATCTCTGTGTATATACGTTTCTGTTAATAATTATTAGCAGTAAGGTGCACAACAGAATAGAAATTTAATAGTCCCGTATAAGATAGAAAAACGTATCAATAGTATTGTCAAGGTCATGTGTGTAAGTACATGTACTTAGCCACATTTAAGTTACCTCAATGTGTTTTTATGTATGGTTGGGGTTTAAAACAATTGGCTTTTTTTTTATTTGATTGTGTTTGAGTATTTGTTAGGGTGTTTTGTGTTACTATTTTTTTGGTCAAAGACTCTGTAAGCGGTGAGGAAAATTTAAGAGATAATGCATGATGCTGTTTTCCTTGCTCTACATTAGAGTTACATAATTGTTACTCCTAGTTAAAACATATATACTCCAAAATGTACTTTCCAAATCCTGGTGGTGGTCTTGTTCTCTTTGCAAGGTTTAGCAGCTGTGGTTTTGTTTTGATTTTGGTCCAATCAACACCACTACATAGAATTACAGAATTCGGCAATGTTTAAGCCAGTCTGCAAGGCAACATTTCTTAATACAAGTACTCAAAGAGTATTATTGATATTAAGTTTAGTAAGTTGATTGATTGATTCGATGAAATGCTGTGTAATAGTTTACCTTTTCTTGTTTGCAATGAGTGGCGGGGATTCACATCACAGTTATTGCTTTTTCTCCAGTTATCCAAACTCAATTATGACAAAGATTTGCTTGAATAATCTGATGAAAATACAAGATCGTTGAATTTTGGTTCATTTGCGTAGTTCTTGACACAGCTCACAATTTCATAAGTGCTTAAAGGAAATGTAAAGTGGTTAAATAAGTGTGGAGTCATTTCTTGAGAGCTCAATACAGTAGGTAGGACCTCGTAAAGGTAATGGAAGTATTGGAATGATAGTACTCTAAAAGCCTCTTGAACTAATATAGCTGCTTTGTTACAAAGAGAAACTCCACCCCTCCCCCTTGGAAAGTTACTTTTGCTGCAAATGTTCATCGTTCCTTAAAAGAAATTACAGTGCTAGGGCATGCTATATATCATAAACAGTGGCTTGACACCGGATTTGCTAAAAGTAGGTGTTATTTTCATAAAATAATTATGACGAGTTTACGAAGCTAGAAACAAAAATGTTAACGGAATACCATGCAGTAGTAGATTCCACATAGTGGGACATGTAACGTTGTAGTTTGCTAATATTGTTATACACATTTCGCTGACAAGCATATTCACTTAGTTAATTTCCCTTCAGATTAACAATAGCAGAGAAAATGTAGCGCCAATTTTGTGTAAGATTCGTCTCGCAAGCCAGCTGATTGATCTCACCTGTATCACTCCACCCGAGCGCGTGAGGTCTGGGTACAAGTGTAGTGTAACACTTAACTTAGTCATTGTTTCATCACTTCTGTATTCTTTGTTTTTGTTTTTTGGCGAGCGTCAAAGCTCTCCTTAAGTGTTTTTCATCATATATTGATACTTTGCGAGTCAATTCCATCAGTGTTGGTTCCTGCCTTCCTAGTTAAATGTAAAACAGTATTCTTGTCTCCAAGAGGTGCGGGATTCGATAGTTCTTAGAACGAGTCATTGGTAATTAATGGGAATGTAGTCACCGTGTGCCGGATAAATTATTTCTCCTATCTCTTTTGGGTGAGTCCCTTTCCATCGATATTAATCCTGGTCTATTCCCATTGCTCACGTTTGTGCTCGACTGGTTTTGATTCTGCTCCCAAGCAACCTATTTCCCTGTGCGTGGAAAGAATGCTTTCCCTGTTGCATTCATCGCTGACAACACCTTTAGCTTCCTTGTACAAGTTGCGGGAGGCTATGGGTTATCACGAGCAATCATTTCCTTACCTTTTTTTTTTTGTTTTTTTTTACTCACCCACTCCTCCCGTTTTAATTTTTTTTTTTTTTTTTTTCTAAGGTTTTTATGTATGGGCAGAGAAGAACACCGATGGAATAAACTTTGCCGGAATATAACAAGTGTAATAATCCAATTCGTACAATATTATTCGTGGGAGAACATATTTTCCCGTAAGACCATTGCTGTATGAGCAATAAACTGTAAAGATACCATACAGATGTATCTGGTTGTCTTCGTTCGCAATGATGATTTCCCTTAGATAGTTTCCAGAAATCTTTCCTTGAGAATTGATCGTTCTGAAACCACCCACGACTAATTCGTAACTTAGGACAACAACCCTCTTGTTTGGGCCAAATTAGATATACTTTCAACTGTACTGAAGTGCCTTTGGCGAAATTTCACCGTATCACTTAGGTTTCCGGGAACTCCCGATAACTTTCGAAATGTACCGACGGCGTTTGGACTCCCCTAAGTACCGAAAATATACCGAAATCTTTCTATGAGTGCCGGTGAACAGTTTGAAGAGAAAAACTTTATACAAGAAGGTCAGTGAACAGCGAAGCACCGTAGCACTGTTGAATTTTCCGATCTTTTTGTATGAAGTTAAGAGAAAAGCTGATGAAGGATAGATACTTCTTGTAAACTTATTTTTACCCACCTTGTTACCATGATCTCGCGCCTGGTAAGGGTCTTGGTTCAGGTAAGAAATTCCCGCCATTTTCGTGCTGGACGCCAAGTGCCACAATTTGCAACAAGGTGACCATCCATTCAACCTGTGAGAATGAAACAGCATTTAATTAGTGGTTCAGTGGATAAAAAGCGAAAATTTTGGGAGGTAAGAAGTTAAATAAGTATAGGGGTATAGAGAGACCTAACTTCCCCGCTTTTATCAAAGAGTTTATGTTTGTGACTTGCATGCAGAGACTTCAAGGAGTCGGAAGCCGACAAAAAATGCTACGACTGTACGTGTCGCTCTTAATTACAGTGTTCTGATGGATTTTTGTGAGAGAAATGAGAAACTGGATTCAGAGAATTTGAGGGAACGGCGGAGAAGTTTCATGCATTAGTTTTACTTTGGTAGCACCTCTATTCATCAAAATGGTTGCAAGGGACCGGTCATTTATTAGAGGGGGGGGGGGTGGCCTGTTCTTGCCACTGCATACCATGTTGTGGCTCCTCTTCGAGTCTGTACATGAAATAAGATGACCCGCCCTCAGTCACAGAAACAGTTTTATTACAACTTAAATAAAACTCACTGAAAAATAAGAGAAAGGCACAGAAGAGAAAAGCTGGACGAGAAGAAGAGAATTTTGGTTTAATCTCCAAACTACTGTCTGAGGGTGAGATTCCAGTTAAGGAAGTCAATGTGGCTGCTCAAATATCCTTAAAAGGGACAAAAGTTTACTGGCTAAAGCAAATGATTGAAAGAGGGCTTATAAGTGATCAAGCTTGTACACTAATTAAAGAGTACTTGCCCTCTATCAGCTCTTCAAACAGTGAATTAGAGGACAGTGATACTGAGTAATACATGAAGTTTTTTTCCAATGAGAAAGGACTGCTATACACTATGTTATGTGGGTTTGTTATGCCATCATTCTGATAAGGAATTATATTTGACTTGTTGATTTCTTCAGTGTTGTTTCTTTTTTGTGGAATGGAAATTGGAATGCACAAAAATACATGGCCCCTCTGAAAGGGTTGCACAATTTTATGCAGCCCCCCATTTTCAGGTGCACTAAAAGGTATGACCACCCACCCCATTTGCACCAGCCTACCCTCCCTTCTCTGATAACTGACCAGTCTCTAACTAGCTTTCTTTTGTGAAGAATCAAAAGCATATCATTCATCACGTGATGGAAATGAATTTTTTGGTCAGTTGAGTATCATTTCTCTCTGCAAATTGACATCAGCTGATCAGGAAATATTGTTTTCAACAATGACTGAGTACGTTATTACGACTTGCTGAATGCTCTAGAGTATCTGCTGATTTGAATGTCGAGAAATTTATAAAAAAATTGAAATTTATTCTCTGTTGATCTGCTACTAAGAGCTTTTTCTCAACATTTAATACATTTTGATTTGTTACATTGTGATAGCAGGATGACCCAAGTCATGACTGCCTCCAATCAAGGCCCTTGACCTCCTGAATGAGTTCATTTTCTTAGTGATCTTCTAAAACTTACAATGCATGCCCTTAGCTTTTTACATCCTCATATCAGTATGGATATTCTCCATACTGCTCTTTATACATTTCCTTAGGCACTGACAAGGAGAATTTGTTTAAAAATCAAGAGCTTGTTTAGTTGGTGATCATTTCCTTTGTTCTTGTTACCTCATGTTTGATTCAGGGGTGGGTGATATTGTAAGTAGAAATTAGATACTAATCACTCTTAGATGTTAAAGGGTTAAAAGGTTATAAATGTATATTCTCTTTCTTTATTCACCTTCAATAGTTCCTTACCTCGCATAATACATACTACATGATAATCAAGATACGGCAGGAGATCTAGCAAGCTCTGCTGAGCTTTTTAAAAAGATCCCCATTTAGTTATAGTATTTTTAAAATAGTTTACTAATAATAGATGGCGGATATTAATGTCTTTCTTATCGATCAGAGATTTGCAAATACATAATTATTTTATATTCTCAACATGCTGATAGAAACTCAAATGTCAACTTTTCAATCAAAGTTCAACTCACAGCTCGACTGTTGAGTGACATGTCAGTGAAAGGTTCAGAGTAGCCATTGCTGATGAGAGGTATACAGGAAGCAGATCCATGTATTTCTGATAGGGAAAGGATCCAAACTTTGATTAAAAACACTTTTTTTTTACTTTAGAGCCTGAATAAGTTTAAAATATTCAAAGATAAGTACATTTTAGGTTTTTAGGACTGTTTATCATTTATTGCTTGAGGAGGGGGGAGGGAGTGGAGGAGGCTGTAGGATTTTAGTTGTGTCTCTACAAAATTTACCTCACCCCCAAAAGGTTTAGGCTTATGATCCCAGTCCATTTTCTATAGTTCCCTCCTTTATACTCTGTTGGTGATAGCTGATCCCCCTCCATTCCCCCCTACAAACCATGTGACCCCCCCAAAAATCCCCCAACCACAGGGGATAAATAAAAACTGGTCTATTATATAATTCAGGTTAATTTTAGTAATGTGCGAGTCTTTTGTGAGAAGAATTTGGATTTCAGACTAGTAGTAAGGAGTTGAAGGAGGGGAACTCTCACCTGGATTAACCACTAGTGCATAACCACTTCAGAAAAATTTCCCAACTATGCTCATGGAATTATAATGAACAGTATGAGGGAGGAGGTTGTTCTTCCAAAGGGCTGTAGTACCCCTAGAAACTGTCACTCGCAAAACCAGAGGATGGCTTAAAGAGCCTCCTAAATTTGTAAGTATTTATAGTTTTTCAGGTTCCCCTGAGCACAGGGTGTTTCTGATAGTACACATTTTTAGCATTAATGAGTATTCCTACTTTCAGAGCATGTCCAAAAAGCAGCTCAATCGTTTCCTTGTGTGTGGAGTACCAGTTGAAAAAGCAGCATAATACCATCCAGGGTATTGTTTGCATTTACACTTGTCACCAATGAAAAGAACATAAAACATGATACTGCAATCTAGAACTTGAGCCAATATATCTATGATAATACTGGATCTGCTCAAAACTGCCAACTGAAAATGCCATTAGGTTGTTTGGCATGGCAAGAAGCACCTATTAAAAAAAAAAAAAAAAAAAAAAAAAAAAAATAATAATAATAATAATAATAATAATAATAATAATAATAATAATAATAATAATAATAATAATAATAATAAGAGAAAAATCGAGTTACCAGATGGGATTTGGTTCAAATCCCATCTGGAAACTCGATTTTTTTCTTATTAAAAATTGTTTATTTCATCTTAATAATAATAATAATAATAATAATAATAATAATAATAATAATAATAATAATAATAATAATAATGATACTAAATGGTTTATTTAAACTGAAAAAACCGATCAGCGAATTCAACATAAAAAACGCTGGTATGATCAGTGCCTAAAAATACTCTTCTCCTTCATTGACTGTGTGCAGTAAGTGATTTGTTCTTAAAATTATTCGCATTGCTTTGTTTTGCAACCTTTCCAGAAAATCGGAGTACTTGCGGCAAAAACCCCATAGCTATAGTCTAAAATAGGTAAAATTGTCATTTTGTAAATCTTCAATAAGATAGCAGGGCTAAGAAAAGATTAAATTCTATTTAAAAGTTTCAGTTTGATATGAGATAATTTAGAAATGTTACTCTGAGCCTCTAAAATTATACTGCAATTGGTAACTACAGTTGCATCTTTAAAAATAAAACTGCCAATTGGAAATGCAAGGTAGGTTACTCAGAGTAACAGAAACACACAAATACGACTATTACTCCATGCAATAACAAGATGATTTAAACAAAGATCTTTTTCTCAGCATCTAGTTTTACACCGTCTTGGCAATTGAAATAAGCCTACGTTGAAGATCTGCCAGAGGATTGAATACATCATTTAACGGCAGACACACTTTGTTGCGGTCGTTGAATCTACCGCGAGCTGAACTGTCGTTCTGAATGGTTTTCAAATGCTGCTCCGTAGTCATTGCAAAGTCCTGAAATTTCGAATTCATTTGCATGGCGTGCCGGATGTGACCTCCAAGGATGGAAGCGATTGCTCCGAAGGACTGCAAACCTTCAGAAGCCAATATTTTCATCTGTTTTATCTTGCCTTGCAATTTTAAAATCTCTGCATTGGATTTCTCTAGCTCTGCTTGACCATCACTGAGCTTTTTCTCCATGTTACCTATTTGCAATTCAACCATTCGATTCTTAGAGAGAGGCTCGATTTGATCATACAACTCGTGGCTCTTCAAATCCTGAATGGATAAATCTTGCGTCTTCCTAATGCACTCAGTTTTCACTCTTTCCAAGGAGAAATTCTGGGCAACGATTAGGGTTTCCATAATGGAGTCGATTTCGTACTTTTTTTCCAATTCCCACAACAGATAATCTTCACATCTTTGCGTTACAGCCATCATTTGGTATTCTCGTGCAAGAGGCAACAAGAAATCTAAGTTTTTGTCTGTCACACGTTTGCAGAAACTCGGATAAACTGTTAACAAAATCTCTCTTATTTCAGCAGCTTTCTTGTCAGGTAGCGGAATCTCATCGGCATCTTTTTCTTTAAAATCTGCGGAGAACATTCGGGAGAAAACAGGTGAACACATTGACAGCATCAGACGATGCACATGGATTTTCTGCCCTTCTACTAGCAGAACAACATCACTCTGTTCCCACGGCTCTGAAAAGTCTTGTTCTTGTTCTTGAACTGCTTTGCTTTCTTGTTGCATTTTTATGGTGCATATACAACGAATTCTAACAAACGGGTTTGTATTCAGGGCCTGAGTGTTGATCGACAACTGCTTAAAACTGTAGATAGTTTCCTTGAAAGCTTAAGAACAACATTATTACTTCCGCCCGTTGATTCTTGGAAAATGCTGTAGCCTCATAACGAGGCTAAACAAAATCTCGGTCCCAGTTTTTCTGGTCATTGAACGTGACCTAAGAGGAAATTGAGGAATTTTAACCCTTCACACCGTTGCATTAGTATGCATATTCTCCATACTCTTTTCAATAATAATAATAATAATAATAATAATAATAATAATAATGAGAGCATGGCACATGTACTTGCTGGATGTCCATCATTAGCTCAGTCCAAGTACTTAGAAAGGCACAATTTTGCTTTGAAAGTGTTCTTCTTTGAGATGCTCAAAGACCTAGAGCTCGCTGATAGTACTTCGCCATGGTTCTCAGATGTGAAGCCCAAACCTCTTTATAAGTCACCTGATGCTGAGACATACTGGGATGTACCAGTATATGCTGATCATACATACGTACAATCTAATCGTGTGGATGCACGTTTCATCGACAACAAAAACAAGAAGGTACTTATGGTGGAAATGAGCTGCCCTTGGATCAACAACAGAGACAAGAAAGACAACGAAAAGACCAAGAAGTATGGAGCACTTAGACTTGAGCTGACAAAACAACACCCAGGATACAAGATCTCACAAGTAAACGTCATTATAGATGTACTTGGAGGATGGTCTAAAGCCATGGAAACTGAAATGAAGGGCTTCTTTGGTACAAGATACAAAGAAATATTGCTGAGAATGCAGAAAGCTGTATTAAGTAGCACTCTGAACATTGCAAGAACATTTAAACTGGTTACAGCGTAAGACTTTTAATGACATTATGATTTGGTTTTTATGAACAGGATTTTATGAACATTTTAAGTTAAGGATATTTTAAGAACCGGACAGTAAATCATGAACATTTAAAGAAAAAAAACCATCCTAGTATTAGGCCAATTGACACTTTTATCGTTTTATATTGATCATTCATATTTAAGTAGTATTAGATATTATTATAGTTAACAGTCCTGTCATGCAGATAGGTTATGAATTTTCGCCCTATCTTGCTTAGCTCACTAGCATCCAAACGTGTATACTGCATAATAATAATAGCGTCTTTATTCCATCATAAGATAAAACTACATATCTTATGTTACAGTGAATCCGGAAAAACTACAGTAGAAATCTACATACATAATATGAATTAAAAAGTATGTCATTACAATAAATGGAGCTTAGATATCAACCTATTTCAAAAGGTGTTCATAAAGCGCTGTGCAATAATTTTCGGGCGTGCGCAGCCTTTTTTCTGAAGATTGTGTACATAGTAATAGTAATCAAAGTTTAATGTGTTTACGTGGGGCATGGTTACCCATATTGCCCAAGCCAGAGGCTCATGTATGAAACGCAAGACAACAACCCTCCATGCCACCCCAGGGGATGGATGGGTTGACGTCTCCTACCCCTAACCCTACAGGAGACGGGACCTCCATTTAATTGTCCCTAACCGAGAAGCCTAGAATATCTAAACCATTTCTTGATGTTATAGAAAGGCAGCATATTCTTCTCAATTATTTTAAGACCTTGAGTGTTGGTCCGGCCGGGGCTCGAACCCTCGACCTTCCGCACATCAGTCCAGCGCTCTATCCATTGAGCTAACCGGGAGGCGGTTAAGTCTTCTGGACAGGAAGGATGTCTTTCAGGGGGTGGCAATCCCCAATATTTCTATGCTTTTCCCTTCGTATTTACAAGGAGAATTATTTTAGCAATCAAAGGTTCTTAGGTTGGCGATCGTTTCTCTTATTTTCATGATCTTAATAAAAGATTTAATATTGAAGTAGTACTACTGTTGGAAAGGGTTTAGGCTTTAAAGGGCTACTACAGAAAAATGGGGGAAAACCTCCTTTGACAGCTTGTTATAACATTGACGTTATGGCTCCATATGTTGTAAGAGAAGTTAAACAGAGGTTACATGTGCTGGAATAGGAATTGATACACCTCAAGTATTCACCAAATGAAAATTCATTCTCAGCCTTCAGTGTTTGCTGAATCATAGACATTTAAAAACATTGATCACCACACACTGCCAGCTGCTATATTTCAATGTGACAATTTCGGCTTCTTCTCATTTGAATTATGCCTTTGCACGTTATTCCTGGGGATGATTCTGGAATCGCTGATTAGTAGAGCTAGTTAGGTTAATATCTCAGCAATTCCTTTTCTCAGAAACTGCTAGAAAATTGTTCTAAATCTGGAAAACAATGACATCTTCGTTAAGAAAAGCTAAAAAGATTGGCCAATCAGGTTACTTTCTCAGTAATTCCGGTCTTATTTTAGGAACTATTAGCGAGTTTTCCACTATCTAAGAACAATGTCATCTTCTTTTAGAAAAGCCAACAAATTCTAAAGCCGGAACTACGGTAAGAATTCACTTCAACTCGTCTCCAAAGTTAGCTGAACTCTTTTGAGGATTCATTACAAACAGCAGAGCAAAGGGACTAAAACTTATCATATTCATTAATTTTCTTTTATATGTGCCTGGGACTAACACATTTTAACATTGTCACGCGCCTCTTCTCCTTCTACCTCATTCTTTGGAATGTCACAAAACGCACAATCACTCCATCATCTCTTAGGAGGTAGTATTGCATGACATTGCGTGAGTCTGCTTAAGAGATTGACCAAGATTATAACTCTCAGAATTGATCAACGTGTAACCTCTCCCCATAATATCGATACATCATCCAGCAAACAGGTGATGAGAATGCTAAAAAATATCAGGTAGGGGTTGTTATCTTAATCTAGCACCAAATTCTTGGCAATAATTTCGAGGTATATGTCCAGAAGCTAGACGGGGAAAATCAACAATCAGATCTTGGGAGTGAAAGAGTTAATTAATAATCATTTCATCTTAAGGGTGTTCTTTGTATGAGCTTGCAGCCAGAGTAATGTTGTGACGTCGTAACACTTACGCTTAAGATTTCAATCGTTAAGAAGGTTTTGAATTTACATTATGTTATCTGAGCATGATATTATCAAATATATTGGCAGTCAGATTAAAAATAGCGATGCAAAAATTAATGATTTCACTAGGTTGGTGAAGTCTAAATGATAAGGTAAATTCTTCTAAGAAAATGGTTAACCGAAAAATGCAACGAATCATCCTTGCTTTATCTAAGAATATTTTCTGTGCTTTGTGTTTTCTCTTCTCTTTCCTCAAAATCTTGTTTTATGTAAAGATACGTCAAGCACTCTTTCTATCACGAGCCCTGTTCAATTAGGGCATTATTCCATTTAGTGGAAATTGCGAGCTCCGCTTTCTGTCTTGGCTAATTTACATACCATTTGATAACACTACCGCTTTCAAAGAGAACGATCAGTAATCAGACCCAATCTGCACAAATCCAGCGATTAAATGCATATATTTGTATTGGTCCAGCTTGTATGTGGAACTGCAATGTCTTCATTTTAAATTATTTGTTCTTTTGCATTCACTATACTTTCACTTATCAGTCGACGCTCATTTTCTTGACGTAGCTAGGGTCCGCTCGGTCCGTCAGTTTACGAATTGCTCATCGAAAGAACTACAGAAGGCGTGCTAGTTCCTACAGGAGTTGATCTTAAAATTATGGCCTCTTTCAGTGCATAAAATTTTATCTCGAAATGATTATTTACAGAACCTGTCTTGTGAGCTACTACTTGCGTGGCAGTTCGTTGGCTTCTTTCTCTATGAAGAACGAGCTAAAATAAAACCCACAGCCCTTTGTGGTTTAGAGTGAATAGCGTAAGTAGGTCCTACCCGCTTTGCGGACCAGACGAAAGAAGAAATAAGGATGCTTTTGAGCAGATGAAAAAAAAAAAAAAATCACTCACCCGTTCCATCGGTTCTTCCATAGCCATCAGCTTATCCCTAAATGAATCGACTTTTTTTCTCACACGTTTTTGACCAAACTTTGACAGCATCCACCTGTTAACTGAAGGGACAACAGAGGAACAGTGACCGCCGGTAGTCTATAAACGGACAAAACAAAGACAAAACTTCCCCTTAAACGGGTGAAAACACAACGCCGGCCTAGAGGAAGTACAACTAAACATAAAACTGATATTTAGCAAAACCGCAAATTGAATTATTTTTCAAAGTCAAAGCTTTCCTTACGCTAACTGTGACAGTCGTTGCAGGTCGTTAAGGAAAATCCGAAGTCTGGACGTATGGCACGTCGTAAAAGTCAATTATATGTTTCACAAGCGCTCTATTAAAAATAGTAACAGTCGTATTGGTGTGTGAGTGTAAAGATTTCTCAATACTCCATGAGAGGTTGAAGACGGATAGTTCCCAAAGATAATTATGTGCATAATTAATACGATTGAAAACCGCGGGTGTTAGGGAAGACATGGAAAGGTTTTGTTGAAAGTAGTGTAAGTTATAAATGACTCAGGATGTGTTGACTTAGAGTGAGTGTCGGAAGTCTGCGTTGTTAGCTTTAGCTATCAGAATTCCTTGAATTTTTTTTTTAAAGACGTTTTCTTAGTTTCTCTGTATGTCCGCTTCTAATGAATCGCTTCAAGACCTGCCTACTGATGAACTAGTTAATTCTCTTAGCGATATAGTGGTAGTTTTAAAGAGATGGTATGGAGAATGTATAGAATCGCATGATAAGGAAACGCATTTCCCTTCCACTCTAGAAAGAGAACTAGCTATTACTCTCTTGGCTCAGGTCAAAGGCATTGGTAAGAATATGCTAATTTTTTCAAACAAAAGGTTCGAATCTCCTGACGGGTCGCTATCAGTGTTTTTTTTGCAGGACAATGAAAAGAAGAAAGAAATCAGGCATGCAAACATGGCGGTAAGCACAGATGTAGTTGATTAATTATAAAAAAAGATTCATGAAACATTCGCTTCCTTGTTTAGTCTACAACGTAAAAAAACTCGGGCTGAGTAAGAAGCTGAAGTGGACAATCTGGCGATGTTGCATTTTTAAAGATCAAAGGAAAAAATCCGAAATTATAATTATATAAACTGAAAATTTTCACCTCTAATTGAGTGGGAAATCTTTTCCTTTTCGCTTTCATGAGCTTGCTCGATCGCTGATTTCGGATGTTTCCTTCGTATGCCTACAGTGCGACGGTTGTAAATAATGAAGCGTTTACTGGTTGGCAATGACAAGTTATTCAAACTAATTTATTTGACATTATGGCCGTACGTGCCTTGCATACAATATCAATTCGTGTGTCCAGAAGCACGTGACCGCATTTAACACATTTAGCTGCACGGAAGCGAATGTTAAGTATTTCAGAATGACTTTGTTTTCTGCAAGCTACTCAGAAAGTAAATTATTTTATTACATTTTTATGTTTGGGTTGTGATAAAAGTTAGGATCGATTCTCCGTTCTGGGAAACAACAAAAAAAATATCGCTCAATAGACACTTCTCTTTTTTTATTGATTTATCAGTGAGTCAGTGAACTCGCAGCTGAGCATAATGAAACAGTTTGAAAGATGATCAAACATCACGTTTGCTTTGTTTTGCGGTTTGTTTTTTTCGTTTTCACATAGAAGCCTTGAACAATCTCGCTTTTTTATCAAGAATTTTTTTTGAAGGTGTATCTGTTAGCGTTTCCTATTAAAAAAAAATCCACTCTTTTTTAAAGTAAGATTTACAGATTTCGATTCTAAGAAAAGTCAATAAGATCTAAAACAGTTACAGTCACGTTTACAATTTGTAATTAGAGCTCTCCATTAAAAAAAGTTGACAAAACAAGGTGGTAGCGAAACTAGATTGGCGACACGTGGCATGCTGATCGCGACAACTTTTATACTTTCTCAGACCAATAAATGCATATTAGCCACAACTCTGCACCAGGTGGAGACTTGGAATATTCAAGAATTCTAGGTTTTTGCAGAGAACGTGAAGTCTAGAATCCCCCACAGTTTACCTGACTCTATCAAGTAATTCAGTGATAAAGAGCAGTTTGACTAGGTAGAAACACAATGACAACCTGGATATTTTACTGACATCGAGTTCATATGCATACTGAGATATAACAGAAATTCTTCCTCCTATTAAGTAAGAAAATGGCTGTCAGCCTTTAGAAGAATTTTGAAGTCGTCAACTAGACATGTACGACGTTTTGAAAAAGTGAATATTTAAAAACTAGTTGCTTGGGATCCATGCGGATTGACCAAACGTGGGTATGATTTATTTTTTATTCAAGCCTGGGGGTTAAATATTCCCCTGAAATTCTGGAAACATTTTTTTATCCTCAGGCTGATATCTTCTTGGAGTAAAAATTTTTAAAATATTTTTGTCCAACAGATTGAAAATTACCAAGAGAAGATACCCTCTCTTAAAATATGGTCTTTGGCAAGCACGAGATCGCACTAAATAATGTAATACCACGGTGTTTAAGCTCTAAAATCACGCTGGTTTTTTTAATAAAATGTTCGGGACCCAGTGGATGTGGTATTGAGTTACAGAGACTGTCATTGCTTTTCTTGCAGGTTTTCGTTAGTTTTTACAAGATTTTCTGTTGATGTGGGTCGTCAGGAATACTGTATTCCTTGTAAGGGAGAGTCACGGGGGAGGGGAACTTAACCCCCAGGATAATGTTTGATGGGCTTTGCATGATAAGCGCCTGAATTTTCTCGGAAAATTATTTTTAAATCTCTTAGACAAGAACTATTCGATTGCGAAATTTCGATAAGGATCGGTAAAATACCCTACAGGGTATGGTGTGAAATCCATAGATTAGACGGCTTAACTAATGAACAGGAAAAGACTTTAAGGCATTTTCTCAAATCTGAACTAAGCAAGGTTAAACTGAATATACCGAGAAGCGTTAAAGACGTACCCCGTGAATTTTATTATGTCTCGTACTGATAAGACACTCTGAAGCTCGCACAAAAATACGAGCTCATATCATGCAAACGCCTCTACCTGATTTTAGTGCCAAAAACAGATGTTTCCAGACAAAAACTGATATTTCAGACCATTTTAAACAATTTCGACTTGGATACGTGAGGTATGCGACTTTTTAGATGTTGGCAAATGTCACGATTGCAAGTTTGAGACCGTCTGAACAGCTCAGTCTTAGCCATCGTTCCGGTCACATGCCATGGTATTGAAAACCAGCTTTTGCCCTGCAGAGACAGTTAAATCTGTCTCGATCGTCGTGAAGTCAACGAACCATTCAATTTTTTTCGGTCTTGTTTTTTCTCATGGAATGTTCGAAAATGATGACCATGATCATCATGTCTCGGATCGTATTCAAAACTTAGTAGTCACGTTCAAATACCTCGAAACTGAAACTATGGTAATTTGTTTGCGAAATCTACTTACTGCTCACTTGCCAGCATCACGTCTGTAGGTGTATCAATATATAAAGGAATAGTTTGAATGAGATATTACAACAAGCTCAAAGTATAGATTATTAAGTATAAATTATCGTTTATAGGCTCTCTCACTCCATGGTTTAACTCCCAATTCACGCGGATATTTTACGAGTCAGTGCGGTATCTTTTTTCGATCCCTCCTATTCCAAAATGACCATGCATGCCATGTGACATATGTTACTCCATCAAATAAGAGACTCAAAATTTCACTGCAATATTTTATCTTGTTTCACTATTATTAATTTTACTTGTATTTTGGTGTTTAGATTTTGAATGATTCCTCAGCATTATCTGAAAGTCGTATAAATTAATAACAGGGATAACTGAGTTGGCTGTGAACTATGTGAACCGTGAAGATTCCTCGTGATGTAATTCAATGATTGGCAATTGGGGTCGCCGAGCTCCTCTTTGTTATACAGGCACATTAAGGGTGACATAAGGTTGTCAGTCAGAGGCTGTAATGTTTCTATGGTAACCTAACCTCACCCAGGGAAAACTGCCTTGCAAGACTCGGCCTCCCAAGCAATTCCTCAACACAGGCTGAATGATTTAAATATCTCCATAACTGACCCATGCCTCAGCCCATACAGGAAGTAGATGTCACGTCTCTGGTTCCGTTGATGCAATACAGTTTAATTTGCATGATGCACGATCCTCGCAGTAGAGAGCGCTATTTATGCAATAGCGAAAATCAGACCCGAAAAAAATCAGTCTTGTACGGGATTCGAACCACTGACCTCTGCGATACTAGTGCAGCGCTCTACCAATTGAGCTAACAAGCCAACTGGGAGCAGGCCGTTAAGTTGATTCGTAATAAACCCGTGATGATAAATCAGGTACAATGAATATATGAAGTTCATATATATATTTTGAACTGCGGTTGTAGATATGTATGATGCACGATCATCGCAGTAGAGAGCGCTATTTATGCAATAGCGAAAATCAGACCCGAAAAAAATCAGGCTTGTACGGGATTCGAACCACTGACCTCTGCGATACTAGTGCAGCGCTCTACCAATTGAGATAACAAGCCAACTGGGAGCAGGCCGTTAAGTTGATTCGTAATAAACCCGTGATGATAAATCAGGTACAATGAATATAAGAAGTTCATATATATTTTGAACTGCGGTTGTAGATATGTATGATGCACGATCCTCGCAGTAGAGAGCGCTATTTATGCAATTGAGATTTTAGTTTAGTCAGTTATTAAAACAGCTGAATACTTATCTTTTTGCAAAGTTTCAGTTTAATAGGGTTTTTCGTCTCGTGATAAAGCCAGGTTGAATTTCTAAGATTTTGCGTGACACGATATTTAATGGAGGCTGAGAATGCCGTCACGGCGTAGGTTAAAAAAAAAGTGACTTAATCGCTGAGATTTCAATCTGAACAGTTCTTGTATGAGAATAAGTACTCATACAGATGTTTATGAGCCCTCAGAAGACGACTACAGCCTTTTTATAGCAAAACTATGTTATGCAAGAATATGTTTTTGCATAACATAGCTTTCGGCCGCCGCATTTGTGCCCCTCAGAGGGACACAAACATGGCGTCTCCGCGCGAAGCCTCATAAGTTTAGTAAATAATTTCTTCGATTATCTCCCGCACGAAACATCGCACAGGCCTGAATCTTTCCGAGACTGTTTGAATTTTCATCTTCTTCTATTTGTTTGATTCTTGACTTCATTTGTAGAATGGTTTTGTTGATGGTGGTATAGTGAAAACCGGCAGTAACCATTAATCAAGTTCCAGCTTTTTAAAAGTATACACCTGGAAATAGCTTTAACCGCGTTAATGATGACAGTGTTAGGGATAGCACACAACTTCGACGCGTTATTCGTATTATTCCTTTAATTTTCGACCATCAAAATTGATGGTATGAAAATGTCATGAAAAACGGTTACAAGACGGTGAAAACTGAGAAAGAAAACAAACAAGAAGACGAATAAACAAAATGAATACCTAAAACAAGCGTCAATCGAAATCCTACTTACATTTTGTGCGAACCAAACGATTAAAAGAAGAGTTTACAGCCCGCAAGAGCTCGTCGATAAGAACCCGTGTGAGAAGTTACAGACCAAAAAAAAAAAAAAAAAAAACATCTGACCAAACTCTACTTCGTGTATATGTACCGAAACGTAACGCAACAAAAAAACTGACAAGAATAAAGGAAAAACGTCACGGACTAAGTTTAACTAAACAGACAGTAACAACTTTAACAAACAGACAAGGAGATAAAGTTCTGATTTTAAAAAGGATTAATAGTATGCTGAGTAAAACTAGGCACGACAGCATAACTTTCATCAATTGTAAAGTGACAAAATCGTCCCAAAAGTTGGTAAAACTATCTGGCAGTGGCTTTCACTAAAGACAATTGTTTAGTACTGTCGAAACATCTAAAAACCACATTGTACCATGCCATATACGAATATAGTTTATATCGGACCACTTGCAGCCCAGAGGCTGAATTACGGGCGCAGTGTAAGGTTGAGAACAGACGTCAGCATATCAGGCGCCTCTGGCAACCGCTTCAGTCTATCGATCTCACCTTCCCACCCATCCCACCCCAGGGGAGGACATCCATCACACAGTAATCTCGTGTGTGAGAAATTAACGTCTCCTACCCCAACCCTGCAGGAGACGGGACCTCCATTTATTCGTCTCTATCCGAGAAGACTAGAATATCTAACCATTTCTTGATGTTATAGAAAGGTAGCAAATTCTTCTAAATTATTTTAAGACCTTGAGTGTTGGTCCGGCCGGGGCTCGAACCCAGGGCTCTATCCATTGAGCTATCCGGGAGATGGTTACCCATAGGGTCGTTGATAATAGCGAGTGAATTCTGTGTTTACTGATTAGTTCTACAAAAGAGACGCCGTCCATTTCCCCCTAAGTATCTCGAACTTAGTACCATTCGCATTTACCGTTTTGAATTTTATCTTATTGTTCTCAGTAGTATTTAATTATCAAACGTGACCTACTTTTTTGCCACATGCAAATTTGAAACGTCTTCAAATACATATTCGGCACTATAAGATAATGCAAAGAAAAACAGATAAGCAAAAAACGTGTCTTATACAGCATGAACGTAGTCCTTAAAACTAGAAATTTTAAGTTCTTCATACCCCTTCGTCTACTCAGTTTGTCTTCTCAACGGTAGATCGAGTTGCCAATGCCAGTCCATCACGCATATGCTGCGGTTTTCTGTATCAAAGAACTTAGTTTGTCAAGAAGATCTTTTTGTGGTGCTCGGAGTTCGAAAAACGGATCAATACAACTCCAGCCACAAATAGTATTCAGCTTCTCTTCCAGAGAATCAGAACACGCGCAGCTTTGGTCATTCTGTCGACGTCTGCGGCAAACAATCTTTGCAAACTCGTTCAAGTAGTCTTTAAACTTCTTAATGACATCTGATGCTTGAGATTCGACACTTTTGGATTTCTGTTACAGCTTTCTTACCTCATTTTGCAAGGCCCGCTGCTCTGATAACAGCTTCTGAGTGTCCAATTCCAATTTTTGAATTATCCCCTCAATTATTTTACGATAGTTGGCGAAATTGACTTTGTCGTACATTGAATGCTTCGTCAGATCCCAGAAGTTGATATCCTCTGTTTGGTTGACGCAGGCGTCTTGTAGCCTCTCCAAACGGTACTCCTGTGCAACATAGAAGAGATCCAAGCTCTTTAGAGGGGAAGGATCGCGTTGTTGCCATGTCAGGGTACTCATCAAGAAGTCTTCACATTTCTCTGTGAGCTTCTTCATCATGTATATATTCATTTGCAAGATCCAATAAGAAAAAGTAGTTCAATTCATTGATCGCCTTTGACTAGTCGGATAAATGACCAGGAGCATCTCTGTTATTTCGCTTGATCTCTTCCCTGGAAGGAGCACCTCCAGCGCAGTTCTCTCTCTAAAGTTCGCGGTGAACATTCGTGAGAATACTGGCGACCACAAAGCCAAAATGTTGCGATGAACATTGAATCGTCTTCCTTCCACAAACAGAACGAGATCGCTGTGTTCCCAGGGTCGGGAAAAGTCGATCTGATCTTTACTAGGCAAGACCGCTTTATATCGAGCCATTCTTTACTGTTTGGAGACACCTTACAATGGAGACGTTTACTTTTCTTAAACAGAGGGTCCAAGTGAAGACACGTAACGATTTCCCGGAATAGATTCTCTGCTAATACCTCCCAAATTTCTCAGAAATAACTGAGACAATAAGTTTTAGCGAAGCGAAGCACTGCAACATAACATTTCGGAGCGTTCCGCCAGCCCTCAATAAAATTATTGAAGTTTCCGAACAACAGAATTTGTTTACGATCAAGCGAAACCGACTATTCGTAATAAACCCGTGAAAGTGATAAATCAGATACAATGAAATATATGAAGTTCATATATTTTGAATCAACTTAACGGCCTGCTCCCAGTTAGCTTGTTAGCTCAATTGGTAGAGCGCTGTACTAGTATCGCAGAGGTCAGTGGTTCGAATCCCGTACAGGCCTGATTTTTTTCAGGTCTGATTTTCGCTATTGCTTAAATCATAGTTAGTAGAGGGGAACCTCTACTAACTATGCTTAAATAGCGCTATCTACTGCGAGGATCGTGCATCATAAGTAACTGTACGTATCTTTTAGCTTATAATGTAGTAAACTAATGCATGGCTTATAACCTCAATAATAATTATTGTAGTAATGAAATCTCTTTAGTTTCTCTTTAGTTTATTGTGATAATTAAATTTCAATGTGTAGTATTTACTTATTTATTACTAATACTCGCCAAGACTAGCTAATGCTATATGCCGGTTGTGTAAATTTGCTTCTAATGTTCTATAAAATAATAATAAACAAACAAACATACAAACAAACACCTTCCACTGGAGAGGTTTACACCTTCTCAAACAGAGGGTCCAAATGAAGTCAGGTATCGAATTCTCGGAATAGATTCTCAAAATTAGTCCCGCCCCTCCCCTCCAACGGGAAAATCTTGTCTACGCTTCTTAGTTTTCTAGCTTGTGACGTGAGCTTTCTGGGTAAATAATGGATCAAAAAAATCACCTCTGCGCATAATTAGAAGTTTGGACGAACTACGTGTAAAAGGATCTTCATTCGCAAGAATGAAAAGAAAATAGATAATTTTGGTGGGCCTTTTTGAACAGATAACCCAGACCGCTGGTTCGATTTTTTTCAAACCTCGAACTGTGTTAGGCCTTTTTAATATCTATTCATGATTGGGAAAGATATTCAATGTTGGGAACCGAATTTAAAACAAAAAGTGATTGCGCGCTTTAGAAACGGTAAAAAAAAAAAAAACTTTATTCTAATGAAACAGTCGCAAATTTTCTCTGCAAAGATTTTGAAGTCATCATGATATAGTCATGATGATAATCGATGTACTTTTGAAGTTAGTAACGTTAACTTTTAAAATCAAGGAAGAGAAATTTAAACAGATCATAAAATAAAAAAAACTTGAGGTTTTCCTTCGGTAGTTCGACCTTCTGATATAGACTTCTGGCTTTGAAATTAGTTTTGTCTGCTATGCTAATAACTTGATATTGCGGCCGACTCGGGGACAAAAAACTGACAACAAAGGCCGATTTTTGGTAAAAATTAGTTTTACACGCACAACTCGTCTGACTTTTCGATATTTACCGAGACGACAATTAACTACACATTTGTACGGTGTCAGACGCATGTAAAATATATTAAAAGTTTAGCTTACCTTTGAGACGATGTCGCATGTACTTGCATGTAGGCTGGCTATGTTCACGTTTAAGATATCGCCCCTTTTTCCTTGGATAACCTTGTGTTATGCTAATGATTCATCTAATCCTCATGTGGAACAAAAGGCGTTATTAAGAACAGGTTTTGGTCAAATTCATTTCACATTAAGGACAAGTGTACGTGAGCTGAATATAGACGATTTTCAGGCCAGATAATATTGCTTATCTGTTAGACGCTTTTAAGAAATATCGATTATGATGATAAAGACATTTACGTGTAAAATAAAACGATGGTTGCTGTATTAATCCGTGAACAGATCTAGAGAACTATCAGTTACCTCTGAAAAAAATTGGATTTTTTTTTTTTACTTGAAAACGCTCGGAAAAGTTTTCATATCACAACCTGAAGTGTCCTATGCGTAATTAATACAAGCTTATGTAGATTTAAAAAACTTACTCACGATCCGGTTTAAGATGTTTGAAGATCACTTGATAGTATTTAACAGATATGTCAATATCTGTCTTTTCCGCGATATAGAGTTACTGTTTCACAGACATTCTAAGCAGTGCATTGTGCGAATATTGTTTGATGTCTCACAGTAGGAAACAATTCAGTATTGACTTCGATTTTCCACTTTGCCAGGAGATAATCCGTCGAGCTTGATGCCTTGCTGTTAATAAAAACCAGAAACACAAAAAACGAAACAAAAAAAGACTCGGGCACTCCTATGCGTGTATGTTATACGGAATTGCAGTGATTTTGAGGGATCTTCGGTGGCTTTTCGTCAGTTCATTTGCCGAAATGACGTGTGTTTCTTCTATAACCATATTACACGTAAGCAAAATTTCATCTTTTTTCTTCCATGTTTAAACGTAAAGGGTATATTTCATCTCTACTGACTTGAAGATGGCTGTTATCATCCAAATTTAACAGGAAAAAAACCGGACACGAACAGGTGTTAGGGTCGTTCCGGATGCAGTTGTGCCCATCTTTTGTTGGTAGTATATACAGTAGTTTGCGTTAATTAACCAGGAACGGCGCACGCTGCCCTAGAGGGGACAATTTTTACAATTGTTTAGAAGTTGTTGACCCAGACCTGTTTCATTTTCCTTCTCGTCTAAAAAAATGGGATATTGATTCAATTTTTGCCCCTCTTCAAAATTAAAGCAGAGAACACCTCTTACACTTGAAAAAGGGCTAATTTGGCTAGACTTTGAAACTCTTAAAACCGCACACCCAAACTCACGCAGGCCTAACTTAACGCGGAAAGCCTAAGAACGAGGAGTTTGGATTGTTGCCTAGTTCCCAACTCAACTCACCAATTTATTTTAAGTGTAAAATACAGCTGCCACTATCACTTCTTAAGGTCTCAAATGCTATTATGTGTAAATTTGAAGAATGGCCTTTTGGTTGTACTTAAGAAAATGCTAAAGTGTTACATTTCGAGTCAGAAGCCGAATATCCGAATTAAAGGGCGTTTAACCAAAATATATATTTTTCGTCGTGATTCTCTCACAAATTTAATACGTTTGGCTGACTAGCCATGAGGCAAGAAATTTAAGAGGATATGGTATATCTCTCGAACCAGTGTTAAGCGGCAACTTTGGCATCATTTTCTTTTCTATTCTGAATGATCAATTGCCAAAAATGAACCTTACACATCAATTTTACTCGTAAAAAATATCTATAATATATAATTCAGTGATTAACAGCAATTGGGGTCGCCAAGCTCCTTTTTGTTATGCAGGTACATAAAGGGTTATATTAAGTTGTATTTAGAAGCTCTAATGTTTCTAAGGTACCTTTTTCTATGCTACCTTTCTATAAAAAAGAAATGGATAGATATTCTAGTCTTCTCGGATAAGGACGAATAAACCGTAGGCCCCGTCTCCTGCAGGGTTAGGGGTAGGAGAAGCTAATTTCCCACGCACGAGATTACCGTGTTGTGGATGTCCTCCCCTGGGGTGGGAGGGGTGGGAATTGGCCCTGAAAAGCCCCCATGGGGAGTAGTCAACTAACGTATGTATGTATGGTAACCTAGGGTTACTTTCTGCATAGTGGTACCTTACCCAGGGGAAATCACTCAGCAAGATTCCGCCTCCCTAGAAATTAATCGACTTTTACTGACTGATTTAACAATCTCCATGGCTGACCCATGTATCGACCCATACAGGAAGTAGATGTAACAGGTCTGGTTGTTTATACAATTTACTTCAATCGTTTTAGAATTTCCCCAGAGACATGGTTTAAAATGGGGTAAACCTGAAATTCGCTCAAAACTTCAGCACTTGTTTTCCTTCGCATTTGTTATTTTTTGGTTTTTAATTATAGAGAAATAAATTACCACTTCAACGGCGACACCGTTTTTTTTTATTCATCAGTTTATAACGTTTTATTCTGGCATTCAGTCGCCAAACAGGCAGAATTGAACCAGGCACACTTTGTGTAGTGTTATATGATACAGTTTAGAGTCTGTTATTATGGGATTGAGTCAGCAGTTGTTATGCAACAGTCACAGAGCTTCTAAACGCGGTTAAACTGTGCTGAAGTTGTCAAAAATGTTTGGAGGAAGGACCATATGTTGTGTTTTATATATAGATACATATATATTTTATATACATACATACACACACACATACACACACACATATATAGATGTATATATGTAACTGCAGACAGTACGGTTTCGGCCTTCTGGGGCTCATCAGAGTAGTGCGTATAATTGTTAAATATTGAAGTCCACCTTCATAATCATACTTTCTCTTGTGATGTAACGGAAAGACTAATGCTTTCAAGCGAAGACTTCAATTCTCTCAAAGGATCTTGAAAAGACATGAACCCAGCTTTTGAATGAGAACAAATAACATTTATCTTATCATCAAAATTATTCAGTCGTATCCTTCGGTAATGATCTCCTGGTGAGTCACGAGCAACTTGTACAAGAAGAGACATTATTTCTTCAAATTCTTCTGAAGCTCTTGAGGCAGAACGTTTGATGCTTTCCAGTACTCCCCTTGCCTGGCAATTTTTAGAACGCAGTGACTGAATTTCTACTTGCATTCGTTGCATAATTCCGTCGACCACTTTCTGATAATTAGGCGAGCTGATTTTATCCACGGTTTCTTGGCACTCCTTGAGGTCCCTGCAGTTGAGTTCTCGTGCCTTGATGATGCACTCCTCTTGTAACCTCTCCAGGTTGTATGACTGTGCAGTAACTAAAAGATCTAAGCACTGGTATGAGTTATATCTTGGATAACTTAACTCATCCATCAGGAACCCTTCGCATTTCTCGGTGAGCTTCTTCATCATATATTCCCTTGCAAGATTCAGCAGGAACGAGTAGTTCTTGTCATCGATCTCTTTGGCAGAAGTTGGGTAAATAACCAACAGCATCTCTCTTATCTCGCTCACATTCTTCCCTGGAAGTAGCACTTCTTCAGCTGTTTTCTCGCTGAACTCTGAAGTAAACATTTTCGAAAAAGCTGGTGACCACATCGCCAAGATACTTCGGTGAACGTGAAATCTTTCCTCTTCCACCTTCAAAACTACATCGCTGAGATGCCATGGTTGAGAAAAGTCAAGCTGATCGTTTGTTAATTCTCCTTCCATGTCCTTTTCCAGATTGCAGAGCATTATTTGTTGTCGAGAATACGTCTGCCGTTTGCAGGTGCTTCCGTTGTTTCTTGAAATCAGTTCTTTAAATGGGGACGGGGCTGAATAACGAATTGCTACGTCAGAGGGTATGCGGTCAACAACGCGGGCTCAAGCGTGCGAGGTCTAAAATTTAGCGAAATTTTTTAGCGGAAAACAATAAGGGGTGACATTAAAAAACCGAGGCATTTTGTTTTCGTGAAAGGCATTAAGATAACCATAACCTGCGCACCAAAGCAAGTGCAATAATCTCTACTCGAATAATCATTTGACCGATTAAGGCATCGTTTAAGTATGCAACTGAAAATGAAAAGAAGAACGAGGTCGTTGAGTTTCCAGGGTTGGAAAAAGTCGATGAAATCTTGAGGCAATCTTGACCGCCATATATCCAGCCATTCTTAACTATTTGGAGACATGTTTGGCTCTTTAAACAGAGGGTGCTTAAGAAGTCGATATCGAGTTGTCGGAATAGATTCTCAATGCTTCTAAAATTTCTCGGAAATAACGGGAAAATGGCTTCAGTGAAACGAAGTACAGTGACATAACATTTCAAAGCCTTCCAGTACTTCAACAGTATGACTGAAGTTTCTTAATAATAAAATTTGTTTACGATGAGGTACAGAAAAAGACGTAACTAAGTAAAAAACATGACAGAATATTTTTTATTCTTTGTGCCTGTCAGAGGAAGTCTCTCAGAGGTGAGGGACTGAGGGGTCCTTTTATGCAAGAGACCTCCTCTTGATCAATTAGCCTGCCATCCGCTAAGAACATGGACAGGCACCCCTCCCTCCCTCCCACAGAAAAATCCTGTCTACCCCACCCGGAGCTCTCTGGATAAATAATGGATCCCAAAGTAAATGCTTTGCATAATTACATGTTTGAATGAACAACGTGTAAAGTATTACACTTCGTGTCAGAAGCTGAATATATCCAAATTAAAGGGCGTGTAACCAAGATATATATTTTGCGTAGTGATTCTCTCACAAATTTAATCATCTTTGGCTAAATAGCCATGAAGCAAGAAATGAGACGATATGCTATATCTCTCTCGACCCAATGCTAAGCGGAGGCAACTTTGGTATTATTTACTTTTCTATTCTGAAAAATTCAATGCCAAAAATTAGCCCTAAACATCAATTTGCTTGTACAACATACCTCTTACTTCAGGGCCGATAAATTACTTCTCTTTCCTGTATTCAAGCCAAGCCTGGAAACTCATTTGCTAAGGTATTCTTTCAATTCCCCCTGTCACCAAATTTTGAAAAAATCATATTTATTGAATTATTTCTACAGTTGAAAGACATTTTCTAATCGCCTGAAAAAATATGCTAGTTGAAATATTGATCTACCACACTGTAACCAATATATTTGACATATTCAATTGGAGAGCAAAACACCCCCTTTTTCCTGGAGTAAACAAGATCTACTAATATCTAATAAAACTACACAGGTGATTATTCCTATATTTTTTCATTTTTTTAATAACATTTCTTACATTGTTATTAAATCTGAAAAGCCTCAATGGGAGAATTTAATAAAGTATCATAATAGTGCTTTTCAGGTATGGGCTGATTGGCTTGTGCGGGAGTGATTAGCAAGTACTATTCACCGCCGAGCAGCTCAAAAGACAAAATCCCGCATCACGAGTATAATTTCCGACCATATTTTGGTATACTGACAGAAGTAAACTAGTTTTTGGTTTCTTTGTGGTATGTACCAAAATAGCTATTCACTTCCACTTACTAAAAGAGATAACATATCGTTGCGTTGAATTCTGTGCCAGATATTGGATCATTAAAAACATCTGCACAGCCGCTTTTAACAATCAGTAGTCACTTGCCAGTCAGTTTGGCTTCTTTTACGTGAGTCCCTGCACGACCGTTCCAGCAGTATTAGCTGCGGAAACCTCTAAATAAAGAAACAATTGCTCGACACACACCTTTCTCCCCCGCATTCTGTGTAGATCTGTGCTTAAATACCACAACTTTTTGATTTTGCGGCGAATTTCATAGTCGACATTCTGTCATAGGGCAAGAGTCGAAAGAAGGAAAGGGTGAAAGTCAAAGTTGATCTAGAATAATAAAATAATGTCCTTAAAGGTAATTAGATACGATATTTTAGCGATTTCTCGTTTTCACGATTGTTTACTTAGCCGAACTATAATTTCTCGTGTTCCCTTCGATTGAAAGGCGAAAAGGTCTGAGAAGATGCGACACAGCTCGCTTATTGAAAAATGTTTACATTTCTCTTATGCACATATATTTTTTGCCATTCCTATCTTCAGACCCTTAATAGAAATCCTGTTTATGACTTGTTTGTCGCAATGGCGAAAATCACGATTATGCATATAATGGCAAGTTGAATCACTTCCGCGCATGTCAACAACAGCGTGTTGATTTGGCTTGATCTGGAAGTTGGACGCTTGAGGTCCCTTTAATCAAGATTTAGTCAAAGCACTAAGGTAAGTGTGTAACTCGAATTTCTCAACCAAATTATATTACAGAATTTTCACCCATTGAAGCAGTTTTTTTTTCTAAATGAAATTACACTGTCGACACTTTCGTGTAAACGTCAATGTGTAATGGCTTGTTCTTTTGAAAGATCGGTGCTTGGCTGAGTTGAGCCGAATTCTGAGGATTCCTAGATTTCGACGCAAAATTGTACAACAGCAATTTTTTTTTGAGCTCAGAAACCCATGTAGTTGTCATAATAGTTTATTTCTTCTTCCAACGCGAAATGAAAATAATCCACGACATGTTAACTTCGAAAGTAAAATCATCCATCCCAGATGTGCGGAGAAGGGGGGGGGACTCGCTTGAAACATCTGCAGGGGTGATGGCTTCACCTTTCAAAGGCGAATGATATGATGGTTTGTCATCTTGAAAGGTAAAATACAAACATAATCACCATCGATAATTTCCCGTGCTCACAATCGCATTTGTAGGCAGAACAAAGTACAGTTATGGAGTTGTACGGGTTCCCTCCTCATATCACAAAGACCACTTTCATTTCACTGAAGAGTTCTACTCTCCCGCTCTCCCCCCCCCGCCCCCTCTTCCTCTCGCTTCCTTCCCGCCGCTAAAACCGAGCTAAGACTAAGAACAGCTTTCCAATTCCATTGTTATGGCTCAATTTACATCTAATAATTAAACTTTGTACATATACTCATCTTTACCCACTAGTTTTCCCTTAAAACGCTTTAGGTTACAATTTTAAACCAAACCACCGTCTCTGGTGGACACTTTCCTATGAAAGAGGGTTTGAAACGTTATTTTATAGTGTCTCGTGAAATCAAGGCCATTACTTGTCTGACTTGTATTAAAAATTGGATTGTTAATTGTTACTGTGTATTTATACTAACCGTGCACCCACATGTCACGTTTTTATGCTGTAAAACTAACAAGTACCCTTGCATCTGCGACATAATTTGAAAACAATTTTCCTTCAAGTTGTTTTGGCTGAATCAATCGATCGATTCCACGCGAAACAACGATCCAAACAACTCAGTCAAAGTTGAACAAGCGTGCTCGGAAGCATGTACGGTTTTTTTGCATAGAAAATTGAAACAGACCATTAGCTCGTGCCAGCTTTATAACATAATAAGATCTGAATGTTTGTATTTACTTTACTGCTTTTCACATTGCAAGTCGTCTTTTTTAACACCTAGCATAAATTCTTAAAAGAATTTGCGTTCAGTTATAATCCTTTAGTATCTAGAGTTTTATCGTTCATAATTTATCTGACCCCCAACCTTTCTACCCGCGATCTGCCAAATGAAGTGAAACCTCTGAAAGGAATCGTTTTAAACTAAAACACTTTTGCTTTGAAATTGTGTAGTATTATTTTTTTACGTATCTGCTGCAATTATGAAAAATGATAAATACCACATTTTAAACCAATATTACCCGTCAAAATATTCCTCGATACAACCTTGTCACGCTCTCTGTTGTTCAAACTTAATGACATAAAAATGACAATTTGACAACTGACCAAGACTAGAACAGCATGCTCATTCTTGTATGCAAAGTTTTGCTATAGCCGTGCCTAGTATCATTCCGCGGAAAAATTCCACATTTGATGTTTTGCTTCTTCTACATTTACTCTAAATTCGGCTGCAGGAAATAGCTCCAAAAGTGATTTGATATTTTCAACAAAGCTTCACATAAATCGTGAAACCTCGCACGAACAAAACTACTCACGTGTTGACTAGTTCCCAGTCTTTTTATCTGAAGATGCGATCCAAAATTTTTGAATTGAAATTAGTCGCAGAGCAAGTTGTCAAAGACGGACGCAACCAAAATCCCTCTGAGCTGTTAGAAAAAAAGTATTTTTTGGAAGGTTGCAATGTATTCTAAGATATCCATACAGCGAAACACTATGAGGAGATATGAAGTGATAAGCGATTCTAGACGAAGAAGTTTAGTTTTAAGGCCGGCTACCTTGACTCAGGAAGTCTTAAGCCGGGCAAATAATCTTAGGCGACTTCTTCTTCAAGCCAGGATGTCTTACGGTACGTTTAAAACTTAATCAAGAAATTTTCCATCGTTTAAATTTTATGAAGACTCGAAGGTCGTCTCAAAGCTTTAGTTGGGCTAAAATCCTAATGCTTAGGATATTTTTGAAAATATTTCTAATGTAGCTTGCATTTTGTTTCCAAATGATATTCGGTTCGCTCACGAGAACTTTTGGTCAAAAGTAGCACTTGTTGAATCCAAAGAGGGTCGCATCGCATCCCAACCAAAATTTTTGTTTTCCTTACCTTAATGAATTTGTCTTTTTACAGTTCTACACATGTGGTTACGTAACCGTCATAAAGCGACTCAGCCAAGCGAAAATCGTTCATTTCCTCGAATGGCTGGATCCCCAAATAGCATTCATCAATCAAACTAGCGCCCAACCCATATTGGGATCCAAAAATATTTTTCATGTGACCCTAGGGTTTTGTTTTAAAGTTCCTGGGTCACGTTATTTTTCAACCGTAGAGTTCAACAAAAGTAGACAAGCTGCTTTATAACAATATTGAGGTATTTTTAAGGGAAAATATTTCGTAAAAAGACGTGGACATGTTCATGCCAGGGCTATTCTTAAATATTCCGCTTTCCTTGCGTTACGCCCCAGGTCGAGTCAGTTACCAAACACCGCCACATGCGCTTATCACTAATAAATAGAAAACAGATCATGGTTGAGTTTGCTAACAAAATTTTTTAGTTTCATGTGGAAAAAGATAGGAAACAGTTATTATCGGCTAGTCGTCTAAATGTATCAGTTTTTTAATTTATTTGCTGCTCATCATGAATCCATGAATCTGTTTAGGTTCCAATTTTTAATCAAAACCATTTGAGGTTAGGTTGAGTTGCTTTAAATCAACCAATCACTGCACAGGATCATAAACATTTCGAAGGCCACTGTTTTGTAAATGATATTACACAACGCCACAAAACTGCCAGTGACAAATTTTGATGTATTTATTCTCATACCCATGTATTTTCACGTCTTTTTTCGTTTGTTTATCTTTCCAACTTGTTACAGCTTACCGCTTGCATTTACTTCAGGAAGTTCTTAAAAAAACTTCCTTTAGAGCTGACCTCGCCACGGCTCTTATCCCAACAAAACCGCCGCAAACTCGGCAAACGTGCTGAGATGCACACATCGGCCAAATGGGCCTTCTGTGTTTAAGCTTTGGCCTCTTCCCCGTCCGCCTGATATTCCAACATGATTTGATATTTATTTCAGATCATACTGCTAAATATTATAATACGATGTGACCTATTTTTTTTTTTCGTCAGAAAATCCGATCTACGCGTGATTAAGTGCTCTTCCAGCTGTGCAAAAATTGAACAAAAACTGTCAAGTTATCAATTTCCTGGATATTTTTCGTGTCGCACATTAGAATTTTTCAGCAAAGTCTGGTACAATAAATGCACCCATGTGAATTTTATCTTTTGCCAGCTCTTTGTCTCCAGAACACTCAAGAATTTAAATTTGTTACAAAGCTAAAGAACGTTCGAAACGAAATTCGGATAGACGTGCCTCACACCTTTCCCCTGAGTAGGCGTTTGTCCTCACAATGGAAAATAGTTACCGTGCTCCTTCTCATGTCTTACTTGAGTCTCGTTCCCAATCTCTTCGCTTCTCTGCAGTATCCGTGGGCATTTTCAAGTCTTCTTAACTTATAAGTAAGTGTAATACTTAGTACATACATCTTCATTGCTTTAAGTTATCTTTGCTATATAAAATTACAAAACAATCATGGATTATCTCGGTGTAAAGGTAAGAGAAAAAATAAAAAGGCAAATTTGTTTTAAATCGAAAAAAATCAAATGTTTTGAATTCGAATAACTGATTTCAGTCAACGCTTAATCCGAACTTTACTCCTAGATCGATTTGTGAATTATAAACCAAATTTCAGGAGTTGTAACTGCAGAACATGGCAGCGTATTTTGCTGGAGTCTTTAAACTACAGTAAGGATTGGTACAGTGAAACTAACAGCCCAGAGACGAATCATGACGGTCAAATACAATGCACCGACTGACACAGCATAATTGCGTTGTAACAAAGAGATGTAACCACCGTTTTCTTATGATGTAAATAACAGCAGTGTTTAGAACTCAAGTAGGCGTTCGAGGCCATTCAACGGGACCAAATGCTTCTAATTTTTCGCGCCCGACCAATCAAACGAACATCAAACGAACAATTATTTCTGAGGCAAGTTATTGTTATTCTGGTTAAGAGCAAGATGCTTAACGCTTGTCAATCGGAGGAGCTTGTTTTACATGAGTCACCGCACGTTTTCTGATGATGGAACATTAATAAGGTAACATTCTCAGGAATTTTACTTGGCGGCCCGCGCACTGCTTGAAAGGGTTTTTATCTTATTTTTCGCTTTGCTGTAAATTTGAAGTTCGTATTTCGGCCACATAGCAGAGAAAACTGATAAACTAATATTTCGACCAGAAAGAATTTTCATTCCTGAATGACGTTTTTATGCCAGGTCCTCTTATATTTAACTCCTCTTATCTTAGATCCGTTGTTGAAAGGGTCAGATTAACCTAGAAGGTTTGGACCTGTTTTTAGGTCATTAAAAATGTTTAATCTTGATTTCAAAATGAACTTTTGCCTTTTTGTTTATCAGACAATTGACAAAGTCCTTTAGACTCTTAAACGCAAAGGAGAACGGCTAAGGAGGCGATCGTATTTATCATATCTGTACTCTAATAATTTGAATAGGCGCACCAGAAGCACGCGATCTCAAACGCACAATTACAAAATTTTCTATGTGAATTTGGAAAATAATTTTGTTTCTGTCTAGTTTTGTTTTACCGTAACTGTCAAGAGCCCTAAATGTTGAATTTGTCAAGAATTTGGACCGAAAATTAATTAATTTCACATGTCAGTTTCCTTCTTCTTTGCCATTACATGCGAATTCACACGTCTTTCGTTGCGTATTTTTGTGCCCAGTCTCTGCGTGACGAAGCCGCGCTGTTTTTCTTTGAGATTTTAAGCTGTTAATCATGGACATTTGCCTCAGTGCTTTTCAAGCTTAATTGGCGCAGAACTCATTTTGCATAAAGAAGAAAATCATTATGTATGCCAAGTTACTGTTACAGAGGAACAACACGAAAACGCCAAATGTTATCAGACATTCAAAAACGAGTCAATATATTTTCAAACCGAGTTTGAACTCACTGTTTCGACGGGGAATTTTGTCGTGGGAAAATCATCTCGGCCAACTTTTCCCTCAAGCAAGGACTTCCTCTGGTAGGTTAAAATAATACAGTTATCACAAAATGCCGCTTTGGTAACATTATTAGAGGTGAAACTAGAGGCTCTGTGTAGTTTCGAGGAGCTAAATTGGATCGAGCAAGAAGTTTTTTCGGGTTCCAGTTCGAAGTAACCAGACCAGTTGTTTATGTACCAGCCATATGGAACTATCACAAGAAATGATTCCTGAAGATAATTTTAAAACATTTTAACGTGTATTTGTAGACTTTTCCGTTTTTCAGTGTTCAAATATAGGTCGAAAAACTGGAAGTAGGAAATACTATGGAAGGAGAAGCGGTCGTAGTTTCTATGTCGTCACCTTGAGAACAATCACTCTTTCTCGGGAAGAAGGGAAGCGGAAAATATCCGTGAATAATTGATGCTACCTTCTTTCAGAAATAAAAAGTGTGGCGAGTAATTTTAATTCTTCAGCTCGTACCTCAGTTGAGATTTAGGACCCTTTTGAGTCAGTAAATTTCCGATTTGTTCTGAGTCTTTTCAGATTACCCGGATGTACTCGTTTTCAGTTTTAAAACAAGCTGCCGCTAGTATAAGTCCTGACATTAAGCTAAGGCTCCTGAAAAAGAGAAAAAAAGTTAATAAGAAAGAATGTCATCATAAAGCTTAAGATAATGAGAAAAGTGAAGGTTGCTTTGAGTCTAACAGAAATACGAGACTCTAACCGCATGTTATTGACGTTATTTATTTCACTTCTAGTGATTTTAGTGTTAATCTACCAAGAACTGAAAAAGATAATTCCTCCGGAAACCTATGTCTTAGATGACTTAACAAAAATATCTCGTAATTTAAATGCATTATAGAGAAGGGGGGTAACGAGAAAAATGCAAAAAAAAAAAAAAATGTAAACTAAGTGAGTATGTTTAAAGATTTATCACCAAATTCTATGAGCAAAAGGTCTATGAAAAGTGTACAGTGGAAAGTGAAGAGAAATTATATTTCGATATGGGTAGTGTATCGTTGTTTAGGCTTATCCAACAAGGTGCTTCCTTTAAGGAATCGCTAGAATTTAACAGCTGTTCATGACCTCCGCTCTACGCAGCAAATCATAACGGGCGTGGTTTTTGTGTTGCATTAAAACTTGTTTGATATGCTGCCAAAAGTGAAGATATTTTTTGTTTCTGATTCGTGCGTGCGTGGGGACAGACACGATCAGTAGTGAGCTTCCCAACAAAACAATTTGTCGCATACTTTGCTCCGCAAACCCAGTATTTGAAAATGTAGCTTTTTTTCGTCGCATTTTCACTAAAGAAAAGTTAGTCAAAAATGAAAGTGTCAACCTTCCAGTGGAACAAATCCATTCAGACAAATTCTAGTTAAGTGAATATGTGTCAAACATAACCAATTATAACCTATTTAGGAGATCAACAAACACATTCCAGATATATTCACATACTTTTTCTGAATTTCGGTTTGGGGTATTCTCATGTAATCATAAGAAAAAGAATAATATTCTTGAGGCCTTCTTCGCATGCGACCAACCTCCCTTATTCTTTCCAGCCTCGGATTTTGTTTTTCCCCCCCGTTTTTTTGCTTTTGTCTTGTTGTTGTTGTTGTTGTTGTTTTCTTTTTTTGGTTATTTTTGCCTTTGTTTTGTTTTTCTGCTTTTGTTTTGTTTTTTTTGGCATTCGGATAAGTCAATTTATGATCGCATAGTTTATTTCGCTCAAGGAAGAAGTAAAATTACTCTGACCAATAAAAAAAACAAAAACAAAAACAAAAAACAAAACGACTTGCTTAAGTAGTTCGTGACCTCTCGTGAATCGATGCATGCATGCAACGAGATGCACGTGTGCTTTGAGCCTCGAGATCAGGTAGTCTGACTCCTTTCCAAGCCCCTTTGATTTAAATTGCTTCTCACGGAGAAGACTAAACACTTCTTCAGCAAAATGGCGTCGAGACGGGTGTTGTTTATTAAGCTTATTGTGAGAAGAAAAAAACGCAAGAAAGTTGATATGATTTAGCTACGTTAGTAGCCAAGTCGTATTCAAATCTGCTAACGAGCGAGGTGTAAAGAATTTAGGGACGTAACAATTTATGAGACCAGGAAAAGAACTCTAAAGGTGAGACTTACAAAATTTTGTTTGTCGTTTCAAATCGTTCACGTAATAGAAACAAACTTGCAAAATCTTGCCCGTGTTCAAAACCTAGTTGTCTCTCTTTCCGATACGCACTCTTACTTGATATACGCGATATTATACTAAATGCGAAAGCTCACGAATTTGACGAATCAAGGCATAAATCGAACTGTCTGAGAGGGATGTGGTGTTAAACCTTTGTATTGAGGACTTTTGAAGGGTTTTGTCACCCAAACTGTAAAACAATTGTAGTTTCTGCATTTTCTCTAAGTAGATGTTTATTTATCGTTGTCTGATAATCTTGTGCAGGTGCTCAAAAACTGAGACAAGATTGAGGACTTTATTGCAGTAAATTTACCAAAATTCATGGCTCACATATTTCGTAACATCCGCTAACGTCGGCGTACGTTCGATTGCTTTTGTCAAGGTTCGTGTGCAGGAGACAATTCTTTGGCGTGTAAAGTCACTTAAAAACCGTCAAGTGTACATGTTCTCTAGCACGGGTGATTTGTTTTAAGGGGTTCTTCCGTTTCTCTTATGCTCTGAGAGAAACTGCACAGCTGTATTAACATCAGCTTTCATCGTATTTCTGAAGTTTAAGAATCTACATCCAGTAAATTTTGAACTGACAATTTCTCTGTATTCCTCACATCTTAAAAACAAATTTAACCTTCCTCGCCTATTAACATATACATGTCGTTGCTCACGTTGCTCTTCTAAGATACCATGAAATTTTATTCTTGTTTCGTAACGTATCTGGGGAAGTTAATCGTTTTATTCTATTGCGGATATCAAGAAATTAAGATGACATCATTTTTATGAAAATTCAATGATAATGACGACAGCAACAGGCCAAGCTGAAATTATTGCAAATGTGTGGGGAAAAGGATACTGAGAACAAACAAGTTTTCCTGAAAAGAAATTACACATACAATGTTACAGTAGACTTTTTTTACGGGAAACACGTTGAATGTTACTTCTGAATCAAACGTACAAATTTTTCGTAAAGAAAAACATGCCTCTAGAAATGAGAAGTATGGCAAATGTGCGCTCTCTTCGAAAAACAAATTAACAACTCTGCTTGCTGCACGCGTACGCGTGCACGTATTCAAATCACTCAGGAACTAATCACAAGTTAAGTTTATTTCCTCTCATTTGTAATCGTGACGAAATGAACGTTTCCTGATCAAGTATATAACAAAACTAAAATTGCTTCTAGTTCATTTAAAGGCTCTACAGGCATCGAGGTGTATACCGAGTCAGGTTTCTACTACGGAGGAACAGTTTGAAAAGATAAAGTAAAATGGGTTCTTGTAGAAGAAGTTTAATTTTGAGACGAACCCCGTTACGCGAGAGACAAGATTTAAATTGGGAAAATTGTTTTACATTTACTCATCTTCCAGCCAGGATATTTTACGGTACAGTTGATACACTCTCTAGTAATTATATTTCGAAATTTGACCTCTCGTTAGGACGAGACAACTTAGCTATTGCCTTCGGTGGCCGTTTCGAGATTTAAAAGGGTGTAAAAGAAGTTTACATAATTTCCAGTATTTATCTAAGATTAATCACTGTTCGAGAACATTAGACTGTATTCATAAGAACGAATTAAACTCGGAAATGTAATCTACAAAATACTTTACATTCATTTGAGTGATCGCTGAACTTATCTCGCGAGTTTGAAACAAAGTGATTTACTTCTACAAGTGAGAAAAATTTTAGTCCCAGCTAATGCAGTATACAAAAAGAGTCAGTTATAGAATCGACAAACTTTACGAGTTTTGTGAGGAATTTTCCATATTATAAAAGTTCAGTCCAAGTCATGTATCGAAATTGAAATCTTTCGTTATCATGGACTTCGGTCGCTTCTTTCTCTCTCTCAGCTAGAAGTCAGTTTCTTAAACGTTTTACCCCGTTGTTCATTTTGTATCGATTGTGATCCGTGGTCTGCGTGATCGTAAAACAACAGGTAGAAATTAGACGACCTGCAAAAGATAAATAGATTCTTGATATTTTTGATGCAAGTCAGAAAAGTTTTTGATAAAAATCAGAAAAAAACGCATCGCTCATGTTTGTCAATACTTCGATCTTGAAGTTCGTGTAACGAAAAGAATTGCAAAGATTGATCCATTGAAATGTATTGTTTGCGAAATTTTGGAATGGTCCCTGCAAAAACTGCGATAGTCTCTTTCGATTTTGTTCAATTACAAGGGTGATTCTGAAATACAAGTTCACAAAACGTTGCAAATACTTTTTGGTAAACGTAACGGCATTTGAACCGAAATAATAAATATTTCAATTCTCTATGGATCAGTGTTTGCAGTCTAGATTGCATTACACCAATAATTTGGACGAGCTTTTCGTGTCCTTCGCTGAATTTACGTCGTCTCCGGTGTGTTTTAGCTTTTTATGAAGACGTTGACGAGCGTGGGGAAGGGTTGTGCAGCATGGGCGTCCAATAAGTACAGGACGCGGCATTTTCTCGGCGCAATAAGTTTACACGTTGGTCGATGTATGACGACCGGCATGTCACATTCAGCTTGCAACGACGCGAACAGATAGCGTTCTCAAAGCCATTAAAAACTAGATAGTGTCTAATATTCCGTTTCGAGAAGAGCTTTTTGAAGGGCATGTTTCTTGAAATCGGGGCTTAAAGTGTTTAAGTCGTTTCTTTTCCCCCCGAACTTATACAGTTTCTTGATGGCAAGCCTCCATGTTTCTCGGCCCAGATCGTGTTGATGATCCCTTGCGCACTCTAATTTGGTTATATCAACGAAGTTGAAATTGTAAATTGGCTACCTTGCGCACTCTGCTCGTTTAATGACTTATCCAAAAAGCTATTTTAACGCAAAAGTATTCCAAGCCGATTCCTCTTCGAGAGAAGCTCTCTAAACATTTAATTAAGATGATCGAGTCCACCAACAGAGAGCTTGTTTCACCTATTTCATAACTGCATTTGAACGGAACGCCTCTCCAACTAGTGCGCCAACGATACAAACACGTAGCGAATGAATAAATCAACAAGACCGTCAAATCGACAAATAGTGGGCACTGCCTTCATCGTTCATATAATTCCACAAAGTTGCAAGGTTGGTTTGGTGAATGGATTTCAGTGGCTTATTCCTTCAGAGCAGGCTTTACGTAACATTTTCGCGGACAGAAAAGACAAGAAGCGATCACAGATGGACTTTCTTTACCCCGTGAGTGAATATGGAAAATGTTTTTACTCCAAGGAGGAGGCCCAGTATTTTGTACCGAACTCTCTACTCCCTGAAGCTGATTAAGAAGAAAAAAAAAGTTCATCACTTACTTGGAAGTGGGGGACTAGAAAACCTCCTCTGGCTCGTCTTCAAATACAAAACGAGAATAGATTGCTGTTCCCCTAAATTACGTATTTTACTGTTTTGAGTCATTTGGAGTAGTATGGCAAAACACGAGTTTTATTTACGACATTTTCATTCTCCATTTCGTGAAGAGGAAACGATGGCAAACAAGGAATAGACACCTTGATATATTACAGCAGTCTGCAGCGACATTGCGGAGACTTTCCCTTTGCATATTAAACTGTCGTTTCTGCTCAGACAGAGATCTCATTTATTCCCAATTACCGCTTGTGGTCGGCTTTTTAAAATAACTTTCTTATTGACTGATAAGACAATAACTTAGAAGTATATATCGTGAATCTTTTATTCTTTTGAGGTGTTCGAAGTCTTGTTGATCTTCTTTATTAACGGTTGCGTCTCCCATCCCGCGAGGGTAGCCGGGACGGAACGGTGACGTAACCATCAAATCCGCGGCACGGGACGGGACGGGACGGGACGGGATGCAACAGGCGTCTATCGGGACCAATCAGATTTTACGTTGATATGTGAAATTTGAAGGGGTCATAATGAGGAAAATATTAATTAGAGCTATTTTTAGAATATTTTACTCTAATTTGGGAACAGAGCTCAGCTACCTTTGACATGGGAGGTCAGCCGTGAGATGTAGTACGTGAAAAAGAACAACTCTTAGTCTAGCACTCGTCTTCTATCAGAATAATAATTTTTTTGCCATCAAAAGAAAGGGAAAACGTAAAAAAATAAGTAAAAGTGTATCACGCCATTGATGCAAACGGGTACATGAATTTATCATAACAATCAAACTTCCTGTTTTGATAGGTGATCTTTAATTCAAATTAGCGCCGATGTCTTCGCGTGGGCGGTCAGTAAAAGCGAAATACAAGTGTCCGTCTACTCTTGGTGAAACCAAAAACTTCGTGGGGCATTTAAACAAGCATTCGCCGCCCAAATTTTCCAGTCACTCTCGACGATAGTCAGTTCACCGCGAAATTTTAGCAAAATTACTTTAATTTCACGGCGTGTTCAGGGCTTTTAACCTCGCGTGACTTTTATGTATTGTTTACATTGTGACGTATTTGCATTACGTTCTTATTCAGGGATATCGTTGTCAGACACGTACAGGCCAAGGTCTCTTGCCCAATTGCCCAACACAGACATTGCATATGAAAAAGAAAGGATTATTTTTATCCTCTGAGCTTCAAGAGGCTATCGTAATTTAAAGAAAAGCCTTCCTAAAAGGATTTATCTCCTCGATGGGTCTTGTTCGAGAAACATCTATCGAAAACTCACGTTTTCTAAACAAACGCTTTGTTGTGATCACGTGTTATGACTGCGTGTGTTTACACGTGACTTAGTGTGTGACATGCAGCCGGAGAGAGTGACACTATTTAGTTGATTCTCCGATTGAATCTAAATTTGTTTTGTTTTACTTTGGCCAGGCTCGTTTCTCCGAATGTCCTGCGTTAAATCAAGTAACAGCAACATGTTGTGCGATTTGTGCAACGAGAAAGCAGTGACGAGATGTCCACATTGTAAAATTGCTCAGTATTGTGGCCCGGAACATCGAAAGAGCGACTTGAAACTTCATAAGAAAAGGTGTATGGGATTGCCTTCAGTGGAACAGGAACGACAATTTAGGGAAACTAAATTAAATGGTTACACTCAGATAGACTTACTTCAAAACAGGTTTTACGAGCGAGCGAAATATGTCGTGGATACATTGAGAAAACAAGGTTACTGTTATCTAGACGATTTTCATGGCGAAGTCACTGCTCTTTCAATCCTCAGCGAAGTTAAGAACTTACATCAAAGGGAGAAGTTTACAGACGGAGAATTAGTTTCTTCGAATGGCAATGGTAGTATGTTGAACAAGAAAATACGAGACGATAAGATAGCTTGGATAGATGGCAAAGAAGAAAACTGCCAAACCATTTCGCATCATATGACAACGGTGAACACTTTGATAAGATACTGCAATGGACTTATTGATGAATACGACATAGAACATAGGACAAAGGTAAGAACGTTGTCTGTGTACGGTACTTTGTTCGAACGTAATTTATTACGAGGACATTGCACATGTACACATATTAAATTATTTCATCGATTTGATTCCCACAACACGCATACTATGTTAATCTCTCAGACGTTTTTCCGCCTTACGCAGAAAATTCTCGCTGTACTAATGAGGGGTTTAAACTGTTAATCTATTAGATACACTAAAGTTTTCGACCCTGTTCGCAATTTTTACGTAGATAGAGATCTAAAGAGATGAATTTTATGTACTTTTTTTCGAGTTGAAGGCATACTTTTAATTTTGTGCACGTAATTTGAATTTCCTGCAGAAGGAATCCATGGTTGTCTTCATATTTAGCTTCTGTCGCTCTACGTGCGTTCAATCACGTACTTAACTCACCGTTCCACGTGACCAAATTGAACAACAAAGACAACACAAAAATAAATTTTCTTGAAAAGTGTAGTTCGTGAAATCTTTAGCCAAATGTCCAGTGGGTCCAACGACATAATCCCTTTACAGTATCATAAGCAATACACAAAATTCCTTCGCCAAGGTCAAGGGTCTCGAGATTTTAATTACACAGTCAACAAACTGGCTGAAAAGTATTTTGAATAATTTCACTCTTGGAATTTTTTTTTTTATTAAGTTTTCTTCTGGAAGATGGATCTTAACTGTAGCTGTGACAATTTAAGTTTCATTTTTTCTTCCAAGGATATTAATGTTTATCTCAAACTTGAAGCTTGTAGTTGTTCCAGACTGCTTCCAAGTACAATGATAATTATTATTATGCATACTTGTATAATAGCTGGAGTGTAACCAGCTCTGAAGTAGTGCTGTCCATATGATTAATGAGTACTGATATATGTTGTCAATTTGTACCTGAGACACAACAGTTTTCATATATTTCATAAGACAAGGGGATCATGTGTCTTTCACTCACTTTTGATTACTTTTAGGACTGTTAGGAAAAAGCATCACCAAACACTAGAATTCCATTTAGAATAAGAACAACGTGGTTGAACACTTCTAAAAAATTCAGGGTCTGAAATCAAGTTTACTTATTGAATGTATTGTCATCTTGTTAATTCAAGTCGAGATACATAATTTTTAAGACCATTCACATTGAGTATAATCCAGTGAATTCTAAAAAGTTTTAAGTTTCATAGGAAACTGATTTTTGGTGGTATAGTGGGCAAGTGAAACACTCTGTTGACTATCGACCAAATGTGGATAAACAGCTTGAGTAAAGTTTGAATAGGTGATGTTTTGATTATTATCCCGTCATATTTAGCAAGAAAAAAAAGTTTTATCAGAACCTTGAGTGTTAGTGGTAATGTAACAAATTTGAAATTGCATGGATGAATACACACTTTGAATATTTTAATCCACAATTCCAGAATGTAGTTGCTCAAGCATGGAAAAAGATATACAGAATTGTATTTTGGGTTGATCACAAAAATTCCTCAAATATCACATACTACCGTATTTCTTCACCTATAAGCCGAGCGATTTTTTCAGTTTTCGACCCAAAATTTTGGGAGATTTTTCACGGAGAACGGGGTTCGGCTTATAGCCGAGGGTTTTACATTTTAAAAATATACAGTTGCTGAATAACTTTACCCCCCCGGCTTGTAGTCAAGTTAGCAATGAAGCAGAAGTAATAAAACACAACAAAAATAACTTCTGAATATTGGTTATTCACTTTTATGAAATTGGTGGCTCCTAAAGGAGCCGTTTGACGGATACGTGCAAGGGCTTTCAACCCAATGGTTTACTCGCCATCCGTTTCGTTTTCGCTGTCTGTGTCGAACTCGTTCTCTTCTATGTATTCATCATCTACTTCTGGGGTTTCCTCAGAGTAGACCACGTCGTCCTCTGTTCCGTCCAAGGCATTGGAAATACCGCAGGTCTTGAAGGATTTGACAACCATCTCTTCGGGTATCTCTGCCCATGCTTCCTTGATCCACCTGAGGACAAGATTTCTGCTTGGCGCCTTCTTCTTCCCAGCTGGGGTAAACTCAAATGGCCCAGATGTCATCCACGCCAAGTACTTTCGGCGCACATTATCTTTAAATGGCTTGTTTAGGCACTTATCCAAGGGCTGTACAACCGGGGTTAGGCCACCAGGGATAACTGCGACGTCAATGTTTCGCTGCTTCAGGTCATCTTTCACGGAATCGGTCAAGTGAGCTCGGAATGAGTCCCACACCAAAAGGGAACGCTCGGCACGGGGCAAACTCTGTCGAATCCATTCTCGGATGCCCTGTTCATCCATCCACCCTTTCTTATGGAAGGAAACACGAAGAGGATGCGGCACAACCAGATCTCTCGGTGTACGGACGCCTTTGAAGATGACTTTCGGTGGCACCTTTGCTCCATCGGCAGCAACAGCAAGAACGACGGTGAAGCTCCGCTTTTCCGCTCCGCAAGATTTTACTGGCACTGTTCGGCTTCCACTGAATTCCAGTGTTCGGTTCGATGGCAGCTCAAAACGCATGGGTGTCTCATCCATGTTGTAGATGCGGGATAAAGGGTAGTCGGCGCGTCTTCTTGCTGCAATGACGAAGCGATGAAAGCACACAATGTTCTCTTCGAGATCGGCGGGCAATCGCTGGGCCAGAGTTGTTTTGGTTCGCATGCTGACCGAGTGGCGTCGTTTCCATTTCTCGTACCATCCACGGGAAGCTTTGAAAGCAGGATCATCGGAGAGCTCTTTAGCTTTAAGGCGAAGGATCAATCCACTCACCGCAATACCTACGAAAAATAAAATAACAATCTTATTTTGCTGCGAGATAACCGTAGATTCGTGACTGCAGCACTCTTTTCGTGACATGTTATGAAATTGTCATGACAACAACATATTTCTGACCAATCAAAGTCTCTGTTTCCCACGCACTGAAAGACGATATCATTCAACTCTTCAAAAACTCTTAAAATTTTAGACAGAAAAGTAAATACCAACCTTGTTCTCTTTGCTGTGAAAACCACTCCATCACTTGCTGGTCTAGTTCGGGATATTTCGGAGTGAAACGGCCCATCGTCGCACGTTTTGCAGACATCTTCAGCTCTCCGGAAAGAATAGTCGCCTGGTCTCTTCTCCAGCGTCGTACCATGGACTCGCTTAGTCCATATTCTCGAGCGATTTCCGAGTTGTTTTCTACCGCTTCAGCTTCCGCGATAACTTTTATCTTGAAAGCCATACTATACGAGGAACGGCGTGCTTTAGGCATGATGATAAAAAGTGACAGCGACGAAAGGTATACTCGATAGATTGATACTTTGAAACGTTTAACTGAGATTATTATTGTTGTTGTGGTTAATCTGTTGTCGCGTGGTAGTATTTATACAGTTCGTTGGATCAATTGATATTCATATCTCTTGATTGGTTCGCTTTTTTTCTTTTGTGTTTATTGTAATTCATTAGGTTTTGTGTTTAGTGAGTCAATTTCTTATGTTTTCCGTGAGGTTCGCTTGCTCAAATGGCCAGTTACAATCAATAATTTCGCTCTCGGCTTATAGCCGATGGTTTTACCTTTTTTTTTGGGCAGCTTGAGTGTAGCGTAAAGACCCTGAAAGTCAGGGTCTCGGCTTATAGCCGAGATCGGCTTATAGGTGAAGAAATACGGTAGTTAAAAAGCTTCCTTGGCCTCGCATAATATTACTAAAAGCGAGATCTGACTTACCTTTATGCTTACATGGTTTTTTTTTTTTCACTCAAAGCAGCAAACATTAGTGCGTGTGGATGTTTAGTCATAGCTTCCTGACCTGTGAGACATTTACTTGAAAACATCGCATTAAACTCCCAAAACTTTTTGTTTCAGACAATTTAAGCTGTACTTCTTTTTCCTTAGCTGGTTTGTTCACAACCGATATTGTTGATTTTCAGGATTTCCTAGGAATGTGTATGAATTTGGATTATGCTTTTCTTGAAGGTTCTTTCGATATAATGACTTGTTAAGGTTACAAGATCAACTCATTGAATAGGATATCTACACGAAATTAGAATCTTTGAATTAATCATTTTCAACCCAAAAGTCAAAATTCAGGTGAACTCTTACTGCTCTCTGTTTCCTTATATCACTTGACTTTGACCCCAAAGCCCCATCATGCACTTGAGAAAGACAAATCAAATAGATTAAATAAACGTGATACAGAATACCAAAACACGTGAGAAGAAGGGAAAAAGATGGCAGTACTTTGAAGGCAGAAGATGCTTTACTAGAGAGCTGATTCTTGCTGCAAAAGTCTTGGGAATATCATTTAAAATGATATAGCAATCCCAACAATTTGAGACTGGGTTGTTTAACTTGAGGTGTTTATCCTAAATTGATTGATTGTGTCGGAGGCATTATTCGAAGCTAAAGCCGTCTGTGCCAATACGCATGTAGCCTGTTTGCCAAAGTACTAAGCTGGTGTAGTATTCAATCTCATTTGAAAAGATGATAGATATCAAATAAGCCTTATTTATTTCAACATATTTGTTGCTAATGATGTTTGGCTTAAGTTAATAAAACTCATCTCTTGAACAATTGTATTCTTGTCAACTCACCATTCATGTAGGTACATATTCTTCTTACTGTTCTCTATACATTTCCTACGACGTTGATAAGGAGAATTTGTTTAACAATCAAGAGCTTATTTAGTTGGTGATCATTTCCTTTATTCTCCTGACCTTAATGTGTGATTCAGGGGTGATATTGTAAGGAGAAATTAGATGCTAGTCACTCATAGGAATCAAAGGGTTGAAATCCAAAATGTAGTACACTATGTTAGTTTCTCTAACCTTTTTTCAGTGTGAGGTAGCCAACAATGAATTTCCCTTGTCACACAAATCCTCAAGCAACAAATGTTTCTCTCTTTTTACCCTAAAATTTGTAGATATTTAAATGAAGGCTTAATTGTTAATGGTGTGTTGATGGCTACATTCGTAAAGTTAGTCTTTGTCAGGTGACAAGGACACCTGTTTCTTTCATGGTGTCAAATCAATAAGTTTAGTAATGTACTGAAGTCTGAACTTTGAAGGAAATTTAGGTAATAATTCTGCAAAATCTTGCAGAACTAATAGGAAAGTAAAATTTACAGAAAGAAGAACATTTAGTCACAACAGGTGCTAATTAAAAGCTTTTTCTTATTATCATTATATTGACCATCATTTGTTTCCTTCCTTGCTGGAAGCAGGCAATGGTGGCATGCTATCCTGGTCAAGGTACATGTTACAAAAGACATGTAGACAACCCAAATAAAGATGGACGCTGTATAACAACACTCTACTACTTAAACCCAGGATGGACAGAGGAGGTTAGTAGCTTTTGTATAAACATCAGTTTTTTGTAAGAAATGTAGTTTTTGGAAAACTGTGTATAGTACCACTAGAATATTCTCCACCTATGAATGTAAAATAAGTCAGCATTACAGAATCGCGCCCATTGAAAAATGTCGCATGGGAAAATGCAAATAAGCTAGAAAAGAAAAAGAGGGCATGCGTAACTTCATGCAGGTATGTCAATCTGACTGTTAATCTGACTGTCAGTCATGTATTCCCCTGTGTATGCCGTGTTCGCAAGTATTGTTTCTCGCTCAGACAACTGAAACATAGGGCTATTCATCAAAGAAGAATAGCCGTAATCTTGATTAGGCGATATTGTTTAAAAATCGATCACATGTAAAATTATTTATTCAAGCTGAGGGATTTTTACATAAAACTTTACCAAAATCTCGGACCATAGACTTACTGATGACGTACTCTCTGGTTATCTTGGAATTGTTTTCAACGGCAATACTACACTGAAACACTTTTCTGTTTCGAAACTTCTGCGTTCATTTCAGTTTTTTCGAGAATGGAATTCTCTGAATATGGTCTCGGCTTATAGCTGAGTATTTTTAGTTCACATGTTTTAAGAACCCAATTAAAACAGACCGAAGTTTAGAGTCTCGGCTTATAGCTGAGTTCGGATCGTAGACAAATAAATACGTTAAGACAGGAAATGCGGCAGATTTACGAGGTTCGACCATCAATTTCGCCATGAAAGTAAAATAACATTTACAGAAATATTCCTTTTTAGCCCGTTATTGCTGTCAGTTTTACTTAACACGTCGGGAAAGTCTATTTACTTTTCGAAAAGCTTAAGTATGCGTTGTAAATTCCTGCTCCATGTATGTACACGCTCAGTTCCAACTCAGCTTTACCATAACAACACTTCGTTTCGTCACCTTCAAACAATACTAATTGCTTCAATTGTATCTCCATTGTCTCTGAACGGATGCAAAGCGAAATTTTACAACTCTCTTTTGGGAATTCGTCAATTCAGATCTTAAGAGACCGAAGCTGGCGGTGAGCTTTTGCAACCTCATTCTGCCTGCAAAGCATCATGGATACCCCACTTTTCCTGGGCAACGCTTTTCAATGGGCGCGATTCCGTATTGGGGGATCCAAATTTAGACCAAGAAAATAATTGTGTAGTGATGCAAGAATTCTCTGATCTGCGGTGCCTAAATGAATACCCTCTCTTGTTTTTTGTAATGTTAGTTTTGTGCTTATTTTTAGATGGCTTACTTCTTAATTTAAGGTTCTCTTTTAAGATATTACTGTATATCTAACTGCTCACTAAATTAATGACAGAAACTGACCATTTTGTTTCACAGAAAGGAGGTATGCTAAAACTTTATCCGGGAGGCAGTGAAGAGGCAGTGAAAATTTTACCCAGGCTAGACAGGTTACTCCTGTTTTGGTCAGATCGGAGAAATCCACATGAAGTGGAACCTTCTCATGATGTGAGGTTAGTTTGAAGCCGTTCATTTACATATACAATATACACGCAAGCTTGTTGTCAATGTCATTAGCCAGAGTAAAAAAAAAAATGAGAACACAGACAAAGTTATTGTCACAACCCTTGCTACCACTCTTTTGATCAGTATACTTTTCTAAATACTTATTTACAATTTTTGTCATCGTCATGCTTATAATTATTATAATCCTCTTCCTCATTCCACCTTGTCACCATTATCACAGCATCGACACCACCTCTCTCTCCTCTTTCATGTTACCATCCCCAGAAAATTTTCCAATTCATTCTTATTTATTACCATTACACAGTGCATCTTCATCTTCATAGATTAATAAGTCATGTAACTTTGTTGGGGACAGTAACATGGTCCATGTATTGACTTTAGAGTGCTAAATTTAATTCAAGAAAGGGTTAAGTGTTTTAATGAAATGCTTCCTTATTTTTTTGCCTGTGTGCTTCATTAAGGGGTCAGAAGTTTCTCATATGCAGTTTTTGCTGATCATCCATTTGTTTTGCTAATAGTGTTTTTTCTATTTTCTTCTCCTTATAAGATATGCTATTACACTTTGGTACTTTGATAAAAATGAAAGAGCCAGGTTTAGAAGTAAGTGATGTTATTCTTCTTTGAAGTACTACTTACACCTGTACATGTATATTCAGGGTAAATTAGTGCTTTTATGCACATATTTCACATGTTTTTCTTACACTGGCAATTAATTTGTTTATTGTGTGTTTCAAGATTATCTGTTTTCTGGCTAGAAAAAAAAAACACGAGTTTTTCAATTTCTTAAAATCAATTTTTTTTTAATTATCTGTAGAAAAACAAGAAGAGGATGAAAGGAAAAAAGCAATTCTTAGCCAACAGGTGCAGTATTTAACCCTATATAGTCTAACACCAGTATTCATGTTCTTTTTAACAAAATGGTAAACACCACAGCGTACATTATTGAATTATGGATGCACACGGGAGGTTGCTAAGCACGAAAGAAGGGCAAGAGTCGTGCGAGGCGATAGCTTAGAGCGACTCTAGCTTCTTGAGTGTTACCATTTGTTTTATAACATAACATTGATACATTGTAGCTAACGAGTTCCCTTTTATTGTACAAATCTTGCGTGACCAGAAAAAACAAGCATGCGAGGAAAAATGGTCTTTGCATTTGCTCACGTCAGCAGCGTACACCCATGGGCAAATGGGGGACGCTAATTGACCAATCAGAGCGCGCGCTTTACTTTGGTTACGTTATAAATACTTTTGTTTATACATTTCCTTTGGTGCTGATGAGGAGAATTGGTGAAACAATCAAAGCATCTTAGGTTGTTGATCATTCGCTACATTCTCCTGATTTTTATGAATGATTCAACAGTTTTATTGTCAGGAGAAATTAGATGCTGATCACTCTCAGGGTTCAAAGGGTTACATCTTGTATTTACAAATGATCAGTTTTGAGAAACAATCTGAAAAAATGCCCCAGTGCTAAATTAAACTTTTTTACTGAAGAAACCCCTTTTGACCCACATGTAACTCCTAGAGAATATCAGAGCCGGTAATGCTATCCAATGAATAAATTACTATCCAACTGATTTGTGATAGAAAAAGGTATAGTATTATAATAATAGTGATAGTAATAGTAAGGTTTTTATGAGCACATTTAAGAGTCTCAATGCACTTACATAGCATAGTAAAAATAAAATATAACAATGATACTAACAGTCAGTAGTACCTACACTTCTAACAAAAATAAAGTTAAATGGGATAAAAGCCTATGTAGTGTTTCACAATACTAAAAATAAAATAAAATTTCCGGAATAGGAATGTTTTAAGGGCAGATTTAAAAGACAAAAGAGAAGCTGCAGATTTAAGAGAATCAGTAAGAGTATTCCATAATGTAGGTGCATAGAAGGAGAATGCACATTCACTGTATGTCACAGAATTTATAGTGGGGACAGTAAGAAGTGATTTATCCCCTGGTTGGAGTTTTATCCAGTGTCAGAAGGTTAATGTCAAGCTCTTGCTTTTGTACAGGAAAATGGTAGCAAAGATGGAAAAAAAGATCTGGAAACTGCTGGAAGTAGTTGAGATGTACATACTGTTAACTTGTGGCAAGAATTCTCAATTGTAATGACTGAACCCTCGCAGTTTGGATCACAAAATACTTTGAAGACCGGTGCTTCATTATCACCCAGTGATGCTTAGAAGATTTGCTTTGTGTACTTCATTATGCCAAAATTAAATAAGTGATAGAAAAAAAGAAGAAAGTATAATTACTGACAACTTTATTTACTGTGCATTAATAAGCTGTTTCAGGCATTCAGTTAATAAAACTGAGCAAAATAGTAAATGGCGCAATGGTTGCAGCTAAGCAAAAATGATGGAGGTTTGGATTGTTCATTATGCAACTCAACCCAAACTTCCCTGTTTTTTCTTTCTTTTCACTCCTCTGCTGCTATTGTGCTGTTAACTATCAAACTTTGTTTTATGAACTGAACTGTCTGCCTAAAACAGATTAGTGCATCAAAAAAAATCTACCTCAAACAGCACTGAATGTTGTATAAATATGGTAATGTATAACTGTCTTAAGGTGGCTCTGAAATGAGCTTTGAGAAGAAATGTAAATGCTAGACATACAAAACAGCAGGGAAGAAAACATTGTTTTTGTGTTGAACACGGATGACTTCTTATTGTGATCTTTTTGCTTGCACTTTACATAGGAAGTCAATTTCAGAGGCACCTTACATTTTTGAAATCCTATACTTTTAAATGTTGATATCTGGTGACAGAATGCTTGTTTCTGTGTGTGCAAAATTATGTATAACAGCTGTATCAGAATAGAATATGGCAAATGTCTTGACTTGTAACTATCTGAAAAGATTTCAGTGCAATTGTTGCAGTTTTCAAGATTGGAATTCTTTTATTAATTAAGCTTTGAGGAAACTGCTTTCTCATAACTTAATTTGTGCAGAGGCAAAATTCTTAAATCCTACTATTTCATCTAACAAGGTTATTAAATAGTTTTCACAGAGAAGAGGGGACTGGCTTTACATATCATTAATGTTATTAATGACATGAAAATGCGTAAACTTGTCACAAAATAGAAACTTTTTAAGGGTACCGATAGCTACTTTGAAGTGATTACGTTGCATTTGATGAGTCTGACTCAGTATAAGGATTCTTTTTTTTGCATGATGACTCCTTTTGTCATTTTGAAGAAAACAATTTCAGCGTTAATTGACAGCTAAATTCCTTTGATAGTAGAATATCATACACAACCAGATAGATGCCTTGCGCATTTTTTACCAGTCTGTGGAACACACAACATTCCTTTGTGTTAACCACCTAATTCCAAACTTTTCAGTTGACAACAGAAGTTACAAATAGATAGCATTACTATTGGCAATTTAACTATGAGGCCCAAGAAAAACGTCACAATTTTAAAAACATGCAGTCATGTTCTTGATCTATATCAGCATGGTTATCCTTCACTGTTCTCACACTGTGTAACAGAAAATGAAATGGCCAAGGAGGTTTGACTGTAAGTTAGTACTTGCCTAACAAAGATTCATGTTTAGATAAATATTGGGATAGATTGACTGAATTTCAGTTTATGGCGTAGTTACCAAATGAAAATAACCCTTGACACTATATTATTATTAAACATTCCCTAATGTGCTTAAAGTAAGGAAGAATATGTTGGTTGGAATCCAAAGAGAGCAAAATTTATTGCTTTGAAAAATGGAACTTGAAATGTGGATATGGGCACCTATGTATTGCTTCTGGATTTTCCTGCTGTCCTGTCAAAAAATAAAAATTACATCAAAAAATTATTAAATAAATGTACTTTGAAACTAGCATTTCAGAATTGTAATTGCTCCCACAATTGATTTTGAGACTGTCGGAAATGAGAGCAGAATCTTCATTTATTTGATTCCTTTGCATGACTTGTTAGATCCTTTTTTTCCAAATCAATATCTGATTTTGGTTAATTGCCACTTTTATTTTATATAAAAAGACCAAAGAGTACACCATGGACCTCTTTCATATATGGCAGGCTTGACTTTTTTTCTTCTGCAATTAGCCACTGTTCTGTTCTTGAAAACATGTTTACAGATATGAAATTCTCACTTGAAAGTGAGGCTAAGAAGGCTTACTTGCATGCCTTTAAGATATGAGTGTACCATTATGAAAGAGATCTAGACTGAGATGCATCACCCAAAGGGTTTCAGTCCAACTGTATACCATTATTATACATTTGCACTCCAGGATATGGCCTCCTTATCTCCCTCTGGGAGGGAGGGGGGAATTATGGTGCATAATGTCAGCTTTCCTTATTTCCCTAGGGAGATTAACCCAATTTTCTCTCCATTTTTCTCTTCTATAGACTTGTAGTTCTACTGATCACTTCAAAATTAGGTTTTTTATCAGTTCTAAAGTGAAATTTCCTCATGATTTAATAAAATATTGATCATAAGGCCAACACTTAAAAACCATCATGTAATGATGTTCCTTTTTTAAGTTGTGTCTTGTATTTACAACTAAATGGATTAATGTCGATGTATAGCTATATTTCTGATATTTAAATTCTAAATACCATAAGTTCAAGAAATGAATTGCAATGTGAGCAGTAAGAAATTGGGCATTTTTTGACGAGCATTGGGTTCAAAGAAAATGTTATGTTTCTCACTGGGTTAGTTAAAATGTTTGGAGTCTCAAATTATATGAATGAAGTGGATGAAAGTAAATAGGCTGCATGAAGTTTTCTGTTTTTCTTAAACTAGGAAATTCTAGAGGATAGATTCTACTAACACTGATATAAGATAAGAAATCTCAATGCTATTTTATGCAGTATCGTAAGTGTTGAGTATTTGTTCACACTTCTGGGAGGGTTAAATTTTGTAAAGTTGTGCAATTGAAATCATGAACTATGTAAATGGTTCCTTTGTACAATAAAAGAAAATATTTAATACAGTAACTGTTTAAGAGTCTGATAATGGTTCCTAAGGAGTCAATGGGCACTTTACATTTGATAGAATGTGCTGACCTGAAGCTATTTAGGTTGACAAATAGTAGGCCTATTTTTTTTTCAGTGTCCCTCTACTTTTTGTAAAATTTCCATTGGCAAGAAAAGGATGATAAGAAAAATAATCTCTGGTCAGACGGGGGTGGATGATCACAGGTTTCTCCTCTTGCTAAGACCACTCTTGTCAAGCTGTTCTGGTTTAGTACCCAAGTTACATCAAAATATGTGGGCAATGTCCACTAAATGGATACTTTGTTTATGAAATAAATTTATTCTCATTACAATTGCAGGGACAAGTCCCTGCACTAGTCAGTTGGCAAACTGAGTCCTCAGGTAAGGGATCCTTTTGTGTTGACTAAAAATTTCCTGTGACGAAATTTCTTTGAATTGATGGAAGAAGTGAGGGGAACTTGTAATTCATGAAATTTGATGTCCTTTCGTTTTTGAAGGATTTACCACAGGAAGTAGTTGCAGGGACTTCACCCTTGTGTATGACATCCTTAACAACATTTTCCTAACCATGAGAAAGTTATCCCAGTCCCTTAAAATTAGAGGAACTGAGGAGTAAGAAAGATACACCAATGGCAGACCATTTGGTAGCTTAGCTGAGAGGGGAGTAGTTCAGTATGTATGAGCCCACTCCCCCTTCCTTGTCTGCCCCCCCCCCCCCTTTAGTCAAAGAAAAGTGTAATTTACTGAATAAAAAAAACAACAATTTGACCTCCCCCAAAATGCAAAGACCCTACTGTAGGACTCCTCTCTACAAAAAGATCCTTTCTTAACAATGGAATGAGAGAGATAAGGGGGATTTTTAATTTAGTTACCGGTAAGATGCATTTTATCAGTAGTTATTTGTTAAAAGAACTTTGCAAGTTGTCGGCTCTTATTTTTTTGCGTCGTCATGACGACTGAAAACCAAAGCCGGAAGTGATCAAAAAAATACCGGGAGCTTAAAAAAAAACCCGTGAAGAAATAAGAATCCACGTTTTTCCTTTGCCTCGGGAAATTCCTTTACTGAACAGTTCTTGCCCCAAAGCTACTCGTTTTCACTTACCACGTGACCAAAAGCAGCGAACATTTTAGGAACGAGAGTATTGTCTGATCATTTTCGTCACGCACGGAATAGCATTGAGACAGAATGAAAGAGAAGACGTTGAAAAATGAACATTTTTAACCTGTAGATGAATTCGAACAACAGAAAAGCACAATGGCAACATTTTTTAAGCACAGGCAATTTTAATGTATGCGCAAATTCGCAATAAACCGGAACAGGAAATTAAATATTTCTCAGAATTGATGCCGAATATGTCTATAAAAAACGGACCAATGAAATTACCGAAAATATATGTCATACAAGTTAAAGTCATTCCCGTCATGTGGCATATTTCAGAGAAAAAATCAACCAGGACGAGTGCATTTCTCAGAACAGAGAAGTCACTGAAATTACGTTGAGCTCAGTTATAATTCTGCCTATTTCTCGGTAGCCTTTATTGTTTTTCTTTTCATGGATAAGAATACGTAACTCGCCCAAAGGTAAGTTGAAATTGCTACTATAGAAAGCAGTATTTTGTTGATTGCTATGAATTGAGATGAGATTGCCCAATGCCTTATGTCCGTTGAAGTTTTTACTTTAATGCCGTTTGTTAGATAAATTAATCTTTTGCGAACGTGTTCGATGAGCCTCGAAGAAGAACGGTAGAGAAACCGGCCAAGAATAGTGTTTCAAAGTTGAATAGTAAGCCTGGATCGTTATCATTCGACGGTCAACCATCCATGAATAAATGGCTGCCAAAAAATTTGACTCAATGTTTAGAAAACCTTTTTGGGCAGGTAAGTGTAACGTGAGGGTGAAAAGTTAATGTCACTCTTTGAATGAAGTAACTGCATCCCATACCCTTTGATTCTTACCTTTGGTTTTATACCGATAGTGATATGTTAACAAAGATTTAGTAATACATAGACAGGTAAAAAAATCTCATCAGCAAAAAATCTCATCATAAACACTCCTAGAACTTCTCGTATTTACTTTTTACCTAAAATTCACAAACCTAACAACCCGGGTCGGCCCATTGTCTCCGAACTTATTTCCAGCTATCTAGACATAATTGTGGCTCCCATCGTCAAAACTTTACCATCATATATTAAAGACAGCCAACACGCTCTTCAAATTTTTCGAGACTTTAATTTCCTTGGCCAAAACAAACTTCTTTTCGCCATGGATATTACGTCTCTTTACACTGTCATTCCTAATGGCGAAGGCCTTCTGGCCCTTAAACATTTTTTGATCAACATACCGATAAGGAACCTAAATCTGAAACACTACTACGCTTAGCCGAACTAGTGCTCACACTCAATTGTTTATTCATTCGGAAACAACTTCTTCAAACAAACCAATGGTGTAGCCATGGGCACCAAAATGGGACCTAGCTATGCCAATCTTTTTGTAGGTTTTGTCGAACATCAAGTTTTCGGCCAATACAAGGGGTCCAAACCTGAACTCTACGGTCGCTACATCGACGACTGTATCGGCGCTATCTCCTCTACCAGAGAGGGGCTCACTCAATTCATAACCGCAGTCACTTCTTTTCACCCGGCTCTGAAGTATACTTGAGAAATTTCTGACAATTCTTTATCCTTTTAGACATCAAAGTTTCAACTGAAGGTAACGGTTTATGCACTAGTGTGTATTACAAACCTACAGACTCGCAAATTACTTATTATATTCGTCTTCGCATCCATCTCACGTTAAGAATTCCATTCCTTTTTCTCAGTTTCTAAGACTTCGTCGTTTATGTAGTGATGACTCTGATTTCCACCACAAATCAGAGTCAATGTGCCAGTTTTTCGATAAACGTGGTTACCCTGTTTCTGTCGTTCAAGCGGGTTACCACCGCGCCCAACTTATTGATCGACATTCAGCACTACAAACGTCGCATAAGGAAGATTCCGACCGCCTTCCATTCACTCTCACGTTTCACCCTTACAACCACTCAGTTAAATCCATCATTCTTAATAACTTTAAATTACTTCAAAACGATCCAGAGACAAGCACTATCTTTTCGCAGCCTCCGCTCGTTTCATTCAAAGGCGACAAAAATATAGGCAATTTTTTGGTCAGAAGTTCTTTTCAGACTAATGACCAACCAGGCACTTTTAAATGCGCTCGTGCACGATGCAAAACGTGTCCTTTCATTCACAACACTGATAAAATATCGGGACCTAAACGATCCATTAAGATCACCGATCACTTCACGTGCACCTCCGCCAATGTAATCTATTGCATAACTTGTACTTATCGCAAAAAGATATATATCGGCGAAACAGGCAGAAGACTAGGTGACCGATTCCGAGAACACCTTCGAGACGTGGAAAAGAATGACAAGGACACATCGAAACCAGTCGCTAGACACTTTAATTTACCTAATCATTCTAAGCAACATATGGCAATCTGCGGTTTTTCCTTACATTTAGGTAGCACGGAAAGCCGTAAAACTCTTGAACAAAAGCTCATCTTTCAAACCGGCAGTCTAAATGCCACAGGGATCAACGAACGCTTTTCATTCCACTAATTTATTCGTGTTTTTCTCGTTGCCATGTTCCCACCAATAACGTAGCTCCATTTTCTGCCTTTAAAAGCACACACAACCCACAATTCCTCTATTCGCTCCGACGAAGGGCTAACGCTCGAAACGTCAGCTTTTGTAATCGTTACGGTAGCCAATTTACCATTTCAACTTTGTTGATATATCCAAATTATATAGACAGGTAAAAACGAACGATATAATATCCCGACGTTTCGGCGACTTCATGACGCCATTATCAAGGGTACAAATGAAAATAAAATTAACAAATGCGAGTTCAAGAGTTACAACTAATTCGCATAGGGGAGGTAGCTACACAAATACTTTAGCACGGATAGAATCCGTTTGCACGTTCAAACTCGGTGTTAATTGTTTGATGTAGCCCCACAAATAAAACGTTCCTCTTAAAAAATGAAGATAAAAGAAGAAGGGGTGAACTTTCCTTTGAAAAAAGAATTGCATATCCTCTCGCTATGAGACTAAAATTAAGCCTACATGTTGATGACAACTGACAAGACACTCCGTCTTTGACAGGAGACCTTTTACGGCTGCAATACTGCAACGATTTGTAACAGGTGGTTATAGTTATAACAGGTGGTTAGTTCAAGTTTCACCACATAAGATGCTACAAGAAAGTATTCATTTAATCACTTCTGTTTTGTGGTTACAACATTTTAAAGACATTTTTTTCGAGTTCAGACGTTGAAGTCTTTTCTTTTCTAAGGAACTTCTACCCTATTCCTCTTTTGTTATCCTTATTTGACTCCTTTTCCTTATAGATGTCCCGTGATTATCGAAACGGTCGGAAGCGTAGCTACGAAGATGATCCGAAGACTGACCATTACGCCCCGAAACGACGACGAACAGATCGAAGAGAAGACACGAACAGTACACCTTCTCCAATCTCATTCAAATATTTGGAAGACATTTGTAAAGATGAAGTTCCAGAAAATGCTATTTTAGGCTTAGTTAGGAAAGCTGAGAGGTTCGAGGCGCTTTTGACTTCGGAGGAAATACGACCCGACTTGTTGAAGATGGTTATAAGGGCTTTTCGTTTGCTTTGCTCAACAAACAACCTGGTGGCCAAAAACGCAGAAAACGTGCTTAGGTCTTCCGCAACGGTAAAGTTCTGGACAGGAACAGTTCTTTCGAGTTTCATCGACGACATGCCTCACTCTGATTGCTGGAAAGACGAAAATGACCGCATCCATGTGCTTAATGATCTGATAGAAATTTTTCGTGTCCTCATTCCCACATTTGGTGATAGCTTCGTGAATAAGTTTCCGCTAGCACAGCTTATCGTATCACTGAATGAACTCAAGGAAAAGAATCTCATCCATGATACCGAAGATCTCGAGAGAAAAATCCAGCACCTGAAAGAATTGAAAAATGAAGTGATTCGGCGTGCAAGGTCTGCGCATGATCAGGAACCCGAAGCGGAACCGCCGCAAAGTTTCAGAGAATTAAGTGTCATCCCTCAAGCGTTAGATCTTTTCTCCAAACCCTTCCTTCGCAAGAATGTCATCGAAAGAAAGTTCAATGACTTGGATCATTATCTAGATGTACAGTTTCGCCTCTTGAGAGAAGATTTCGTGAAACCTCTTCGTGATGGTATAAGGCAATTGACAAAGGAAAACAACTCCCTGGAACTGAGCGTTGAAGACAAGACCAAACGCACCAACAAGGTCTCGGTTTACAAGAGGGTCAGTGTCCAGTATCCCGTATGTAACAGGAAAGGCCTGCTTTACAGAATCCGGTTTGACTTGAAGCATTCCAAGGTAAAGCAAGTGAACTGGGAGAGATCTAAGCGACTGAAGTTTGGCTCACTGGTATGTCTTTCTTCAGATGATTTTAAGTCACTAGTCTTCGCCACAGTAGAAGATCGAAATCCTAAGGACCTTAGTGTGGGCGAATTGGACGTACGTTTTCAAAACGTTGATAAAGAAGAAATAGCTGTCTTTGTCAAGGAGAAAGAAGAGTTTGTCATGATAGAGTCACCGGCGTATTTCGAAGCATACAGACATGTTTTACAAGCAATGAAGAACATAAAGCCTGAAGAATTTCCTTTCCAGAAATACATTGTGGAATGTGTTCATAATGTTGAACCTCCCAAGTATCAGAGAGAAAGACAGGGAGAACCAATCTCGTTTGACTTCACTGCTCTTTGTGGACGTTCCCCTGCTAAAATATCCAAAACGTCCAAAGCTTCTGCTACACGCGCACAGAAGGACGAGTCACAAGTCGCAGGTACAGCCATGAACGATTCCTCGAGCAGTCTGGAAGTTGCAAGGACCAACGAAATCTCCTTCGATTGGCCAGACAGTAAGATCCTTGGCTTCAACGAGTCACAGATGCGTGCGTTTAAATTGGCGCTGACCAAAGAGTTCGCGGTCATCCAAGGACCCCCAGGCACCGGGAAAACGTATGTTGGCTTAAAGATCGCCCAAGCTTTCTTGAAAAACTTCTCCATTTGGCAGAACGGCGAAGGGAACTCTCCAATCGTTATGGTATCGTATACCAATCACGCCCTAGACCAGTTCCTAGAAGGTCTCTTACCAATGGAAGGTAAGCTCAAACTATTTTCTTCAACAGTTTGTAAACAAATATTTAAGCCCTTGGTACTACAATGTACTTCACATTTGAATCTGTGATAGACCTGGTGACCTCCCAACATATCATTATATCCCAACATCTGATCATATCATATCAGTTGAGTTTTTTCATCCTTTTTTTGTCATTTACGACTTGTGGGTGCAAAAAAAAAAACCTAGGCCATACTAACTAGCTGCAGTCGCGAGACACTTCAATTTCTACCTCGTTCGCCAAATTTCGCAAACCGGACATGAAGTCTCGAAAGTGAAAAAAATATCATAAGCAGGACACCAATAGTGTTAGTACAAGAGAACCAATCATACTCTACGAGACAGTAATACCCTCTTCTCTCACTAATGACAGGACACCAACAATGTTAGTACAAGAGAACCAATCATACTCTACGAGACAGTAATACCCTCTTCTCTCACTACTGACAGGACACCAACAGTGTTAGTACAAGAGAACCAGTCATACTCTACCAGACAGTAATACCCTCTTCTCTTACTAATGACAGGACACCAACAGTGTTAGTACAAGAGAACCAATCATAGTCTACGAGACAGTAATACCCTCTTCTCTTACTAATGACAGGACACCAACAGTGTTAGTACAAGAGAACCAATCATACTCTACGAGACAGTAATACCCTCTTCTCTCACTAATGACAGGACACCAACAATGTTAGTACAAGAGAACCAATCATACTCTACGAGACAGTAATACCCTCTTCTCTCACTAATGACAGGACACCAACAATGTTAGTACAAGAGAACCAATCATACTCTACGAGACAGTAATACCCTCTTCTCTTACTAATGACAGGACACCAACAGTGTTAGTACAAGAGAACCAATCATACTCTACGAGACAGTAATACCCTCTTCTCTCACTAATGACAGGACACCAACAATGTTAGTACAAGAGAACCAATCATACTCTACGAGACAGTAATACCCTCTTCTCTCACTAATGACAGGTATTGTGCGTGTTGGAAGCCGCAGTAAAAGTGAAAAGTTAAACGAATACTCGTTGGTGCGATGCCTACAACGCGAAAAGCACATAACAGATGTGGCAACCCGCCAAGTGAGAAGAACAGCGAAGAGAGAAATTGAAGACCATAAAAGGCTCTATAAGCGTTCAACTTTCCTACTAAAGGCCTCGCGAACGGCAATTTTGTCACTGCAAGAGCTTTATGATCAGGAATGTGTTGCGGAAAGACATTTCCATCAGTTTTGGGACAGGGCCGTAAACCGACCAATCAATGAAGTGCTGGTAAGATGGCTGGACATAGAAAGGGAAGGAACAACTCGAGGGTCTAGTTCAGAAGACTACCATCGACGAAATGATTTCCGTATGGAGTTCGCGACACCAGGTTTCATCTTTGACGACGATGAAACTTCAGAGGAGAACGGAAAATTAGGTGGAATAGTCGTCCTGTCCATGCAAGATGCTAAAAATCCGAATTATGTTAGGAGAAATCTCACAACTAACGAGGCAATGACTGAGAGTCAAGAAAGAAGAATCCGTGATGTTTACCGATTGCCGAGAAGAGATCGCTGGAAGTTGTACAAACTATGGGTTCAAAGACTGGAGATCAATCAAAAAGAACACTTGAAAACGTTCCAAGAAACATACGAAGAAGCACTGTCGCGTGAAGCCGAACTCAATACTAATCGGGAGTACAAGGTTCTCCGTAAGGCACGTGTCATTGGCATGACAACCACATGCGCCGCCAGATACCGCCGCATTCTGCAACGGATTCGCCCCAAAATCATTTTGATTGAAGAAGCTGCTGAAGTGCTGGAGGCTCACACAATTACCTCACTGACACAAGGCTGTCAGCACTTGATTTTGATTGGAGATCATCAGCAACTGAGACCCAAACCAGAAGTCTACGATCTAGCCAAGAATTACAATCTGGATGTGTCATTGTTCGAGAGAATGGTTAAAGTCGGTCTTCACTGTGAGACTCTCAACATACAGCATCGGATGAGACCTGAAATTGCCGCCTTGATGAAACACATTTATAACGATCTCCAGAGTCATGAATCGGTAGAGAAATATGAAGACATAAAAGGGATGAAGAAGAACATGTTCTTTATCAACCACAGTCATTTGGAGGATCTTTGTGAAGACTCCCACAGCCACGTGAACCAACACGAAGCAATATTTTTAGTCGCATTGTGCCGTTATTTATTGCAGCAAGGGTATGCAGCCCATCAAATTACCCTTCTAACAACCTACACGGGGCAGATGTTTGCCATCAGAGACTGCCTCCGCGAGGGAAATAGCGAAGAAGTCGACAAAGTGTGTCTGAAGACAGTTGACAACTTTCAAGGCCAAGAGAACGACATCATTCTTCTTTCGCTTGTGCGCAGCAACAAGGATGGAAATGCTGGATTCCTGAAGATCATAAACCGCGCATGCGTGGCTCTCTCCCGTGCCAAAAAGGGTTTTTATTGTATTGGAAATTTTTCCCTTCTCTCGGGGGCGGGTGAGATATGGAACAAAATTGTGAAAGACTTGGAGAGAAGTGGTAACATTGGCAACGAATTACCCCTTTCGTGCCAAACTCATCGAGAGGAAAATACAGCCAAAACAGCTGAAGATTTCAGCGAGAAGGCTCCTTTCGGGGGATGTCTACGGCCATGTTTGGTGCGTCTGAAGTGTGGTCATGTATGTAAACAACAGTGTCATCCACGTGACACTAAACACGAGAATTACACCTGTGATGAGCCTTGCGGAAGAACCCTCTTAGGATGTGGTCACCCGTGCTTAAATCCTTGTAAAGAGCCTTGTACGAAGTACTGTGAAGAACTGGTTGACAAAGTTCTGCCAGGGTGCGGTCACGTTGTGAAGAATATAGCATGTGGCACCAACGTCAACGAATTGAAATGCAAAGAAAGATGTGAAAAAACCCTCTCCTGTGGCCACCGTTGCCAAGACTACTGTTCGCAGGCGTGCACTCCTAAATGCAATGAGCTCAAGAAAATATCGAGGACAGATTGGCCATGTGGACATGAAGTTACTATCGCTTGCTGGGCCACTTCAACAGATTGTACAGCCCCGTGTGGGGGCTTCTTGGAATGCGGCCACCCATGTACTGGGAAGTGTGGTGAGTGTCGTTTGGGACGGCTTCACAAGGGCTGTATGGAGGAATGTCAACGCCATCTGTTGTGCTCTCACGTCTGCAAGGAGCGTTGTAACATTCCATGCCCACCGTGCCCTAGAAGCTGCGAAAATCGTTGCGAGCACAGTGAATGTGACAAAGCGTGCGAAGAGCTATGCACGCCATGTCGTTATCCGTGCTCGTGGGAATGTCGGCATTACAAGTGTTACAAGCGCTGTCATGAAGTATGTGACAGACCGAGATGTGACGTGATATGCGGCAAAATCTTGCCATGCTACCATGTATGTCGCGGTTTGATGTGCGAGGAGTGCATTTGTGCCGTGTGCATGAAAAATGACGACGAATTTGAAGTTACAGATGTATTCTTCGGTGGAGAGGACGAAGAAGATGCCCGGTTTATTAAGCTCCCAGACTGCCAGCACATCTTCGAAGTGTCTGATCTTGACAGGTATTCATAACTTGGTGACGTGAATTTTCGCATTATAGCCCAGAGATGCGAATTGAAAGATCTTAAGCTCATAATAGGTGCTTTGATGGTGAAAACAATGTTTTCTTTCTATTTTTAGAATGTTGCTCGTTAAAATTTTGAAATTTCCAATCAAAAGGATGTATGAATGCAAAGTTTTCATTGCTATTCATGGAGTAAATTTGGTGTTTGATGTTGGGGAAACTAATGTTGGTTTTTCTCCTTTTTTGTGTTTTGGGCATGGCTAAGTGTCTTCCCAATCATTTTGGGCTTCCCTTGTTTTGTGATCCCATAATCCTATTCTTCCTTTCTTTTTTAGATACATGGACATGTCACCAGTTGAAGCGACTGAGGTTCATATGATACAAACGAAAGTGTGTCCTCGCTGTTCGATTCCGATCCGCTCGTGCTTACGATACAGTGACGTCATCAAGCAGCAGATGCTCGACATAGAGAAGGTGAAGATAGAGAAGTGGAAAATATCAAAAATGACAAGTCGTGAGTTGGAAGAGAAAAAGGCTAACCTTGAAAAACGTCTGGAAAGTTTGGAAACAAAGTTTACTGGTGGAAGACGGAAAAAATCGTTGGGAATACTGAAGAACTCTGTTGCTGGACTGCTGAAACATGACGATCAACTCATGGTTTCCATTAAAGAGAATGAAGTCAAGACTGCTCTTATGGAGAACAAAGTGACTTTGATGGAGCGGTTATGTTCGATGCACGTGAAAATGAAGGCGAACCTCAGCAAGATCTCGATGGAGATCCTCAAAGAGAATAAGCTACAGAGTAAGTCCGTTTCCATAATTAAAGAAGTTTCTTCGCCGTTTGAATAATTTACCAAAAAGTACGAAAAACTCACATGAAATGAAAGAAATAACAACATTCCCTCCTCCCTCCCTCCCTCAATTATTTGAAACTCTTTAGGGGGTAGTGTCGATCTGCCCAGGTAAAAAAGCTTTGTGTTTGCCGTTTTTCTGAAGCACCAATATGAACACGCCCGGTCACTGTGAAGCAGTACACACCTGATCGACATATTGTAAGCATTGGAAACTGATTTTCTCTTGGACAGGTGAACACGCTAAAAATGAGCTGAGCTATCTCGAGAAGCGTTTCATGTCCTTCAGAGTAACGCAGAGGGAACTACAAGACATCAACACAGAATTCTCCAGGCTCAATCTCCAACTCGAATACTGTTTGCTGAGTCATGATGTCAAGAGCCTGGATCTAAAGCTAGACGAAAGTTGCCAGGAGATGTTGACTGAAGTAAAGGAGCTATTGTCCAGCGGTAAACGCATAGGAGACGAGCAACTGGAAAAACTGATGAAAAACATAGAAACTATAAGGTACGTTTTAAAAAACGAAATGCATATTTTTTTCAATGTCTAAACTAATAAAGCATTAACTTACTACTTTTTATTCTTTGTGTGAGGTTCAAAGCTCAGGCTAACATTTCAGAAATCTAAGCTAATAAAGCATTAACCTTACTACTTTTTATTCTTTGTGTAAGGTTCACAGCTAACATTTCAGAACTAGATGTGTATGAAGAGAACCGTTGTATTTACGTTGCCATGCCAGTTTATCGCATGATATTGTAGAGTAGCGCGAATTTGTTTTTGCCTATAAATCAAGCGTCTTTCAAAGCTTGACACAAAACAGCATAACTGCCCCCTATAGTGATTGGTTGTGAGTGCCAGATAAGTTTTAGTTTCACTTCACTTAATTTGTAGAAATTCATCTCGTGTCGCAAATCTTAATGCTAAATCCTTCTTGAGAAACATGCAGTAAACAAGAATATTTTTGTATTCAGAACCCACCCAGTTCTTAAGCCACTGACTCCAGAAGACAAAAAGGAGATCGTGAAAGCAATTGGTCTGTCTAAGGGTCATTGGTTCAAATGTCCTCAAGGACATGTCTACGCAATAGGTGAGTGCGGCGGCGCCATGGAGACAAGCAATTGTCCTGAATGCAAGGCTGTGATTGGTGGAACGCGCCACACACTGGTGGAGGGAAATCAACTGGCTCCTGAGATGGATAATGCGAATTACCCGGCCTGGTCTGAACAAGCAAATTTAGCTAACTATGGAAACTTAGGTGAAATTGAGTGATTTGGTAGAGCTCATTTCGATTAAGTGTCACTCGAAGAAATTAAACCATGTCTATCACCAATAGCCATTCAGAACAAAGTTTAAAAAAAAAGCGCTAGAGGCTCGTGAGAACGCAAAATAAAAGCGCGGGAAATGCGAGTGACTAGTTTAATCAAGTTTTGAATCTTACTGGATCAGAGGTTGGCGCGAGTTTTCTAAACCAATCACAGAGCGGAGTTGAACAAAACCAATGAAATCTCAGATTTCCTCAAACACTCAATTGAAATTGCTCCAAGATGATTATCAGGGATGAATCATCTATTTAAAATATGATATGCTTTGGTTCGTAACTATTGATAGTTATAGGTAAACTAATCTTTTACTGACGATCATGCTTCGGGAATAGATTTTTTTAGTGCTTTGAATATTTTACGATCTGATTCCAATGTCCGTCTGATTTTGACCATAGTTAACAAAACTCGATAGGATCGAGACTCTTGAAGACTCAATCGAGTGCTCCACTGGTTAAATTTTTGTTCTTTTTATGACATGATCCAAGTACATTGATGAAACAAAAATACAGCTCAGATAGCAAAACATCATAGAAAAACTATATCTTACTCAGAAGAATTATGTATCGGAGACCCTTGCCTGGCGGGGGAGGACTTGGGTTGCCCTCGACACTTTTAGGAGATTATTATTATTATTCAGGAGATTAAACCAACCAAGTCTTATGATTCAGAAAGCGAAAAAAGTGCAACCCGAAAAACATGTACCGCATGAATCACTCCATCCTCATCTAACAAAATTTCACTCTTAGTAAAAAAAACAGCTTAGAGCTCAACATGGCAGTCGAGTGGGTACCCTGGGTGTGTCGCAGTGTGACCCCTCTTCTAAAAGATCCACGCTGCGTCCCTGTGTAATGTAAATGTGTGTGTTTAAATTCGTGACGGTTTCTGTTAAGGCAAGGTAACCACATGGACAGTTATTAAATTTGTAGAAATGAGCGAACCATTTCGAGAAAATTAAAACTTTCCTTTTCATCCCAAAATCCAAGATCAAAATCATTTGAGAAGTACCTGATATTGTTAGAGATAGAGTTTGCTGTGAAGGAAGGGTGCTGTGCACATTTGATTTGTTGTTGTTATGAATTTGAGTTGTTGTCGCTTTCACAGAACTGAAAATAACAATGAAATTTACTATCTCGGTTTACATTTTTATTGCGCAAAAGCATCACATATCGACATTCCTATACTAGCAATATGTAGGATGTTTGTCATCATGGACCTGGTTGATGGCCTTATAAAACCTACCACAAGTCTCCCGTAGCTCAAAGGAACTCTCCCGACCGGCCGGGCACGGTCTTAAAATACAAAACGTATTATCTAGATTCCTAAAGACTGCGACAGTAATAAACGAGAGTTTGAGTTGTCTTTGACATAGCCATTCTTAGCGTCTTCCCTGGTCCAACGACCGTGTCGCGTGAAAAGCTGATCAAGAACTCCAGCATTAGCCACAGAAGTGGCTCCTCCAGCTCGAAGACTATGGATACTAATTTTAGAAACATCTGTGAGTTCTCTTAAAGCTTCTTTTATAACTTCTCTGATAATGAAAGCAAATATGAGTCGTAAATACTTTATCAGCTCGTAAAAGAAGGAAAACCAAGAAAATAACATGACAAAATACCTAAAAAGAAAAAAAAAAAAAAAACAGGTGAGAGGGAGTACATCCAGAGAGAATACCAAGAGAAATAATTTACATACCACATACTCTTACCAAATCCCTTGATAGTTCATAACGACGAGAGCATATTTTTCCGCTAAGTTTTTAAAAAAAATGCGGAAAAATTCATTTCTCGTCAAAATTCTCTAGCACCACCATAGCCGTACTTGACAACAACAGAAAAAGCATAACACATTTGGTATCCCGTGTTCACCTGTGGCGGCACGGTCCAAGAGTACAAAGAGAGCAAAAAAGTAAACAAGCTAGTCTGATTAAAAGAGAAAATTAACGATCAAAGTGAACTCTCAAAGTTCTCATCCTGAACTTCAAGTCTTCTATTACACCTGACAGGTATGAAGGCTTCTTTAAGTGACGGAAGTTCCATCCAGTCAACAATTAATTCAGCAAAACAATTTCCATCTGACGAGTCATTGGCCACAAGGTGGCAGAATGCCACAATGGAACAATGAAGGACCCTGACACCTTACGCACGGGTAGTAAAACGCGCAAAATTAGACAGATAAGTCGGGGGGGACTCTCATATGAAACAGACGGGGATGCTCGTCGGAAATTTTAAATTTAACCCGTAAAGGAGACCATCTGGGCGTGGCTTGAGTAAATTTTGACCGCTAAAAGACACCGCTCATGTTCATGCTGTGTCTCTTTGGCACTTGGTAAAATAGAAAACTAGTTAATGTTGAGGTAATACGGTAAACAAAACAAGTTAAAAAGAAAGTTTTACTTCTGTTTCTCTTCGCGTAATTCTGTATTTCTTCACGAAACCCTAAACGAGACCTTGGCAGCTTAAAGTATTGGCGCTTTGCCAGGAACACCCTAAGCGAGACCAAAATCCAAAATTTACACCCCTAAACGACACGAGGAGCATCCCCGTCTGTTTCATATGGGAGTCCCCCCCTCGGGAGATAGGTGGACAAGCAGAGCTATTTTCCCGGCCCAATTCATAACAAAGGCATCGATGCCTTCAGATCCTGGGGTCCAAAATCTGGAAATAAAACGAGGAAGTTTTAGCATTCGTATGATTTGCGAAGTGATCTATGGAATGGAGGGCCCAAACTGAGTCCATCAGGTGAAACGAGAGAGGCGAAAAGCCCCAATCGTCTGCGTCATGACTACGACTGAGAAACTCAGCCAGGTCATTCTGAGATCTCGGGATCCATTCCATCTAAATTGATATGCCATGGTTGCAACAGATGTTAAATATCGACAAAGCTTCGGACTGCAGATGACCTTTACTACTTCCAGACGAAATAATTCAAGGTACGTTTTGATTTTCTGTAAACTATTTAACAGTTAAATCGGACAATTAGTTAACCAAAGAAAGTAGAACAAATTTAACAGCCAAAATTTCCATAAAGATGGAGCTAGAACACATTTCATCGTCGATCCAAGCACCGGAAACTAAATTCTGGCCGCATTGCACATAAAAATAACCACCGAAAGCAGTGTCATTAGCATCGGAATAAACGATACCAAAGGCGCTAGATTTAGGTGACATAATTTTCCCGTTGACAGCGTCAACATTGTTTAACCAAAAAACAAACTCACTAAAAAATCTCTAGGGAAATTTTTCTCAGCCGATCCCACGAGGTCCTGCGCTCAATATCTGCAAAGCAATTCCTTGTAAAAAAACTGGTCATATTGCCTACTGCATTTGCCTTACATACACACATCTACTTTATTTCAGCACGGTGATAGTTGAAGCTAACGCTTATGGGGTCATGCATCTAAGTCTAAAGTACAATTACACATAATACAATGATACAATGATAAGTTTACAATAATTTACGGTTGTAATACCCTTAGGACTAAGTGCTAAAAATATATAAAATCATTGTTACTGAAGTTGACAGCTGAGGCATATGTTGCTTTGAAATGGAAATCTCTTTGTACTTGTATTTTACTCAGTCTGGAGTCTAAAGACCAACGTTCAGCATGAGTCATGTCCGGACGCCTGGATGCAATTGCATTCCAGAGGATGGCGCCCCTGTAACTGACAGACTGTTTCTAGAGATTGATACCTAGGAATAATGATATTTTCTGATCTTCTTAACGAGTACTCGGTGTGTTGTCACTTAGTAGTACAGGAAGTCTATCGTAGTAAGCATCAGGCATCAGCTTGAACAGTCTGATCTCATAAATATAAGCTAAGGAATGCCATTTGGCTATCCGCTTAAGTGCGTGTTGGTAAGAAATACTATTCCCTAAGTTATATATTGGCTTCGCAGCTCGGCCGTGGAGTTTATCGATTGACCTAAATAGCTCAAAGTAACTGCAGTTTGCCCATGTCACAAGGCTGTAGGTGATTAAAGGCAGAATAACACCAAAGTAGAATTGTTCCAAAACCGCTCATCGGTTTTCTTAGTAGATTGAGTTTATTAGCAAAGCTCTTTTTCACTTCAGATAGGTGTGGTGACCATGTTAGCCTATGGTCCGACCTATAATTAGAGCAAGATTTCCGGCTGAAATGTGACCTTTTCTGAAGACCAGAAGTGAGGAGGGATTTGAGCTTGCGGATTTGGTCCTATGGAATTTGAATTAAGCTTTTCCACAAAATCTAAAACGAATCCCAGAAAAACTGGCTTCTACGTAGGCTCCCAAATTGATTTATTATCGTTAGGTATGAAACCAAATGAAGCAAGATCTTGGCAAACTGAAGCACTCAACACCTTGCCGGGCAACGTTTTCCAAACACGGACTTTTTGCTTCCAAATTCGCATGAAAGCGGAACAATGACTGAAAAGTTTCTAAGAATTGATGCCGAATATGTCTAAAAATAATGGTTTCATTTTACACTTTGTAAAGTGGCTCTCGCCAGGTGGTAGGACGAGTCCATTTTTGCATAATTATCGTAGGGATTGCAGGGCAAACCAGAAATAGAACCTTTATGAATGCCAGAGGCGAAAGAAAATTGTTCCTGTTCATACTTGATAAAAGGTTTCCCCATTCCCCGAAACAGATTGAATCAGATTGGGGATGGTGGTTTTGTTAACCCCAACTTAAAAATGTACGATCGTAATATCAAAATTTCGTCATAGAATTCCCAGAAACCGGAGAGGAACAGAGCTGTTTCTCAGAATCGATGACGGACAAATATTAAAATAATAGACCAATCACATAGCAGAATTCACACATTTTTGACATGCTTAATATTTCCGATCCAATAACTTGGCTGATTTTCGAGAAATTTGCGCAGCTGAAGAGAAATTTGTGGGAATTGAAATAAGCAGAAAATTTTTCCTCGTGAAACATAGTTCACATCAACATGGTTTCGACCATGTTTTGAACTTGTAGTTTAAAGGTAAGCTCCTATTAAACGTTAACGTTGATGATGCTTGCAATTAGAACCTCTTCAGGAATCGCTTGTGGGATGTTAGCATTAAATTCTATTAGAGCCTACAAAACTAAACAACAGTCTTCAAGCAACTAGTTGGTGCGTTCGAAGAAACGTTATTGACACGAGAACAGCCATTGCAGAACTCGTTATTTCTTCAAAATACCAAAATGTGCAGATTAAAATCATATTGCTACGCTGTCTCTAAAAACTAATCGATGACGATTTCTGGCATCTTAACGATGTTTCTTCAGGCAGTTCCTCTTTAGAAAGGATGCTTTTCAACTTGAAAGCTTGACAGAAAAAAAGGATTTCTCTACTCGCAGTTATTGGTTATCGTTTCATAATCTTCGAAAACTTTGTTTGGATTTGATTCAGTTTACATTTTATGAATCACTGGAGCATGAATGCTTCAGGGAACGCATTAATCACAATCGAAGGTGTTCTAGCAACTTCATTTTTATTCGTCCGAACTTTCACGAGAAAATTTCGTGAGAAATTATCGTATTTTTCAAGACTGTTACCGTTTGTGACAGGATAGACTGTAGAAACTATTTTAAGAAGTATCTTTGTTTAGGCTGTCGAAAGTTGTTAGTCAAATAAATTGTTGGAATAAATTTTTTGGTATAAAATCCAAACATCCATTTCGCTAAAATTTGCATTTTTCTATTTTCCACGTCAGAGTTCACGTTCGCAGTGACCTTAAGACAGAGATAGATTGGTATCAGGCAGTCTACTGTGATATCAGAATAAAACTCTATCGGACGATAGAAATAAATCCGCTACATAATCACTCGTAACCATAGCAACATGCGAATGTACGTGATCGTAAAAAACTAACCATCACACAGATTTTCGTTGTCGATCGCCGATAAATTCTGTGATGTCGCTGGTAGCCTTAGATGTTGTTGGATCAAATTTTGTCTTATGATTTTCGTGCGATTGAATCGCTCGAATGATGACAAATAATGTGCCCGCTCTCGATCATCAGTTAAAATATTGCCCGTCTCTGACGGTCCAGTATTAAATCAATTGTGTTCTATACTTTGATTCTACCTTCTAAATGTAATTGTGTATTGCTTTCCAGAAGGGAAGCTCTTCACGGGAATTCGCGATGAATGAAGAACTTTTCATAGTTACACCATCGATTTTTTTCATCTCAGCAGCCGCACCTATTATCGCTTCTGCTTTTTGTCTACAAATACATAAGATAATTCGGCAGAAACATTTCCTGTTTTCATCATAACTACAGAAAGTACTATAAAAGACATGATAGAAATGAGATTGATTCCATATTGCTTTGAGACTTTATTGCAGTCTTTTTGCGGTTCATAAATTTATGTAAGTGCTTATACCGCCCGTTGATGAGAAATGCTGTGAGTTTCAACCAAGTGCTTCGTCTCTCTTTGTCTCAACACTCTTTTGTACTTAATATGATTGTCGTGAATAGTTTTTTGTTCGGCTTTGTTTCCTTAAATTTGAGTCATCTGTGTCCAAAAAAGAAAGTAGGGTCCCCCTGTTTTATAATTCGTTGCTATAAATCAGTGTTTCTGCTTACCTTTTCACTTTCACAAAACAGATGTCACGTTACCATAGTAATTCTCCGAGGGATTTACGAAGTAAGCTCAATGCTTCCTCTGACAATCGGAAGCGAAGGTCCGAACATGTCCCGAGGATCGATGACGCCCCGAAACGAAGACGAACGGTCACCATAGTTAGGGAGGACAAGGATAACACTACTCGGCCTATCAGCTTCAAAGAATTAGAAAAAATCTGCAGAGAACCATCGGCTTTAAAGCTTATCAGCAAAGCGGAGAGGTTCGAGGCGCTATTGACTTCAGAGAAGTTAAGCAACGAAGAAGCGAACCCTGTCTTTCTAAAGCTGGTTATATCTGCTTTTCATCTGCTATGTTCAGGGAACAACCTCATCACCGAAAATGTCGACAGGTTGTTAAGTTCTCCCATTGCGAAGAATTTCATTACGGGGACGGTTCTATCGAGTTTCATCAATGAACTGCCTCATTCTGACCATTGGAAAGACGAAGAAAATCGTGTTTGCACAGTGAGTAATCTGACGGAAATTTTTGTCGCATTTCTTCAGAGATTTGGTAAAGACATAGTTTATAAGCTACCACTGGCACAGCTTAGAACCTCGCTAAATGAGCTGAAAGAGTCAAACCTGGTCCAAGACGTCAATCAGCTAGATGAAAAGATCCAGCAACTGGAGGAATTGAAAAAAGAAGCAATTCGGAGTGCAAAATATACAAGTGATCGGAATTCACAAGGTGAACCACAAGAAAATTTCAGAGAGTTAAGCGTCATTCCTCAAGTACAAGATCTAATTGCCAGACGTTTCCTTCGCGAAAACATCACCGACAGAAGGTTTAAAGACTTGGACCACTATTTAGATGTGCAGTTTCGTCTCTTGAGGGAGGACCTTGTAAAACCTCTTCGTGATGGAATACATCAACTGAAAAAGAGCAGTGTCCTGGAACCTAATCAAGAAAACAAACGCAAACGCGCCAATGATGTTCATGTTTATCATGGCGTCACCATCCAGTTTCCCGTATGTAGAAAAAGAGGCCGAGTTTTTAGAATCAGGTTTGACGCATCTCATCCGAAAGTAGTGCGAGTGAACTGGGAGCGAACTAAGCGACTAAAGTATGGAACACTGCTTTGTCTTTCTGCAGACAACTTTAATACATTGGTATTCGCAACAGTGGAAAATCGAGATCCTGAGGGACTTATAGATGGACTGGTGGAGGTACGTTTCGAAAGCGTTAGCTCGGAGGAAGTGAACCAGTTTGTGAAGAGAAAGGAGGTCTTTGTCATGATAGAGTCTCCAGCCTACTTTGAATCTTACAGACACGTACTTGAAGCCCTCAAGGAGATAAATTCTGAGTTTCCTTTCCAGAAGCAGATCGTGGGGTGCTGCAGGGATGTCGAGCCACCCGAGTATCAAATAAAGAAAGAAAATAACAGCAATTTTAAGTTTAATTTCGATGACGTCTTAGTTACAAAAAGGGAGGCGTATTCAAAACCTTCTGAGTTGATTGAAAAGCAAGATTCCCGATCTGCCATGGAAATTGTTCCGGATGCCTCGGCCAGTGTGGAAGTGGAAAACGCAATCCCTTCAGCTGCAGAAGAACGTAAGTGCACCCCAAACGATTATTGTTGGCCAGACAGGGCGAGCCTCGGGCTCAATGAATCGCAGATGCGCGCATTCAAAATGGCGTTGACCAAAAGGTTTGCCGTAATTCAAGGACCGCCAGGGACTGGGAAGACATACGTTGGTTGGAAGATTGCACGTGTTCTTGTACAGACCCACTCACTCTGGGAAGATAAGGAGAACCAGACACCAATCTTGATGGTGTCCTACACAAATCACGCCTTGGATCAGTTTCTGGAAGGACTTCTTTCAACAACGACAAGTGAGTTATGCTTGATTTATTGATTTTTTTCTTTGAAACCAGCAGCTGGTTGTATAAACTCTGAAAAAAATTCAAGATTTGATGGCAGTAGTAATTATTCTACCTTGTTTAGTAGAACTCAGGAAGGTCATTTTTTTATGACGTCATGGTCTACTGAGCTGTTTCCTATTTTTGTTCTCAGCTAAAATGTGAAAGTTCAGTCGCCACAACGAGTTTCCATCAAGTCAAAATGTAAAGAGCGTTTTTCCCCCACGAATTGTTCGTTTCATATAGTTAGTCGGTAAATACTTTAAATAAAGCTGACCGAGTTGTTCTGTGTCATTTTGTAGATGTTGTTCGTGTTGGTGGCCGTAGCAGAAGTGAGAAACTTGACAGATATTCATTGAAGTATCATCAGAGATTAATGCGTTCGCAAGAAGTAGTTCCAGATGAAATTTACAGAGCCAGAATACACTCTGAGAAGGACACTCATCGGCAAAAACGTTTCTCCGAAAGTTCTCTCAAGATTTTAAGTACTTTAAAGACAAGCGTGGTGTCCATGAAAGTCCTAGGTCATCGCGATTATGCGCTGAGAGCCCATTACTCACAACTTTTGGAAGAAGGTGGACCAGAATCAATTAACGAAGCTCTTCTTGACTGGCTGCAAATCGAAAGACAAGATCAACATGAAGAGGAATTACTTCCTTATGGCGACTACGAGGAAGAAGAGTATCATTGTTATGGCTACGGGGTAGCTTTTGACAATGAACCCTTTGACGACAAAGACCTTAGGGAGATTCCTTCTGAAATAGCAATCCTCTCAGCTGAAGAGGCTGCCGACCATATGGAAGTAAGACGAAATCTTTTGAGTAGAGAGCTTATGTCAGAGGACGAGGAGATGCATGTTCGTGATATTTACCGGTTGGGAACAGAAGATCGCTGGAGACTTTACAGGCTGTGGAGAAAGAGGGCGGAGGAACATCATAACGAGCTCTTTCTTACTAGGCAAGGCGAGTATGAACAAGCCATTGAAAGAGAGCGGGAGATCACCAAACTGGAAGAATACGAAATTCTACGCAAGGCACGTGTCATTGGCATGACGACCACGTGTGCTGCAAAATACCGTAGCATCCTCACGGAGATCGGCCCCAGGATCGTCATAGTCGAAGAGGCCGCTGAAGTACTGGAGGCTCACATTATTGCGTCATTGACGCCGGGCTGTCAGCATTTGATTTTGATTGGAGATCATAAACAACTAAGACCCACCCCCGCAGTCCATGAATTAGCCAAGAAGTTCAAGCTGGATGTGTCCCTCTTTGAGCGAATGGTAAATGTTGGAGTGCAATGCGAGATGCTCAATGTACAGCACCGTATGAGACCTGAAATCGCCGCCTTGATGAAACACATTTATGACAATCTTGAGAATCACAAGTCTGTGGAGGAATACGAAGATGTCAAAGGAATCAAGAAGAACATGTTTTTCATCAACCACAACCACATGGAAGAGTCAAGTGATCAGTTGCATAGCCATGTCAATAAACACGAAGCCAAGTTTTTAGTCGCGCTCTGTCGTTATTTATTACAGCAAGGATACGAAGCCCATCAAATTACCCTACTGACAACCTACATGGGACAGATGTTCGCTCTCAAAGATTGCCTTCAGGGAGAAGAGGAGGATTCCCTGCTTAGAGGCGTCCGTCCAACGACAGTTGACAACTTCCAAGGTGAAGAGAACGACATCATCCTTCTGTCACTTGTGCGCAGTAACAAAGACGAGAAAATCGGATTCCTTAAGATTGTCAACCGCGCATGCGTTGCTCTCTCGCGTGCAAGAAAGGGTCTCTTCTGCATAGGAAATTTTGGCCTTCTCTCCAAACACAGTGACATTTGGAAGAAAATTGTTGCAGATTTGAAAGCTAGTACCAGTATTGGAAACGCCTTGCCCCTTGTTTGCCAAATCCACAAAGACGAAGTCAGCGTTGCAACTGCCCAAGATTTTAACACAAACGTTCCCATGGGAGGATGTCAGCAACCATGTGGGGTGCGTCTGAAATGCGGTCATGCCTGCCCGCTGAAATGTCATCCTTATGATAAAGGCCACCGGGAATTTCGCTGTGAAAAACCGTGTGAAAAGAAAAGGGAAAGATGTGGCCATTCGTGCCCTAAGCGTTGCGGAGAAGTCTGTGAACAACTTTGTGATATAATGGTTGAGAAAGAGTTGCCGATCTGTGGTCACACTACAAAGGTGAGATGTGACACTAGTCCAGAGATGATGAAATGCAAAAAAAGATGTGAGAGAGTCCTTCCCTGTGCTCACAGGTGTCAACGCAAATGTACAGAAAGCTGCACAGAGAAATGCCAAGAGCTTGTCAAGAGGACAGATTGGCCTTGTGGACATGAAGTCACTATTGCCTGCTCAGCAACTCTTGCTGATTGTCCAGTTCCTTGCGGAACCACGTTGGAATGTGGTCACCCGTGTTCTGGAACTTGTGGCGAGTGTCGCATGGGTCGCATTCACAAACAGTGCAAGCTGAGGTGCGGTCGTGTCCAGATTTGTTCCCATTCGTGCAAGTCCTTGTGTAGAGAGTCGTGTCCGCCGTGTATCATGATGTGTGAAAACAAGTGCCAGCACAATCCATGCCCGAATAGATGCGGAGAGCTGTGTATACCTTGCCGCGAGGAATGCCCCTGGAAGTGTTCTCATCACGCTTGTACCAAGAAGTGCAGTGAGATGTGTGACAGACCAAGATGTAATGTACCATGCTACCGATTCATACCAGAATGTGGCCACGTTTGCTGTGGTTTGGAGTGCGAAAAAGAGTGCATCTGTGCTGAGTGTACTCCAGTAAGAGAGATCATCTTCGGGACGGAGGAGGACGAAAATGCTCGGTTCATCAGGCTTCCAGATTGTCAGCATATCTTTGAAGTAACTGGCCTGGATAGGTATGAACTAACAGTAATATCTCCGTCTACTCACTTGCGCGACTTACACTTGTCGAGGCGTCAAAAATGAAGGTGATGATAGATGTATCGTATGTGTTAGCTTTGTCGCTCCTTTTTTCGGTTAGGAATATCATCTGTCGATACTAGTCTATATAACATAGTGCGCATCGTCTTATTGCTCAAGTGAGTTTCCAAGCAGATGCTTTAGCAGGATACAGAACCTGCGTGTTACTAGTAATGTCATAAATGCAATAGAACGCATTTTTCCCGATTTTATGTCGTGTTAAAGCCACTTAGGATGTTGGGAGGACATTTGCCTTCGGCTCGTGGTTTATAAGCTTTCCCCGTGTTCTCCCAACATCCGCGTGGCTTTATCACGTTATATAGCCCGTAAAAATGTGTTCTATTGCTTAAACAGAGGTGGTATGGTAGGGTAGTGCTATGCAGCATATTAATGCCAGCTATGTTTTGTGTTGTCTCTCTCTAGAGTGAGGGTGCATCATAAAATTGTATGAAATTGTCTTCTCGTTTATAGATGGATGGACGGAGATGATGACGTGATTGGGCGAAAGCAGTGTCCGCAATGTAAGACCCCAGTTCAAACGTGCCTGCGATATGGAAATGTTATCAAACAGCAGCTACACGATATTGAGAGAGTGAAAGCAAAAATGTTGGGAAACAAGACGGAATTGAACAGCAAGAAAATGATCCTACACGGTCGTGCTATTGTTTTATTGGAGAAATTGAGACTTGATGGAACACCGTTTTCTCGAAAAGTCACAGCCTATTTGGAAAAACGAAAAGACAGAATACGGCAATCAATGAAGTCTGAAACGATAGCCGCGATCATTGAAAACCAGTTGATGCTGATTCACCGTTTGTGCTCGACAGGAAAGAAAATGCAAAGCGTTCTAGGAATGGCGTCGCCAGAGGACAGCTCTGAAAAGAAGTTGCAGCGTAAGTTGAGATTATAACCCAAATGCATTTTACGTATTTGGTCAATGAGCTTAATGTATTTGAGAGAATTCAAGCTCTGCAACTTCACTCAATTTTACCTGTAGCTTCCAAAAACCTTACCAAGTACGTCGGTTTTATCAACAGGCCAGCAGTTTACCGAGGAACTGAATTACCTTGAGAAACGGCTTCTGTCTGACCGGGTAGGGCAGTTAGAGCTACAAGACATCAACACAGAATTCTCCAGATTCAATCTTCAACTGGAGATGTATTTGCTGAACCGCGACATCACGAGCCTGGAGCTAGAGTTAGACGAACCTTCCTGCCAAATGAAGACTGCAATACAAAAGGAACTGTCCAGCGGTCAACGCATAGCAGACGAAGAACTGGATAAACTTATGCATGATATTGCAACCATAAGGTATGTTTAAAAACCTGGAAGGAAATTTCTTCAAACATTAGAATTTCCAATAAAAAAGTAACTTTTTTCTCCAGCAGCACGTACTTTTGTGAGGATCGCTAGAGCTTAATGACTGGAAAGATTGTTGAAGATGTTCGGCGATCTCCGAACCTTGTCGTGCTCAACCACAAAAGTTGTGTTTAAAGAGAATCAGTTTGCACTTATTATGTACTTATTTGCTGAGAAGGAGGGCCGGACGGGAAAATATTGTAACATTTTTGTCGTCCTTGTCAAGGTATATTTTAGACTTAATGTTACACATACGCAGGCTTTATCGTGAGGATACAAGTACTTATCAAAAAGAGTGGACCGTTTATTTAAACCTCTCACTCCCAAGATCTCATTAGCAATTCTTCTTACTGTCTGCCATACAGTTCTTATGATGTTAGTAAAATAAAATATAAAATAAGATTGTGAAATTATATTGCGCGGTTTCCATGACGGGATAATCAACTGCGCATAACTGCGCAGTTTAGATAATTTGGTATTAGATCAACTGATGATTCCCTGATTTTGTTTTTTCCTCATTCTCATTACTTGTCTGCTTGATATTGTATTGATATTGTAAGGAGAAATTCTGTCTTGGTCGCTCATGGGTGTTAAAAGGTTAAACAAAGTTTATCCGTTGTTTTAATAAAACCACGTTCTAAACGATCTTGAATTTAGCTGAATCTTTTATCTGAACATTTGATCGTGAACACTGTCAAGAGGACGAAAAGCTAGCAGTGGAAGGACAATTATTTATTATCAACAACCCTCTTATAGAGAATACCTTAGGCCCACTAATTGCGTGAAACCGCGGTTTACATTAGACCTCTCTTAAATAATCGGCCGAGTGTGTTTGAACTAATTTTCAAGTGATTTGAATATGTTGTAGTTCAATTTTATCCTTGGTTCAAATTTTATTTTCCTTTGTTTCAAACTCATTATCATGCATTAACCTGACCGAGAACAAAGGAAAATAAAATTTAAACCAAGGATAAAATTGAACGACAACAAATATATCAACAAAGTTGAAATGGCCACCGTTACGATTATAAAAGCTGACGTTTCGAGCGTTAGCCCTTCGTCGGAGCGAATAGAGGAATTGTGGGTCGTGTGTGCTTTTAAAGGCAGAAAAAGGAGCTACGTTATTGGTGGGAACATGGCAACGAGAACATTCGTGTTTTTCTCGTTGCCATGTTCCCACCTATAACGTAGCTCCTTTTTCTGCCTTTAAAAGCACACACGACCCACAATTCCTCTATTCGCTCCGACGAAGGGCTAACGCTCAAAACGTCAGCTTTTATAATCGTAACGGTGGCCAATTTACCATTTCAACTTTGTTGATATATTCAAATTATTTCATTACCCCCACCGACGCAGCCCCAAACAGTTTCTTTAGAAACTATCAGCCTTTATTCAATTGTAATTTTCAAATGGTTGGTTGGGAGTGTAACGGCGTTATTTTGCTTATGTGAGAGGCTATTCTAAGACTAGAGACTGAATACGTAATTGTTTCATGTTTAGGACAACCAATCCCTGCTTTAAACCATTGACGCCAGAAGAAAAAAAACAGATCGTGTCCGCCATGAACCTTAAACCAGGTCATTGGTACAAATGTCCTCAGGGACATATCTACGTCATAACCGAGTGTGGCGGTGCTATGCAGAAAAGCACATGTCCTGATTGCGGATCTGTGATTGGTGGAGAAAATCACACACTGGTAGAGGACAACCAAGTGGCGTCTGAGATGGATGGTGCAAGGTACGCGGCTTGGTCTGAACAGGCGAATTTAGCTAACTATGGAAACTTAGATGAAATAGTTTGACTTTTTTATGCTGACAAAGCTCATTTAGATTGAAAAGAAGACCGTGTTTATCACTATAGCCGTTCAAAACAAAGGGAAACAAAAAGGCTAGAAATATAATTCCAGATCGCCTCTGACACTCAATTGGAATTGAATCATTTATAGAACAATGTTATTGCTTCAAATTACAGCTATAGATATAGTGATAGGCTAAGAAATGTTTTTTAATGACGGAAATGTTTCAGTAATAGATTTTACTTGGTAACTTGTATGGAATATTTTACGCCCTGACTTCAAAGCTCGTCTGCTTTTGACCGTAAGGAACAAAACTGGATGTGGTTATGTGCAACAGCTTGTTATTATAGTCTTTTTTCTCCTTATCTTTTTCTACGTATAATAATCAAGGCCCTCTAATGAAAAGATGAGAAATTTACCATCTCGATTCACACTGATGATCATTGCGCAAAAGCATCCCACATCGACATTCCTATCCTAGCATTATACAGAAAGTTTGTTACCATGGACCTGGTTAACAACTTAGCCTAGCATGAGTCCCCTGTAGCTAGGCGGTAGAGTGTCCGATGTACAAATTGGAAGGTCGTAGGCTTTTTATTCCTAGATATCCTTGAGTCATTGATCTTCCAACAATAAAATTTTCTGCCTGTAATGAAACGTCATTTCAAAAAGTATAGCCACGAATTTAGTCAGTGAAAGTAAGCTTACTAGTACGAAAACATTTAGTTACACTTGATTAAATGAGCACAATGGGGTAATTTCTATGGTATTGTGTACCCTAGCAATGAAGAAAGATTTAAAAACTTCCAGCCATAAAATAAAATATACGTATAAAAGGTTGCAATTTTTTTTTTATTCTACAAATTTTCCTAGAAAATCCCCCCTTATGATTAATTCATAAATGAGACTTAAAAAGCACTGCCTAGCCCAGGGAAGCAGTGCCTAACCCCACCCCCGATAAGCTACGTGTCCTTCATACTAAAACTCTATTCTATCCACTTGCATACCAATACAAAGCTAACCCTAACCCTAACACTAAGCCAGGATTTTCTCGGCCCACAAAAGAGCTGTAACTTTGACACTTGCACACAATACACAGCTAATCACCAAGCTCTCTCTAACACGCTATGAAGTGTCCCGGAATTCTTCCCTGTGACAAAGATATACACCCATGAATATTGAAACAATAGAAATACGTAAATGAGTTTTTGTTTAAACCGGAAGAACAACTAGCTAAAACGAGCATTCAAACTCAAATTAAAATTCTATTGCTTTGATATTCTGAGAAGATTTTCTCGGCCCACAAAAGAGTGAAGAATTCATCCTTGTAACGAATATGTACACCCATGATTATTGAAACAATAGAAATTCGCTAAAGCGTCTCTGAATATTAAAACAATAGAAATTCGTTGATGAGGTCTTGGTTCATCTTAAAAGAACCGCTGGCAAAATGCTATAATTTTAATATTCAGAGAGGATTTTCTCGGTTCACCAAAGAGCTGTAGCTTTGACACTTGCACACAATACACAGCAAATCCCGCCCTTTCTAATGAGCTATAAATATTTCAGGAATTCCCCTTTTTCACAAATATATAAACGTATTAACAAAATTCTATTGTTTTAATATTCAGAAAGGATTTTCTCGGCCCACAAATGAGCTGTAGCTTTAACACTAGGCACGGTTAATCACGTTCTTTCTAACAAGCTATAAACTGTCCTGGAATTCCCCCTTTTTAGCTCGTTTTAGCTAGTGGTTCTTCCAGTTTAACCAAAAGCTCATCAACCAATTTCTATTGTTTAATTATTCATACGATTGTATCTCCGCGAAAAAGGAGCAAGCCTAAACAACTTAAAATTCGTTAGAAATAGCATAATTAGCCATGTGCTGTGTGCAAGTGTCATGCAAAGCCACAGCTGTTTCATGGGCTGAGAAAATCCTCTCTGAATATTAGAACAATATAATTTTGTTCATGCGTTTACATCTCTGCGAAAAAAGGGGAATTCCTGGACAATTTATAGCTCGTTAGAAAGAACGTGATTGGTTGCGTATTATGTGCAAGTGTCAAATCTACAGCTCTATTATGGGCCGAGAAAAGCCACTCTGAATATTAAAACAGTAGAAATTTGCTGCTAGTTCTTCCCGATGAACCAAAAGCTTATTATCGAATTTCTATTGTTTTAATATTCAGAGAGGATTTTCTTGGCCTACAGAGGAGCTGTAGCTTTGAAATAAGCACACAATACAGAGCTAATCGCGCTCATTCTAACGAGCTACAAATTTTTTTATATTTAATATATAAACGCCTATGGGCCGAGAAAGTCAACTCTGAGTATTAAAACAATAGCATTTTGCTAGTACACCATACTTCTTCCAGATGAACCAAAAGCTCATTACCAAATTTCTATTGTTTTAATATTCAGAGAGGATTTTCTTGGCCTACAGAGGAGCTGTAGCTTTAAGATAAGCACACAATACAGAGCTAATCGCGCTCATTCTAACGAGCTAGAAATTATTTCATATTTGATATATAAACGCATGTGAGCCGAGAAAATTCTCTCTGAGTATTAAAACAATAGCATTTTGCTTGTACATCATAGTTCTTCCAGATGAACCAAAAGCTCATTATCAAATTTCTATTGTTTTGATATTCAGAGAGGATTTTCTCGGCCCACAAAAGAGCTGTAGCTTTGAAATAAGCACACAATACAGAGCTAATCGCGCTCATTCTAACGAGCTAGAAATTATTTTATATTTAATACATAAACGCCTTTGGGCCGAGAAAATCCTCTCTGAGTATTAAAACTATAGCATTTTGCTAGTACATCATAGTTCTTCCAGATGAACCAAAAGCTCATTAATGAATTTCTATTGTTTTAATTACCGAAGTGTCAAAGCTACAGCTCTTTTATGGGCCGAGAAAATCCTCTCTGAATATTAAAACAATAGAAATTCGTCAATGAGGTTTTGGTTCATCTGGAAGAACTACTAGCAAAATGCTATTGTTTTAATACTCAGAGAGGATTTTCTCGGCCCACATGCGTTTATATATCAAATATTAAATAATTTCTATCTCGTTAGAATGAGCGCGATTAGCTCTGTGATGTGTGCTTGTTTCAAAGCTACAGCTCCTCTGATCTGTGGGCCGAAAAAATCCTCTCTGAATATCAAAACAATAGAAATTTGTTAATTAGCTTTTGGTTCATCTGGAAGAACCAGCAGCAAAATGCTGTTGTTTTGCTATTCAGAGAGGATTCTAGGCGTAGATAAAGGAATTCCTGGACAATTTATAGCTCGTTAGAAAGAGCGTAATCAGCTGTGTAATGTGTGCAAGTGTTATGCCACACCGTTTTTGTGCGTCGAGAATATTCTCTCTGAATATAAAAACAACAGAAATTCGTCAAAGAGCTTTGGGTAACTCGGATGAACCACAAGCTAAAACAAGCTTTCACCTTGAAAAAGGGGAATTCCTGGACGATTTAAAGCTTGTTGAAAAGAACTCTCTGAATATTAAACCAATAGCATTTTGTTCATGCGTTTACATATCTGCGAAAAAGGGGAATTCTTAGACAATTTATAGCTTGTTTGAAGGAGCGGGATTAGTTGCGTATTGTTTGCAAGTGACGAAGCTACAGCTTTTTTATAAGCCGAGAAAAGCCACTCTGAATATTAAAACAATAGAAATTCATTAATGAGGTCTTGGTTCATCTGGAAAAACCACTAGTAAAATGCTATTGTTTTAATGTTCAGAGAGGATTTTCCCAGCCCACAAAAGAGCTGTAGTTTTGACACTTGCACACAATACACAGCTAATCACGCTCGTTCTAACGCGTTATCGAGTGTTCCAGAATCCCTCCTTATATAGAAGATATACACCCATGAATATTGAAACATAGGATATCACTAATGAGCTTTTGGTGACCTTTGAAGGCGATTTTCTTGACTCAAAAGGGAAACAATCAAACTGCAGCAAAAATTGAGACGTTGAGGAATTTAAAAGGGAAAAGGCAGAGCAAGAAAGAATCAGGAAAATGTCTTTAACACAAAGTACTTCTTTGGGGAAGAATTTAATATTTCTCATTTACAGTTCTATCGTTCTATTATTAACTGAAGTTCTATTTACTGCAGTTCGTTGATGGTAAAAGGACTGTATCGAGGTAAGTTTGTTAAATATGACTGATTACTAAAAGAACACAGAGATGACCCCCTCGACTGAAATGGGTTAGAGGAATAACTTGTACTGTTCCTTCACACTGCGAGCAAACTAAGCAAATTTTCCTCTAACTACAATATAAGCTACTCCATCCAATTCTAAAAGAATGCAGCCTAAAGCTTACTTCTGGCTCCTTATCTTCTATTAATTCCTTCAGAGTGTAGTAAAACCAAAACCAAATTTATCTCAACGACCAATCACAACGAAGTAAAATATCTCAAGGAGTTGATTAGATCTCAAGGTAAAAACCAGCAAACGCCCAAAAGCGCGGGAAAACACACGTGACCAAGTCGTGACTGTTTTCAGTGCTGCATCTGATTGGTTGAGATAGTAGCACGATTTTTTTGAACCAATCAGAATCCCGGTTATATTAGACACTCAATTGAACATTGCTCTTACTCTGACCTGTTAATTATTCTATCAAAGAGTTTACCTACATCTCTGCAACATCTTGTGGTACGTACTTTTTAAAGTTTCAATCAGAAATACATATAATAGCTGTACAGAAATTAACACGAACAATAATTGTTACATAAAGAGACTTAAACTAGCAGTATTACCGAGATGACTGTCAATCTGAGAATGAAACGGACTCTAGCCTCTTTTGCTAAAATAAAAAATATTTAAACATTTGATAACAAGGGTATAAATGAATATGAACATGGTAAATGCTCCATTAAACACTTAGGAGTCGTTTTTCGGTAGTCTTCAACCCCCAATAGAGGTTTTGCACAGCAGCAATGTTGGATGGCAGGAACAATGAAAATATTTTGCATAAGAAAGAATTTTTTTCCCATGGGAAAATTAATATATTGTTCCTGCCATCCAACATGGCTGCTGTGCAAAACCTCTATAAGTTTTTTTTTTCCCGTTGCTGTTATTATTTGTTTACGTGTCAACAAACAAGAATGTGGTACTCATAGTTTTGCAAATCAAACAAAGATAATTTCAGAAAACGAAACTTATTGTACAAGATTTTCAGCTAAGACTTTAAAATATTAACGATACTTTCGAGAAACACACCCCGATTCCCCCAGACCTAGAGTTTATGGGGGCATCTCATTTGAACGATTCCTTTATTACGAGCTGTCTACAGAGCACCTTTTAATCAAATGTCGTAAATCCAAAACTTTGTACTCACAACGACCAATCAGAAAAAGGAAAATACCTTAAAGAGCCAATGAGAGCAAAACTAACTAAAGCGCGGAAAAACGCGGGCGACACTGTCATGATCGGGTTTAGCTTTGCATCTGATTGGTTGAGAGAGTGAAGCCAGTTTTCAGGACCGCTCAAAAATGCGAAGAAAAGCAAAAACAAAGAAATCCCGGGTTACTTTCGACAATCGATTCAAATTCATTCTGTTGGCGTGTGTTTAGTGTTACTTTAAAAAAAGGCATTAAAAGTACACTACTGCTAAGTTAATACTGTTAGAATTACATATGATAATTTATGCTGTTCATGAATTATCTATGACACGTTATCTACCGTTTATGTATTAGTTCTGTTCGGTTCTATCCCTGTTTTGGTTCATGTTCATTTATTTCGCACTTTATAACTTACTTCAGAATAAATCTAGTCTTTTAACAAATACCCCCAATTTTCCTCCTGGTAAATCAATTGCTTCCTCATGCCCACAATAAAAAAATTTCAAGGGCTTACGAACGGCAAGCAACAGAGTTTTGGTAAATAACACTTGAGTAAAACACATTGATTACAACCAAAGGCTTGCTAGCTATGTTACAAAGCAGCGGAGGACGCTACCAGTATCGTGCACGTCACCCAAAACCCCAGAAGAAGCAGCTTTTTAATTGCTGGTAACAATACAATAGAACAAATTTTAGAAACAGATGTGGCAAACCAACAGTTAGCCCGCTATAGCTCTACTATAAGACTATTTTAAAGATAGATAACTGATACCTACAAGGAGCGCAGCAAGAAAACAAATTTCTGCCTTAGCGCCTATCGCCACAAATTATTTTTGGTTCTGCACCTCGTTAGTCAAGGCATTAGCAGACCTTCTCAAGGACTGCAGTGGAGTTGAAACAAAAAAAAAGTTCATTGTTCCATTAACAATGTTTACATGCCTTGCGCCTCGCACCATCCATCTCACACGCCAATTTGTTTCCTTCCTCCAGTCTGTGATTTGATCCTCCAATCACAGCTCCGCAATCAGGGCACGTGGTTCTGTGTATGGGGCCACCGCACTCACCGACAACATAGGCATGGCCATTGGGACATTTGAACCAATGACCTGTTTTGAAGTTCATGGCTGTTACGATCTGAGTTTTTTCTTCAGGGGTCAACGGCGAGAGAGCAGGGTAGGCCCGCCTGAAATAGAAAAGAAAACTACATCATCCACTTGTAAAGTGCAACTGCATGTCTCAAGAGAAATTGAAAACAAGACTTGTAGACAAATTCTAAGCCGAAACAAACTCAACGTGTGTCCTAGGAAGCGCAAAGGTCCAAAAATCACGACAAACTTTACAGATATATTTGCGCATCTGAAAATCAACAGAAGAACCCGTGAGGTGGCAGCCAAGTAAAGCATAAAGGTTGCTGGGTGAAACAGTCTCAGTGAAAGTTACCCGCACGTTTTATCATTTACTCTAGGTGTAAGTAGGCCGATTAATCAAGGTTCGAACATAAGACCTTGACGCTTGGACAGGTGAGAGTTTGAATTTGAGCTTGTTTTAAAACCATTTATACTCGTCTAGGTAGCTCGCGATCTCTGTTTCAAAGCCACAAGAGCATGGAGGAGGATAAACTCTCCACTATCAACTCCGCTGCTCGTATTTACTTCTCCATCAAAAACACGCAAAACTGCCGGGCACGCCGTCTGACGAACCAGCCCGACCCTTGCAGTCACCCAATGAAGTACTACGCACTTACACACAAAAGAAAAAAGGTTAAGTCACCTGATAGCACCCAACTTTCCCAGGAGCATATCAAGTCTCTCTTCCTTCACAACTCTACCGCTGGACAATTCATCTTGTATCAACGTCATAGTTTCGCGGTAATTCCTCTTAAGATTCATACTCAGGCTCGTGGTATTGTGCCTCAACAAACACAACTCAAGTTGGAGGTTTTGTCGACTGAATTCAACTCTGATATCACGCAGTTCCCTCTCTGTGACTCCTTTAGACATGAAGCGATTCTTCAAATATTCTAAGTCCTTCTGCACAGCTTCATGAAAACAAAAATAAGAAATTCACAAAAAAGACTCCAAATGATTAAAATGTAACCTACTCGAAAATCTATAAATTTTCTAGTTAATAGGTGGTGAGAATACATCTTCTGATCTCTACGGGTTTTTTCCAAGGCACTTATGACTGCCATGTCGGCTTTCGGGAATATTCAAGAAAACGCCCTCTCATGAAGTCCAATCTTCCAAGTGAGTTGGTCCACAAACGGACTGCGATTGGAGTTCCTACGTGCTGATTGGCCGAGAGCTACTTTCAATGGAAGTACTGACAATAGAAAGTCAAATCCTAGGGATCTTTGTCAATGTCTGAGCTACTGCGCAACTGGTTCATTAAAACTTAGTGATAACTTCTACCGTAATGATATTAGCCACAAGACTCAACTGACGTATACATAGGTTGTTAAAAAAGTTTCATAATTTCATACTTACCTGTCAAAAAGATGTCAGCGCTCAGGTTTCGCAGTGCATGGCGGGGAAGACACTGATCTAACTTGTGTCTCATGACACAAAACTTCTCCATAAACATCAGCTGATTTTCTGTTACTGCCGCCACTGTTCCTCTGGTGATTTTGTCCACACTGCGCTCGAGTTTCCTCCACTCCTGCATCTCGAGGTCACCGTAAAAACTCGTTTTTAGGTCTGTGAGACGTTCTTGCAATTTCTGCTTGGTGTGTGTCATCTCGTTCGGATGACCGTGCGTACTTATCTTCACTTTCTCTATGTCGTATAGCTGCTGTTTAATAACGTTGCTATATCGCAGGCTCGTACGGATGGGGGTAAGACAACGAGGACAGGACTTGAGTTTAATTGCGCGATTTTCATCGTCATCCATGTACCTGCAGAGAGGAGTGTGATATTGAATATGGCAAATCCTAAAATTTGTCTTTTTTTAAGTTAACGTGAAAATGTTTTTAGGCCTAACACCAAATTTGTTTTCTCCACCTCTTTTCTTGAGCTCACGGACAAAATTACTTTGTACCAGCGGTATGTTCTCATGTGACACTACGTATTTCGTAGACACGTTGTGGACTGTCTACCAAGTGTACTTAACACCACAGTCGACCAAATTAAACCGCCGACACGACCATTTTACGTAATGCATCCAGTACCTTTTCATAATTGTGTATCCCCTATTCCTTTCAGACCCTAATGGATTTCTTCCATTTCTGAGTAATTAACACAAACCTCTGTCTCTTTTTGCTGTAGTTCAAAGACTGAAAAAGAAAATGAACTCAACTTACTTGTCAAGTCCAGTTACTTCAAATATGTGTCCACAGTCTGATAGTTTGATGAAACTTGCATCGCCTTGGTCTTCGTCACCAAAGAAAATATCTGTAATGCGAGAGCCGTCATTAGTGTCACATAAGGCACAGATACACTGCTCTCCACATAAACCACGGCAGATATGGCGGCGTCTTCCACATTTTATGATTTTGTTGCAGGGTACGTTACACCTTGGCCTGTTGCACAACTCTCCGCACAGTTTATAGCACTTGTGATGTGGACATTCCCACGTGCATTCTTCACTACACGGCACGCACAGCTGACCACACTCTCTTGCGCAGTAGTTGTGCACGCAATGGTTTTCACATGGCCTTGAACAAGGCGGACACGCTGCGATGCAAGATTCTTTACACTCGTGCAAACACACTAACAGACGATCACATCTTTTGTTGCACCGCTTGTGAATTCGTCCCATTCGACATTCTCCACACGTTCCAGAACACTGGTGACCGCATTCCAATATGGATGAGCAACGGAATGGGCATTCGTCTGGCTTAGCAGAACACGCAACTGTCACATCATGTCCGCACGGCCAATCCCGTCTCTTTACGCGTTTTTCGCACTTTTTCGTACATTGTTCTCCACATAAGTTTTGACACTGATGAGCGCACTTTGGAAGATAATTTTCACACTTTTCCCTGCACTTCACCTTTTTCACATCTTGGCCGCACTTCATGGTACTAATGTGCCCACAAAGTGGTAGCATTTTCCGCACCGGAACCGGACATTTCGTTTCACACGCTTCGAAACAAAGTTTGGAGCACTTGTGAGAGCAACCTTTGATGGTTTTACGGCATGGCTCTCCACATTTGTACTTCTCATGTTCGACATCGTCAGGATGACAGAGCTGTTTACATGTATGACCGCACTCCAACCGCACTTTGCATTCACGCTGGCACCCTCCGTTAGGAACGTTTTTCTTAAAATCGCTGGCTAATTTGACGCGGACTTCTGCGTGGTGAATCTGGCAAACCAGTTGCAAGCTGCTGCCAATTCTGCGACTTCCTCCGAGATCTGTTACAATCTTCCGCCAAATGTCACTGTGTTTAAAGAGAAGATCAAAGTTTCCGATGCAGTAGAAACCTTTTTTAGCTCGAGAGAGCGCTACGCATGCGCGGTTAACAATTTTCAGAAATCCGATTTTCTCATCTTTGTTACTGCGCACAAGTGACAGAAGGATAATGTCGTTTTCTTCACCTTGAAAGTTGTCAACTGTCGTCACGCGAACACCTCTGACGGAGTGATCGTTTTCAGCCTTAAGAGATTCTCTAATGGCAAACATTTGTCCCATGTAGGTTGTCAGCAGGGTAATTTGATCGGCTTTGTATCCTTGCTGTAGTAAATATCGACATAGCGCGACTAAAAACTTGGCTTCGTGTTCATTCACATGGCTGTGCGACTGATTGCACGACTCTTCCATGTAATTGTGGTTGATGAAGAACATATTCTTCTTGATTCCTTTGACATCTTCATATTCCTCCACAGACTCGTGATTCTCAAGATCGTCATAAATATGTTTCATCAAGGCGGCGATTTCAGGTCTCATACGATGCTGTACGTTAAGCATCTCACACTGAACTCCAATATTCACCATTCGCTCAAACAGGGACACATCCAGCTTGTACCTCTTGGCTAGATCATGAACTGCGGGGGTGGGTCTCAGTTGCTGATGATCACCGATTAAAATCAAATGCTGACAGCCCGGCGTCAATGAAGTAATAATGTGAGCTTCGAGTACTTCAGCGGCTTCCTCAACGATAACAATTTTGGGGCGAATCCGCTGAAGAATATGGCGCCTCTTGCCGGCGCAGGTGGTTGTCATGCCGATGACACGTGCATTTTTTAGAACGACCAAGTCCTCCTCGTCCCGCAACTCATTCAAGCGAGCCTGGAATTTTTCGAATTCGGGTTGTTTGTCCTGTATTTGTTGCAGATACTTTTTCTCAACTCTCTGGAGCCATAACCTGTATAGCTTCCATCGCTGTTGTTGCGGCAATCCTTGTAAGAAGAATATGCGCTTTTCTTCGTCCTCAGACATAACTTCCACCGCTTGGAGGTTTCTTTGTAGTTGTGAGGGCCTTTTAGAGTCGTTGGTTTCGCATATCAGCACATCTGAAGGCTTGCTCGCCCAGCGTAAATCACCTTCCTCTTCTGGATCGTCTTCATCGGCGAAGGTACGAAACGACACTTGCAGTTGAAAGTCTTCGTTATTAAGATCATAATCATCTCTGTCCCTGAGGTCCTTCGCAGCCATCTGTTTTTCTACACCAAGCCATTGGCAGAAGAAATCGTTCGCGTTCCGTTTATCATGTGTGTAAAATTCTTTCTCAAACCACCGGACGTGGCGCTCTAGCATGAAATCTTTAAGAAGATTAACGGACAGGATTCCCCTTCTTGCAAGCCTCATCACAAGTATGGACAGGTCTAGAGTTCCATCTTCCTTCAGCTTTCTAATTTTCTTGTTCGTCTTTGTTCTTGCTCTGGTAATCCTCCCAGGAATTTCTTTGTTTTCACGAGCTTGTTCGCGAACGAAGTGGAGCATGTTGGGCTCGAGCTTTTCACTTTTAGACCGCCCACCGACACGAACAATCCCTGTGAGGAAGAAAAGTATTTGGAAATTTCATTTCGCTTTAGGGGCCAGTCAATACTTTTTACTTGGTGGGGGGAGGACGGAGGCAGGGGGTGAAAATTTTGGGGGATCACATAGTTTTCAGGGGGAACAGCGGGGGGAACAGCGGGGGGAACAGAGGGGGGTCAGTCAACGCCAACAGAGTATAAAGGAGGAACTACAGAGAATTGACTGCCAATAAACTACGCATAAAAGTCTTAAATAAATCTCAGATAAATATAATACCTCGAGTTACAATGAATAAAAACATGAGCTGTGTGTTGACATATACGTATATACTGAAAATAAAACCTGCTGCGTGTTTATCAAAGAGTATATCTAAAAATTAACCTGTTTATAAAAGAATGTTTAAATCTTTCAGTGTTAATATTGGGTCTTGACTTTATCTTCCGGCGAAGATTGTAACCGGTTTCTTTAAGTTTTGGTAGTAAAAAAATGCAATGGATTATTCTCTTTTTCTGTTCTTCATTAAAAGTTTCTTATTATCCTTCCTTAAAACATCTCGAACTTTCAGTCTCATCGAAGTATAATTTCTTTACAAATAAGAATATCACAGAGCCTTTGAGGCAGAGGGGAAGGATTAGGAAAATCTTACCTTGCATAGGCAGAAGTCCTTCCAGAAACTGATCCAGGGCATGATTCGTGTAAGAAACCATTAAGATTGGTGTCCGCTCATCCTCCTCATCCCAGAGCGAGGCTGTCTCCAAAAGAACACGCGCGATTTTCAAACCCACGAACGTCTTCCCAGTCCCTGGCGGTCCTTGAATCACAGCAAACTTTTTTGTCAGCGCCAGTTGAAATGCTCGCAGCTGTGAATCGTTGAAACCCAAGCTGTCTCGGTAGTAGTACAAATCGAGAGCATTCACAAGATCTTGGCTATCTGTGGACATGTTTTCCTCGTCACTGTAAACCAAATTTTCTCTCTCCGAGGTCAAACGGTGCCGTGCAAATGCAGAATTTCTGTCTCCTATACTGTAATCTTCAACAAACGGGTGCCATTCACTGCTACCATCCATTTCATCTTGTACTATACCACTCATATTGTAGTCGAAGTTAGTTTGATACTTGTGACCTGGAGGACCGATGACTTTCTCACCCTTCACAATGTGCTCTTCGAAGGGTAGGTCTCCGGGTCTTATCTCCTTCAAGCCTTCTAACACGTATCTGTACGCTTCGAAGAAGGCTTTGGATTCGACCATGTCAAATTTCGTCTTGGAATCGATGAATCCATTCAATGTTTCGAGATCCACGTCTTCAAACCGCACATCAAGCTCGCCCAGGCAAAGTTCTTTGGGATCTCGGCTCTCGACTGTCGCGAATAGAGGCGTGTAAAAGTCGTCCATTGCTAGACACAATAGGGAACCATTCTTGAAACGCTTGCTTCTCTCCCAGGGAACTTTCCTCACACTGTGGTGAGATGCGTCAAACCGGATCCTATAAACCATTCCCTTCGCGTGACATACGGGGTACAATACAGTGACGTCACGGTAGAAGTACACGTCCTTGGCGCGTTCTTTGTCCCTAGTACTGCTAGTTTCTAGGCCGCTGCTGTCCCTGCGAAGCTCCATGATAGCTTCCCGTAGCGGTATGATGAAGTCTTCTCGAACAAGCCGAAACTGAACATCTAAGTAATGTTCCAGATCTGTGTAGCCACGCTGGTCGACAACATTGACGCGAAGAAAGGGATTATATGTCATGCTAAGATCTGCAGCCTTTGGGAAAACGCCAAGTTCTCGAAAATTGTGCGGGGGCTCGACCTCTAAATGGTCTTCCTCATCCCAGATAGACATCACTTCTTGATTAATGACTTCTTGCCGCAATTCCTTGACTTGGGAAACTTTTTTTTCCAGCGCACCTGCGTCGTGTAAACGCTTCTTTGCTTTTAATTGCAACACGGTGTTTTCGAGTTCAAACACTGGAACTTCGTGAGCTACTTCATGTCCAAACCTCTGCAGGAAATAGAGAAAGACTTCCGTCAAACTGGAGATCAATTCAGATGATTGGAACTTGTCAAATTCCGATCCTGTATAAGACAGCATTCGGCTGATAAAACCAGACAGTCGTGAACGCATGAAGTTGGTTTCTATCACCAGTCGTAACAACTGTTCAACATGACTTTCGAGTGTATCACGGGAACAACAAAGCTGGTGAAGTACGAAGATCGTAAGCTTCATAACGCCTGGATTTATTTCTGTCTTGGAACTTAGCAACGCTTGGAATCTTTCAGATCTGAAGTCTAATTCCAATATCCTATTTTCATCTGTATCTGCTTTCCATATTTCCTCCAAGGCCTTGTATCTCAAGGGTACCGCCCCCTCCGCACTCTCCTCTCCCCTCATATCAGTTAAGCGTCGTCGTTTGGGCGAAAAACTTCGTGAATCGTGTGACCATTTATCGCTTTCACTCCTTCGCCTTCTTTCTTCAAAACCGTACCCTCGGTTTGTTCCACCAGAATCAGAGGCTTCACTGTATGTTCTCTTGCGATTTCGCCGCATATTAGGAGTTTCTAGTAATGTGAACCTTTTTTTATCGTGAGCAATGTCCTGCTACTCTGTTGACCGACGGGATATAGAAGTCGCTGTTGACAAAATGATTTCAAGGTAAAATACTGGCATTACCATGCTAGCAATGGTCGAAACTAATCGTTAAAGGAATGCAGAAAAACTTAAAATGACAAATTGTTTATTTTAAAAGAAAACGTTACGACATTTGCCACAACACATGTTGACCTCTGATTATTAAAAAAAAAAAAGAATCATAAAAACAAAAACACGATTGCTCTCGCTTTTCGTTTACCCGCAGGAAGCTGCCCTTTTTAAAATGCTTCATATCATCAATAACTTTGAGGAAAAAATACTCACCCAGAGACATTCTGATCCCTAAACATAAAATCGGTTGTCAAAAATATTTAGGTATTGCAGCGAAGAAAATATGAATAAATTTAAGAAACTCTCGCTGCTGATAACAACCTAAACGAACCAAAATCCCTCGTCGTAGATTTTTGAGGCTACATCACAGCTAAGCAACAAACCAGTTTTTCGTTAACAGGCTCAAATGCTTTTATTCAAATCCACACAGCCGATGTGAAAGATAACAAACGTAAAACATCAGCACTCGATCATTTCATTTTCGCATAATTCGTGTACATATCTTTATTTCCAAACATGTAAGCATTAATTATTATCCAAATGTGCTTCATAGGGTACAAATAACGCGCGAGACGATACTTGTACTCCAGAAATATCCGCAAAATTCACCCGCAATGAAATGACAATTTGGCGTGTTGGATAATAAATCTCGTTGTTTGTAATTTGACTCGCCTTACGGGCTCGTCAAAATACGGCACAACTCATAAAAATACTCAGCGATACTACACAACAAAACGTCTAATAAGATATATATATATATATATATATATATATATATATTTGTCACAGACACATGATCAGGCCTTTTCCCCTTGGTTTATATGTTTGGACTCCAGCTCTAAACAATGCCAAAAAAGTTTCCTGCAGAGGAAAACCGACAATTTTATTCAACTCCATGATGTAATCTCAAGGCTTGTCTGCGCCGAATTGTAACCGTTCTGCATAAGTTGTATTTTTACATCACAACGTAATCAATTCTACGCATAAATAAATACCATCTCTACGTACCTTGATCTCACTAAGTGCTGTTGAAAAGAACTTTCTCAGCAAAAGACTGGGAAAATAAAACACATCACCTGTTGTTCACATTTCGTGGAAGCTTCTTCGAGGGAGCAAACCAATTCCGAGAAAAAGCATCCTCCTCGTGATTGGTTGAATGTTCGGATTTGATCACGCAAACGAATCGAATTTCAGTGGCATGATCCAGGAGTCAAATAAACAGAGGATTGTGTGAGGAACGAAGGTAGTTTGTTCGTAAGTAGTTTCTTGAACGCAAAATGTCGAAAGAAACATTTATATACAATAAAAAAAAAGAAAAAAAAAAGCGATCGATCAATTGCGAAAGGATCTGGCGAAACTCTTTCACTACCCTCAGAAGCAACAGGTTTGTTATTTTTTTCAAATAATACTAACCTATTCTGCTAATATGCATAGTTAAATTCAGTTTTTTCTTTTCCTTGTGGGGGATTCTTTTGAGCAGGTATTGATGGCTAACATCGGACAGCATCTAAAATCAGACACTAGTGTCTAAAATCAGACACTAGCGTCTAAAATCAGACACTAGTGTCTAATATCGGACTCTAGTGTCTAAATGAATAAAGGCAGATAGTTTCGAAAGAATAAAGGCTGACAGTTTCGAAGGAAACTGTTTGGGGCTGCGTCGGTGGGAGTAACGAAACAATTTGGATATATCAACAAAGTTGAAATGGTAAATTGGCCACCGTAACGATTACAAAAGCTGACGTTTCGAGCGTGAGCCCTTCGTCGGAGCGAATAGAGGAATTGTGGGTTGTGTGTGGTTTTAAAGGCAGAAAATGGAGCTACGTTATTGGTGGGAACATGGCAACGAGAAAAACAAGAATAAATTAGTGGAATGAAAAGCGTTCGTTGATCCCTGTGGGATTTAGAATGCCGGTTTGAAAGATGAGCTTTTGTGCAAGATTTTTACGGCTTTCCGTGCTACCTAAGTGTAAGGAAAGACCGCAGATTGCCATATGTTGCTTAGAATGATAAGGTAAATTAAAATGTCTAGCGACTGGTTTCGATGTGTCCTTGTCATTCCTTTCCACTTCTCGAAGGTGTTCTCGGAATCGGTCACCTAGTCTTCTCTGATTTCCACCACAAATCAGAGTCAATGTACCAGTTTTTCGATAAACGTGGTTACCCTGTTTCTAACGTTCAAGCGGGTTACCACCGCGCCCAACTTATTGATCGACATTCAGCACTACAAACGTCGAATAAGGAAGATTCCGACCGCATTCCATTCACTCTCACGTTTCACCCTCACAACCACTCAGTTAAATCCATCATTCTTAAAAACTTTAAATTACTTCAAAACGATCCAGAGACAAGCACTATCTCTTCGCAGCCTCCGCTCATTTCATTCAAACGCGACAAAAACATAGGCAATTTTTTGGTCAGAAGTTCTTTTCAGACTAATGACCAACCAGGCACTTAAATGCGCTCGTGCACGATGCAAAACGTGTCCTTTCATTCACAACACTGATAAAATATCGGGACCTAAACGATCCATTAAGATCACCGATCACTTCACGTGCACCTCCGCCAATGTAATCTATTGCATAACTTGCACTTATTGCAAAAAGATATACATCGGCGAAACAGGCAGAAGACTGGGTGACCGATTCCGAGAACATCTTCGAGACGTGGAAAGAAATGACAAGGACACATCGAAACTAGTCGCTAGACATTTTAATTTACCTAATCATTGTAAGCAACATATGGCAATCTGCGGTCTTTCCTTACACTTAGGTAGCACGGAAAGCCGTAAAAATCTTGAACAAAAGCTCATCTTTCAAACCGGCAGTCTAAATCCCACAGGGATCAACGAACGCTTTTCATTCCACTAGTTTATTCTTGTTTTTCTCGTTGCCATGTTCCCACCAATAACGTAGCTCCATTCTCTGCCTTTAAAAGCACACACAACCCACAACTCCTCTCTTCGCTCCGACGAAGGGCTAACGCTCGAAACGTCAGCTTTCGTAATCGTTACGGTGGCCAATTTGCCACTTCAACTTTGTTGATATATCCAAATTATCTAGTGTCTAAAGTCGGACATTAGTGTCTCAAAGGAAACACTACTTTCTAAAATCAGACACTACTGTCTAAAATTGGACAGTGGTGTCCAAAATCGGACACCGGTGCTAAACATCACCCTCTAGTGTCCAAACTCGAACACTAGTGTCTAAAATCGGACTCTGGTGTCTGAGATCGGACACTAGTGTCTAAAATTGGACACTAATGTCTAATATTCGATTTTTCAAGGAAGTAAAAGCCAAGAATATTATTTTCTTACACTAATCAGAGAGTATTTTCTTGAAATGTTCTTTGAGACCAGATATGACAAATGGAAAGCAGAAACTTCTATAAAACTCGTCAGGGGAAAAAATAATATATGTTTTATTGTAGAAAACCTATCGAATGATTCAATAGTTCCTGATATTTATATTTCGACATGATCTTCACGCACTGCGCTGATGTTTATCTCGAAAGCCTCTCAGTATATTTGAGTTTCGGTTAGATTTGAACTGATCCGGCTCGAACAAAGCAGTGAACAAATTAAGAGATTATAATCAACTACACCCCCTATGAAAGCTATTTGCAATCAGGAAAAGTATTTATTTTTTGAAATGCAAAAAAGACCAACATTAGACATCGCGTTACAACAACACAGCGGTCAAACGATTGCGCATGAGCGAATGTTGTTATGTCTAGGTAAATCACCGAGGCACGGTGATTTAAAAGCGAATAATGTTTTTGGTGAAGTTCCAAACAGAATCCTGAGTCTTGATTTTTTTTCTTCCTCAACTTTTGTTTCCTTTCTAAGAAATGGTGTCAGTCTTTGACCAGCTTTGCGTTCCCAAATTTAATCTTAATTTTATGAGGAACTCTGTTACTTATAGGTGCGCTCAACTATAGAATAAGCCTGCAGTAGATGTCAAGCTGGCCGATAATGTTTTTTGAGTCTAAGCTAAGATCAATTCAGCGGTAATATTTATATCTTTAATGTTTTTTTGTTATTTTTAGAATTATTTTTATTCATGTGTACATAGATTATAGATTAGCGGTTATAAATTAATGACAGGAAGATCGTTTCACCGTTACTCTGAGTTTCACGCAGCTTGCACTGCGATCGTTAGACCGTCTGACGATCGCACCGCAAGCTGCGTGAAACTCAGAGTAACGGTGAAACGATCTTCCTGTCATTAAAATTTATAACCGCTATCGAAACGCTCTGCAACCCGCATCGAGCACTTTTTCACAGCCACGACTTCTCCTAGTCTGTTTAGATTATAGATTATATATTTAAATCTTTTTTTACGCGTTCGTTTTGGCACGTTCGTATTTTGAACAAGCGCTTGTGCTCTTAGACGATAACGTGGTTGAATAATTAAATTTATTGTTGTTGTTGTTGTTGTTGTAGATTTCAATGAACATTCCAATTTTCTTTCACTTATTTTGCGAGACAGCGGTTTTTTCTTATGTTTATTCTTTGAAATTTGCGCGGGAAATTGGCGAGCGGCTAGCCAGAATTGATCCCCTTGCGCATCCTCGACGTTTAACCGCTGTGCTCGTCATTCGTAAGAACATACCACTCGCTTTCTGCTTGTGCGTTTTGTGGCGTTCGTTTTGATTCAGCTACAGCCTGCACTGTGCTTTTATGTGCACAGGGAAAAAATGTAACACTTAATGTTAGACCACCAAAAATGATACACGACTACTCGCTTTGAAAAAAACGTCTTAGTACGTTCCTAGTCAAATTAGGTACCCACGAGCTTTGAAATCAAACTAATTGTTGCAAACCTATATCGTATTTTTAACGTTTGCCCTACGCTACGCACGCGAGACGTAAAGCAACAAATTATGGTTGGTTTAGATTAGCCTCTCATGTTACACTGCCAAAAGAGTCTACTGAAGGTATAATTAATTATGTTTAAAACTCAGTTTAAACCTTTCTACGCCTCATCCACCATCATATAATTGTCCATGTTCGCCTGTTCAGACCAGGCCGGGTGTCTTGCACCATCCATCTCAGTAGCTACTTGATTTCCGTCTTCAAGTCTGTGTTGTGCTCCACCAATCACAGCTCCGCATTCATTGCACGTGCTTTTCTCCATGGCGCCACCACACTCCCCTATGGTGTAGGGATGTCCGTTTGGACATTTGAACCAATGACCTTGTTTAAAGCCCATGGCAGACACAATCTCTTGTCTCTCTTCTGGCGTTAATGGCGAAAGACATGGGTACGCTTTTCTGTAATGAACAAAGAGGACATTCATTTATTTTCACCATCTTTGTCATCACTGTCGTTATTTTTTAGTTTTTACGACTTTGCTGTACCTTGCAAGTCACAGATTTCAAGACTGAGTTTCTTGCACCAAAGGCAGTCGAAACAAATCGCACCTCACGGCATCACCTTAGTAACAACTCGGGATTACGCTGCCTACAGGTGACTTAACCAAATGAGAAGATAGCCAGAACAATTGAGGGATTTATAAAAAAAAAGTGCGAAAACGGGAAAAGGCATATGACTTTTCGCATGTTTTTCCAAAAGATTTGAAAAAGTTTGCATTTAGTGCGAAAATAAAATATCTACTCAATTATTCTCTAGTAGCCAATTAAATAGAAAGGAAATCAGAGATGCTTGCTTTCGTTCGTATCTGGTGTAGAAGTGGTCTAAAGCTGTCTACAGAAGAAAATAGAAAAATTTCTACTCCTCCCATTCGTTTGAATGCCACTTCATTACAGTTACCTCAGCCATTTCGTCAGGCTTCCCTGATAGTTTGTCGATGTCTTTTAATACTCCTGGGTGGGTGGGTGGGGAGAAGGAGTCACGTTATGTCTGCTATGGTTGCTTTAAAAACGAAAATTATCATCAGATAACTCACCTGATTCCGGACAACATTTCTAGTAGTTCGTCAAGCCTCTGGGTTTGTATAAGTTTACCGCTGGACAGCTCATCTTGCACATCTTTCAAAAGGCTACCATGCGATTCCATCAGCGTCAAGTTGAGTTTTGTAATGCTGTGTTTCAGAAGACACAGCTCGAATCGCAGATTAATCCTTGTACATTCCACGTTTATGTCGTACAGCTCTCTCTCTGTGACTGTTTCGGACATTGCACGTTTTTTTAAGTATTCCAACTCCTCTTGAAAAGTCAAACCTAACCAATATATTACAAAAAGGGGTAGACTGTCATGATCTGTCATAGTAGTCTTTAATCAAAGCAGGATAATAGGTAAACAGAGTCAAACCCTCAGCCGTCAAAAGCAACCCCCCCCCCCCCCCAGTCCCACTATCCACTTAAATTTCCTTATTGGACATCTTATTACGACTCAAGCCTAAAGGTCAAAACCTTCATCTTTACTTGAGAGGTGTTACAGTCAGCGAGGTATGATCAGTAAGGGAGGGAAGGAAAGAAGGAAAGCTTTCATAGCCAAGTTAAGAATTAGGGGTTACGTTTTAAGAGAAACTGTGGCGCTGCGATGGTTGGAGAATGGAAGGGGATATTACGAGATATTTAGCAAATAAACCCCTTCGGTCGGCTGGAATGTCGGCTGATAATGTCCGCGGCCGAGAGATTGTCCGAAAAATGAATATTTGGCCGAGAAGCGAAGCTTCGAGGGCAGATATGAAATTTTGACAGGTGAACAGGTGTCTCTTGGACAGGTGAACACGCTGAAAATGAGTTGAGCTATCTCGAGAAGCGTTTCATGTCCATCAGAGTAACGCAGAGGGATCTACAAGACATCAACACAGAATTCTCCAGGCTCAATCTCCAACTCGAATACTGTTTACTGAGTCATGATGTCAAGAGCCTGGATCTAAAGCTAGACGAAAGTTGCCAGGAGATGTTGACTGAAGTAAAGGAGCTATTGTCCAGCGGTAAACGCATAGGAGACGAGCAACTGGAAAAACTGATGAAAAACATAGAAACTATAATGTACGTTTTAAAAAACGAAATGCATATTTTTTCAATGTCTAAACTAATAAAGCATTAACTTACTACTTTTTATTCTTTGTGTGAGGTTCAAAGCTCAGGCTAACATTTCAGAAATCTAAGCTAATAAAGCATTAACCTTACTACATTTTATTCTTTGTGTAAGGTTCACAGCTAACATCTCAGAACTAGATGTGTATGAAGAGAACCGTTGTATTTACGTTGCCATGCCAGTTTATCGCATGATACTGTAGAGTAGCGCGAATTTGTTTTTGCCTATAAATCAAGCGTCTTTCAAAGCTTGACACAAAACAGCATAACTGCCCCCTATAGTGATTGGTTGTGAGTGCCAGATAAGTTTTAGTTTCACTTCACTTAATTTGTAGAAATTCATCTCGTGTCGCAAATCTAAATGCTAAATCCTTCTTGAGAAACATGCAGTAAACAAGAATATTTTTGTATTCAGAACCCACCCAGTTCTTAAGCCACTGACTCCAGAAGACAAAAAGGAGATCGTGAAAGCAATTGGTCTGTCTAAGGGTCATTGGTTCAAATGTCCTCAAGGACATGTCTACGCAATAGGTGAATGCGGCGGCGCCATGGAGACAAGCAATTGTCCTGAATGCAAAGCTGTGATTGGTGGAACGCGCCACACACTGGTGGAGGGAAATCAACTGGCTCCTGAGATGGATAATGCGAATTACCCGGCCTGGTCTGAACAAGCAAATTTAGCTAACTATGGAAACTTAGATGAAATTGAGTGATTTGGTAGAGCTCATTTCGATTAAGTGTCACTCGAAGAAATTAAACCATGTCTATCATCAATAGCCATTCAGAACAAAGTTTAAAAAAAAAAGCGCTAGAGGCTCGTAAGAACGCAAAATAAAAGCGCGGGAAATGCGAGTGACTAGTTTAATTAAGTTTTGAATCTTACTGGATCAGAGGTTGGCGCGAGTTTTCTAAACCAATCACAGAGCGGAGTTGAACAAAACCAATGAAATCTCAGATTTCCTCAGACACTCAATTGAAATTGCTCCAAGATGATTATCAGGAATGAATCATCAATTAAAATATGATATGCTTTGGTTCGTAGCTATTGATAGTTATAGGCAAACTAATGTTTTACTGACGGTCATGCTTCGGGAATAGATTTTTTTAGTGCTTTGAATATTTTACGATCTGATTCCAATGTCCGTCTGATTTTGACCATAGTTCACAAAACTTGATAGGATCGAGACTTTTGAAGACTCAATCGAGTGCTCCACTGGTTAAATTTTTGTTCTTTTTATGACATGATCCAAGTACATTGATGAAACAAAAATACAGCTCAGATAGCAAAACATCCTAGAAAAACTATATCTTACTCAGAAGAATTATGTATCGGAGACCCTTGCCTGGGGGGGGGGAGGACTTGGGTTGCCCTCGACACTTTTAGGAGATTGTTATTATTATTCAGGAGATTAAATCAACCAAGTCTTATGATTCAGAAAGCGAAAAAAGTGCAACCCGAAAAATATGTACCGCATGAATCACTCCATCCTCATCTAACAAAATTTCACTCTTAGTAAAAAAACAGCTTAGAGCTCAACATGGCAGTCGAGTGGGTACCCTGGGTGTGTCGCAGTGTGACCCCTCTTCTAAAAGATCCACGCTGCGTCCCTGTGTAATGTAAATGTGTGTGTTTAAATTCGTGACGGTTTCTGTTAAGTCAAGGTAACCACATGGTAAGTTATTAAATTTGTAGAAATGAGCGAACCATTTCGAGAAAATTAAAACTTTCCTTTTCATCCCAAAATCCAAGATCAAAATCATTTGAGAAGTACCTGATATTGTTAGAGATAGAGTTTGCTGTGAGGGAAGGGTGCTGTGTACATTTAATTAGTTGTTGTTATGGATTTGAGTTGTTGTCGCTTTCACAGAACTGAAAATAACAATGAAATTTACTATCTCGGTTTACATTTTTATTGCGCAAAAGCATCACATATCGACATTCCTATACTAGCAATATGTAGGATGTTTGTCATCATGGAGCTGGTTGATGGCCTTATAAAACCTACCACAAGTCTCCCGTAGCTCAAAGGAACTCTCCCGACCTGCCGGGCACGGTCTTAAAATACAAAACGTGTTATCTAGATTCCTAAAGATTGCGACAGTAATAAACGAGAGTTTGAGTTGTCTTTGACATAGCCATTCTTAGCGTCTTCCCTGGTCCAACGACCGTGTCGCGTAAAAAGCTGATCAAGAACTCCAGCATTAGCCACAGAAGTGGCTCCTCCAGCTCGAAGACTATGGATACTAATTTTAGAAACATCTGTGAGTTCTCTTAAAGCTTCTTTTATAACTTCTCTGATAATGAAAGCAAATATGAGTCGTAAATACTTTATCAGCTCGTAAAAGAAGGAAAACAAAGAAAATAACATGACAAAATACCTAAAAAGAAAAAAAAAAAAAAAACAGGTGAGAGGGAGTACATCCAAAGAGAATACCAAGAGAAATAATTTACATACCACATACTCTTACCAAATCCCTTGATAGTTCATAACGACGAGAGCATATTTTTCCGCTAAGTTTTTAAAAAAATGCGGAAAAATTCATTTCTCGTCAAAATTCTCTAGCACCACCATAGCCGTACTTGACAACAACAGAAAAAGCATAACACATTTGCTATCCCGTGTTCACCTGTGGCGGCACGGTCCAAGAGTACAAAGAGAGCAAAAAAGTAAACAAGCTAGTCTGATTAAAAGAGAAAATTAACGATCAAAGTGAACTCTCAAAGTTCTCATCCTGAACTTCAAGTCTTCTATTACACCTGACAGGTATGAAGGCTTCTTTAAGTGACGGAAGTTCCATCCAGTCAACAATTAATTCAGCGAAACAATTTCCATCTGACGAGTCATTGGCCACAAGGTGGCAGAATGCCACAATGGAACAATGAAGGACCCTGACACCTTACGCACAGGTAGTAAAATGCGCAAAATTTAGACATAGGTCCGGGGGGGACTCTCATATGAAACAGACGGGGATGCTCGTCGGAAATTTTAAATTTAACCCGTAAAGGAGACCATCTGGACGTGGCTTGAGTAAATTTTGACCGCTAAAAGACACCGCTCATGTTCATGCATTGTCTCTTTGGCACTTGGTAAAATAGAAAACTAGTTAATGTTGAGGTAATACGGTAAACAAAACAAGTTGAAAAGAAAGTTTTACTTCTGTTTCTCTTCGCGTAATTCTGTATTTCTTCACGAAACCGTAAACGAGACCTTGGCGGCTTAAAGTATTGGCGCTTTGCCTGGAACACCCTAAGCGAGACCAAAATCCAAAATTTACACCCCTAAGCGACACGAGGAGCATCCCCGTCTGTTTCATATGGGAGTCCCCCCCTCGGGAGATAGGTGTACAAGCAGAGCTATTTTCCCGGCCCAATTCATAACAAAGGCATCGATGCCTTCAGATCCTGGAGTCCAAAATCTGGAAATAAAACGAGGAAGTTTTAGCATTCGTATGATTTGCGAAGTGATCTATGGAATGAAGGGCCCAAACTGAGTCAATCAGGTGAAACGAGAGAGGCGAAAGGCCCCCAATCGTCTGCGTCATGATTACGACTGAGAAACTCAGCCAGGTCATTCTGAGATCTCAGAATCCATTCCATCTGAATTGATATGCCATGGTTGCAACAGATGTTAAATATCGACAAAGCTTCGGACTGCAGATGATCTTTACTACTTCCAGACGAAATAATTTAAGGTAGGTTTTGATTTTCTGTAAACTATTTAACAGTTAAATCGGACAATTCGTTAACCAAAGAAAGTAGAACAAATTTAACAGCCAAAATTTCCATAAAGATAGAGCTAGAACACATTTCATCGTCGACCCAAGCACCGGAAACTAAATTCTGGCCGCATTGCACATAAAAATAACCACCGAAAGCAGTGTCATTAGCATCGGAATAAACGATACCAAAGGCGCTAGATTTAGGTGACATAATTTTCCCGTTGACAGCGTCAACATTGTTTAACCAAAAAACAAACTCACTAAAAAATCTCTAGGGAAATTTTTCTCAGCCGATCCCACGAGGTCCTGCGCTCAATATCTGCAAAGCAATTCCTTGTAAACAAACTGGTCATATTGCCTACTGCGTTTGCCTTACATACATACATCTACTTTATTTCAGCACGGTGATAGTTGAAGCTAACGCTTATGGGGTCATGCATCTAAGTCTAAAGTACAATTACACATAATACAATGATACAATGATAAGTTTACAATCATTTACGGTTGTAATACCCTTAGGACTAAGTGCTAAAAATATATAAAATCATTGCTACTGAAGTTGACAGCTGAGGCATATGTTGCTTTGAAATGGAAATCTCTTTGTACTTGTATTTTAGTCTGTCTGGAGTACAAAGACCAACGTTCAGCATGAGCCATGTCCGGACACCTGGATGCAATTGTATTCCAGAGGATGGCGCCCCTGTAACTGACAGACTGTTTCTAGAGATTGAAACCTAGGAATAACGATATTTTCTGATCTTCTTCACGAGTACTCGGTGTGTTGTCACTTAGTAGTACAGGAAGTCTATCGCAGTAAGCATCAGGCATCAGCTTGAACAGTCTGATGTCATAATTGTAAGCTAAGGAATGCCATTTGGCTATCCGCTTAAGTGCGTGTTGGTAAGAAATACTATTCCCTAAGTTATATATTGGCTTCGCAGCTCGGCCGTGGAGTTTATCGATTGACCTAAATAGCTCAAAGTAACTACAGTTTGCCCATGTTACAAGGCTGTAGGTGATTAAAGGCAGAATAACACCAAAGTAGAATCGTTCCAAAACCGCTCATCGGTTTTCTTAGTAGATTGAGTTTATTAGCAAAGCTCTTTTTCACTTCAGATAGGTGTGGTGACCATGTTAGCCTATCGTCCACCCTATAATTAGAGCAAGATTTCCGGCTGAAATGTGACCTTTTTCTGAAGACCAGAACTGAGGAGGGATTTGAGCTTGCGGATTTGGTCCTCTGGAATTTGAATTAAGCTTTTCCACAAAATCTAAAACGGATCCCAGAAAAACTGGCTTCTACGTAGGCTCCCAAATTGATTTATCATCGTTAGGTATGAAACCAAATGAAGCAAGATCTTGGCAAACTGAAGCACTCAACACCTTGGCAACGTTTTCCAAGCACGGACTTTTTGCTTCCAAATTCGCATGAAAGCGGAACAATGACTGAAAAGTTTCTAAGAATTGATGCCGAATATGTCTAAAAATAATGGTTTCATTTTACACTTTGTAAAGTGGCTCTCGCCAGGTGGTAGGACGAGTCCATTTTTGCATAATTATCGTAGGGATTGCAGGGCAAACCAGAAATAGAACCTTTATGAATGCCAGAGGCCAAAGAAAATTGTTCCTGTTCATACTTGATAAAAGGTTCCCCATTCCCCGAAACAGATTGAATCAGATTGAGGATGGTGGTTTTGTTGACCCCACTTTAAAAATGTACGGTCGTAAAATCAAAATTTCTTCTTAGAATTCCCAGAAACCGGAGAGGAACAGAACTGTTTCTCAGAATCGAAGACGGACAAACAGTTCAATAATAGACCAATCACGTAGCAGAATTCATACATTTTTGACATGCTTAATATTATTTCCGATCCAATAACTTGGCTAATTTTCGAGAAATTTGCGCAGCTGAAGAGCGGCAATTTGTGGGAACTGAAATAAGCAGAAAATTTTTTCACGTGAAACATAGTTCACATCAACATGGTTTCGACCATGTTTTGAACCTGTAGTTTAAAGGTAAGCTTCTTTTAAACGTTGATAAAGCTTTTAATTAGAATGTTAGCACTAAATTCTACTAACTATGATTCCACTAGAGCCTGCAAAACTAAACAACAGTCTTCGAGCAACCAGTCGGTGCGTTCGAAGAAACATTATTGACACAAGATCAGCCATTGCAGAACTCGTTATTTCTTTAAAATACCAAAATGTGTAGATTAAAATCATATTGCTAAGCTGTCTCTGAAAACTAATCGATGACGATTTCCTGCATCTTAACCGATGTTTCTTTGGGCAATTCCTCTCTAGAAAGGATGCTTTTAAACTTGAAAACTTGACAGAAAAAAAGGATTTCTCAACTCGCAGTTATTGGTTATCGTTTCATAATCTTTGAAAACTTTATTTGGATTTGATTCAGTTTACTTTTCATTAATCACTGGAGCATAAATACTTCAGGGAACGCATTAAATACAATCGAAGGTGTTCTAGCAACTTCATTTATTCGTCCGAACTTTCACGAGAAAGTTTCGTGAGAAATTAACGTATTTTTCGAGACGGTGACCCTTTGTTACAAGACACACTGTAGAAATGAATTATTTTAAAATGTATCTTTGTTTGTTTGATAAGGTTAAGCTGTCGAAAGTTTTTAGTCAAATAGATCGTTCGAATAAATTTCTTTTGGTATAAAATCCAAACATCCATTTCGCTAAAATTTGCATTTCTCTATTTTCCACGTTATTGGTCAGAGTTCACGTTCACATTGATCTTAAGACAGAGATAGATTGGTATCAGGTAGTTTACTATGATATTAGTATAAAACTCTATAGGACAATAGAAATAAACCCACTACATAATCACTCGTAATCATAGCAACATGCGAGCGTAAGTGATCATAAAAAAAACCAAACGTACACCACACGGATTTTCGTTGTCGAGCGATAAATTCTGGGATATCGCTGGTAGCCTGAGATGTTGTTGGATCAAATTTTGTCGTATGATTTTCGTGCGATTGAATCGCTCGAATGATGAATAATAATGTGCCCGTTCTTGATGTTAAAATATTGCCGGTCTCTGATTGTCCAGAATTAAATCAATTGTGATATATACTGTGGAATCCCGATTTCTCGAACCCTCGGTTTCTCGAACCTCCCGATATCTCGAACCAAACCTTGTTTCCCTTGGATTCGCTTCACTTGTAATTTCAACCCCGATTTCTCAAACGGAGGTTCGAGAAATCCGGATTCCACTGTACTTTGATTCCACCTTCTCAACGTAATTGTGTGTTGCTTTCCGGAGAGGAAACTATTCACGGGAATTCGCGGTGAATAAAGAACTTTTCATAGTTACGCCATCGATTTTTTTCATCTCAGCAGCCGCACTGTTATCACTTCTGCTTTTGTCTACAAATACATAAGATAATTCCGCAGAAACTTTTCCTGTTTCCATCATAACTACAGAAAGTACTATAAAAGACACGATAGAAATGAGATTGATTCCATATTGCTTTGAGACTTAATTGCAGTCTTTTTGCATAAATTTGTGTAAGTGCTTATACCGCCCGTTGATGGGAAATACTGTGAGTACCGAATTCAACCGAGTGCTTTGTCTCTCTCTTCTTCTCAACACTCTTTTGTACTTAATATGATTGTCGTGAATAGTTTCTTGTATTTCTTTCCTTAAATTTGAGTAATCTGTGTCCAAAAAAGGAAGTAGGGTCCCTTTGTTTTTTATAATTCGTTGGTGTAAATTAGTGTTTCTGCCTACATTTCCACTTTCACAAAACAGATGTCACGTTCCTCAAGAAATTCTCCGAGGGATTTTCAAAGTGAGTTCAAAGCTTCTTCTTCTCATAATCGGAAGCGAAGGTCCGAACCTGTCCGGAGGATCGATGACGCTTCGAAACGGAGACGAACAGTCCCTGTAGTTGGGGAGGACAAGAGTAATACTACTCAGCCTATCAGCTTCAAAGAATTGGAAAGAATCTGCAGAGAGCCATCGGCTTTAAAGCTGATTAGCAAAGCGGAGAGGTTCGAGGCTCTGTTGGCCTCAGAGAAGTTAGACAACGAGGAATCGAACCCTGTCTTTCTAAAGCTGGTAATATCTGCTTTTCATCTTCTATGCTCAGCGAACAACCGTGACCTCATCTCTAAAAATGTCGACAGGTTATTATGTTCCCCCACAGCGAAGAATTTCATTACAGGGACGGTTCTATCGAGTTTCATCAACAAACTGCCTCATTCTAACCACTGGAAAGACGAGGAAGAACTTGTTTGCACAGTGAGTAACCTGACAGAAATTTTTGTCGCATTTCTTCAGAGATTTGGTAATGACATAGTTCACAAGCTACTGCTGCCACAGCTTAGAATATCGCTCAATGACCTGAAAGAGTCGAACCTGGTCCAAGATTTCGATCATCTTGAGAAGATGATCCAGCAATTAGAAGAATTGAGAAAAGAAGTCATTCGGAATGCAAAATGTGAAAGTGATCAGAATTCACAATGTGAGCCACCAGAAAACTTCAAAAAGTTGAGCATCATTCCTCAAGTAGACGATCTAATTGCCAGACCTTTCCTTCGCGAAAACATCACCGACAAAAGGTTTAAAGACTTGGACCACTATCTAGATGTACAGTTTCGTCTTTTGAGAGAGGACTTTCTGAAACCGCTTCGTGATGGAATACAACAACTGAAAACAAGCAATGCCCTCGGACCTAATCATGAAAACAAACGCAAACGCGCCAATGACATTCATGTTTATTATGATGTCACCATCCAGTTCCCCGTATGTGGCAAAAGAAGCCGAGTTTACAAAATCGGGTTTGACTCAAACCATCGAAAAGTAGCACAAGTGAACTGGAAGCGAAGTAATCGACTGAAGTATGGAACACTTCTATGTCTTTCAGCAGACAACTTCAATACGCTGGTTTTCGCTACAGTAGAAAATTCAGTTTCCGAGGAACTTAAAGAAGGACGATTAGAGGTACGTTTCGAGAACGTTAGCTCGGAGGAAGTGAAACAGTTCGTTCAAGGAAAGGAGGTATTTGTCATGATAGAGTCTCCAGCCTATTTTGAATCCTACAGACACGTGCTTGAAGCTCTCCAGGAGATAAATTCCAAGTTTCCTTTCCAGAGGCAGATTGTGGAGTGCTGCAGGGATGTTGAGCCACCTGAGTATCAAATAAACGAGGAAAACAACGGCAATTATAAGTTTAAATTCGATGGTGTCTTGGTTACAAAAAGTGAGGCGCATCCAGAACGTTCTGAGTTGGTTGAACAGTATGATTCCCGATCTTCCATGGAAATTGTGCCGGATTCCTCGGCCGGTGTGGAAGTACCTGTGGAGAACGAAATCCATTCAGCTGTAGAAGTGTGTAAGTGCACCCCGAACGAACATTGTTGGCCAGACAGGGAAAGCCTCGGGCTCAATGAATCGCAGATGCGTGCATTCAAAATGGCGCTGACCAAAAGGTTTGCTGTAATTCAAGGACCGCCAGGGACTGGGAAGACATACGTGGGTTGGAAGATTGCACGTGTTCTTTTGCAAACCTTTCTCTTGGCGGATGAGGAGGATCAGACACCAATCTTGATGGTGTCCTACACAAATCACGCCTTGGACCACTTTCTGGAAGGACTCTTGTCAACAACGACAAGTGAGATATGTCTGATTTTATATCATTATTATTTTTTTGATTATTATTAATATTATTACTATTATTACTATCATCATTATTATCACTGTTATTATTGAAGCCAGTGGCGAGTAATACAAATCCTACCTTCCTTGAAAGAGAAAATCAAGATTTAATGTGAGTAGAAAATATTCTGTATTGCATTGTGGAACTCAGGAAGGTTCATTTTCTTGAACATTGTGGTCCACTGAAAAGTTTTTCTGTTATTGTTTCCAACTAAATTGTGAAAGTTTAGTCGCAGAAATGAGTCTCCATTGAGTCGAAATTTAAAAAGAGCGTTTTTCACACGAATTATTTGTTTAAAATAGTTACTTAGCAAATACTTAAAATATAGTTTTTTTGTGTCAATTTTAGGTTTAATTCGTGTTGGTGGCCGGAAAATAAGTAGACAACTTGAAAAATATTCCTTGAAGAGCCTTCGTAGGAAAATGCATCGGAAAAAAGTGGTTCCAGATGAAATTTTCGAAGCCAGATTGAAGACTGAAAGTGACACCGCGACGCAAAAAGTCTTCTCTGAGAGATCATTCGATATTTTACGTAGTCTGAGGGCCGGCGTAGTGTCCATGAAAGTCCTTGGTCATTCTGATTATGTGCGTCGAGCGCATTACTCCCAACTCAGTAAAGAAGCTGGACCAGTATCAATTAACGAAGCTCTTCTTGACTGGTTGCGAATTAAAAGGCGACATAAACGTGGACGAGAATTCCCTCTTCACGACGAGTTGGAGGAAGAAGGGTATGGCGACGGCTACGGTGTAGCTTTTGACAACGAGCCTTTTGATGACAAAGATCTGGACAAAATGGCTCATAAAATATCCATTCTCTCGGTTGAAGACGCTGCTTACCCTAAGGAAGTAAAACGAAATCTTTTGAGTGAAGAACTCATGACAGAAGACGAGGAGATTCATCTTGATGATATATATGGGTTAAAAACAGAAGATCGCTGGAGGCTTTACAGGCTGTGGAGAAAGAGGGCGGAGGAACATCACAACGAGCTCTTCCTAACGAGGCAAGGCGAGTATGAAGAAGCCATAGAAAGAGAGCAGGAGATCACCAGAAAGGAAGAATACGAAATTCTGCGCAAGGCGTGTGTTATTGGAATGACGACCACGTGTGCCGCAAAATACCGCAGTATTCTCAATATGATCCGTCCCAGGATCGTTATAGTCGAAGAAGCCGCAGAAGTATTGGAGGCTCACATCATTGCGTCTCTGACACCAGGCTGTCAGCATTTAATTTTGATTGGTGATCACCAACAACTAAGACCCACTCCCGCAGTCTATGAAATGGCTAAGAAGTTCAAGCTGGATGTGTCCCTCTTTGAGCGAATGGTAAATGTCGGAGTACAATGCGAGATGCTCAATGTACAGCATCGTATGAGACCTGAAATCGCTGCTCTGATGAAACACATTTATGACGGTCTCGAGAATCACGAGTCAGTGGAGAGATATGAAGATATAAAAGGAATGAAGAAGAACATGTTCTTTATCAACCACAAATATATGGAAGAGTCTATTAATCAGTCGCACAGCCACGTAAATAAACACGAGGCCGAGTTTTTGGTCGCGCTATGTCGATATTTATTACAGCAAGGATACGAAGCCCATCAAATTACCCTGCTGACAACCTACACGGGGCAGAAGTATGCCATCAGAGACTGCCTCCAAAAAGATGAGGAATCATTGCGTAAACTTGTCTGTCAAACAACAACAGTTGACAACTTCCAAGGTGAAGAAAACGACATCATCCTGCTGTCTCTTGTGCGCAGTAATAAAGACGGGAAAGTCGGATTCATCAAGATTATGAACAGGGCGTGTGTTGCTCTCTCGCGTGCAAGAAAGGGTTTGTACTGCGTTGGAAATTTTGGCCTTCTCTCAAAACATAGTGACAGTTGGAAGAAGATTGTTGCAGATTTGAAAGCTAGTGGGAGTATTGGAAGCGCCTTGCCCCTCGTTTGTCAAATCCACAACGACGAAGTCAGCGTTAAAGTCGCCGAAGATTTTAGCACAAAAGTTCCCAAGGGAGGATGTCAGCGGCCATGTGGGGTTCGTCTGAAATGCGGTCATGCGTGTACGTGGGCATGTCACCCTTATGATAGAGATCACGACGAATTTTTCTGTAAGAAACCGTGTGAAAGGAAAAGGGCAAGCTGTGACCATACGTGCCCAAAGCGTTGCTGGGAGTCCTGCGAGCAACTTTGTGATATAATGGTTGAGAAAGAGTTGCCGATCTGTAGTCACACTACGAAGGTAAGATGTGACACTAGTCCAATGATGATAGAATGTAAAGAACCGTGTGAGAAGGTCCTTCTATGTGGCCATAGATGTCAAAGCAAATGTGGAAAACGCTGCACGAAGAGGTGTCTAGAGAAAGTTGAGAAAACAGATTGGCCTTGTGGACATGAAGTCACTATCGCCTGCTCGGCAACTTCTGCTGATTGTCCTCAGCCTTGCGGAGCCACGTTAGAATGTGGTCACACGTGCTCTGGAACTTGTGGCGAGTGTCGCATGGGTAGTTTTCACAAAAGATGCGAGAAAAAGTGTGGTCGTGTCCTAATCTGTTCCCATTCGTGCAAGTCGTGGTGTAGAGAGTCGTGCCCGCCTTGTACCGCGAAGTGTGAGAGCCTGTGCGTCCACAGTAGATGCACGAAAAATTGTGGAGAGCCATGTACACCTTGCCGCGAGGAATGCCCTTGGAAGTGTCCTCATCACGTTTGTACCAAGAAGTGCAGTGAGATGTGTGACAGACCAAGATGTAACGAGCCATGCGACCAAGTCATGTCTTGTGGCCACGTTTGCTGTGGTTTGAAGTGTGAAGAAGAGTGCATTTGTGCTGAGTGTACTCCAGTAAGAGAGATTGTCTTCGGGACGGAGGAGGACGAAGGTGCTCGGTTCATTAAGCTTCAAGACTGCCAGCATGTCTTTGAAGTAACTGGCCTGGATAGGTATGAACTAATAGTACGCTTCAAATATGAGAGTAGGCAGTAGGATTCTACCTATCATCCGCGCACTTAGTATAAACTCTTGGAAGTTTCGAGGCAAAAACCATTTTGAGTTTCTCTCTGAGTTCGCAAAAGTTTGAGTTACACTGCACTGACGAGGGGCTTGGAAACTAGGCAGGCTTTGATAATGTAATATCCGTTGCAGATATTGCACTGTCATATCAACTTCACACCATATTGAACACTGATTGAATGCTCTCGACCAATCAGATTTTTTTGACAGTAGGTCTAATGAATAGTGATATTGATTGACACCCACTTCTTAGGTCATTTTATAAAGTGTCTTTCAGGAAAATCGGCCTTTCTCTCATGTGTTTGTATAGCAAATGGGACATGCCGCTGCGCAGGATATTACTGCAAGCCATTTTTAATGATGTCTGTATCTATAGAGTGCACCACATACTTGTATAACATTTCTTTCTCTTTCATAGGTGGATGGACAAAGACGATGACGTGATTGGGCGAAAGCAGTGTCCGCAATGTAGGACCCCAGTCCGCACGAGCCTGCGATACGGAAATGTTATCAAACAGCAGCTACACGATATCGAGCGAGTGAAAGCAAAACTGATAGGAGACAAGATGTTATTGGACAGGAAGAAAAGGAGCCTGTTCGTTCGTGCGAGTGAGATGTTGAAGGTGGTTGATCAAAGTGTCAAAGCGTACTTGGAAAAACGGAAAGACAGTATATGGAAAACAATGAAGAATGAGACGATGGCCACGATAATTGAAAATCAGTTGATGCTAATTCAGCGTTTGCAACCGACAGGAGAGAAAATACAAAGACATCTCAGAACGGTGTCTCCTGAGAACAGCTCTGAAAAGAAGTTGCAGCGTAAGTTGAGATTTTAACCCAAATGCATTTTGAGTATTTAATCAATGAGCTTAATGTGTTTGAGAGAATTCAAGCTCTGCAACTTCCCTTAATTATACATGTAGCTTCCAAAAACCTTACCTAGTACGCCTGTATTATCAACAGGCCAGCAGTTTACCGAGGCACTAAGCTGCCTAAAGAAACGGCTTCTGTCTGACGAGGTAGGGCTTTTAGAGTTACAAGACATCAACACTGAATTCTCGAAAATTAATCTTCAACTGGAGCTGTATTTGCTGAAGCGCGAAATTAGGATCCTGAAAGTGGAGTTAGACGAACCTTCCCACGGAATGATGACTGCGATACAAAAGGAACTGTCCAGCGGCCAACACATAGCAGACGAAGAACTGGATAAACTAATGAATGACATTGCAACTATAAGGTACGTCGAAAACTTTACAAAGAAATGTCTACAAAAAGTTAAAATTTCAACTCAGAAAATGACGTTCTCCTACAGTCGGGATCATAAGAGAGTAATGACTGGAAAGAGATTTAAAGATGCTTGGCAATGCCCGAACCTTGTTGTGCTCCACGTCGACAAGTATTATTTAAGAGAGGATCAGCTTATTAAAGTGACTCCTACATTTTTTGTAACCCTTGTCAAGATATTTGACTTAATGCTACACATACCCAAGCTTCATCATTATTATACAAGAGCTTATCAAAAAGAGCGGGCCGATTACTTAAACAAAGTTTAGCTGTTGTTTTAACTAAACCACGTCATAAACTATCCTGAATTTAGCTGAATCTTTAATTTGAACATTTGTGAACAGTGTCAAGAGGGTCGAAACCTAGCAATGGAAGGACATTTATTTAATGAAAACAACCCTCTTAGAGAGAACGCCTAAGGCCCACTGCTTGCGTAAATAGACATCTTCTAAGTAAACGGCCGAGTCTGTTTGAACTAATTTTCAAAGAAACGTATGATAACTGGTATTGACATTTATGGCGGTTATTTTGCTCAATGTGAGAGACTATCCTGAAACTAGAGACTGAATACATAATTGTTTCATGAATTGACTGAATACATAATTGTTTCATGTTTAGGACAAACAATCCCTGCTTTAAACCATTTACGCCAGAAGAAAAAAAACAGATCGTGTCCGCCATGAACCTTAAACCAGGTCAATGGTACAAATGTCCCCAGGGACATATCTACGTCATCACCGAGTGTGGCGGCCCTATGCAGAAAAGCACATGTCCTGATTGCGGATCCGTGATTGGTGGAGAAAATCACAGACTGGTAGAGGACAACCAAGTGGCGTCTGAGATGGATGGTGCGAGGTACCCGGCCTGGTCTGAACAGGCGAATTTAGCTAACTATGGAAACTTAGATGAAATAGTTTGACTTTTTTGATGCTGACAAAGCTCATTTAGATTGAGCGTCGTTGGATGAAAACCGTGTTTATTACTATAGCCATTCAAAACAAAGGAAAACAAAAAGGCTACATGCCAGCGCGCACGCAAATTAAAAGCGCGGGAAACGCAATTGATTACGTCGCGACCGGTTTTAGTTTTGCATCTGATTGGTTAAGATGTTAGCACGAGTTTTCTAGATCAATCCAAGAGCGAGGTGGAGCAAAAGCACTGTAGTCCCAGATCACCTCTGACACTCAAATGGAATTGAATCATTTACAAAACAATGCTATTGCTTTAAATTATAGCTATAGATAGTGATAGGCTAAGAAATGTTTTTAAATGACGAACATGTTTCAGCAATAGATTTTACTTGGTAACTTGTATGGAATATTTTACGCCGTGACTTCAAAGCTCGTCTGATTTTGACCGTAAGTAACAAAACTTGATGTACTTATTTGCAACAGCTTGTTATTATAGTCTTTTTTTTTTTCACCTTATCTTTTTCTACCTACAATAATCGAGGCCCTTTAATGAAAAGATGAGAAATTTACCATCTCGATTCACGTGATCATTGGGCAAAAGCATCACACATCGACATTCCTATCCTAGCATTATACAGAAAGTTTGTTACCATGGACCTGGTTAACAACTTAGCCTAGCATGAGTCCCCTGTAGCTAGGCGGTAGAGTGTCCGATGTACAAATTAGAAGTCGTAGGCTTTTTATTCTTCGATACCGCCTCCCGGTTAGCTCAATTGGTTAGAACTCCGGACTGTTGTGCGGGAGGTCGAGGTCGATGGTTCGAGCCCCGGCCGGACCAACACTCAGGGACTTAAAATAACTGAGGAGAATGCGCTACCTTTCTATAACATCAAGAAATGGATAGACATTCTAGTCTTCTCGGATAAGGACGAATAAACCGTAGGTCCCGTCTCCTGCATCTATTAATTAGTTAATTTGGTTAGGCAGGGGACGTTAAAGAACCCAGTCACGAGATTACTGTGATGTGGTCTGGCCTGTTTACTGGGAATTGGAGGGGAGGGGGCATCTTCAAAATAAGTTTCCTTCGATTGTTGGTAAACTGCTGATGCAGTCCGGCCAAAGTCCCCCGAAAAGTGTTGTGATGCGTATTTGACCATATCCACATGTTAATTTGTGCAAAATAAATGTCAAATTATTATTATTATTATTATTATTATTATTATTATTATTATTATTATATCCTTGAGTCATTGATCTTCCAACAATAAAATTTTTTGCCTGTGATGAAACGTCATTTCAAAAAGTATAGCCACGAATTGAGTCACTGAAAGTAAGCTTACTAGTACGAAAACATTTAGTTACACTTGATTAAATGAGCACAATGGGGTAATTTCTATGGTATTGTGTACCCTAGCAATGAAGAAAGATTTAAAAACTTCCAGCAATAAAATAAAATATACGTATAAAAGGTCACAATTTTTTTTTATTCTACATATTTTCCTAGAAAATCCCCCCTTATGATTAATTCATAAATGAGACTTAAAAAGCACTGCCTAGCCCAGGGAAGCAGTGCCTAACCCCACCCCCGATAAGCTACGTGTCCTTCATACTAAAATTCTATTCTATCCACTTGCATACCAATACAAAGCTAACCTTAACCCTAACACTAAGCGAGGATTTTCTCGGCCCACAAAAGAGCTGTAACTTTGACACTTGAACACAATACACAGCTAATCACCAAGCTCTATCTAATACGCTATGAAGTGTCCCGGAATTCTTCCCTGTGACAAAGATATACACCCATGAATATTGAAACAATAGAAATTCGTAAATGAGTTTTTGTTTAAACCGGAAGAACAACTAGCTAAAACGAGCATTCAAACTCAAATTAAAATTCTATTGCTTTGATATTCTGAGAAGATTTTCTCGGCCCACAAAAGAGTGAAGAATTCATCCTTGTAACGAATATGTACACCCATGATTATTGAAACAATAGAAATTCGCTAAAGCCTCTCTGAATATTAAAACAATAGAAATTCGTTAATGAGGTCTTGGTTCATCTTAAAAGAACCACTGGCAAAATGCTATAATTTTAATATTCATAGAGGATTTTCTCGGTTCACCAAAGAGCTGTAGCTTTGACACTTGCACACGATACACAGCAAATCCCGCCCTTTCTAATGAGCTATAAATATTTCAGGAATTCCCCTTTTTCACAAATATATAAACGTATGAACAAAATTCTATTGTTTTAATATTCAGAAAGGATTTTCTCGGCCCACAAATGAGCCGTAGCTTTAACACTAGCACACAATACACGGTTAATCACGCTCTTTCTAACAAGCTATAAACTGTCCAGGAATTCCCCCTTTTTAGCTCGTTTTAGCTTGTGGTTCTTCCAGTTTAACCAAAAGCTCATCAACCAATTTCCATTGTTTAATTATTCATACGATTGTATCTCCGCGAAAAAGGAGCAAGCCTAGACAACTTAAAATTCGTCAGAAATAGCATAATTAGCTAAGTGCTGTGTGCAAGTGTCATGCAAACCCATATCTGTTTCATGGGCTGAGAAAATCCTCTCTGAATATTAGAACAATATAATTTTGTTCATGCGTTTACATCTCTGCGAAAAAAGGGAATTCCTGGACAATTTATAGCTCGTTAGAAAGAACGTGATTGGTTGCGTATTATGTGCAAGTGTCAAATCTAGAGCTCTATTATGGGCCGAGAAAAGCCACTCTGAATATTAAAACAGTAGAAATTTGCTGCTAGTTCTTCCCGATGAACCAAAAGCTTATTATCGAATTTCTATTGTTTTAATATTCAGAGAGGATTTTCTTGGCCTACAGAGGAGCTGTAGCTTTGAAATAAGCACACAATACAGAGCTAATCGCGCTCATTCTAACGAGCTACAAATTTTTTTATATTTAATATATAAACGCCTATGGGCCAAGAAAATCCACTCTGAGTATTAAAACAATAGCATTTTGCTAGTACACCATACTTCTTCCAGATGAACCAAAAGCTCATTACCAAATTTCTATTGTTTTAATATTCAGAGAGGATTTTCTTGGCCTACAGAGGAGCTGTAACTTTAAAATAAGCACACAATACAGAGCTAATCGCGCTCATTCTAACGAGCTAGAATTTATTTTATATTTGATATATAAACGCATGTGAGCCGAGAAAATTCTCTCTGAGTATTAAAACAATAGCATTTTGCTTGTACATCATAGTTCTTCCAGATGAACCAAAAGCTCATTACCAAATTTCTATTGTTTTGATATTCAGAGAGGATTTTCTCGGCCCACGAAAGAGCTGTAGCTTTGAAATAAGCACACAATACAGAGCTAATCGCACTCATTCTAACGAGCTAGAAATTATTTTACATTTAATACATAAACACCTGTGGGCCGAGAAAATCCTCTCTGAGTATTAAAACTCTAGCATTTTGCTAGTACATCATAGTTCTTCCAGATGAACCAAAAGCTCCTTAATGAATTTCTATTGTTTTAATTACCGAAGTGTCAAAGCTACAGCTCTTTTATGGACCGAGAAAATCCTCTCTGAATATTAAAACAATAGAAATTCGTCAATGAGGTTTTGGTTAATCTGGAAGAACTACTAGCAAAATGCTATTGTTTTAATACTCAGAAAGGATTTTCTCGGCCCACATGTGTTTATATATCAAATATTAAATAATTTCTATCTCGTTAGAATGAGCGCGATTAGCTGTGTGTTGTGTGCTTGTTTCAAAGCTACAGCTCCTCTGATCTGTGGGCCGAAAAAATCCTCTCTGAATATCAAAACAATAGAAATTTGTTAATTAGCTTTTGGTTCATCTGGAAGAACCAGCAGCAAAATGCTATTGTTTCGCTATTCAGAGAGGATTCGTAAAGATCTAGGCGTAGAGAAAGGAATTCCTGGACAATTTATAGCTCGTTAGAAAGAGCGTAATCAGCTGTGTAATGTGTGCAAGTGTTAAGCCACACCGTTTTTGTGCGTCGAGAATATTCGCTCTGAATATTAAAACAACAGAAATTCGTTAAAGAGCTTTGGGTAACTCGGATGAACCACAAGCTAAAAAAAGCTTTCGCCTTGAAAAAGGGGAATTCCTGGACGATTTAAAGCTTGTTGAAAAGAACTCTCTGAATATTAAACCAATAGCATTTTGTTCATGCGTTTACATCTCTGCGAAAAAGGGGAATTCTTAGACAATTTATAGCTTGTTTGAAGGAGCGGGATTAGTTGCGTATTGTTTGCAAGTGTCAAAGCTACAGCTTTTTTATAAGCCGAGAAAAGCCACTCTGAATATTAAAACAATAGAAATTCATTAATGAGGTCTTGGTTCATCTGGAAAAACCACTAGTAAAATGCTATTGTTTTAATGTTCAGAGAGGATTTTCCCATCCCACAAAAGAGCTGTAGCTTTGACACTTGCACACAATACACAGCTAATCACGCTCGTTCTAACGCGTTATCGAGTGTTCCAGAATCTCCCCTTATATAGAAGATATACACCCATGAATATTGAAACATAGGATATCACTAATGAGCTTTTGGTGACCTTTGAAGGCGATTTTCTTGACTCAAAAGGGAAACAATCAAACTGCAGCAAAAATTGAGACGTTGAGGAATTTAAAAGGGAAAAGGCAGAGCAAGAAAGAATCAGGAAAATGTCTTTAACACAAAGTACTTCTTTGGGGAAGAATTTAATATTTCTCATTTACAGTTCTATCGTTCTATTATTAACTGAAGTTCTATTTACTGAAGTTCGTTGATGGTAAAAGGACTGTATCGAGGTAAGTTTGTTAAATATGACTGATTACTAAAAGAACACAGAGATGACCCCCTCGACTGAAATGGGTTAGAGGAATAACTTGTACTGTTCCTTCACACTGCGAGCAAACTAAGCAAATTTTCCTCTAACTATAATATAAGCTACTCCATCCAATTCTAAAAGAATGCCGCCTAAAGCTTACTTCTGGCTCCTTATCTTCTATTAATTCCTTCAGAGTGTAGTAAAACCAAAACCAAATTTATCTCAACGACCAATCACAACGAGGTAAAATATCTCAAGGAGTTGATAAGATCTCAAGGTAAAAACCAGCAAACGCCCAAAAGCGCGGGAAAACACACGTGACCAAGTCGTGACTGTTTTCAGTGCTGCATCTGATTGGTTGAGATAGTAGCACGATTTTTTTGAACCAATCAGAATCCCGGTTATATTAGACACTCAATTGAACATTGCTCTTACTCTGACCTGTTAATTATTCTATCAAAGAGTTTACCTACATCTCTGCAACATCTTGTGGTACGTACTTTTTAAAGTTTCAATCAGAAATACATATAATAGCTGTACAGAAATTAACACGAACAATAATTGTTACATAAAGAGACTTAAACTAGCAGTATTACCGAGATGACTGTCAATCTGAGAATGAAACGGACTCTAACCTCTTTTGCTAAAATAAAAAATATTTAAACATTTGATAACAAGGGTATAAATGAATATGAACATGGTAAATGTTCCATTAAACACTAAGGAGTCGTTTTTCGGTAGTCTTCAACCCCCAATAGAGGTTTTGCACAGTAGCAATGTTGGATGGCAGGAACAATGAAAATATTTTGCATAAGAAAGACTTTTTTTCCCATGGGAAAATTAATATATTGTTCCTGCCATCCAACATGGCTGCTGTGCAAAACCTCTATAAGTTTTTTTTTTTCCCGTTGCTGTTATTATTTGTTTACGTGTCAACAAACAAGAATGTGGTACTCATAGTTTTGCAAATCAAACAAAGATAATTTCAGAAAACGAAACATATTGTACAAGATTTTCAGCTAAGACTTTAAAATATTAACGATACTTTCGAGAAACACACCCCGATCCCCCCAGACCTAGAGTTTATGGGGGCATCTCATTTGAACGATTCCTTTATTACGAGCTGTCTACAGAGCACCTTTTAATCAAATGTCGTAAATCCAAAACTTTGTACTCACAACGACCAATCAGAAAAAGGAAAATACCTTAAAGAGCCAATGAGAGCAAAACTAACTAAAGCGCGGAAAAACGCGGGCGACACTGTCATGATCGGGTTTAGCTTTGCATCTGATTGGTTGAGAGAGTGAAGCGAGTTTTCAGGACCGCTCAAAAATGCGAAGAAAAGCAAAAACAAAGAAATCCCGGATTACTTTCGACAATCGATTCAAATTCATTCTGTTGGCGTGTGTTTAGTGTTACTTTAAAAAAAGGCATTAAAAGTACACTACTGCTAAGTTAATACTGTTAGAATTACATATGATAATTTATGCTGTTCATGAATTATCTATGACACGTGATCTACCGTTTATGTATTAGTTCTGTTCGGTTCTATCCCTGTTTTGGTTCATGTTCGTTTATTTCGCACTTTGTAACTTACTTCAGAATAAATCTAGTCTTTTAACAAATACCCCCAATTTTCCTCCTGGTAAATCAATTGCTTCCTCATGCCCACAATAAAAAAATTTCAAGGGTTTACGAACGGCAAGCAACAGAGTTTTGGTAAATAACATTTGAATAAAACACATTGATTACAACCAAAGGCTTGCTAGCTATGTTACAAAGCAGCGGAGGACGCCACCAGTATCGTGCACGTCACCCAAAACCCCAGAAGAAGCAGCTTTTTAATTGCTGGTAACAATGCAATAGAACAAATTTTAGAAACAGATGTGGCAAACCAGCAGTTAGCCCGCTATACCTCTACTATAAGACTATTTTAAAGATAGATAACTGATACCTACAAGGAGCGCAGCAAGAAAACAAATTTCTGCCTTAGCGCCTATCGCCACAAATTATTTTTGGTTCTGCACCTCGTTAGTCAAGGCATTAGCAGACCTTCTCAAGGACTGCAGTGGAGTTGAAACAAAAAAAAAGTTCATTGTTCCATTAACAATGTTTACATGCCTTGCGCCTCGCACCATCCATCTCACACGCCAATTTGTTTCCTTCCTCCAGTCTGTGATTTGATCCTCCAATCACAGCTCCGCAATCAGGGCACGTGGTTCTGTGTATGGGGCCACCGCACTCACCGACAACATAGGCATGGCCATTGGGACATTTGAACCAATGACCTGTTTTGAAGTTCATGGCTGTTACGATCTGAGTTTTTTCTTCAGGGGTCAACGGCGAGAGAGCAGGGTAGGCCCGCCTGAAATAGAAAAGAAAACTACATCATCCACTTGTAAAGTGCAACTGCATGTCTCAAGAGAAATTGAAAACAACACTTGCAGACAAATTCTAAGCCGAAACAAACTCAACGCGTGTCCTAGGAAGCGCAAAGGTCCAAAAATCACGACAAACTTTACAGATATATTTGCGCATCTGAAAATCAACAGAAGAACCCGTGAGGTGGCAGCCAAGTAAAGCATAAAGGTTGCTGGGTGAAACAGTCTCAGTGAAAGTTACCCGCATGTTTTATCATTTACTCCAGGTGTAAGTAGGCCGATTAATCAAGGTTCGAACATATGACCTTGACGCTTGGAAAGGTGAGAGTTTGAATTTGAGCTTGTTTTAAAACCATTTATACTCGTCTAGGTAGCTCGCGATCTCAGTTTCAAAGCCAGAAGAGCATGGAGGAGGATAAACTCTCCACTATCAATTCCGCTGCTCGTATTTACTTCTCCATCAAAAACACGCAAAACTGCCGGGTACGCCGTCTGACCAACCAGCCCGACCCTTGCAGTCACCCAATGTGATTTGATCCTCCAATCACAGCTCCGCAATCAGGGCACGTGGTTCTGTGCACTACGCACATACGACGCACTTACACACAAAAGAAAAAAGGTTAAGTCACCTGATAGCACCCAACTTTCCCAGGAGCATATCAAGTCTCTCTTCCTTCACAACTCTACCGCTGGACAATTCATCTTGTATCGACGTCATAGTTTCGCGGTAATTCCTCTTAAGATTCATACTCAGGCTCGTGGTATTGTGCCTCAACAAACACAACTCAAGTTGGAGGTTTTGTCGACTGAATTCAACTCTGATATCACGCAGTTCCCTCTCTGTGACTCCTTTAGACATGAAGCGATTCTTCAAATATTCCAATTCATTCTGCACAGCTTCATGAAAACAAAAATAAGAAATTCACAAAAAAGACTCCAAATGATTAAAATGTAACCTACTCGAAAATCTATAAATTCTCTAGTTAATTGGTGGTGAGAATACATCTTCTGATCTCTACGGGTTTTTTCCAAGGCACTTATGACTGCCATGTCGACTTTCGGGAATATTCAAGAAAACGCCCTCTCATGAAGTCCAATCTTCCAAGTGAGTTGGTCCACAAACGGACTGCGATTGGAGTTCCTACGTGCTGATTGGCCGAGAGCTACTTTCAATGGAAGTACTGACAATAGAAAGTCAAATCCTAGGGATCTTTGTCAATGTCTGAGCTACTGCGCAACTGGTTCATTAAAACTTAGTGATAACTTCTACCGTAATGATATTAGCCACAAGACTCAACTGACGTATACATAGGTTGTTAAAAAAGTTTCATAATTTCATACTTACCTGTCAAAAAGATGTCAGCGCTCAGGTTTCGCAGTGCATGGCGGGGAAGACACTGATCTAACTTGTGTCTCATGACACAAAACTTCTCCATAAACATCAGCTGATTTTCTGTTATTGCCGCCACTGTTCCTCTGGTGATTTTGTCCACACTGCGCTCCAGTTTCCTCCACTCCTGCATCTCGAGGTCACCGTAAAAACTCGTTTTTAGGTCTGTGAGACGTTCTTGTAATTTCTGCTTGGTGTGTGTCATCTCGTTCGGATGACCGTGCGTACTTATCTTCACTTTCTCTATGTCGTATAGCTGCTGTTTAATAACGTTGCTATATCGCAGGCTCGTACGGATGGGGGTAAGACAACGAGGACAGGACTTGAGTTTAATTGCGCGATTTTCATTGTCATCCATGTACCTGCAGAGAGGAGTGTGATATTGAATATGGCAAATCCTAAAATTTGTCTTTTTTTAAGTTAACGTGAAAATGTTTTTAGGCCTAACACCAAATTTGTTTTCTCCACCTCTTTTCTTGAGCTCACGGACAAAATTACTTTGTACCAGCGGTATGTTCTCATGTGACACTACGTATTTCGTAGACACGTTGTGGACTGTCTACCAAGTGTACTTAACACCACAGTCGACCAAATTAAACCGCTGACACGACCATTTTACGTAATGCATCCAGTACCTTTTCATAATTGTGTATCCCCTATTCCTTTCAGACCCTAATGGATTTCTTCCATTTCTGAGTAATTAACACAAACCTCTGTCTCTTTTTGTTGTAGTTCAAAGACTGAAAAAGAAAATGAACTCAACTTACTTGTCAAGTCCAGTTACTTCAAATATGTGTCCACAGTCTGATAGTTTGATGAAACTTGCATCGCCTTGGTCTTCGTCACCAAAGAAAATATCTGTAATGCGAGAGCCGTCATTAGTGTCACATAAGGCACAGATACACTGCTCTCCACATAAACCACGGCAGATATGGCGGCGTCTTCCACATTTTATGATTTTGTTGCAGGGTACGTTACACCTTGGCCTGTTGCACAACTCTCCGCACAGTTTATAGCACTTGTGATGTGGACATTCCCACGTGCATTCTTCACTACACGGCACGCACAGCTGACCACACTCTCTTGCGCAGTAGTTGTGCACGCAATGGTTTTCACATGGCCTTGAACAAGGCGGACACGCTGCGATGCAAGATTCTTTACACTCGTGCAAACACACTAACAGACGATCACATCTTTTGTTGCACCGCTTGTGAATTCGTCCCATTCGACATTCTCCACACGTTCCAGAACACTGGTGACCGCATTCCAATATGGATGAGCAACGGAATGGGCATTCGTCTGGCTTAGCAGAACACGCAACTGTCACATCATGTCCGCACGGCCAATCCCGTCTCTTTACGCGTTTTTCGCACTTTTTCGTACATTGTTCTCCACATAAGTTTTGACACTGATGAGCGCACTTTGGAAGATAATTTTCACACTTTTCCCTGCATTTCACCTTTTTCACATCTTGGCCGCACTTCATGGTACTAATGTGCCCACAAAGTGGTAGCATTTTCCGCACCGGAACCGGACATTTCGTTTCACACGCTTCGAAACAAAGGTTGGAGCACTTGTGAGAGCAACCTTTGATGGTTTTACGGCATGGTTCTCCACATTTGTACTTCTCATGTTCGACATCGTCAGGATGACAGAGCTGTTTACATGTATGACCGCACTCCAACCGCACTTTGCATTCACGCTGGCACCCTCCGTTAGGAACGTTTTTCTTAAAATCGCTGGCTAATTTGACGCGGACTTCTGCGTGGTGAATCTGGCAAACCAGTTGCAAGCTGCTGCCAATTCTGCGACTTCCTCCGAGATCTGTTACAATCTTCCGCCAAATGTCACTGTGTTTAAAGAGAAGATCAAAGTTTCCGATGCAGTAGAAACCTTTTTTAGCTCGAGAGAGCGCTACGCATGCGCGGTTAACAATTTTCAGAAATCCGATTTTCTCATCTTTGTTACTGCGCACAAGTGACAGAAGGATAATGTCGTTTTCTTCACCTTGAAAGTTGTCAACTGTCGTCACGCGAACACCTCTGACGGAGTGATCGTTTTCAGCCTTAAGAGATTGTCTAATGGCAAACATTTGTCCCATGTAGGTTGTCAGCAGGGTAATTTGATCGGCTTTGTATCCTTGCTGTAGTAAATATCGACATAGCGCGACTAAAAACTTGGCTTCGTGTTCATTCACATGGCTGTGCGACTGATTGCACGACTCTTCCATGTAATTGTGGTTGATGAAGAACATATTCTTCTTGATTCCTTTGACATCTTCATATTCCTCCACAGACTCGTGATTCTCAAGATCGTCATAAATATGTTTCATCAAGGCGGCGATTTCAGGTCTCATACGATGCTGTACGTTAAGCATCTCACACTGAACTCCAATATTCACCATTCGCTCAAACAGGGACACATCCAGCTTGTACCTCTTGGCTAGATCATGAACTGCGGGGGTGGGTCTCAGTTGCTGATGATCACCGATTAAAATCAAATGCTGACAGCCCGGCGTCAATGAAGTAATAATGTGAGCTTCGAGTACTTCAGCGGCTTCCTCAACGATAACAATTTTGGGGCGAATCCGCTGAAGAATATGGCGCCTCTTGCCGGCGCAGGTGGTTGTCATGCCGATGACACGTGCATTTTTTAGAACGACCAAGTCCTCCTCGTCCCGCAACTCATTCAAGCGAGCCTGGAATTTTTCGAATTCGGGTTGTTTGTCCTGTATTTGTTGCAGATACTTTTTCTCAACTCTCTGGAGCCATAACCTGTATAGCTTCCATCGCTGTTGTTGCGGCAAACCTTGTGAGAGGAATATGCGCTTCTCTTCGTCCTCAGACATAACTTCCACCGCCTGGAGGTTTCTTTGTAGTTGTGAGGGCCTTTTAGAGTCGTTGGTTTCGCATATCAGCACATCTGAAGGCTTGCTCGCCAAGCGTAAATCACCTTCCTCTTCAGGATCGTCTTCATCGGCGAAGGTACGAAACGACACTTGCAGTTGAAAATCTTCGTTATTAAGATCATAATCATCTCTGTCCCTGAGGTCCTTCGCAGCCATCTGTTTTTCTACACCAAGCCATTGGCAGAAGAAATCGTTCGCGTTCCGTTTATCATGTGTGTAAAATTCTTTCTCAAACCACCGGACGTGGCGCTCTAGCATGAAATCTTTAAGAAGATTAAAGGACAGGATTCCCCTTCTTGCAAGCCTCATCACAAGTATGGACAGGTCTAGAGTTCCATCTTCCTTCAGCTTTCTAATTTTCTTGTTCGTCTTTGTTCTTGCTCTGGTAATCCTCCCAGGAATTTCTTTGTTTTCACGAGCTTGTTCGCGAACGAAGTGGAGCATGTTGGGCTCGAGCTTTTCACTTTTAGACCGCCCACCGACACGAACAATCCCTGTGAGGAAGAAAAATATTTGGAAATTTCATTTCGCTTTAGGGGCCAGTCAATACTTTTTACTTGGTGGGGGGAGGACGGAGGTAGGGGGTGAAAATTTTGGGGGATCACATAGTTTTCAGGGGGAACGGCGGGGGGAACAGAGGGGGGTCAGTCAACGCCAACAGAGTATAAAGGAGGAACTACAGAGAATTGACTGCCAATGAACTACGCATAAAAGTCTTAAATAAATCTCAGATAAATATAATACCTCGAGTTACAATGAATCAAAACATGAGCTGTGTGCTGACATCTACGTATATACTGAAAATAAAACCTGCTGCGTGTTTATCAAAGAGTATATCTAAAAATTAACCTATTTATAAAGGAGTGTTTAAATCTTTCAGTGTTAATATTGGGTCTTGACTTTATCTTCCGGCGAAGACTGTAACCGGTTTCTTTAAGTTTTGGTATTAAAAAAATGCAATGGATTAGTTTCTTTTTTGGTTCTTCATTAAAAGTTTCTTATTATCCTTTCTTAACACATCTCGAACTTTCAGTCTCATCGAAGTATAATTTCTTTACAAATAAGAATATCACAGAGCCTTTGAGGCAGAGGGTAAGGATTAGGAAAATCTTACCTTGCATAGGCAGAAGTCCTTCCAGAAACTGATCCAGGGCATGATTCGTGTAAGAAACCATTAAGATTGGTGTCCGCTCATCCTCCTCATCCCAGAGCGAGGCTGTCTCCAAAAGAACACGCGCGATTTTCAAACCCACGAACGTCTTCCCAGTCCCTGGCGGTCCTTGAATCACAGCAAACTTTTTTGTCAGCGCCAGTTGAAATGCTCGCAGCTGTGAATCGTTGAAACCCAAGCTGTCTCGGTAGTAGTACAAATCGAGAGCATTCACAAGATCTTGGCTATCTGTGGACATGTTTTCCTCGTCACTGTAAACCAAATTTTCTCTCTCCGAGGTCAGACGGTGGCATGCAAATGCAGAATTTCTGTCTCCCATACTGTAATCTTCAACAAACTGGTGCCATTCACTGCTACCATCCATTTCATCTTGTACTATACCACTCATATTGTAGTCGAAGTTAGTTTGATACTTGTGAGCTGGAGGACTGATGACTTTCTCACCCTTCACAATGTGCTCTTCGAAGGGTAGGTCTCCGGGTCTTATCTCCTTCAAGCCTTCTAACACGTATCTGTACGCTTCGAAGAAGGCTTTGGATTCGACCATGTCAAATTTCGTCTTGGAATCGATGAATCCATTCAATGTTTCGAGATCCACGTCTTCAAACCGCACATCAAGCTCGCCCAGGCAAAGTTCTTTGGGATCTCGGCTCTCGACTGTCGCGAATAGAGGCGTGTAAAAGTCGTCCATTGCTAGACACAATAGGGAACCATTCTTGAAACGCTTGCTTCTCTCCCAGGGAACTTTCCTCACACTGTGGTGAGATGCGTCAAACCGGATCCTGTAAACCATTCCCTTCGCGTGACATACGGGGTACAACACAGTGACGTCACGGTAGAAGTACACGTCCTTGGCGCGTTCTTTGTCCCTAGTACTGCTAGTTTCTCGGCCGCTGCTGTCCCTGCGAAGCTCCATGATAGCTTCCCGTAGCGGTATGATGAAGTCTTCTCGAACAAGCCGAAACTGAACATCTAAGTAATGTTCCAGATCTGTGTAGCCACGCTGGTCGACAACATTGACGCGAAGAAAGGGATTATATGTCATGCTAAGATCTGCAGCCTTTGGGAAAACGCCAAGTTCTCGAAAATTGTGCGGGGGCTCGACTTCTAAATGGTCTTCCTCATCCCAGATAGACATCACTTCTTGATTAATGACTTCTTGCCGCAATTCCTTGACTTGGGAAACTTTTTTTTCCAGCGCACTTGCGTCGTGTAAACGCTTCTTTGCTTTTAATTGCAACACGGTGTTTTCGAGTTCAAACACTGGAACTTCGTGAGCTACTTCATGTCCAAACCTCTGCAGGAAATAGAGAAAGACTTCCGTCAAACTGGAGATCAATTCAGATGATTGGAACTTGTCAAATTCCGATCCTGTATAAGACAGCATTCGGCTGATAAAACCAGACAGTCGTGAACGCATGAAGTTGGTTTCTATCACCAGTCGTAACAACTGTTCAACATGACTTTCGAGTGTACCACGGGAACAACAAAGCTGGTGAAGTACGAAGATCGTAAGCTTCATAACGCCTGGATTTATTTCTGTCTTGGAACTTAGCAACGCTTGGAATCTTTCAGATCTAAAGTCTAATTCCAATATCCTATTTTCATCTGTATCTGCTTTCCATATTTCCTCCAAGGCCTTGTATCCCAAGGGTACCGCCTCCTCCGCACTCTCCCCTCCCCTCATATCAGTTAAGCGTCGTCGTTTGGGCGAAAAACTTCGTGAATCGTGTGACCATTTATCGCTTTCACTCCTTCGCCTTCTTTCTTCAAAACCGTACCCTCGGTTTGTTCCACCAGAACTAGAAGCTTCACTGTATCTTCTCTTGCGATTTCGCCGCATATTAGGAGTTTCTAGTAATGTGAACCTTTTTTTATCGTGAGCAATGTCCTGCTACTCTGTTGACCGACGGGATATAGAAGTCGCTGTTGACATAATGATTTCAATGTAAAATACTGGCATTACCATGCTAGCAATGGTCGAAACTAATCGTTAAAGGAATGCAGAAAAACTTAAAATGACAAATTGTTTATTTTAAAAGAAAACGTTACGACATTTGCCACAACACATGTTGACCTCTGATTATTGAAAAAAAAAAAAAAAGAATCATAAAAACAAAAACACGATTGCTCTCGCTTTTCGTTTACCCGCAGGAAGCTGCCCTTTTTAAAATGCTTCATATCATCAATAACTTTGAGGAAAAAATACTCACCCAGAGACATTCTGATCCCTAAACATAAAATCGGTTGTCAAAAATATTTAGGTATTGCAGCGAAGAAAATATGAATAAATTTAAGAAACTCTCGCTGCTGATAACAACCTAAACGAACCAAAATCCCTCGTCGTAGATTTTTGAGGCTACATCACAGCTAAGCAACAAACCAGTTTTTCGTTAACAGGCTCAAATGCTTTTATTCAAATCCACACAGCCGATGTGAAAGATAACAAACGTAAAACATCAGCACTCGATCATTTCATTTTCGCATAATTCGTGTACATATCTTTATTTCCAAACATGTAAGCATTAATTATTATCCAAATGTGCTTCATAGGGTACAAATAACGCGCGAGACGATACTTGTACTCCAGAAATATCCGCAAAATTCACCCGCAATGAAATGACAATTTGGCGTGTTGGATAATAAATCTCGTTGTTTGTAATTTGACTCGCCTTACGGGCTCGTCAAAATACGGCACAACTCATAAAAATACTCAGCGATACTACACAACAAAACGTCTAATAAGATATATATATATATATATATTTGTCACAAACACATGATCAGGCCTTTTCCCCTTGGTTTATATGTTTGGACTCCAGCTCTAAACAATGCCAAAAAAGTTTCCTGCAGAGGAAAACCGACAATTTTATTCAACTCCATGATGTAATCTCAAGGCTTGTCTGCGCCGAATTGTAACCGTTCTGCATAAGTTGTATTTTTACATCACAACGTAATCAATTCTACGCATAAATAAATACCATCTCTACGTACCTTGATCTCACTAAGTGCTGTTGAAAAGAACTTTCTCAGCAAAAGACTGGGAAAATAAAACACATCACCTGTTGTTCACATTTCGTGGAAGCTTCTTCGAGGGAGCAAACCAATTCCGAGAAAAAGCATCCTCCTCGTGATTGGTTGAATGTTCGGATTTGATCACGCAAACGAATCGAATTTCAGTGGCATGATCCAGGAGTCAAATAAACAGAGGATTGTGTGAGGAACGAAGGTAGTTTGTTCGTAAGTAGTTTCTTGAACGCAAAATGTCGAAAGAAACATTTATATACAATAAAAAAAAAGAAAAAAAAAAGCGATCGATCAATTGCGAAAGGATCTGGCGAAACTCTTTCACTACCCTCAGAAGCAACAGGTTTGTTATTTTTTTCAAATAATACTAACCTATTCTGCTAATATGCATAGTTAAATTCAGTTTTTTCTTTTCCTTGTGGGGGATTCTTTTGAGCAGGTATTGATGGCTAACATCGGACAGCATCTAAAATCAGACACTAGTGTATAAAATCAGACACTAGCATCTAAAATCAGACACTAGTGTCTAATATCGGACTCTAGTGTCTAAATGAATAAAGGCAGATGGTTTCGAAAGAATAAAGGCTGACAGTTTCGAAGGAAACTGTTTGGGGCTGCGTCGGTGGGAGTAACGAAACAATTTGGATATATCAACAAAGTTGAAATGGTAAATTGGCCACCGTAACGGTTACAAAAGCTGACGTTTCGAGCGTGAGCCCTTCGTCGGAGCGAATAGAGGAATTGTGGGTTGTGTGTGCTTTTAAAGGCAGAAAATGGAGCTACGTTATTGGTGGGAACATGGCAACGAGAAAAACAAGAATAAATTAGTGGAATGAAAAGCGTTCGTTGATCCCTGTGGGATTTAGAATGCCGGTTTGAAAGATGAGCTTTTGTGCAAGATTTTTACGGCTTTCCGTGCTACCTAAGTGTAAGGAAAGACCGCAGATTGCCATATGTTGCTTAGAATGATAAGGTAAATTAAAATGTCTAGCGACTGGTTTCGATGTGTCCTTGTCATTCCTTTCCACATCTCGAAGGTGTTCTCGGAATCGGTCACCTAGTCTTCTCTGATTTCCACCACAAATCAGAGTCAATGTGCCAGTTTTTCGATAAACGTGGTTACCCTGTTTCTATCGTTCAAGCGGGTTACCACCGCGCCCAACTTATTGATCGACATTCAGCACTACAAACGTCGAATAAGGAAGATTCCGACCGCATTCCATTCACTCTCACGTTTCACCCTCACAACCACTCAGTTAAATCCATCATTCTTAAAAACTTTAAATTACTTCAAAACGATCCAGAGACAAGCACTATCTCTTCGCAGCCTCCGCTCATTTCATTCAAACGCGACAAAAACATAGGCAATTTTTTGGTCAGAAGTTCTTTTCAGACTAATGACCAACCAGGCACTTAAATGCGCTCGTGCACGATGCAAAACGTGTCCTTTCATTCACAACACTGATAAAATATCGGGACCTAAACGATCCATTAAGATCACCGATCACTTCACGTGCACCTCCGCCAATGTAATCTATTGCATAACTTGCACTTATTGCAAAAAGATATACATCGGCGAAACAGGCAGAAGACTGGGTGACCGATTCCGAGAACATCTTCGAGACGTGGAAAGAAATGACAAGGACACATCGAAACTAGTCGCTAGACATTTTAATTTACCTAATCATTGTAAGCAACATATGGCAATCTGCGGTCTTTCCTTACACTTAGGTAGCACGGAAAGCCGTAAAAATCTTGAACAAAAGCTCATCTTTCAAACCGGCAGTCTAAATCCCACAGGGATCAACGAACGCTTTTCATTCCACTAGTTTATTCTTGTTTTTCTCGTTGCCATGTTCCCACCAATAACGTAGCTCCATTCTCTGCCTTTAAAAGCACACACAACCCACAATTCCTCTCTTCGCTCCGACGAAGGGCTAACGCTCGAAACGTCAGCTTTTGTAATCGTTACGGTGGCCAATTTGCCACTTCAACTTTGTTGATATATCCAAATTATCTAGTGTCTAAAGTCGGACATTAGTGTCTCAAAGGAAACACTACTTTCTAAAATCAGACACTACTGTCTAAAATTGGACAGTGGTGTCCAAAATCGGACACCGGTGCTAAACATCACCCTCTAGTGTCCAAACTCGAACACTAGTGTCTAAAATCGGACTCTGGTGTCTGAGATCGGACACTAGTGTCTAAAATTGGACACTAATGTCTAATATTCGATTTTTCAAGGAAGTAAAAGCCAAGAATATTATTTTCTTACACTAATCAGAGAGTATTTTCTTGAAATGTTCTTTGAGACCAGATATGACAAATGGAAAGCAGAAACTTCTATAAAACTCGTCAGGGGAAAAAATAATATATGTTTTATTGTAGAAAACCTATCGAATGATTCAATAGTTCCTGATATTTATATTTCGACATGATCTTCACGCACTGCGCTGATGTTTATCTCGAAAGCCTCTCAGTATATTTGAGTTTCGGTTAGATTTGAACTGATCCGGCTCGAACAAAGCAGTGTACAAATTAAGAGATTATAATCAACTACACCCCCTATGAAAGCTATTTGCAATCAGGAAAAGTATTTATTTTTTGAAATGCAAAAAAGACCAACATTAGACATCGCGTTACAACAACACAGCGGTCAAACGATTGCGCATGAGCGAATGTTGTTATGTCTAGGTAAATCACCGAGGCACGGTGATTTAAAAGCGAATAATGTTTTTGGTGAAGTTCCAAACAGAATCCTGAGTCTTGATTTTTTTTCTTCCTCTACTTTTGTTTCCTTTCTAAGAAATGGTGTCAGTCTTTGACCAGCTTTGCGTTCCCAAATTTAATCTTAATTTTATGAGGAACTCTGTTACTTATATGTGCGCTCAACTATAGAATAAGCCTGCAGTAGATGTCAAGCTGGCCGATAATGTTTTTTGAGTCTAAGCTAAGATCAATTCAGCGGTAATATTTATATCTTTAATGTTTTTTTGTTATTTTTAGAATTATTTTTATTCATGTGTACATAGATTATAGATTAGCGGTTATAAATTAATGACAGGAAGATCGTTTCACCGTTACTCTGAGTTTCACGCAGCTTGCACTGCGATCGTTAGACCGTCTGACGATCGCACCGCAAGCTGCGTGAAACTCAGAGTAACGGTGAAACGATCTTCCTGTCATTAAAATTTATAACCGCTATCGAAACGCTCTGCAACCCGCATCGAGCACTTTTTCACAGCCACGACTTCTCCTAGTCTGTTTAGATTATAGATTATATATTTAAATCTTTTTTTACGCGTTCGTTTTGGCACGTTCGTATTTTGAACAAGCGCTTGTGCTCTTAGACGATAACGTGGTTGAATAATTAAATTTATTGTTGTTGTTGTTGTTGTTGTAGATTTCAATGAACATTCCAATTTTCTTTCACTTATTTTGCGAGACAGAGGTTTTTTCTTATGTTTATTCTTTGAAATTTGCGCGGGAAATTGGCGAGCGGCTAGCCAGAATTGATCCCCTTGCGCATGCTCGACGTTTAACCGCTGTGCTCGTCATTCGTAAGAACACACCACTCGCTTTCTGCTTGTGCGTTTTGTGGCGATCGTTTTGATTCAGCTACAGCCTGCACTGTGCTTTTATGTGCACAGGGAAAAAATGTAACACTTAATGTTAGACCACCAAAAAGAATACACGACTACTCGCTTTGAAAAAAACGTCTTAGTACGTTCCTAGTCAAATTAGGTACCCACGAGCTTTGAAATCAAACTAATTGTTGCAAACCTATATCGTATTTTTAACGTTTGCCCTACGCTACGCACGCGAGACGTAAAGCAACAAATTATGGTTGGTTTAGTTTAGCCTCTCATGTTACACTGCCAAAAGAGTCTACTGAAGGTATAATTAATTATGTTTAAAACTCAGTTTAAACCTTTCTACGCCTCATCCACCATCATATAATTGTCCATGTTCGCCTGTTCAGACCAGGCCGGGTGTCTTGCACCATCCATCTCAGTAGCTACTTGATTTCCGTCTTCAAGTCTGTGTTGTGCTCCACCAATCACAGCTCCGCATTCATTGCACGTGCTTTTCTCCATGGCGCCACCACACTCCCCTATGGTGTAGGGATGTCCGTTTGGACATTTGAACCAATGACCTTGTTTAAAGCCCATGGCAGACACAATCTCTTGTCTCTCTTCTGGCGTTAATGGCGAAAGACATGGGTACGCTTTTCTGTAATGAACAAAGAGGACATTGATTTATTTTCACCATCTTTGTCATCACTGTCGTTATTTTTAGTTTTTACGACTTTGCTGTACCTTGCAAGTCACAGATTTCAAGACTGAGTTTCTTGCACCAAACGCAGTCGAAACAAATCGCACCTCACGACATCACCTTAGTAACAACTCGGGATTACGCTGCCTACAGGTGACTTAACCAAATGAGAAGATAGCCAGAACAATTGAGGGATTTATAAAAAAAAAAGTGCGAAAACGGGAAAAGGCATATGACTTTTCGCATGTTTTTCCAAAAGATTTGAAAAAGTTTGCATTTAGTGCGAAAATAAAATATCTACTCAATTTTTCTCTAGTAGCCAATTAAATAGAAAGGAAATCAGAGATGCTTGCTTTCGTTCGTATCTGGTGTAGAAGTGGTCTAAAGCTGTCTACAGAAGAAAATAGAAAAATTTCTACTCCTCCCATTCGTTTGAATGCCACTTCATTACAGTTACCTCAGCCATTTCGTCAGGCTTCCCTGATAGTTTGTCGATGTCTTTTAATACTCCTGGGTGAGTGGGTGGGGAGAAGGAGTCACGTTATGTCTGCTATGGTTGCTTTAAAAACGAAAATTATCATTAGATAACTCACCTGATTCCGGACAACATTTCTAGTAGTTCGTCAAGCCTCTGGGTTTGTATAAGTTTACCGCTGGACAGCTCATCTTGCATATCTTTCAAAAGGCTACCATGCGATTCCATCAGCGTCAAGTTGAGTTTTGTAATGCTGTGTTTCAGAAGACACAGCTCGAATCGCAGATTAATCCTTGTACATTCCACGTTTATGTCGTACAGCTCTCTCTCTGTGACTGTTTCGGACATTGCACGTTTTTTTAAGTATTCCAACTCCTCTTGAAAAGTCAAACCTAACCAATATATTACAAAAAGGGGTAGACTGTCATGATCTGTCATAGTAGTCTTTAATCAAAGAAGGATAATAGGTAAACAGAGTCAAACCCTCAGCCGTCAAAAGCACCCCCCCCCCGTCCCATTATCAACCTAAGTTTCCTTTTTGGACATCTTATTACTGACTCAAGCCTAAAGTTCAAAACATTCATCTTCACTTGAGAGGTGTTACAGTCAGCGATGTATGATCAGTAAGGGAGGGAAGGAAAGAGGGAAAGCTTTCATAGCCAAGTTAAGAATTAGGGGTTACGTTTTAAGAGAAACTGTGACGCTACGATGGTTGGAGAACGGAAGGGGATAGTGCGAGATATTTAGCAAATAAACCCCTTCGAGCGGCTGGAATGTCGGCTGATAATGTCCGCGGCCGAGAGATTGTCCGAAAAATGAATATTTGGCCGAGAAGTGAAGCTTCGAGGGCAAATATGAAATTTTGAGGACAATCTCTCAGCCAAGGACATTATCAGCCGACATACCAGCAAGCCAGAACGGGGTTTATTTATTTTATAACCCTCCCATTAATTTTCACGTCGAAATTAAACTGCGCGTAAACACAGTAACAAAGCCAGTGGTGATCTGATGGCGAATGCGCGTGATTGACGCAAGCAAGCAAAAAAACACATCGAGTTTGGTTTCCTTCCATGTAAATAGGAGAACGGAAAAGTTGAAACTCTTGTGTTGACTATGTTTTTTTTCACGGAAAAATCGGACGACAAATATCGACGCTGACGGGGTTATTGCGTGATAACTGTCCTGTGATTTTGCACCACATGACGTAAAGTAACCAATAAAATCGCGCAAAAATTAATGGGTGGGTTATAATAGGTTTTATCAGCTGAATTGACTATTTAAATTGGCCATCTTGATAGATGCTCAAGCTGACATTCTGCGTGACAGCCCCTCGTGTCAGAGTGCATAGCTTCAATCATTCATACTCCCCTCCCTCTCACAAAAGAGGCCCATCTCCCGGGATTCTTTTAAATACAAGGAGACTAACGCGCCAAACGAAAAAGATAGCTGCAAACATACCTTCCGATTGAATTTTGTTGTGAAGACGTCTTGCTTTGAGCTTCCGGTTTATCTCGAGAAATCGCTCCATCAGCATCACCTGATTTGTGACAACAGCTGCCACTAAGGAGTTGGATATCTTGTTGACACGTTTCATCAATGCGTTCCACTCCTTCTTCGCCACCTCAGTCGCAAAGCTTGCCAGTAAATTTTCCAAACGTTCTTCTAAATCTCTTCTCGTCGTTTCGATCTCAACTTGATTTCCGTTGACCTTGGCCTTCACTTTCTCAATGTCGAGCAGCTGCTGTTTAATAACATTACCGTATCGCAGGCTCCTTCTGATCACAGTCTTGCAACGAGGACAAGTTTTCAGTTGAATCACATGACGGTTATCTTCGCCGTTATTGGGCATGTCCATGTAGCTAAAAAATACGATTTAAAAAATACTCCTATTATTAAACTTTAAAGTTAAAGTTTTTCTCGTGCGGAATCATTTATCTCAGATAAACAAATTCAGCAAAAAACATGACTTTGATGTTCTCATCTATTTACTGACATCTGAGCTGATAGTTACTGATGCTATTTCGCAATGAGGTAACAACTCGTAACTGCTACGTTTATTTGATCCACTCAATTGACCTTTTACTCAACCAACCAGTCTATACAACTTTTGTATCCAAGGAGAAAATTCTGATCCAAAACCAGGATATAGTTTTGGCGAAATAAATGGTAAATATATCGTCCTTAGCGCCAAAACTTGTTTTGGCGCTAAGGAAGATTAAATAGCTCACTTTCATAAGGGCGTTTTAATAATTCCTGTGCTGTCCTACTTTACGTTTTCTTCCACCCAAACCATGAACCTTATTTCATTGTCTTTGAAAGACTGAATGGGAGCCACCGAACTATAGCCTGCTAATCATCAGTCTAATGCAATGATAGGTCCAGGGCTCAGAATTTAGTAGTATTGACGAGAATAGCAGCGGTTTGTTCCAAAACAACATCTTACAGTGAGTTCAAAGCTTATTGAGGCTTACCAAATCATAATGCAGCATTTTCGGCAAAACGCGAGCAAATTCTTCATACTTACTAATCAAGATCCTTTACAGCGAAAATGTGTTTGCAGTCCGGAAGCTGAATAAAACGTGCACCAACTTCGTCTTCTCCACCAAAAAATAGTTGCGTGATTGGGTCACCATCGTTATTCATGCACACGGCACAAATGCACTCTTCTCCACACAAACCTCGACAGCGATGTGGACGGCGTTTCTTTCCACGTGCACATTTGAGGAACTTCTTACAGGGCCTATCACATCTTGGGCGATTGCACAATTTGCCACACGGTTTGCTACACTCAAAATGAGGGCATTTCCAGTTGCACTTTTCAGCGCAAGACTTGCAAGCCACCCCACACTGGAGATCACATTTTGAATGTTTGCAACGGTTTTGGCAAGTAAGTGTGCATGGCGGGCAAGATTTTGTGCAACCCGCCACGCAGACATGAGAGCAGACTAATACACGGCTACACTTCAGCTTGCATCGGACATGAACTCGACCCATGCGACATGCGCCACACTTCCCAGGGCACTGGTGGCCACATTCTAAAGTGGACCCACAAAGGGCTGGGCAATCTGACGGAGTTGCTGAGCAAGCAACCTTAACTTCATGACTACAAGGCCAATCTTTTCTCTCGACAAGCTCTTGGCATTTTTTTGTGCAAGGTTGGCTGCAGTTGCTCTGACAGCGGTGGGAACAGGATAGCTTTTTATCACACCGTATTTGGCACTGGACCTTCTTCAAATCGTCGCCGCATTTCACGGCTGTCATATGCCCGCATGATGGCAGAGCCTTCTCAACCACCACTCGACAGTATGTATCACATTTTTGCCAGCAAAGCTTTGAACACGTGTGGTCACAGCCAACGATTTTCTTGACGCACGGCTCTCCACACTGATATTCCAAGTGATCGACATCATTTGGGTGACATGACCGTTTGCAACCATGTCCGCATTTCAGGCGCACTTCACAGGGACTCTGACATCCCCCTTCGGGAGCTTTTCCCTCAAAGTCTTCGGCTGTTTCTGCTGTGATCTCTTCTTTGTGGCTTTGACAGATGAGGATTAGAGACGCTCCAAAGCTTCCACTTGCTTTTAGGTCGTCGACAATTTTTCTCCAGATTTCACTGTGTTTGCAGAGAAGGGCGAAGTTTCCAATGCAGTAGAAGCCCTTTCTGGCACGAGAAAGCGCCACGCATGCGCGGTTTTCCATTTTGATGAACCCAGCCCCGTCTTCTTTGTTACTGCGCACGAGCGAGAGAAGAATTATGTCGTTTTCTTCGCCTTGAAAGTTGTCGACTGTCGTTAGACGCACTTGGCTGAGGTCGTCCCTTTGTTTCGCTTGGACACAGTCTCTGATGGCAAACATTTGCCCCGTGTAAGTTGTCAAAAGGGTAATTTTGTGGGATTTGTAACCTTGTTGTAATAGATACCGACACAAGGCCACCAGAAAGTTAGCCTCGTGATCATTCACGTGGCTGTACGTATCTTCACAAGGATTCTCCAAATGAGTGTGGTTGATAAAGAACATGTTCTTCTTTAATCCTTTAATATTTCCATATCTCTCAACCGTCTTGTGATTCTCAAGATCGTCATAAATGTGCTTCATCAAGGCGGAAATTTCAGGTCTCATGCGATGCTGGACGTTGAGGGTCTCGCACTGAAGTCCGACATTCACCATTCGCTCAAACAGGGACACATCCAGATGGTACTTCTTGGCTAAGACATAGACTTCCGGTTTAGGTCTGAGTTGCTTGTGATCACCAATCAAAATCAAGTGTTGGCAATCCTTGGTCAGTGAAGTGATTATGTGCGCTTCCAGTACTTCAGCGGCTTCTTCGACAATTACAATTTTGGGGCGAATCCGCTGGAGCGTGCGGCGGTATTTTGCGGCACAAGTGGTGGTCATTGCAATGATCTTCGCACTTTGAAGAACATGAAAGTCTTCTTCGAGCATCACTTCAAACTTACGCGCCAATGCTCTTTCGTAATCAGGCTGTTTGCTCTGAAGTTTCCTCATGAAGTATTTCTCTGCTCTCTGAAGCCACAACCTGTACAGATTCCATCGTTCAAATGGCGGCAATCTCGACAAGTTGTAAATATTACTTTTCTCCTCACTAATGACTTCCTCTCGAAGAAGATGGCCGCGAAGCCAAATCGGTTTTTCTATGTCTTCAATTGTACTAATAGCTACCTTTGAAGGTTGAATTTCTCTTTCCTCCTCGTTGTCTTCGAAGTTTCGAGCTGACTCCTGCGCCTGAAAAACCCTCTCCATTTTTACATCATAATCATTGTTCTTGGTATTGTTTCGCTCACGATTGTATTGTAGCCCTAACCATTCACACAACAAACAATCGTTATCGGTTCGATGTTTGTGAAACCATTTGACATGACGAAACATCATGAATTTCTTCAGAATGTCAAAGGCGAGAATTCCTCGTCTGGAGCATTTCAGGACAGCAATACAAAGATCAAGGGATCCTTCGTCGTTTAGCTCTTTGATCTCTTCTTGGGCACGTTTTCTTGCACTGTAGATTGGAAATGGAGTTTGCTTGTTGTCAGCAGCTTCATTCCGCCGAGCCTTCAGCGAGCAGCTCTCCAACTTTTCACTGCACTTTCCCCCAACGCGCACAACACCTAGTAATGACAAGACATTCAGACAAAGAAAATGGAATTATTATGATATAGGCACGTGCGTTTATTACATGCCTTTATGTACACACAAACAGTTCTTAAAAGAGAATGCTTGTATCTTATTCTTAAAGCAGACTTCATTAAGTGGGTAAAAAAAAACACCCAATAGTAAAAACAAACGCTATACATTAATCAAAACGCACGAAGGCGAGGGGTAAGAGTGACTAGTACTGATTACCCCATTGGAATGCGTCGACGGATACGTAAGTCACCTGGTTGAATGAGGTAGCATAACGTCCAATCAGAACAAAGGAAATTTTAGAAGGAGCTGCTGGTAACTCAAAGTAGGCAATTGCAACTGGTTAAAATGTGCATCTGATGGTTGAAAGGGTAGCCTGAGCTTTCTCGACCAATCATAAAGTGTTTCAGGGAAAAAGTAACGCAATTCTGGACAACTTTCCTCTTTCAATTGTAAATTACCCTTTTACTGTGAAATCAACCATCGTAACGTTTCGCGAAAGCTCAATTTCAGTCCTTGGCACTTTGTCAGCGACTTTAAGTCACAAGACTGTTCACATAGTTAAGATAACAACCCCTTTTTTGAAGCCTTACCTTTCATCGGTAGTTCAGCCAAGAAATCGTCTAAGGCGTGGTTCGTGTACGACACCATCAAAATTGGTGACGGTTCACTATCGTTCTGCCACAAAGGGGCGCTCTGTAGCAGAACACGCGCTATCTTACGACCAACGTACGTCTTCCCGGTACCTGGCGGTCCTTGAATGACGGCGAACTTTTTGGTCAGTGCCATTTTGAATGCACTCATCTGTGACTTATTGAAGCCCAGGTCTTCTGGATTGAGTTCCAAGTCGTAAATATTCACGACATCTTCACTACTATCATCACCAGCACTTGGTTGGGAAGCTGTTGAGTCCACTTCTTCTCCTATCATTCCACTCATGTCGAAAAAACCATTGGTTTTGCTTTCATACTCAGGTGGCTCCACATCTTGGTTGCATTGTACAATGTGTTCTTCAAAGGGAAGTCCACCTGGCTCAATTTCTTGTAAACCTTCCAAAACATGTCTGTAGGCTTGAAAGAACGCCGGGGATTCTACCATATCAAACTTCTCTTTTTCCTCAATAAACCGGTTCAGGTTTTCGAACTGGACGTCTTCAAATCGTACTTCAAGCTCGCCAACACAAAGGTCGCGTGAATCTCGATTCTCCACAGTCGCAAATAAAAGACTGCGAAATTCATCTGATGAAAGACAAAGGAGAGAGCCCAGTTTGAAAAGTTTGCTCTTCTCCCATCTCACGCGAACTACATCCGGGTGGAACGAGTTGAACCGGATTCTGTAAACCATACCTTTTCCGCTGCATACGGGATACATTATTGTAACGTCATGGTACACGCGAACGCTTCGTACACGTTTGCTGTGGCTTACGTTACTTGCTCCCGGACTGTGGGACTTTTGAAGTTGTTCTATCCCATTGCGTAAAGGTAAGATGAAGTCTTCTCTTAAAAGTCGAAACTGCACGTCTAAATAATGCTCCTGGTTTAAGTACTTTCCACCTACAACGTTTTCACGAAGAAACGGCTTACTGTAAGGTCTTAAATCTGCGGCTTGGGGAATCACGCTTATCTGGCGAAAATCCTCGGGTGGAGTTAGCTGAGATTGGTCTGGGTGAGTTTTTTTCCGGCGATTTGTGTCATTTTTGTACTCCTTGACTTGTTGAAGTTTCTTCTCCAACATCTCTGCGTCTTGTAGAAGTCCTCTACTCTTCAGATCTCCGACTGTCTCACTCAGTTGGGCATTGGGAATGAAGTGAATTACGTCCTGTTCAAATCTCTGCAACAACTCCAGGAAAACCTCTGCTAACAGCAAGACCAGTTCATCAGGCTGGTAATTATCACCGAACGCTGAGACATCAGACATTTGGCTGATAAACTTGGTAAGATGCAACTGTAAAAAATTTGTTTTAATCACTGTGCGGAGCAGTTTATTAGCAATCTCTTTTTTATCATTTGGTGAACAGCACATATGAATAGCTCGAATAACAAGCTTCATCAGATCGGGTCGTATTGCGTATGTCTCCAGTAGATCTTCAAACCGTTTAGCTTTGTTGAAAAGCTCTAAAATTCCCTCATCAGTCGAGTTTGAATTACACACTTTTTCTAAGGCCTTATAGTTGAGGGGATTAGGACCTCTTTCTCGTTGTGCATGTCTTCCTGTCCCATTTCCATCCATTGCGGGTCTTCTTTCCCGGGAAAACTCATGTAAATGACGTGTTCTGCTGCCATTTCTTTCCATTCGCTGTCCATTGAAAGAGACGCGTGGATTTCTTACCCCTGTAACAGTTCTCTTCATTTCTATTCCATCTAGACGTCAGGGGAACAGTACCATCGAGTGTTTGACAAATATAAGATCACTGAGGACTACTTCCCTAGCTTCGAAAAAATGAAAGAAAGAAAAGAAAGAAAGAGGGAGTAATTAATAATTCTCGTGGCAAAAGTTAGTGAGTAAGTGAATAATCTCGACCGTGTAGTATGATCGTCCTGTGGAGAGTAGTCTTGGGAAAGACTGTTGTTGCTCACAATTACTACTGTTTCGAAAACCTCAGCAGAAGCCATTATCAGAGTCGAGTGAAGACCTACCTCTCACTCGAATGTTTGGAGTCTGGTTCGTGAAGACTGATTGGTCAGTTTTGGACTTAAAATTAAAGTCGGTCGGTCGTTCACTCGGCCGGCTAGTAGTTTCCTTTATTCACACTTTTTCTTTTTTTTTTTTTTTTTTTTCACACTTTTCTTTTTTCTTTTTCTTACAAAATAATTTAGATTATGTTGACCCGCAGATAGCAAATTTGCTATTCGAGGCGGGTCAATCATCAACAAACATTATTTACAATATATAAAGAAAATTAAAAACTAAATAATTAGATATTGTTAAATTATAAAAAGAAGCATAGCTGGCAAATACATCAATAGTTGTTCAATAAAGTATAGAAGCAAATACATTAGTACTGAAAGTAGGTAAGTTTTTAGTCGTGTTTGGAGCTTTTCAAGCTGAAGTAAATAATGAAAAACCTTTTAGAACTCTTACTGACTTTTTGGACTTAAAATTAATGTTGAGGGGTTTTACCACTCGCTTGGCAAATTAACAAGAAGTACTGAGACTCTGTAATTTTCTTCTTTATTCTCTCTCTTGTTCCACTGCTTATTTCTACTACTTATTTCTACTACTTATTTCTACTACTTTCAGCAAGGAGTGCTCCAGTATTAAATACAAAAATCACAGACATGTTTGGGTTAGCTAACCGTGGGAACTTCCAAAACAGGATGTTCAGTGTGGGTAAAACTCAAGGTCAGTTTTACCAACTCAAACATGACCACCTAACAAACTAGTTATCTTCAACCATAACAAGGGATTAAAATGTCTAGCACGGTAAGTGCTGAGCCAAGTTCAAGCACACACTAAAAATAAATCATCAAAACTATAGATTCATCAAAATAGCACGTAGGGGCGAAAAGGCGAGACTTAATAAAACAAAAGCTAAACCTAAAAATGCTTGAAATATCGAGCCTTGAAAACGCTCTACAACATTAAAGTCGGTTGGTCGTTCACTCGGCCGGCTAGTAGGTAAGTTTTTATTTGTGTTTGGAGCTTTTCAAGCTGAAGTAAATAATGAAAAACCTTTTAGAACTCTTACTGACCAACCAACGTTGATCAGTAACATTTGCATCAGTGCTTGTGCTTTTGAAGGTAAAAAAAAAAGTAGTCTAAAAGCACGTATGATTTACCTAAATTTGTAGGATTAAGAGATCTCTCCAGATATCAGAAAATCGTTTCTGCAGAAAACTGTATCTTTACAAGCTAAGAAGATCACACTTTAGAGTTCAATACATGATTTGCTCATATCTATCACCGAATGGCTTGGTATTTCTTAGATAGACCTGTTTAAAGGCTTTCCTTTCTTGCTTATGACATGTTAAGGAAAGGTTTATAGCGAGATTTACTTCGATGTGTTATCAAGGACCATTTGTCAAAAACGCCTTACGGCTATGTTATTTAGGAAGAGGACAGTCTACTTTTACCAAGGATCTAGTCTAGCACAATACATTACACAATGCACTTTATCATTACGGCTCCCCTATACGAGGCTATTCTGTCGGAATATACAATGATAGCAAATATACAATACTAAATTACAATGGGGCAAAAAAATATTTACATGGGTTGGGAAAAAAATATATTTACATGAGTTTCTATACAGTTTGAAAGATGTGTTTCGATCCATTTAAAAAGAGTTTCGAAGAAAGTGAGCGACTTTCCAGTTTTGACTCTTGAAATATTGTTTATGTTCCGAATGTTTTCTCAGAGAAGGTTGTATTCTACATATCAAAAAGAATGCGAGCGAGCGCGCTATTCGTGATTTGCACTTTTGAACAGTTTTTCACTCGTATTACATGGAAAATGCACTTGTTTTAAGCCAATCAGACACGCGTTATTTTTTCATGTATGTATATTATGGTTTTCAATATGCATTAAATTTCCTATGACATGAATTTTTTTCTCGGTTTTTCTTAGCTTGATGCATATAAAAAACAAATTTAACCTTTAATCCGGGCGGAAATGTCTTCAAACCCCTTTTTTTAGTTCAAAACACCCGCTATCTGCGAACGAAATTGTCCCCTCTTCCGCGCGGCCAAAACGTCACGTGATTTTCTTTCGTGACGTCAGGTTGTGTACAACTATTGAAACCAACATGGATGACAGTGCGGCAAAAAGAGTGATTCTTTAATCTATAGAATCAGCAGAGTGACACTCGTTCAAATGAATGAATGACTCGCCTCTCACCTCCACACGTTCCGCAACTTGGTGTTTTGTGTATACAAAATTACGTCACGAAGGCCGTGAACTAGGTCTCAGCGGACCCCGAGACAATTTTTACTACAAAATAGTACTTTTTAGAGCGCAAAAATTCAGTTTTGAAAACGTTTCCGCTGGATTGAAGGTTAGAATTGTTTTTTATATGCATCAAGCTAAGAAAAACCGAGAAAAAAAAATCATGTCATTGGCACTTTAAGTGCGCAGAGTATATGGCGCACCGTTCATTTCAAATCTTTCGTTGCGAAAAAATCTTTGTTTAACAGCGTTTTGAGTTTTAAAGAGATACTAAACAAGTATTCTTTTCTCATACTTTTGTGATCTTTTGTGTACATTATTCGGTCAGTTGTTTGGTTGTCCTCGGTCTGTTGTAGACATTGATACGTCAGTTTCTGTCAAATGTAAACAGAACTCCGCAAATTGTGTGCCCGTACTCGTTTAGTAGCAAACATTTGGCTTGTTGAACGGACTTCTACGGTCACCTAGAAACATCGCTGTTAGATGTGTGCACCGTTTTCGGTCAGTTGCAAAAATTAGTTCGTACGCATTTTACATTCACTCGGTTGCATACATCACTCGTAGGGTTCTACTCATTCATTCGGTCGGTTGCAATCACAATACTCAGTCCGTTGTTTGAACTAATTCGTTTGGTAGCAAAAATTACTGTCAGGGCCTGATTACATGAGCCGGGCTAGCCAGTTTAGCCGGGCTGATTTCTTTTGTTTTGGTGTTCGCCAAAGTGTGAAAACAAAAGAAATCAGCCCGGCTAACCGGGCCAGCCCGGCTCATGTAATCAGGCCCTCAGTTGTCCGGATTGAATCGATCGTCGATCGGTTGTAAACATGATACTCTGTCAGTTTTCCGCATTCCTTAAGTCGCTTGTATTATTCTCAACCCGTTGTTGGCACTTTGATTTTAATAATCTCAGTGAAATATTTTTAAGTCTCCAAGTTTAGAAGTACTGTTTTCTTTAGCGTCGAGGATCTTTCGATTAAGGTAGGTATTACGACTTAAATCTAATAAGTAACTTCGGAATCTAATTATTCAGGATGGAAATGTGTGGTTCAAGAGCTTCCTTGGGAACGTTCATTTCTTTTAAGAAGTTAACGTACTTCCTTATTAGAATCTAACTTGAACTAGAGTTGTGGAAATTCATTCCAATGACAAGAATCAGTGTTTTACCACGTACAAAAGTCCATATATTTGTATCTACTCTAATTTTCGGGATTCTTAAAGGCCTTTAGCATCAGTCGTTTAAGGGTTGGCACTACATTCTGCAATATTTAGTAATACTTATTATTCATACATACCCAAGTCTCACTTATATCAGATTCGGCTCACCACCTATCACGAGAGAAACATAAGGCGAAAAAGACGTAAACGTCTCTTGAGCGCAACCATCTTTCGGAGAATTATATTCTGCGAAACGCTGTGAAACGTATCTCCGATTCCGAGAAAAGCATCCTCTTCGTGATTGGTCGAACGCGTGGGATAATTCTTACGTCACGCAAGATAATCGTATTATATTCATGTGACCAAGAAATAACTTTACAACTGCGTAAGTCTCACGAATATCTTACGCAAGACTAGGTGGATTAAATGAAATCAACTAAACAAACTTCGTTTAAAAAAAATGATAAATTGACCATATAATGTAACAACTTAGTTAAGAAGCGAGTTCACCAAAATTTACATATAACAAAGGCATAAAAATTAAATTTTGTTAAAAGGAAATTCCACCGGCACCTACTAAATAGATTCCACATTGTCTCTTTAAGATATATTACATTTCTGTTGTAATTTAAAGCACTAATAAGCAAATAAAAATTTTTTTTTCTCCATAATTACAGGTAATTGTTCCAATTTGAACTCCAGTGATATAACTATCTGACAGTCTAACATACATCACATAGGTTATGTAGGATGATAACAGGTACAAAAAACTGTTCTGAGTAGTCAAGTTCTTATTCTCTTAAGAACAATTCTTTGCAATAAAATTCTAGCCTACATGACGGTAAATACAACCAAAACTAAAAGAATCTACCCCAACATCGGTCAGTACTATGTTCCTACGTTTTAAACGGCTATTTATGTAACTTAAGGCCGTTCTGCGTCAGTTGCTTTTGACAGTGCACAGTAATCAATTCTCCACATAACATATCAAAAATTTCTACATACCTGAACCTCTCTTGGAACTGTAAGGGAGAACTTCATCCGCAAAAGACAAGGAAAATAAAACAGAATCTGTCGTTCACTTTTCGCGGAACCTTCCCCGAAGCTTCATATCAACAATTCCAAGAAAAGCACCTTCCTCGTGATTGGTTGAATGTTCAAAGTTGATTTCGCAAACGAATCGAATTTCAGTGGCATGATCTGGGAGTCAGTCAGAACCAATAGTCTGAGGATATATGTGTGGAAAGGAATCAGTTTGCTCGTAAGTAGTTTCTTGAGGACAATATGTCGAAAGAAACGTTTGTATATAATAATAAAAAATGATCGATCGCTCGTGGAAGGACATGGCGAGACCCTTTCATAAGCCTCTAAAGCATCAGTCTTGTTTTTTTTTTTACAGAATGACCTACCCTGCTGATATGCATGGTTAAACTCAATTTTTTCTCACCTGTTCTCCTTAGAATTAATCATGATCACTTCTTACAAGAACAAAAGGGTGAAAAAAAGAAAGGGGAAAAACAAGTACCGCTTGTTCGCCACCGGCTAATGCTGCTCCTCAAAATGTTCTGATTCTAAGACATTAGTGATTGATTACAGCAGTCACGCAACAGAATCGAACGTGACTAACGCTGCTAAGACCTTCTGGGGGTTTCTTCTTAGGATGTATTAGTGGCTAACATCGGCCGCCAGCGTCTAAATTCAGACAGTAGTGTCTAATGTCGGACACTAGTGTCTAAAATTGGATACTAGTGTCTCAAACAGGACACTACTGTCTAAAATCAGACACTAGTGTCTAAATTTTGGACAACAGTTCTCCAAAATCGGGCAGCAGTGTCCAAACTGGAACACCAATAGATGGTCCGCGGTTAGCGGACAAGATGTTTTTGTCTCCCTGACTTAAGCATTTAAACATCTTTTCTTTTAAGTGGCTGCCTGTCATTTTTAACTCTTAGGTTATTTTGGGCAGCCAGCGCTCCTATCATTGTCTGTACTATTATTATAAATTTTTCTTTCTTGTATATTTTGGGGTGAAAAAAATTAAGTTGTTGTTTGTTGTTGTTGTTCCAATATCTAAAATAGGACACTAGCATCTAATATCCGATTTTTTGGAGGAAATAAAGCCAGGAATAATCTTTTCTTCCAATAATCAGAGGGATTTTCTTAAAATATTCTTTGAAAGCGTATATGGTAAACTGAAAGCAGAAACCTCTCGATGATTTGTCAGGGGAAAACAAAAGAATGTATGTTTCATTGTAGAAAAGCTATCAAATGATTCAATCTTTCCTGTTAACGGTACATGAGCTTGGCCACTGCCCTGATGTTTATCTTGAGATCCTCTTAGCCAAGAGATTATTATCTCTTGTCTTAGTTGATTCGAGTTTCGGTTAGGTTTGAAGTGATCTGGCTCAAAGAAAGCGGTATAGAAATTAAGATTAATAATCAACGATTAACGACACTCCCAATGAAAGTTATGTGCGATCAGTGTAATTATTTCCTATTTGTTTCAATGCAAAAGACCTGAATTAGACGTCGCGTAATACCAACGCAGCCGTCAAACGTCTGCGCATGAGCGAACATTTTAATGGCTAGGTGGCTTGTTTTCAGGCTTCAGAACCAAGTTGTTTCACACGAGTTACAAACAGCCACACAAGCTAGTGAGTCATTTTTGGTAAAGCTCAAAACAGAATCTTGAGTCTTGAGTTTTCCTCTTCTCTACTTTTGTTTCCTTTTCCATATTTCTTTCTTTCGTTTATCTTGCGAGACAGTGGTTGTTTCTTATGTGTATCCTAAGATGTTTTGCGCGGGAAATTGGCACGCGGCTGGGCAGAATTGTTCCTATCGCGCACGCCTAAAAAGAATACACTTTTATCAGACCTCGGTTTGAAAAATCGTCTGAGTACGTTCCAAGTCAAACCAATTACCCTTGAGTACTAAAATCACCCTATTTGTTGCAAACCTGTATTAACTTTTTTTTTAACACTTGGGCCTTCGCTACGCCTGCGAAACGCCTGCGAAACGTGAGGCAGCAAAACACACGCCTTGCCCCTTAAGTTTCACTGTCCAAGTAGTCTTCTGAATTTATAATCAATCAAGTTGCCTGTTAGGTTTTGAAAGCAGCTATAAACCTTTCTACGCCTCGTCGATCATGTAATTTTCCATGTTCGCCTGTTCAGACCAAGCCGGGTACCTCGCACCAACCATCTCAGTCGCCACTTCATTGTCCTCTACCAGTCTGTGACTTTCTCCACCAATCACAGCTCCACAATCAGGACACGTGCTTTTCTCCATAGCGCGGCCACACTCGGTAATGGCGTAAATATGTCCCTTGGGGCATTTGTACCAATGACCTTGTTTGAGGCCCATTGCAGTCACAATCTGTTGTTTTTCTTCTGGCGTCAACGGTAACAGACGTGGGTACGCTTTTCTAAAATTTAAGCAGTACAATCTTCATAATCGTCACCCTCGTAATTGTTTCATTATAAAACCCTAAAATGACACATATTGCTTGAGTTTCCTTCAAAAAGGACAGACCAAACAGATCACTTGCGTAGCAACTTAATTTAATTTGGGCCTCGTTGTTCACAAATTCGGTAACCAAAAGTAGGAATAACAGAGAGATTTAAGAACATATTTACGCCAAAAGCAACCGGTCATGACTCAGCTCTTACTTTCTGTTATTTTAGTGGTGTGAAAAGTTTTTTTCTTGAGAACACGAGGTGTAGTGGGTAGGGAGACAGCTTGTTATGGTTTTCTCACCCTCCTCGAGCTCGTAAAAGTCAAAAGGCACGTGATATGTGACTACTGACTGACTGGGAACACCAGACGGGTATAGGAGCATGTCATGATTTACGGACTGAGAGCAGCGCGGTCCTTGCGTCGTGACAAAGAGTCAAATATTTTCCCGTCCCGCCCGACCTAAACCAGCCAATAAGCATTTTATCTAATGACCGCCGCTCTTTCACTTTTCTTCTTTCCTCTTTCAGCTCGTATCTCGCGGTGCCGCATGGCTTTCTCTGGCCGCGCTTGCGCCATCACTTAAGGCCCTAAAACAGGGATTCTTGTCTAATATTTTCCAATAAAAGTGTACACGCGGCCGTACGGGTCATAAAGTAATTTTTTAAGATGTCTTAACAAACAAATAAAAAAGAGTAATCCACCTGATTTCAGACAGCATATCTAACAGCTCGTCCAACCTCTGGACTTGTATTATTTTACCAGTGGACAACTCATCGCAAACATTTTTCAACACCTGACCATGCGATTCCTCTAGAGTCAAATTGAAGCTTGTGAGGCTGTCTTTCAGCAGATACAGCTCAGATCGCAGATTGACCCTGGTACATTCCAGGTTTATGTCTTTTAATTCTCGCTCTGTGACTTCTTCTGAAATCGCACGCTTCTTCAAATACTTCAAATCCTCTTGCAATGAAACCTCTACCAAATGACAACAAAGAAAGTAGAGATACTCTAAAGGAAGCGAATAATAATAATGAGAAATGCTTTCAGGCTCACGTGATCACAACTCCTTAGACGACCAGTCATTATTTATCGGCATGGTAAAGGATTTTTGGAGGGGGAGGGGTTGTCGTTAACAGAAAATAAACGAGGGACTATAGAAAATTGACTACCAATTAACAGCCAATGAGAAGGGGGAGTCATTAGAATATCACAGAGCCTTAGGGGATCACGTAGATTTTGTCGTGGTACAATCAAAGTCCTCCACCGCCCCCACCTCCCCTCCCCGGCGTTAAGTAATGACCTTTCTATATTAGAAATTAGCATACCATGTACTCAGACAACTGCCTACGCGACACCTATGCCTTGGGCGAAAGGACAAGTTATCGGCAGTAGTAGGGGAAGGAGGAGGGAGAAATGTCAGTGGAGGGTTACCTAAGACGGTAATGGAACTGTTACAATAAACCACAAAGGGTTTCATTTTCCTCAAACAGAGGCTTTTATCTTAGTCTCTATTGACGATAATTTCATTCAACACGTTAAAGGAGAAACTAAAGAAAATTGCGCTCGTACCTTCCACACGACTTTCATTGCTGACTTGGCTCTGGGTCTTATTAAACTGATTGTCCTTCAGCTTCTGTTTTATCTCGGCAAATCGCCTCATCAGCATCACCTGGTTTGTGGTAATAGCTGCTATAAACATGTTCGACATTTTAGTCACACGACGCTGTAGAGTGTACAAGTCTCTCTTGTCCTCCTCCACCTCAAGCATTGGCTTTAAAACTCTCAAACGTATTTCCAAATCTTTCTTTGCAGCCTGGATGTCAACCGGATTCCCGTTGACCTTGGCCTTCACTTTCTCAATGTCAAGCAACTGCTGTTTAATAATATTACCATATCGCAGGCTCGTACGGATCCCCTTCTTACATCGAGGACAAGTTTTCAGTTGAATCACGTCACAGTTCTCTTCGTTGAGATGGGATGTACCCATGTAGCTATGAAAAATGAAGACTGCTAATGAAGACTGCTAAAAGCAGTATATAATTCACACCCCCATCAAAATTCCACGATCCCCTGCCCCTTAGCGGCGGCACTTAGTTACCAAATAATTCCACAGAATGGGGTCAACGAATAACTATTGCGATAGATGAAAGAAAAAAATTGAATATAATACACCATACTTACTAATCAAGATCTTTTACTGCGAAGATGTGTTTGCAGTCCGGAAGCTGAATAAAACGTGCATCTTTTTCGTCTTCTCCGCCCAAAAATGTTTTGGTAATTGGGTCGCCATCGTTATTCGTGCACACCACACAAATGCATTTCTCTCCACACAAACCACGGCAGCGATGGGGACGACGCTCACTTCCGCAACGGAGGAACTTTTTACAGGGCTGGTCACATCTTGGGCGATCACATAACTCACCACACAATTTGCTACATCTGAAATGGAAGCATTCCCAGTTGCACTTTTCTGCGCAAGGCTCGCACGCCTTCCCACAGGAGCGTTTGCAATTCGAATGCGTACAACGGTTTTCACATGACATCCTACATGGCGGGCAGAATCCTGTGCATGATGACAGGCATTCATGAGAACAAACCAATACACGCTTGCACCTGTTCTTGCACCGCTTATGAACTCGACCCATGCGACACTCCCCACAGTTCCCAGAGCACGGGTGGCCACATTCCAAAAGGGTTCGACATCGCTTGGGGCAATCTGCCGGAGTTGTTGAGCAAGCAATATTTTCTCCATGTCCACATGGCCAATCTGTTCTATTGACAGGCTCTAGGCATTTTTTTGTGCAAGTTTGACCGCAGCGGCTCTGACAGCGGTGAGAGCAGGGTAGAATTTTTTCACATTGCTCCTTGCAGTTTGCCTTGTTTAAGCTCATACCGCACCTCACGGTTGTCTTGTGTCCGCAGGATGGTAGAGTTCTCTCCACCAACGCTCCACAGTCTTTTTCACATTTCTGATAACAGAGGTTTCTGCACATGTGGTCACAGCCGACAATGTACCGGGCGCACTGCTCTTTACAGACATATTTCAAATGCTCAACATCAAATGGGTGACATGATCGTTTGCAGGCATGCCCGCAATCCAGGCGCACTTCACAAGGACGCTGACAACCCCCGTTAGGAGCTTTCTCTTCGAAATCTTCGGCTGTTTTTGCTGTGATCTCTTCTTTGTGGCTTTGACAAATAAGGGGTAAGGCCTCCCCAAAGCTACCACTTACTTTCAAATCGTCAATAACCTTGCTCCAGACGTCACTGTGTTTGCAGAGAAGGGCGAAGTTTCCAATACAATAGAAACCCTTTCTGGCACGAGAAAGCGCCACGCATGCGCGGTTTTCGGTCTGGATAAAGCCAGCCTTGTCATCCTTGTTGCTGCGCACGAGCGAGAGAAGAATGATGTCATTTTCTTCACCTTGAAAGTTGTCAACTGTGGTCAGACTTACTTGGTTAAGATCTTCAATTTCTTTCTCTTGGACACAGTCTCTGATGGCGAACATTTGCCCCGTGTAAGTTGTCAAAAGGGTAATTTGGTGGGCTTCATAACCTTGCTGCAACAGATAACGACACAAGGCCACAAGAAACTGAACCTCGTGATCATTCACGTGACTGTTAGAGTCTTCAAAAGGATTCTCCAAATGACTGTGGTTGATAAAGAACATATTCTTCTTAATTCCTTTGATGTCTTCATACTCCTCCACAGACTCGTGATTCTCAAGATCGTCATAGATGTGCTTCATCAAGGAGGCAATTTCAGGTCTCATGCGATGCTGAACGTTGAGTGTCTCGCAATAAAGTCCCACCTTTACCATTCGCTCAAACAGGGACACATCCAGGTGGTACTTCATGGCTAATTCAAAAACTTCCGGTTTAGGTCTGAGTTGCTTGTGGTCACCAATCAAAATCAAGTGTTGACACTCCTTGGTCAGTGACGTAATTATGTGAGCCTCCAGTACTTCAGCGGCTTCCTCGACCAATACAATTTTAGGGCGAATCCGCTGGAGTGTGCGGCGGTATCTGGCGGCACAGGTAGTAGTCATTCCAATGATCTTCGCACTCTGGAGAACATGAAAGTCTTCTTCGCGCATCACATCAAACTTCCGCGCCAATGCTCTTTCGAAATCTGGCTGTTTTCCCTGAAGTTTCTTCATGTAGTACTTCTCTGCTTTCTGAAGCCATAACCTGTACAGATTCCATCGGTCACGTCGCGAAAATCCTAACAGGTCGGACCGACTATTTCTCTCTTCGCGATCACTCATGACTTTATCTCTGAGAAGATCCCTCCGAAGTTTTGCAGTGTTTTCAGTCGTGCCAATAGTCACATCTGCAGGCTTCACCGCTTCGTCCTCCTCGATGTCTTCGTAATCATCTTCGTTCGAGAAATTCCGAGCTGACTCCTGCATATGAAAATCTTTGTTCCTGTCCATATCATGTCCATTGCTTTTGGAATCCTTCCGCTCTTTATCACAATGTAAGTTTAACCATTCACACAACAGAGAGTCACTGTCCTCTTGCGAAGCTTTAAACCACCTGGCATGACGAGCTAACATGAACTTCTCCAGTACGCGAAAGGCCAGAATCCTTCTTCTGGAGTACTTCAGAACAGTAATGCAAAGATCCAGGGCACCATCTCTGTTTAACTCTTTGATCTCCCATTGAGCGTTTTTTCTTGCGCGGTAGATTTGGTATGGAGTAAGCTTGTTGGCAGCCGCTTCCTCGCGCCGATCCCTCAGGGTGCAGCCCTTCAACTTTTCACAGTTACGTCCACCAACTCGCACGATACCTGTTGGGATCCGACAGGCCAGATCAAGGTTATCATTTATGCACATTCGTTCATTGAACGCCAAGCGAGAAATAAACATAGGTATGGGTCAATTAAGACTGCATGTGTCCTCTCGAAGCAAACTCCACAACAATCGATCAAACTGGTCTGTGCAGGAGGGGAAGAAAAAACTCATCTTTGATTGGAGTGCTCTTCTCTTGAGTGTCGCAAAGCGAAAACCAAATTGATTACGACACTGAATCAAAAAAAGGAAATGTCACAGGGAACCAATGATAAATCAAAGTAGACAAACAAGGATTGCAACACACCTCAAGGCGCAAATGACCGAGTCACGATCGGTTCTGATTGGTTAAGAGGACGGCGTGAGTTTCCTCGACCAATCACACTTCCGACATCTAAACATTATTCTTATATCAAATACTCACGACATTAATCTTAAATCAGCAAAAAGGGACCGCAAATTACAAGAATGTTTCCATTCTTACCTTCTTTTGGAAGACCACTCAAGAAATCGTCTAAGGCGTGGTTTGTGTAAGACACCATCAAAATTGGCGACGGTTCGTTTTCATTCTCCCGCAAAGCGCTGCTCTGGAGCAGAACACGCGCTATCTTACGACCAACGTACGTCTTCCCAGTACCTGGTGGTCCTTGTATCACCGCAAAATTTTTTGTCAGAGCCATTTTGAACGCACTCATCTGTGACTTGTTGAAGCCCAGGTCTTCTGGATTGAGTTCCAAGTCGTAAATATTCAAGACACCAGCGGGTCGCTCGTCTACCGGAGTTCCCTCATTGGAACCTTCGTTACCATTGATTGAGAGCTCATAAGTGGCAACTGACTCCAAATCGATGTCCAAACTTGCTGAAACGACTTCGGACAGCAACTCCAGATCGGGCGTACCCCAATCGGCATCTTTGGTATCTGACCCCCCATCACGATTGCGTAAATCGTGATAATCGGAGACGACACTATCTTCACGGGAAACTGACTCAGTTTCCATGTTTTCCATGGTGTTACTTGCTTGGAATGCTGTCAAGTCCACTCCTTCTTCTATTATTCCACTCATGTCGAAAAAACCTCTACTTTTGTTTTCATAGGCAGGTGGCTTCACATCTTGATTGCATTGAACGATATGCTCTGCAAACGGAAGTTCATCGTCCTTAATTTCCTGCAAACCTTCCAAAACGTGTCTGTAGGCTTGAAAGAACGCTGGGGATTCTACCATATCAAACTTCTCTTTATCCTCAATCAACTGATTCAGAGTTTCAAGGTGAGCATCTTCAAATCGTACTTCAAGCTCGCCAACACAAAGGTCGCGTGAATCTCGATTCTCCACGGTCGCAAATAAAAGAGTGCGAAATTCGTCGGCCGAAAGGCAAAGTAGCGAGCCAAACTTGAAAAGCTTGCTCTTCTTCTCCCATTTTACGTGACGTACATCCCGGTGAAATGAGTCGAACCGGATTCTGTAAACCATTCCCTTTCCGCTGCATACGGGGTATAAGATTGTGACGTTACGGTACACGGGAACATCTCGCGCACGTTTGCTGTGGCTTACGTTACTTGCTCCCGCGGGACTACGGTCCTTTTTAAGCTGCTTTATTCCATTGCGAAGAGGCAAGATGAAGTCTTCTCTTAAAAGTCGAAACTGCACGTCTAAATAGTGCTCCTGGTCTAAGTAATTTCCACCAACCACGTTTTTTCGAAGAAACGGCTTGTTATGGGGTTCCAAATCCACTACTTGAGGAATCACGCTCATATAGCGGAAATCCTCGGGTGGAGTTAGCTGAGATTCGTCTGGGTGAGTTGTTTTCCGGCGATTTATTTCATCTTTGTACTCCTTGACTTGTTGAAGTTTCTTCTCCAACATCTCTGCGTCTTGTAGAAGTCCTCTACTCTTCAGATCTCCGACTGTCTCACTCAGTTGGGCATTGGGAATGAAGTGAACTACGTCCTGTTCAAATCTCTGCAACAACTCCAGGAAAACTTCTGCTAACAGCAAGACCAGTTCATCAGGCTGGTAATTGTTACCAAACTCTGAGACATTGGACATTTCGCTGATAAACTTGTTTATATGCAACTGCAGAAAATGTGTTTTAATTACCGTACGTAGCATTTTGTTAGCAATCTCTTTCTTATCATTTGGTGAGCAGCACATGTGTATAGCTCGAATGACAAGCTTCATCAGATCGGGTCGTATTGTTTCTGTCTTCAACAGAGCCTCAAATCGTTTGGAATTGTTGAACAGTTCCAGTATACCCTCATCAGGAGAGTTTGATTTGCAGATTTTATCTAACGCCATATAATTGAGAGGATTGGGATCTCTTTTTTGCTGAAGTTCAGCCAGCGCACGGTTTTTATCTCCATTTCTGTCAATTTCTCGCCTTTCCTGAGAAAACCTTCGTGACTGCCGTGTTCTACTGTCATTTCTTTGGCTGCGTCCCTGTCCTTTAACAGACCTGCACAGTCTCTTCGTTCTCGATGAGTCATGACACTCCTCGCTTAAGGGTCGTTTATTTCTCCTCATATTTTTTACTTTGGAAGTTAGGTCACCAGCGACATGGAATATTTAACCTACATGAGATTTTCTGTTCAAAAAAACAGGGAAAAATAAAGAAAAGGTAGATAATGACTGATTGTTGGTTTAATAGTCCTTGTGAGAGTACAAGTTAGTACACTGATATGGTCTGGTTCCTGAAAGCTGATTGGTCAGTTTCGTCGTGATACAATTGGCTTTTAACCCAAGTAGCATGTGTTTTCGGTCTGTTAGCTTGTGTAAACAATGAAATGACTGAAAGAGTTGTTTATTGATTAGCTAACGTTGGTCACTGACACACTGACAGTGCTTGTGCTTTCATAACAAGAAAATTTGTCAAGAAAGTGCGCAATGATGAAGTTTTTGTGAGAATACGAAAAGCCCCAAGATTCAGATTTCAGTAAACTCTTCAGCTCAAAACTACTCGCGACGAGCTGATCGTTCCAAAACATTGTTTAGAATAAAATTCGAGTCAAAGAACTCAAATTATGGAAAATTATGAACACTTTAACTGGTTATGTAATTATGATACGAATGATCTGCTCATGTTGATGAAAATCTTACTTTGTCATCAACAATATCAGGGTTTATGACGTAACATTTATGACCATCAGAAAGCCACCCGCGGCAAGGACGACAATAAATTATGTCTTCAATGAACTGTATCTTAAACTAAGCGAACTGTTCACGAGTCGTCAATTTTTTAAGTGCTTTTGTCGTGTTGCGTGGAGGATTTGTCGATAAAGCGGTAGATAAAAGTGAAGACTAAAAATTTTAACCCACCAGATAAACTCAGTACGCTTTTAGACCCTTTAAAATTGAGTTATTTAGGATAGAAACATAGCGTTTTAGATTTGTTTTGAGAACGCTCACGTTTGTACTCTGTCATCCTCTGTGATCAGTTGACACACTTCCCTGCTAAAATCAGGGCGATATTCGACTAAAGTTGTGAGAATTCTTTCCAACGACAAGCATCGGCATATTACCAAGCACAAATGTCCATACATTTATACATGATCAAATTTTGAGGCTTATAAAAAGGCGCACAGCTTCAGTTTCCTTAGAATTGATTAAAAATTCAGCAATATTTACAATTCATACGTACCAAGTCTCACATGGAATTGATTTGGTTCACAGCTTACCACGAGAAAAGAAAAGATAAGGCGAAAGAGACAAACATCACTTGAGCACCACCGTCGTTCGCATTATTCCGCGAAACTTTGTAAAGTTTGTCTGCAATTCCGAGAAAAGCATCCTCTTCCTGATTGGTTGAACGCCTCAGATGATTCTTAAGTAACGCGAGGAAATCGAGTTTCATTCACGCGACCAGGAAGTAACTTTACAAGTGTGAGTCTGGCCCTTTAGCAAGTCTTTGACACCAGACGATGTCAATTAGCCGGTTGCAAACAATCTGATGTGAGTGCTGTGTTCTACAATAAAACTCTTTAATAAAATGAACCGTCACATACTCCGAAGGTTTTTTTGACTAGTTATCGCGTGATGTTGTTCCATGACGTGACAAATAAATAGCGTCACACCTCGAAGCTGAAAAGTTCGACGATTGATTCTATAGAACGACCAAAAGAATAAACAATAATTAGAACGATCTTATTATAATATTAAGACAGGTAAATGCACTGTCCAACGCGCCGAAAAAGAGAGTAGTGTCAAGGTCGTAAATGGCTTTCCTCTGGCATCTGATGGGTTAAAGTAGGGTACGTTGTTCGGACCAACAACTGACCAAAGTGAAACAAATCGTAAGCGATATCTGATTATTTTTAATTCTCATCTGAAGATTGCTTTAAAATGAAGGAATGATCGGAAACAGGTTCTCAACCGAGTGGGGGAGGGGTGGGGATGGATTAATTCTCCCTTAAATAGACCAACACAGGCACAAATATTCGATGTGATGGGTAACTTCTTAATTCAATTGTAAATACAGATCAGTGTAATTCACTAATAAGACTTAAGTTATAACTTTGAAAAATTAAATTAAAACGGAAAAAATTCTATTTCGTGCCCGTGTAAAAATCTGAGATCTTACTTTCACTCCAAAAATTATTCTTTTCTTCTTGAAGAAATATGCAACTTAGCGATAAAATCAACGAAAGAAAAATTGTGCAAAAAAATTAATAAATTTACCCTATACTGTAATAACTTAGTTAACAAACGAGTTCTCTGAAAATTTACATATTAACAAAGCATTATAAATTGAATATTTTTAAAAAGAAATTCCTCTCGCCCTCTAAATAAATTCCCAATTGTCTCTTTTAAGATATAATACAATTCACTTCCAATTTAAAGCACTCGTAAGCATATAAAAGTAAAAATATTTTTTCCATAGCTATAAGCAACTGTTCCAATTTGGACTCTAGTAATTATAACTGTCTGACAGTACAACATACAACACATAAGTTATTTAGGAATAATATATACAAAGAGCAGTTCTCCTATTCAAGTTCTTATTTTACTAACATTAATTCTTTGCAATAAAATTATAGCCAACATGAAGGTAAACAAAACCAAAACTAAAATAATTATCCCCTATATCGGTCGAATACCATGTCCTAGCGTTATAAATGGCTACTAATGAAACTTAAAATGCCTAAGATTAAAAAAAAACTATTCGAACAACCTATAAAATTCTTTATGTTGAAGAATGTGGATTCATATGACCAAAAGTCGCCATGTTGGATGAGATGACGTAACTCATTTGGCGGTCACTCCTAAAGTCACCAGTTCTAAAATGGCGTCACATCGGAGAAATGTCAAGATCTCGAATAACTATGTAGCGGTATTACTCAAGATAGCTGATGTATAGAAAACTGCTTTAAATTAGCTAAGAAAAGGCATTATCATGTAGGAGTAGGAGAAGTTAATTTTCCACGCACGAGATTACTGTGTGGTGGATGTCCTCCCTTGGGATGAGATGGGTGGGTATATCTGCTGAAGATGGGCTGTATTGTCCTTTGCAGATTAGACATTTAGATTTAGGGTAGATTGTATTTGCGTTAATGAGTTAGCTGTACTGCTTAATTGGGTTGTAAGTTGAATCAGTGGAGAAGAGACCTTACGTATAACGACATCTTAGTAATCTTACGTGATGCATCAAAAACCCATCAGCATATCCTTTGACCTGAGGTTGCGCTAAAGTGTAAATATGCGCATACGAACTGGTCTCACTGCCTTTTTGATGAGGGAGAGACGAGTGGGGGTCCCTCCACTGCGTGTTTCAAATGTGTACTAAGTATCTGTGAGAGTTTGTCTCAAAGCGGGACCGAGATCCAAAGCTTATATATAACACATAATAGGTTGTTGAGAATAAGTTGGTGCAGTGTTTACAAAAGCTATCCCAAAGTTGTTCGGCTGTACAATGTGTATGCTTATCTAAAAAGCTCTTGTAAAAAATGTCCAACAGGAAGAGGATCGATAAGCCCAGGCTTATGTTCACGCCTTATCTATGATGTACCCGCCAAGCTATCTACGTGATGATTCCTCCACGTGACACACATGGACCCACTATGCACGTGAAGCCCACGTGCACGTGCGATGGAAGTCACAATTAACAAACACGTCTTGAACTTTGCTATCCTTGTGAGGATCGTACAGAACTTCTGCCGGCTTCCATGATACTCAGCTCCGTTCTGAAGTTAAGAAAACTAAAAGTTACACACATTTTGACCAGACATCTCATGGCCGAAAATATTGAGGTGAACGTGAACGACCAATAGGGATACTAACTTTCGCGACTTTCCACTCACTTACCCTCAGCCACCTACTTCTTTATTCTGGCGAAAGCCTAAGGCTCGAAACGTAGGCTTTACGGTTGTCAATTTACAATAGGACCTTAAGTAACCACGACGGCGACGGCAACGAGGACGTGGAAAAACAAGAGGTCTAATTGGCAGAATAATAGGTCAGCATGTGCATTTTGAAACTTTGTACATTTCTAAGCCGTCCTATGCAAAACAACAACGTGAAATCGCAAAAATTTGCGTCGTCTGTGAGCCGAAACCGCGACGGCAAATATTTTAATTTCCATTTGGAACTCAACGCTACTTTTTTACGTCATACTGAAGTTGAGCTGTGGCGCCGTACGAGACAGTAAGCTCATGCAGATATTTTTGAAATTCTAACTAAGAGTAGAAATTCATTTTTTAATCGAAGTCTTCCTTGGCGTTGCCATCCTCACTGCTTAAGGTCCCTAACATCAAAATAAAACCTACTTCTTAGTTCGAGCTTTGCGCACGAAACAAGTTCGCATTGCGTGTCGGAAGGAAACAAACAAATCACTTTTCCGTTGTAGCATTTTTTATCACCAAATGACAAAATAATTTTAACCGGTAAAGTTACTTTCTACGATTACGATGAAAAACATTTCTGCGCGTTTCCATTCAGAGTCGTCAACACAAAAACCCAAAGTAATTACCACAGCCAATCAGAAAAAAAGGTCAACATCGCAAGGAACCAATGAGGCGCTCAGAGAACACGCCGACTCAAGCGCAGGAAAAACCGGTTGTAATCAGTTTCAGTTTTGCACCACATTAATTGGGGGAATTGGTGCGAGTTTTCTGGACCCATCACAGAGCGAACTAGGAGAAAAAATAAAATTCTGAGACTCAAACTTAGGAAATTGATTCTCAAAACTTTCGAGAATCGAGTTTCGAGTCGAAACTGTCCACTTACTTTTGAGCGACACTGTGCTTTTCACTCAATTGAATACCGCTGTAGGGAGGCCCGAAATCTCGAATCAAAGGGGTTTTGGTCTTGTGGCCTTATCATGGGCACGGTATTCTCATTTCATCTCATGAACTACAGTCTAAGAATTATAAGCAAATGTATATCTCAATGACATCGTGTATAAAACGCTGTTCTTACTTGAGTACTTTGGGAAGAGGTGTTTGATCCAGTTTGTACTGAATAACAGCTAGTTTACATAATGTCCGAAGTGACGGCTCTGTGGAGTGAAGGACATATACTCATTATGGTCTGTGGCGCCATTTATTAACGATGCTACCCAGTGCAGCGATATTATGAAAAAACGTCAATCGCAATTTGGATATTTTTGTTCCACAAGTGAGCATGATGCACCAAATTCTGAGTTGGGAACTTGCAAATAAAGGATTGCCCTCCTTCTTTGAGATAAAAAGACCAGTTTACTCATTTGCTTTTTAAACAAGAGCTCAGAATTACCCTTCTTGTGTTCTCAGTATCACCCTCCCTGTGCGCTAAAAAACCAAGGTTGCGCTTCCTTTGCACTCAAGATGAACATCTATACCTGTGCTTTCTCGAGATTTCCTTCCTTGTGCACTCTGCATTACCCTCAGGATCACGCTTAGGTTACCATCCCTTTCCATTCCAGATTACCTTCCGTGCCGACTCTAGATTAACGCCCCTGTGTAATTTGGAGTTTCTCCCCTGTGCACTCCTGATTGCTTTCCCCTTCATTGCAAAGGTGAAGATATAGATTAATCTATAGTGTACACTTACCAAGATCTAAGATGTACAGATCAGAATGATCCTGAAGGTGATATTCATCGTCAGCTGGTTCTCCTGCGGCAGGGCTACAAATAAAGAAAAAGAAAACACAACACTAAGAGGTTTGTGTGAATTCGACCACTGCTACTACAGTACTTTGAAATATGTAGTTGATCCATATGTAAACATCTTGGTTCAGTTCACTTTTACTTCATTAGGGACATTAAGCAGTCAGGACGGCAACGCCACAAAAGACGTCGATTAAAAAATGATTTTCTACTTTTAGTTAGTATTTCCAGAATGGCTGCATGTGTTTACCGTCTCATAAGGCGCCAGACCTCAAACTCAACATAACGCATAAAAGCAGCATTGAGTTCCAAATGTATATTAAAATAATTTGCCGCCGCGGTTTCGCTTCGCAGACGACGCAGATTTTGGTGATTTCACGTTGTTGTTTTGCAAAGGACGGACTAAGAAATGTACAAAGTTTTAAAACGCACGTGCTGGGCTATTGTTCTGCCAATTAGATCTATTGTTTTTCCACGTTCTCGTTGCCGTAGCCGTCGTGGTTTGCTTAAAGTCCCTATTAACAGCAGGCCTACTTATGCAAATACCTTGTTCCGCCAAAGATCATCAATCTGGTTCCTATCAAACAACAGCAGTGCCTCCTTCGTGGACACGGCCCATGTCCTGAAATGTCCAGTTTTGTCCAAACATTGGTATCTAAAAGGAGTGTAAACTGGCTTTCATTGAGTAGCAAAATTAAGCTGTGGCCATTAAGTTGCAACTCTTAAGAAAATCAACTACTCTCTGGATATTCTCAGTCTGTGTACAGTTGTAGTAACACAACCTGGTCAGTGTAGTGCTAAGATGACTCACAAAAAGCATTCCTACAACACCAGAAAACAGAGGGACTTTAGAAAAATTTTTATACCTGTGTCTAAACTAAACACCTCTCCATAATGTTTCCTCTGAATCCCATTGTAACCACCAAAAACATAAATGTGTTTTCCGTACGCAACTGTGAAAAAATTACCAGTAAAAAGTTAATTAAGTGGAAAGCTTGTTACCTAAAAACTGTACCAGAACTTGTAGCTTGCACCTTAACTTCTTCAGAGCTCTCTTCAAATCTTGATGAGCACACACTGACACATGAACCTATTGCCTAGTGACAATTTCAACCCTGCAGGTTTAATGTCGTAGAAAGATAAATCCTCTCTGCTATGCCTCAAGGTGGACACACGCCACATCAGAGTGCACAAAGGGAATGTAAAGCTTATATGCATACTCATACAATTGAATTTGACTACCAAATCAACTAACTCTGACACAATGTTCATTTGCAAACAGTGACTAACCTGCAGAGTGACTCCGCCTTCCGATGGGTATGTTTCCTGATTTGTTTAATTTAAACCAGCAATTCTTAACTGCAAAATTAAGGTGTCAAGTTTCAGGTGGAATCGACATCAGAGGTATGATAAACATTGCAAGAGGCAGTTTATTTGTAAACGCAGTATTCTCATAATTAAACAATTTAATATGCAACTATGGAACTGTGATTATCATAAATTCTCATGCAATACAAACCTGTATCAAACACTCTAACTGAACTGGAGTAAACTTCCTGCCCAGAATGGTACTGCCCAAGTCTATCTCCTACAAGTAAACAACAAACCAAAATAATTTTTCATTTAGTTCCGACCCATTACTCAGAACAGTTTTTGATTGAGTAGCAAGAGTAATCCACGACTGCATTGGTTTTGCTTTACTTCACTCTGTGATTGGTCCAGAAAACTGGCACGCACCATCTCAACCAATCACACAAAAATAATTACAACCAATCCAAACTTGTTCTCTCAAACTTTCCACACTTTAAGCAGGCTCCCAGGTTTTTACTTTGAGTTCTCATTTGTTAATGGTGTTGTTTCCCTGGCTTTACTTTTGTTCTGATTAGTAATTTTGATTACTTTGCTGTTGTTTTTTGACACACACCGAGTGAAAAATACTCTACTCTCTGGAGTTATCACAATGCAATTTCTCCAAATGACTTGGCTGTCCAATATACAAAGTGACAACAAACTTTAAAATTCAAGCTAAACCCCACTTTGTCTTTGGGTAGAGAAACAAAGTAGGATTACGTATGATGCACAATCCTTCGCAGTAGATAGCGCTATTTATGCAATAGCAAAAATCAGACCTAAAAAAAATCAGGCCTGTATGGGATTCGAACCACTGACCTCTGCGATACTAGTGCAGCGCTCTACCAATTGAGCTAACAAGCCAACTGGGAGCAGGCCATTAAGTTGATTCGTAATAGATCCGTGATGATAAATCAGATACAATGATATGAAGTTCATATATTTTGAACTGCAGTTCAAAATATATGAACTTCATATATTCATTGTATCCAAAGTAGGGTTAATTAGCTTGAGTCTCAAGTTTGTTGTCACACTGTATACTGGACTTAAAATTATCACAGAGCACATCCTCCTTGAGAAGAATTTTGAAAATTACAGGGTAACTGACGAGGGCTTTGGAAAAGATCACAACAGGTAACCATTCAAATACATGTCAGTTAGAGGAAGTGGAGATAAATTCATCATTCCATGAGTAGATAAAACAGTCTGACAGTGTTATAATTAAATAGCCACGCAAACAGAAAAAAAATAAAAGCACCAAAAAAACCACATGACTTAACATGTCCTTCCGTCTCATTGCAAGAAAATATTTGATCTTCCTGCCAACATTTGTCAGTAAACAATCTCACCTCTGCCCCCAAAGATATACATGTTTGTACCAACAGCTGTTGCTGAGTGGAAGTCTCTCCACTTGGCTGGTTTACCCTACAATAAGTAACACAAACATCTCAAGAATTCCACAATGGTTTGACAAATATATCTTATTAACCAAGCGCGAGGGCCGTACTGAGAGAATATTGGCCTGAGGTCTTGACAGTACGGACCGAGCTGCGCTCGGTCCGTACAAAAAAGACCGAGGGCCTATATTCTTCCAGTACGGTCCCGAGCAAGCTTGGTTAATAAGAGATTTATTATACGACTGAAGTTCAAAGGGACACAAGTACGGTATCATTCGGGACCATTCGGGACAGTGCCCGGTCCAATACTTAGAGAATATTGGACCGGCAATAGAGCATTTTGATCGGTTGATTTTAGTTATTGGCCCTCTGACTGCCCGAGTTGTGTAATAAATATAGTTATTACTTTGTTTAAGGTTATTGTCAGTGATGACATGGAAATTCTTAGGAGTTGCTGCTGTGGTTGGCAAAGGAGAAACATCAAAAGCAGAATTTTCAGGGCAAAGTTATTGTAGAGTGGCAGAGAATTTTGAAGAGAATTTTGCAGTGGCATTTTGAATTTTGCAGAGAATTTTGCAGTGGCATTTTGAATTTTGCAGTGAATTTTGCCGTGGCATTTTGAATTTTGCAGAGAATTTTACAGAGAATTTTGCAGAGAATTTTGCAGAGAATTTTGCGGTGGCATTTTGAATTTTGCAGAGAATTTTGCAGTGGCATTTTGAATTTTGCAGAGAATTTAGCAGAGAATTTTGCAGTGGCATTTTGAATTTTGCAAAGAATTTTTGCAGAGAATTTTGCAGTGGCATTTTGAATTTTGCAGAGAATTTAGCAGAGAATTTTGCAGTGAGTTTTGCAGAGAATTTTGAGGGTTAACATAAGCTACATTCACACCCCACCCCCCCCCCCTTAACACCCCTTGGACAACTGGGAGTGACTGAAATCTAATTTCTTCTTATGATATCACCTCTAAATGGCACATAAAGGTTGTGAGAATATAGCAAATAATCACCAACTGAAGACGCCCTTGATTATTACACAAATTCGTTTTGTTTGCACTCACTGTTATAGCACTTTTGACAGGTTCCAAACAATGTGGATTATTTTCCAATAAGCAGTATTCATGGTATGAGTAGGAAATGTATAGGAAACAGTATGGAGAATCTACATACTGATCAAGTGTAAAGGTTTAAAAAGTTACCGTTACTCTTGGTTGGTGCCATGTTAGTGTTTGTGTATCCAGATATTCCACTGAATTCGAAAAACACTCTCCCTATAAATTATTTGGAACACAAAGGAGGACACTTAAAAATACAGACATGTTTGAAGTTGTGAATTTTGATGAAAAGTATAACAAAATCCTCAAACATGATTGGCTACCAGTGGCCTACTTCAAGCACTAATAGGACAGTGCATACATCATACTTGTACAAAATGTATAGCAGATAGTGAGGAGAATTGATTTGTAAATCTTAGGAAAAAAGGTTTATCTCCCTCCACCCTTTAACTCCCCCGATCTGGTTGTCAATTCTCCCCTTTAGCTGCCTTGCATTTCCTTACAAATTAGCTACGAGAATTTGATGTTAGATCAAGATAACAGCTCCTCACAGCTTGATAAGTTTGAGTATTCTTATTACCTCTTTGTGAAATAATGTCTAGGTATTTAAATGAGAAGTTGCATGTTAATCACTTCTGGGAGTGAAAGGCTTAAATTACAATCAAGAATTTGTTAGTTTCACCTCTTCTTCGTATCCACCAAAGATATAAATCCTAGATTCAATAACACAAGCTGAGTGGCCATCCCGAGCAGCTGGAGGCTTTCCATTTACTTTAGGTTTGGACCATGTTAAGCTCCCTGGAAAAAAAACAAAAGAAGAAAAAATTATATGAATCACTAGATAGCTATCTGTTCTCTGCTATCTCGGCATTGTTTATAAAATATTAAAACAGTATTGCTAAAAATTCATGGCACAGAATACAAGAATACCTGTCAAGTTGTAAGATAAGTAAGACACTTGTCAATGAATGAATTGGAAATGTAGCGTTCCCCTTTTCAGGTTGTAGCCAGTAAAAAATTTACCATGTATAGCACCTCTTATTACTGCCTTAAAACTGCTTGAAATTCTTGAACATTCAACAGATAAAAGGATTGCTTTACTGGTTTGAAAAGTAATTTTTAACCGGTTGTGCTTAAAAAAAAGGGAGAACAATGAAATGATGCTGGTTACTAAACATTAGCAGGAATAAGACCACAGAGCATCTTGTTTAAACTGTTAAATAAACAACGGCTCCCCTGCTTTCCTGCATTCTGATCGGCTGTACTTTCCACAGTTAAATATTAAATATCTTTGCACTCCTCACAGTGGTATAGAATCTGTAACATTTACGTACACGAATTACCATATAACTCAGCTCACCTGTGTCAAAGCAGTAGAGTATGTTACAGGCTCCATGTGTGTCATTTCTTCCTCCAAATATGTACACCAGATCACTTATGGCTGATGCACTGTGACCATATCTCATGTATGGAACACATCCTTTAAATTCACAAGATGCTGGAGGAAGCTTCATCCATCGGCATGGAACTGCAAGGAACACGACCAGTCTATTAGGGCTTTTGCACTCAAGAATGATCAATATTTAAGTTCTCTATAGACAGGATTCGACACTAACTTTTCAACTTACTAGATGTTAGTAAGTTGAAAAGATGTTAGATGTTACAACTTACTGTACAATTTCAATTTGTTTACTAGCCAAACTGGCTGGTGGAAATCAAAACCCACAAGCTAAAACTGAACTTTTACTAGTCTGTAGCTAGTTGGCTACCATTATTGTCCAGCCCTGTATACAATTTCAATACACTCTAGAACTGGGAGGTGTGTGAGTTGAGAAATTTTACAATAGTAAATAATTTTACATTTTACAGTTGTGTGCTTGGTTGCCGAGTATGGCAGGCCGTTTGTAGCAATATTCAATAATTCTTTCATTCAACCATTCAACTGCAATTCAACCGTTCAATTCAACACCCCCATTGAACCATTCAAGAATCTATTCAACTGTTCAACCCCGATTCAACTATTCAACCCCATTAAATTATTTAATCCCAATTCAATAATTCAATCGTGCATTCAATCATTCAATCCTGCAATCAACCATTCAACTGGTGGACTGGGGAAAATGGCACGAAAGACAGCCGAGCTGGAGCCTGAAACCTATGTTATCATAGAAAGGAAGATGGCGGCAGAAGCACAGCAATTTGAGCTAACAGAAATACCTAGTTTTTTAAACCACATCCTAAACATGACAACTCAGTTATGTAAGATTCCTTTCGAGGTGGAACCATTGGAAAAGCATGCCATAACACTTGACAAAACAATCTCCATGTCAAGAAAGCTGGAAGATTGTTTCCACTTTGAAGATAACAGGAAAACACAGTTGCAAAAAAATTACGTCCCCTTTTGATGATATTTTACAAGGCTGGAACCATTTATTGTCTGTAGCTTCCATTACCCCAACAACTGTCGCTAACTTGGGCTCAAACAGACAAGCAAATATTTCTTCACCTGGGTGGACAACGTATCTTCTGAAACACTTGAGGAACTTCTGCAAGGAACTTTGGGAAACCACAGGCAACTCATCTTAGTGTGTATCGCTAACCAACAAAATTTTTTGGTCTTTTTAATTAATTCAATTTTGATTTAATTCTTTTATTGAACCTGTTTGAAGAAATACGTCATAATGCTATAAATGTCAATCGAAGGAATATTTACTGCGTACAATATTTCCAAGTTAACATAACAGATGTTTAAAAATGTCTTTTGTGTCATTGTGCCAGGTTACTCAGTCCTACAACCATTGGGTCTGAATGCGGGATTAAATGGTTGAATGCGGGATTGAATAGTTGAATTGGGGTTGAATAGTTGAATTGGTGTTGAATAAATGAATAGATTCTTAAATGGTTGAATGAGGGTGTTGAATGGTTGAATTGGGGTTGAATAGTTGAATTGGTGTTGAATAGTTGAATTGGTGTTGAATAGTTGAATAGATTCTTAAATAGTTGAATGGGGGTGTTGAATGGTTGAATTGGGGTTGAATTGAACGGTTGAATTGCAGTTGAATAGTTGAATGAAAGAATTATTGAATATTGCTACAAACGGCCTGTCATGGCCGAGCCTTTGAACAGGAGTGAGGCTGGGGTTGACCTTGTTATGATACAAACCCTGCTGCCTATCAAACGCAAATCACTTTGTTGTCATGCTAACTAGATCCAGGTCTCTATCCCGACAAGGTCACCTTCAGCCTCACTCTAAATCAAAGGCTTGGCAACTAAGCACACAACTGTAAAATGGCCTATTAAGGGATAATTTGGTTTAACACTGAATTTTTAGGATTAGCTAATAAAGAAATGCATCTATAAAAATTGGGAAAATCGGGAGGTTTAAGCTTTACATACATATTAAAAGAATGTGGTGTTGGAGTGGTAACTAAAAATTAAATTGTAATGAGAGGCTTAACATGTAGCTTAAAAATTCCACTCATCCTTGGTGTAAAAACCTGTAAAGCTCACGAGTGACATAAAACAAAGACAACAAAACATTATAAACAATAGCGTACAGCAAAACAATACCTCGTGAAACAAAGAAAACCTCGTCAGGTTTTTACACCGAGGACGACCCAAAAATTCATTTTAATCCGTCAAACTCACAGGGAGCAGTTACAGGTTGAAAATGTGACACTGAGATGCCCTAATGCATAAATTACTGAGCTGTATATAAACAGCAAACGCATGCACATGCACATGACCATATAACAATCACAGCCCACTGATGATTTAACAATAATACTGGCCTGCATAGTTCTGACAGTATTTCATCACAACAATATTGTGCCCTCTCGCAAAATTCACTGAATTAAATTGAATTCAGCAAAGACAACCATAAGGTAGTTCTACATCCAATGTTTCATAATAGAAATTGGGTGGTTAGATATACAAAAGTAGGACAACTGATGGATGCTAAGTAAAAAATCCACAGGCTTTGACAAACCCTGCAAACAAACTAACCCTTTCATTTCCGAGATCTCGTTAATTCTCCTTACTGTCTGTTATACAAATCCTATAATGTTAGTTTGGAGAATTTGGTATTGGGTCAACCAATAATCTCATCACTTGTCTGCTTAATATTGTAAGGAGAAATTATGTCATGGTCACTTGTGGGAGTGAAAGGGTTATCCTTGAAGCAATGTTAAATCAAGCCTTGAGGCTTGCTTATCCCAACAGGCCCTTCATGTTGTTCTGTTTTCATTCAAAATGGGGTTTTCCAAAGTTTTGAAAAATACATGTACATAAGAGAAATATCACCTACAAGTAAAGAAACAAAATGGACTTATGCCAGAACCACTTCTCTACTCTTAAATTTTGATTTCAAAATATGCTTTCAGGCCTGTAAAGCTACCAAGACTTTTGAGAAATGGCCCCAGGCTATAGAGGTAACAAGTAAGTACTAGTCGGAAGGAGAAAGATCTAAAAACGCCCAAAATTATACACAATAATTTATTTTCATTGTAGCTGTGAAGTTTGTAATCAAAATCAAATCACTCACAATTAACTTACAGTTTGTACTTACATTAAAGAAGAGCTTTCTTTTGAAAAAATTATTATGTAATTATAGTATTGGTCCTTGATGCTTCATGAAGGGACCGAAAGCTAATGCTGTTGCAAATTCGAAACGATAAAATATTTAACGTCCCTAAATAGTGTAGTTACTGTACGATCTTCAGATGTAGAGAGCTTGTTTTCTGCGCTTGATTATGGTTAGCAGTAAATTTCTACCTCTTCTATCCTTTGCACGTTCATTCCAACGAAGAAAGACATTATTTTTAGCACAAGAATAACAACATTCAAGCCACAAACTTGTGGCCATATTATTAATTCATTGCGAATGCTGTAAATTAGAATGCGCACGTAAACAACTTCGGTCTACCGTCGAACTCGAGTGTTTTTTTTTTAAAGGTTTTAAGTTTAAGAACACCACTTACCGTTGAATCAATGCAACGATTTAATATGCGACATTGATACACGAATTCACCTAAGCAGCAAAACGAAAACTGCGAGATATTGGCTACGCAGAAAGATTGGTAACAATGCATTTCCGGTAGGTTTTTAAAAAAACATACTTGCTTCTGACAAGTTTTTAATTTGTCTCTTCGGGAAAAGCACGCACGTTCGAATCCTAATTTTTTTGCGCGCTGAACTCCACAATTAACAAAAGCCGTGAATTTTTAACCTCAAATTCAACAAACTTACCTGTATCGAAAACATGAACATCTATATTGACAATTTGGTTGTATTCTTCGCCTGTACAATAACCACCAAAACTAAATATAAAGCGATTTCGAATGGCGACTGCTGCATGATTCACTCGCCGCGGGCCTCCTTCGACCTCCTGAGTCCATCTTATAGCCATGGTTGAACTAAACTACTCGTCGACCTCCTTCTAAGAATTCTTAAAACGAAATAAGCTGGAATCGCTTCAGACTAAAAGCAAAGTACAATTGTTTGTTGCCAGCAAATGGGCCTTGCAGAAAATTTTGTCATTTCAGAATATTAGATGATATGCTGGTCAGCGGAAAAACTAGTGTGGAAAGATCTGCTGTGTAGAACGCTAACATAGTGTCTACATCCTGAATAGCTGGAATCAACGGTGTACATAAACATGTACGTGTAACAGGAAATTTCTCGCCACCCAGGACGTTAAAATACCGACATTCTATAATAATTTAATAACTAACAATAATAATTCCATAACTAACAACCAGAGCCATAATTATGGCTCTTGCTAACAATAATAATTTAATAACTAACAATAATAATTTAATATTTATATTGCGAAAATTAACATGTGGATATGATCAAATGCGCATCACAACACTGTTCGGGGGACTTTGGCCGGACTGCATCAGCAGTTTACGAACAATCGGAGGAAACTTATTTGAAGATGCCCCCTCCCCCCCAATTCCCAGTAAACAGGCCAGACCACATCACAGTAATCTCGTGAGTGGGTTCTTTAACGTCCCCTGCCTAACCAAATTAACTGGTTAATAGATGCAGGAGACGGGACCTACGGTTTATTCGTCCTTGTCCGAGAAGACAAGAATGTCTATTCATTTTTTATTAAAGAAAGAAAAGTAGCGCATTATCCTCAGTTATTTTAAGACCTTGAGTGCTGGTCTGGCCGGGGCTCGAACCATCGACCTCGACCTCGACCTCCCGCACAACAGTCCAGCGCTCTAACCAATTGCGCTAACCGGGAGGCGGTTGTGCGACGCGGGTTTTGCACCATACGAAATGATGACTGGAGCTCTTAAGAAAGGTGAACTGAATTGTCATTTTCTCGTAGGAAGCAAACCAATTAATTATAGTGCGGCTGTTTTCTTTTTCTTCAACTTGTCTAGACCCCTTTTAGGAACACTTATTTGAATCGTAACTAAGTCACTCACTTGTAAATAGCATCACAATTTTTTTTATCCAAATATGCGTTGTTTAGTAATATTTTGATAGAATCCAAATTCTTTATTTATTATGTTTTGGGGAGTCTCTTCGTTTTTTCTTCTGGAAATCTAAGGTGGGAAACTGAGGCCCCTTTTGCCTGCTAAGGTGGCAATTAAGGAGCTTTCGTTTAAAATGAGGCGGTCTATGCACCTTTCTTGAGTGTGTCATCCCACAAACGCTAGCGATCCGAAATCCTCATTTCAAATCAGCCGACCATTTACCAAACCTGTTGAATATTTTAAACGACCGAAGATGTTCCGAAACAAACAAAGGCCAAGAACGAAAAATATCGAGTAAAACTCGGCAAATTTCGTCATGGGCTAAGAGGTCATTCGTGTTCTATTGTTACACTCACTCGGCAGGACAACATTATGGCTTCGCGAATTCGCCTCCATAGGATGCAGTAACCTTAAAAATGGTTACTTCGCTAGGCAACAGTATTACACTAAAAGAATGTCAACAGAGCTCAGTGGCTTGGAACAGTACACGGCCAATTCGTTCTTATCTTATCTCATTTTAGGTACGCTTTAGCAGATGTTGATATCGCGTGCAATAAACTTGGACTAGCGCCCATCGAATCATGCGATCACGTCAAATCACGTGTTACACGCGAGGGACAAGGTCCAAGAGTAACATTTTATCTTCTGCCCTCAACACCTCCGCGAACGTCACGAAAAAAAAGACATTCTATATCGGGAAATATGAAGGATCGTCTACTCTGACACTGGCAGACATCAAAATTACGCAAGGTAACCACATAATTTATGAATATAGTGATTTTATTTGTCACCTAGCATCTCAAAAGAATGAATCAGCTAATTGATCTACCTTGGGATAGATTGTGACCACTCCACAGTATTTCAGGCGTGTAAGCTGCGGTAAATATTGTATGAAAAATAAGTGTATTTGTTAACAATATTCTCTATTTTGCGCGAAAATATGCACGAATATTTGTCCACGGACATTATCTGTTCTGCGAAGCTCACAGTTTTCCTCGAGCTTCGGTCTCGGAAAACTGTTCCATCTGCGAATAGACAATCATTGTCCAAGGACAAAAATACCAGCACAGTTTAACTAAAATAGAGGCTATTATGTTTATTATCCCTCAAATATTTTGCAACGTGCGTGAAAAAATGTTTACGAACAGCTTGCTGTTTGCTACGTTTCCTTATCAGTTTTCTCTTGTACGACTTTATGACCAAACAAATATATGCCTTCTTCTGCTAAAACTTCAAAACGCTCTCATCTTAAATGGAATTTTGAATGAATAAAGAATTATTGTAGTGGACGTTAGGTTTGAAAATTTAGGAATATTTAACAATTATTCCACAAGCGCGCGTTGGATATGAGATGATAAATAGCCAACGAGGGGCGTAGCGCCGAGTTGGCTATAATCATCTCATATTCAACAAGCGTGAGTGGAATAATTGTTTTATTAAAAAAAAGCGCCCCCAAGATATTAGACAAATCTTCTCGACTTTATTTTGTTAGAAGAAACCGGATGTTACAATGTACAGATATTAGATTATTGTATATTGGCTCATATACCATAATGGCTAAGCCAATAAAAAGTCTTGAATTGCATTATCCAATGATCCAGTTTTTAATTATACTTGTCATTACGTGATATCTTCTAATATCCCCAGTTTAGCTGGTGATATCTATGAGATTTAGTTTATAAGAATTGTTGATTGGCAGACCCAGGGCTTCGCGAAGTTTTGAAATTAGTAAATACACCAAAAAGGCTTACGTCCTTGTCCCAATGTCCCTGCAGACATACTCAAACAGACTCAAATCCGCCTCAGTCGCATTAAATGAGCGGTGGAGAAAAGATTCGAAAATTTGAGGTAATCAAATCTGAAAGGAGAGGTAATTTGGTGAACAGGCAACTGATTTCAAAAAGACAATAGTGAGTATAATTTTTTTTATTTTCCAATTTCAGTTTCGAGAAACTCAACCATTTTGACTGAGATGTATTTTGAAAATTCATCACCCGATTAAAAAAAGCAGTCACGAAACACTTTTTAATACCATACCGTGTGCGATTGTTAAATCAAGGTGAAATTAATGAAAAGGCAAGGAAAATACAGGATTTCAGGCTGAGTTTACATGAGTCTTAAATATGAATGGCAACAGATAGTACGTCATTACTCATTCAAACCAAACAGATTAAAAACAAGTAATTTTTCTCCCTCAATCGACATGAAGGCAAACTTTCCACCAAACAATATATGATGGTTTTTCTATTTGAATAACATTTGGAACCAGCTAACAATTCAAGAGGTCGGTTCATGAAAATTATTTAAAAAAATATCAACTGCATCTACATGATTCAGAACACCGCTTGTTTGTAATTAACTTTATGTGGCTCGTTTGCCATTAAAGGATATCTCGTTTGAGATTAGAATCAACAATTTGACATCTCTTGTTTACCATTATGACTAAAAGGGTTGCAATTATCAATTGCATTCCCTAGTCCGTAACGCAAAAGAACAAACGGCATCGTTAAAAGAACTCAGTGCAATTGAATCTGTTTGCAGATACTGTTAAAAAGTTGAACTTCTTCATTTATACACTATATAACTAATCAAAGATTTCATGTAATCGTGAAAGAAATTGCATATGCATGTAGATTTTTAGTTTCTCGAAAAATTTTCTAATTTATGTCAAAGATTTACGTTTTTATGTTTCAAACAATAATTCTTATTTTCCTCTCTCCCCTTTGTATTGATGCATGTAAGAGCGCAAAATGTCACCAAATGAAATGTCTTTTCTGGCCGTTATATCGGTGCATGTAAATGATTAACTCGTGCAATTTTCATTCAGAGCTATCATCAAATTGGAAATTTTTATAAAATGCACCTGATTTCTTCGTTGTAATTTTACGGTCAAATGTGTTGTTTTGAAGTGTTTTTCTTAGTCTCAGCACAATTATATATTCGAATGAGATGTCAATGCTCTTTGCTTGGAAACTCATGAATTGGAAAAAAGCCTCGAATTCGTATTAAAAACATCGAGATAACTTGCAACTGCTTTAAGCCGCCAGAGGAGAAGGAAAACCATCCGACGGCAACAAATAAAATTGCATTTACATATATATAAAAATGTACATGTATTTTTTTTTTTTTTTTTTTAATTGTGAACCTGGCGTTTTTATTACATTTTAATGACAGTAATGGTTCCTTTTTCTCTATGGGGCCAAAATGGCGCGCTTTTTGCAAAATTGATTTTAAATGAAATACTTATCAATCTACTGGCTTGTTTATCTCTACAGCCAAACTGTCTCTTATATCTTTCCTACCAGTGATTAAAATCCTGTCCTTTTGGAAATCAACCCACATCAAAAATGTTCCTTTTGAGATACCATGAACCTCTCTTTCGATCCACACATGACTTAGCAAATTTTCTCAGCTGGACTGTAGATTTACCGTTCATATAAATTGTCGACGATTCACGCTGAAAACAGCTCCTTTGCTTAGATTCCGTTTATGCACCTGAACGTATTCCTGTCCCAGCTGTTCACCTCATGGCTATTGGGAAAACGGAGAGAAAAGACATGATTTTAATAACTGAGCAAAAACACAATAACATAGATTCTGCTTTCACATGTCGTTTCACAAGTGTTGTTTGTATGACAAGAAAGGGAGGGAAAGAGCTTGGCTGTTCAAATTTTTTTGTTGCGTTCATTACAACCAATTAGAAATTTACAGAATAGAAAATTATTCAGTAAAAGACATGACAACGAAAAATGAGCGCCAACAGCGCGCGTTCAAAATGAGTAGTTGTTCGACATTATGTGTGCTCTCTATCAGGGTTACTGTGACAACAAAAGCGGATTTCTAAGACTACGCGGCAAAGTTCTCCAAACCTTAATCAAAAGAATCCTTTTTTCACTTTATGGCCGGTTTTAAGGTGCCGGATATTTCCAGACATGGTCTGTAGCTTAAGTACCAATTCTGACTTCAGCTGGTACATAAAAGAACACTTAGTGATGTGTCACAAACCCACGTGTTGTTTGTTCTAGGAAACCTACACGAACACATCTGTTTGATGGAGACTTTGCTTCTTCAAAGATCTACCGGTCACGTACAAACAAGTTTTCAAGCGGATATTTACGTTATGCCTTCAGGGAACACTCGACTGGTCTAAAAAGTGCGCTCCGAACCAAATCAAGAAATTCAAATGAACATTATTCAGAATAATTATTCAAAATAGTTACGCGCGAGAAAAATTGTTGATCTAAACTCGCTCAACTAGGCCCTCTGTAGAAATGTTATCTTCCTTTCGTCCTTTGACCATAAAGAATGAAGTGGAGCAATTAAGAAATTGCGGATTCTAATATGAGACCCTGATTTTACGGTTCCAAATACTAAAATAGAGCATAAATATGAAAAAAAAAAATTCATTTGTACCTTAAATACTACCATTAATAAAAAGTTCATAAAATTTGGCGAATACTTCAGTTCCTAACCTGTCTGCCTCTTTTGTTTTAAGTTAATGTAACTATTCTAAACTTGTGATTGGTGTTCAGTCCACGTTCAGAGTTCAATCGCGATTTCACCGGGAGCAGATTGCACCTGCAATTTCGTCGGGTTACAAACTTTTCGACAAAACCAATTCAATCTTCACCAAAATCACTTGTTGGAAGTTCGTTTGAACCCCGAATGGCCATGTTAGCTCAGGCTCTTATCTTGGATCGAAAAAGGTTTGAATTATTGCAACCAGGAGTCAATCACTGCCGTCCTGTTCCAACACACTATCAGAAATTTTGTCAGCAATAATGGTAGGCCCTCTTCGAAATGATTACCGAGATTGAGAATTCTTGTAAGCTACATGAAAATCGTTGTGAAATTCTACTTGTCGAAGCCAAGAAAGTGTTACTTAACGTCATATTAACAATGTAAGTGAAAAACTCCAACTAACTTCTACTTTCAACACACTACTGGGAAAACTTCAAAACTAGTTTCGTCTACGACCTCGTTGGTTGATAACAGACAAAAATCTAAAAATTTGAAAGTGAAAAATTTTTAGATTTTTGTTTGTTATCAACTGACAAGGTCGTAGACCAAACTAGTTTTGAAGTTTTCGCAATAGTGTGTTGAAAGTAGAAGTTATTTGGAGTTTTTCACTTACATGGTTAATATTTCATGAAAATCGGTCATAAGTCAAATGATTCCTCCATAGGGAATGTAGATGATAAAAACAAACCAAGGCTATAATATCAAATCAAAGCACTTCAAATTATCTCAGAGACGGTAGTCTAAACTGTTCATTTCCCCATTTTTTTTTTTCAAGACTCGGGCGTACTAAATGTCTCGCATTATACAAATGTAAAATTACATTTTCTCCGCGCAAAATTAGGTGGCTATCTGCATTTTGTATTAGTTTCCTGCCGGGAGTTAAAAAATAAAACCTTTCAATTAACAACTTCGCTAAAGGTCTTTAAACTGGACACACAACGTCCCATCTTGTGATTACATTTACACTGAATCATAATTCTTTCTTTTGGAATTCTTAGTTGGGTTTTAATTCATCAACGCTCGAATTTTAAGGATTGTCATTAAACATGTCAAAAAGAGAAAGAAAAAATCTGAACAATTTTAGAGAAGATCAGTTTGCCCTATAGCATAGGTTTGGACGGTTCAGCAAAAGCTGCTCTCCCAAAACACAATTTATCAAGCTGATCCAAGCGAGTTTGCTCCATAATTTTTAGGTTTGTTGGTTCGCAACAAATTGCGACCGAAGGTTAAATATTGTGAATTGTAACATGAAGCGAACACAATCTCCAAAAGCTGAGAATAAAATTCTAAGCTGAATTTGACTGGTTGGAGAGAAGGGTAAACATTCAAGGTAGACAAATCCTGTAATTTCAACGTTTTCACCAAAAAGGACAAAAATCACTTTTCTTTCATCAAGGAATAGACAAACTGTGAAATTCTAAAACTACATAAAAAATATCGGTCTAAATTTTAACTCTACAATGTAAATTAGAGCCGAGATATCGAGAAATAAATATTGAGAATCAATTAATAATTCAGACTCGATAGATGCTTAGCTCTTGAATAGGGTCTGGTGGCCACAATATTTGCAACGAAATTAGAATAGGCATTTTGCAGAATTCAGTTGTTAAATTTTTTTTTTTTTAATTAATTATTACGGAAAATTCTACTATCTTGTGTTTACCCGACATGTATCGAAAAATTCATAAATTTCTTAAGCTTAGCTTTAACACAAATATAGTTTGTTAAGTTTAAATGTAGTTAGAACTGACAGCGCTTGGCGCTACTGAGGAATTATTTAATAATAGTTTTTAATAATTTTATTACTTATAGCGCGCAAATTAACATTAAAATACGATCAAATGCGCAGAAATACATGAAGTTCTTGTTAATAATAATAATAATTTATTTCTTATATAGCGCTATTTACAATAACAGATCAATAGCGTTCAGACGTGAAGGTATTTTTCTGCACATCACGTACGTGAGGTCCATTGTTTTATGACAAACTTTTTGCGCTGTCACATCGTGCGGTTTTTAAATGACAGACAGCTACAGGGGTTGAGAAACTTACTTCGATTTCTTGTTCGATGAAGCTGACTCGATCAGTGGTTCGAATTTTTGAAGTGATCACCGAAATTCATGATTAAATTCCCTTTCTATCAGACAGCGTAAACTCAGAAAAATGAAACTAACAAATGAAACTAAAAAAGAAAAAAAAAGGTTTTTGTCTCGTGACCTCATCTCGAGCCCAGGTCAAGGCAACAATGCATTAATATTATGCTAACTACAGAAATCAAAAAACGTGCGGTTCAGCGCAAATCTGCAGTTGTGCGAAGAATTACAGATATTATATTTTAAGTTCCACCCCGTCTAAAGTACGTGAGGGCGTAAATAATACGATATATCTAATGGACCTTGCTTCAAAACAGGAAGTTTGACTATGATTAAAACTGTGAACCAGCATCGCTAGGTCAAGTGCTAGCGTACTTACCACAATTTTATTCAGGTGTTTCTGCACCCAAGGTACGTATGCAAGCCTCTTACAAGGTTAGTACTAAAGAACTGTTCTGAAAGCCGGTAAAATTAAAAAATTTAGCAATAGAGCTGTAGGTTAGGCTAAGAGCTCCTTCACAGTGCACTGGCAAAATTTTATTTCTTGATCTCGCTCAGTGATTGATTAATTTGAAGGAATTTCTCTATTGGTCAAAAAACATTACGGTGAAACCTCGATTTAACAAACCTCTAAAAAACGAGGTCCTCGAACTATAACGAACGATACTTCAGTTTCAGCCCAGCTTAAGTTACCGTAAAATGTATTCCACAAAACCTCGAGATAACGAACCCTCGATATAACGAACCCGTTTCCCCAGTCCCTTAGCACTTCGTTAAATCGAGGTTCCACTGTACATCGATGTTTGTGGACATTTTACTCGCCCAGTCCTTAAATCCTTAAAAAAAACCTTTTATAACGAAATCTGTCAAGCTTCCAGAAACTTCACGCCTAATTAACTCTGCTTCTTGTAATTCCACATTGCTTCCCACATTTAATTTACATTCAGATAATGCAAATTGTCAGTTACAATGGACCCCTCCTCAACTTGATGGCAAAGACCCCAGCAATTTTTCTTACACTCCTTAAGCAGGTGTATAACCCACTCGCTGCTAAGTGAAACTATCTGAAATGACCAAATCGAGGGTTTACTTTGGCGCTGGTATAAATTTCCTGTGTGCATCACAATATGCATTTAAGAAATCAATTTTCACCCACGTGAAAGTTCCGCGATTGTTTTATATTTGTGAGTGAATGCTCAGCATAAATCTTATTAATAGTTTGCAGTATAATAAAAACTTTACAGGAGAAAAGAGTACGAACCACGAACGCTACAAGGGGAAGGCATCATGAGAGCCTGTTATATGAACGAGCATCAAATCAGATCAAGAGACAAATTGGCAAGTTTCCATTGGGTCCAAGTAAGCTCTTGTCACGATCGTGGTTCAGAGAAAATGTGTCTTTATTGAAAAATTCCCCCCTTGACCTGGGTTCCCTACTTCAAGAGCGAGCTCAGATTTCACCATCTTAAATCTTGTTTACTGACATATCCCATTACACTTCGCTGAGAAAAACACCTCACGTGCCGCACGTGAGAATCATCACGCGAGAGTACTCAACAGTCAAATTTTGTCACGTGCGGAAATTGCACCCACCTTTAGTCACGTGCGGAAATTGAGTGTGAAAACAAACATCCAATCTATTCGATTCCTTTCACTAAAGGCATTTGTCCTATGAAAGTTGAAATTCACAAGACTTCGGAAGAAATTATAGAATTAGTAATAATAAATAATTACAATAATAATGAAATGAAGATTAAGAGCAACTACGCCTTAAAGGTGATATTAGAATGAAGAAAGAAATCGTGGTGTGTAACAAGATTTTTTTTTTACTACAAAGAGTATCTCTTTCTACTTCTTTCCCCAGCAACGTATTGTACAAAGTGTTTCTGGCATCATCTCCTTACACCGGGCAAACAATGTAAATTGTCACCATGGCGCCTTGATAAACAGTTTTGATTATTGAAATGAAATGGATCATTAAAGCACACGTTGGAATTCCATAGCCTCGGTACATGTAAAACCAAGTTTGGGCAGTGTCAACCGCTTGTACCCGCCCCAGTGGCCTTGGCCACGAAAACACTGCGAGACTAACGTAAAAAAATTATTTGACGTCATAGTTCTAAACACGCCGCTCTGATTGGTCCGACACGGAGCAGATATGCATCTAGCTTAATCTGGAAAATATATGCGAAGATTGAAGGACCTGTTTTGCGCTCATTTCATTCGATACTGGGTTGTCAGAAGTCATATCTAAGTTTCGTGCAGCATTCTTTGTTCTATTTTGTGAAAATTCCCACAATTTGTACAACTGTTATCTCAATTCAATTTAAAAAAGCAGCAAAGTGTGAAATAGGTCAAATAGATTACTTAGTCATGTTCACGTATCAAATGGGCTACGGACACGGTCTGTCAACTGACGTCATAATCTCATTTACAATCTATGAATGACTTCCGAAATCTTTAACAAACCATTAGTTGTTGAAAATTAAAAGAAAAGAGGGAAAAATATTTGGGGCTGTTGAGATGTATTTTCGCTTCTTTTCTTGTATTTCATGATAGAATGTCAAATAAATCTGCCTCTTTCACATTTATAAGGTAAATACCATAAATGCCTTTCAAAAGGGAATTAAAAAAACAACTTTGACCCGGATACAATAGTATTACTATGCTAATTTATTAAAATATATTCTAAGCACGTTTTCAAGTTTTCAATACAGCAATGCCACTTCATATCTCATCCAAACACATCACGCTACCAAACGATTCGACTCCACTGGAATAAATTCACAAAAGATCTAAACCAACAGGGATTTAGTAAGTGTCCCGTCATTCTTTCGCTATTTTGAGAACGGTTTTCTTATCATAGCTCTGTAATTTGCTTCGGATGAAAAATAGAGGTTGTAATTTTGCAGTGTTGAAGATTGTAAACCAATATCGTGCCTCGATTTCGTAGGAACCCTACGCCGTATCTTTCCGCGGGGACGGATTCAACAAAAAGGTTTACGCCGTTAATTTTCCACCCTGGAACACCTTTAAGCAAAGAGGGATTACTTCACAATCCTCGACAGAGATTCGAGACTGTGGAGAAACCTTTGGAGCAACCAAATTCATCGAGAACAGATCACCGGACGAAGACAACAACAACATCCGTTCAGAGAAAAATGGCGAGCAAGTTAGTAAAGACTAGGTACGTTTTGTCTGCGATTTCTTTGTCTTTAAATTAGAATTAGCCTTCACGCATTGCAAATTGCGACTCTCGAGGGAATAGTTAGGATTTGAATTGTTTAGAAATAAAAATCTTTTGTACACATTCGTGAGCAAACCTAAGTCATTATTCACTCCAGGCGCCTGACACCTCGAAGATTGATCGTCAGTTAGTATGACACCTTGAAGTTTTCCTTGCTTGTACCAAACACGCTATCGAGCTTATTTAGTACAATCTTTGCAGCGTCTTTTTTTGTATCAGTGAGAGTTTCCAAAGTTCATTTTCTTGTATTATGTGAGTCGATTGCGATATCTGTTATGCTAATATAATACGCGATCTCCTCTTTCAAAACTTGCAAATGTTTCTCGCCATTGCTTCTCTTTCAAGGCCTTTAATAACACTTAAGCGATTGTGCTTTCACATACTGCACTAAATGCTTATATTTTCCACTGACGAAACCAGCGTGTTTTCGTTTGCAGATAAAATCGAGGAAATAATAGTTTGATATGAAGTTTATTAAACGTCGTGTGTACACGATTAAGGTAGAATTCAGTAATTCTAGTTTTTGTTTGTCACAATCAGCGGTTTGATTGGTGTGATGTGGTTTGTAATTACTCGTTTGATCTGCATTTATTTGCTCGCAAACGTTTACTGTGCAAATATTGTTCGTTTAAGAGCGTTTCAGAAGGTTGTATCAAGTTTTTTTTCCCTTTTCTTTCAGTAATTGCATCAGAATTAGGTAGACTTGGTGAAGCAAATATTTACATTGTTGTTTATCGGTAAACCATGATAAATGCCCACATATGGTCTCTTGTGTTTTTCATTTACATTCTCTTGCTAAAATTGTCTTTTTCTGAGCTATTTCTGTGATGCTGACATTTAAATATCTGCCAGCTGCTATTTATGTTTCACAAGAGTTAATTCATTACTATATTTTTTTTTTACTATATTTTGCAATCTGCAAATAGGCCATTTTTGTTAGCGGTACCAATTTAGAGAATCTGCCAAAAAAAAAAAAACTATTTTGCTGCAATCGTGTGACATCAAATTGTACCCATATATGCCACACTCGTTTGCTGGCCTCAAATGTTAGTGATTTTCATATCTATAAATTAAGTGAACAGCAGAGAAACATCTAGAATTTAAAAACATTTCTGAAGACGGTTATCAACAAAGCAGTGTGCAGCCCAAAATCTCGGTCCATTCTTGCTGAGATTACATGTACCTGAGCAAGATAAAAACTTGATAACTGTTAAGTTTGAGTATTCTCATTACCTGTTTACTGGATAATGTATGGATATTATAGGGAGAAGTTAAATTTTAATCACTTCTGAAGGGTTGATCTCCTTATCTTATCCATAAACAGTGAGAATCAGAAGAAGAGAAGATCACGTGATGCAGCTCGATCCAGGAGAGGACAGCAGAATGATGAGTTTGTGGAGCTTGCCAATCAGCTGCCATTGCCTGCAGGACTGTCATCGCAGCTTGACAGATTGTGCATCATGCGGCTGGTCAACAGCTACATTAAAATGAAAAACCTTCTTCAATCTCTGGTGTCCCAAGGTAAGGACTTTTTCCTTACAGATTCAAACAGTTTGAAAAATTTTTTTATCTTATACTAATTACCCTTATAAATTCTTTTAGACACAAAGAAGATTGTCTCTCTTAATGTAGCAGATACCATGGTATACGACAAGGCGTCACTGGAGGTAAGCTTTAATTTACACTGTTTAAACACCTCACTATCTCATGCTACAGACGAGCTTTAAATTAGCAGTAATAAGCCTCAAAATGTGTTATGACTTTTTATCTGATAGTGAACAAGGAGAATTAACACTCTGGTACTCAGAAATTTACCATATTTTGTTTGTCTTTAGGCACTAGATGGGTTCGTCTTTGTTGTAACACCAGATGGCCAGTGCATTTATGTGTCAGATAACATAACCCATTATATGGGACTCACACAGGTAAATCACCCAATCCCTCTGAAACTGCCAAGATCTTATTCCAAATTCTCTCCTCTAGCCACAATACATTTCCTTATTAATCAGCTAAAGAGAAGTTGAGTGGTATCAAGGTCAGAGCATTCACCAGCAAATGACTGTCTATTTTTATAATCTTTCTACTGCCTAATGAGTTATTATGGAGATACAAGGTAATTTGGTTTTATCAACTGAGTGAGTAATGTAAATTGGCCACCTTGGACATTTTGAGTGTTAGCCCTTCCTCACAGTCTGTTAGCCCTCTGTCCTTTTTCTCTGACAAACAGCTAATGGCCAATGATCTTCTTTTCTATTGGGGTAAAGGTAGAGGTAAGAGTCACTTAACTCCCAATTAGCCCATGATCTGATTGCTTATTCTCCCCTCTAGCTGCCATACATTTCTCAGTAAATTAATTGTGAGAATTTGTTGTTAGATCAAGATAAAACATTCAACTTCCACCTGATAACATAAAAATTCTCACCACCTCTTTGCTTGATAATGTATGAATGTCATAGGGAGAAGTTACATGTTAATCACTTCTGGGAGTTATAGGGTTTACTATTCCCAACAATTAACCTTCCTAATTGGCGTCAATATTATAAAAGACTTAAATATGATTGCATTGTTATTTTTGTCTCTGACAGATTGAAGTAACTGGTAACAGTTTCTACAAATATATCCACCCCTGTGATCATGAAGAACTGTCCAATCAGCTCGGAGGACAGATTCCACTGGAAGACATGGAAATCTTTGATGGCCTGTTCTGCTCTGATTCTGTCTTTATGATGAGCAACCACCTGAAGGGCGGATCAAAAAAATCCATCCATGAGAACCCACACAAGTCATTCTTCTTGCGCATAAAAAGCACGTTGACGAGCAGGGGAAAGAATGTTAACCTTCGAGCCTCAACCTACAGAGTAAGGCCAACATCAAATTGATTATCAAATTGAAGGGTTAGATTAAATAAACACCACCACACCAAAGTACTGCTCAGTACCTTTCATTTGAATGGTCATATGCAAGGGTTTTAACTGCAGAATCAAAAGTCTTCAACATCACTACAGACAGCGCAACACAAAAATGCTACTCTGTGACTTTCATTTTAGGGGTTAATCCCTTGAAAACTTATGATTTATTTCACCAAAATCATTCTTATGTTAAAATGTCAATTTGTTAACCCTTTCATATCCAAAATTCTGGTTAGCAATTCTCCTTACTGTCTGCTATGCAGTTCTTGTGATGCTAATAATCCTAACGTTAATATATATATTTTTTTTTATTCTCATCACTTGTCTGCTTGATAAGGAGAAAGTCTGTCTTGGTCACTCGTGGAAGTTAACGCGTTAAAATGTTCTTTTGATCCTTCAGGTCGTCCACTGCACTGGTTGCATGAAAATGTCTGTGAAAGTGTCAGACTCTGGAGAAGAAGAAAAGGTTCCATTGTTTATGGTTGCCATTGGAGTACCACTTATGTTCACATCGACTTTTGAAGTTCCGCTAGACAGAGCCACATTTACCAGTCGTCACAGCCTTGACATGAAATTCCTTTCATGTGATGACAGGTTGGTGAATGAACTCCTTCTATCGCGTGGCTTTTGCAGTTTTTCAAATATTTTCCTCTTCCCAAACTTGCCTCATTTACAAACTTGTTCTTTGCAGAAGAAACTTAATCTCACCCTGATCCAACATCATAGATCAATTTTTATGTTTAAAGGGAAACTCCTTTATTTTAGTTTTCACTATTATTGGTTTACTGGAAAAAGAAAAATTAAGGTGTCATCTTCTGGTGAACTCTCAATTTGTGGGGCCAATGAAGTAGTTCACCACACTGGATAATATTGAGTGAAACTGTGGCAATTTTCCAGATACAAGTCTAGAAAGTTACTGCCTCTTTTTAGTCCTCATGCACTCTCTGGTGTTTTCACTTAGTCAATGTCTTGTTTTTTATTTTCCCCCAGTGTATCAGACCTCCTTGGTTTCACACCAGCAGAGATTGTTGGCAAGTCTTGGTATCACTTCCAACATGCATGTGACTTGGACACAGCATTAGCATGTCACAAGACATGTGAGTAACCGTACACATAGTCATGCTTTTTTCATTTCATTTCACTAGCCAATTTAAACCCCTGAACTCCTAGAAGTGATTAACATGGAACTTCTCCCTATAATATCCATACATTATCCAGCAAACAGGTAATGAGAATACTCAAACTTATCAGGTATTTATTGTGTCCCTGATCCAACACCAGATTCCCTTAACTAATTTACATGGAAATGTGTAGCAGCCAGAGGGGAGACTTAACAATCAGATCTTGGAGGTAAAGGGTTCAAACTAATGCTGATACCAATCTTATAAGCTCAATAAAAAGCCACTTATCATGAACTGAACCCATGCCAAACAAACTGAGACTCAAAAGAACAACAGTAATCTAGCCTGCAGAGATTATTAAATTATTAAATTATTATTAAATTTAAATTTATACTGCGCAGTTTCTATAAAAATATTCAACTGCGAGAGATAACAGCTATAAGTAAAAATTTATTGAAGAATTTTCTTTCTATTTGTCACAGTGCTGACCAAGGGGCAGTCTGTGAGCAAATACTACCGATTCTTGGTTCGTAATGGAGGATGGGTGTGGCTTCAGACCAAGGCCAACATTGTTTATGACAGTAAGACATGCCAGCCGCAGTTTGTCCTCTGCACAAATTACATCATCATGTAAGTTTAAAACAGGAGTGATTTTAAAGTTGTTATAGACACATTTTAAAAGGAATAGTAATAATTTTCATGTACAGTAGCTCAAAAACATAGTAGAAGTATGGTTTAGCTGAAAGACTGGGTGTACTCAGAGTGAAAGGGAGTGGTTTGGAAGATTTCCTATGTACTCACAGGAAAACTGTGTGTTGTCATGTTTGGGAGATGTTTGTTAAAAAAAATGTCTGTATCTATCATCAAGTTCATCCATAAGTAGTGTCTCTTTGATCTTAACAGATGTATGACTAAATCCTTAGCCCTGCTCACCAAGCTTGCCCTTCTGGGAAATGTCTGGTAAATTCAGGGGACTTTTGATTCAATTTCGAACTTGTACCCCTCATAAAATAAAACACTGCAAAAGGGACATCTCCCTCAGTATAACAGGAGAGAAGTTTACTAGGACTAATGAATTGTTATCTGAACTTATTTCCTCAGGAGAGTTGATGAGAAGGATTTTGTACTGTCCACTGAACAACTCAACCCCATTCCTGCTCCTCTGGGTCTGGACCTTGTGGTGAAAAAAGAAAATGAAAAGGGAAGGGGAAGGGGAACTAGGAGAAAACATTCCATTGTGCTGGAGGAACGTACCAAGGTGCTGAAGGCAACAGCTAATGAACAGCGTCCAAGTGCAGACATCAAACCAAAGAAGGAGAGCAACCTAAAATCCTGCTGTATGAAGACACTCCCAAAACAGGCAGCAAAGAAATCCTGTCAGTGTCTTGAGGATGTTGACTGTGAGCATATTAATTTTCAGGTGAGCTAGGCCTAGAAGGTGCACAACTGTTCATCATTTCTTGTTATATATTGAGTCAATTAAACCCAGGAGGCCTTTAGAAAGTGAATTTTTAACTGTGTACTTTAAAACCTTAGTACTTTTTTAGGCAATCTTACCAAATATGATCTATGATGTATTTATTAATATTTATTTTTTTGTGGTTGTCAGGAGTGCATTCCAGTGGCATGGGACACCAATGATGACCTCATTGAGCAACAAAAGGAATATGAAAAGCTGCTGCAAACACACTATGGTGTTACTGATGACTTTCCCAGTCCCACCCACTCAGAAAACAGCACTGCTGAAAATAGAGTCCCCTACATTCCTTCTCCAAGTAATGACCAAAACATTGACAAAGGGAAGGTAGCTAATGAGGAGGAAGAAAATTTTGATGAACGTGCTCCATTTATTCCACTTTCTATCATGGACTCAGAGCTGGATTGTGATGATGATTTAATAGTTGAGATTCCTTTCCTTGATTCACCAATGATACCATCACCCTCATCATGGCTACTAAATGCTGACGAAAGCATTCCATCTCCAGGAAGTTCTGCTATGCTGCCTCCAGCCAACCCTCCACCCTACAACTGTCGCCCTAGTCTGTCAAACTCAAGCTCACCTGTGTTAAACAGAAAGGAGATCCCTATGGCTGTTAAACGCAATGGGTATGTGACAAACGAGACAGCTTACAAAGGGAAAGCACTGTTTCCAAACATCAGTCCCTGGGAGGCTGAAGTGAATGCACCAGTTCAGAATATTAATCTTTTGCAAGGTGAAGACCTGCTTGAAGCGCTTGAATGTGGCGACTTCTTGTGACCTTTGACTGATAGACTAAAGCCGCCTGTATGTCCCATCTAGGAGTGACAGTCGGAGGACCTATTTCAATTATCTGTAGGTTATATACTCAACTTTACAAGTTGTTTGCATTGAATTTCTGATTGTATAGCAATATGCAATTCCAGTAATCTTCATCAGGGAACGTATGTCACTGATTCACTCATATTTAGCTTTAAGTTTGGAATTTTTTAGTTTGTTTTTCTGTTTGATGATAGAGTGGTGGAGTGGTGAGCGTTATGGACTCCGAATAGAAAGGTTAGAGCCCTGGCCGAGTCCTCATGCATGACATGTTACCCTCCTACTGCCTCTCTCCACCCAGGGCAGGGTTGTTTAAAGCTGGGTTAAGATAACCTTGGGTTAGTGCGATATCTGGTTTCGGATCTGAAAGCTCTGAAGAAAATTTAGTATAATTCCTTTGAAGTACAATTCAATGATTGAATGCTCCAAAAAGAATAGAAAAAAGTATCAGAAACAGCTTTTGAACAAAGGAATAACTTAAGAAACTCAGATTAAGAATCTGACGTTGGGTTTGGGCTAATCAGCCTTTGAACACCTGGGCCTGCAGAAATAGAAATGGGTACCAGTTAGCTTTCAGGGAAATCCAAAATAACTGAGGAGGACTGGGGAATAGCTGTTATGGACTGTCATCCTATCCCATGTAGATATACAACTAGAAATATGTACAAATCAGGGATAAGCAACCACAGGCCACAGTTTTGAGCTTCTTGGTCTTAAGATTTAAGAATACCTTTTTTTCCTTAATAGGGAAATATGAATAAGCAATAAAGTTACCTGTACTGATGTGGTGTAGACAAACTTTTTGCAAGTTGATTGTGTTGTGTTTGCCACTCAACAGATTTTTGACATGTTTTCCAAATGTGAGGCACACTAGAAGGCAACTTGACAGGATATAACAATATTAAAAAATTGTCTCAAGTTTAGGAAAAAGATATCTTTAGTGAGTTCTCATTCAGAAATTTATGCCTGCTGCATTTGCAGAGAAGGTGTCTAAAACCTTGTTGAGTGGCAGGGTAACAATTATCACTACCAGTTTTTGATTCTGGTGAAAAAGAAGCATACTGAGTTAAATCATTCTTCAAAGAGCAAAATCTTAAGCTGTGCCTCACAGATACCAAGGCAGTAAATGCAGAAAATCCTAGGAGCAGGACTTATTTCTCAACTGCAGTTGGTTATCAAGTTTAAAATTGTCCAGACTGTTTGGATTCAAACAAAAGAACTTCTAGCTTCACTCAGCAGGTTTAATGACACTAAGATTGTCCTCGTAGAGTGGTAATTTAAATTGTGTGTATACATTCAGTCACAACAGTATTAGTCCAAAGAAAACATAGTCTTTTATAGTAGCTTCAAAATTAGTTGTAGTATACTACAAGATTTTACTCATATAGTGCAGTATTGAATGTAGTGTATGTCTATGGCTGAGTGCATTGTGTGCCTCCTTTGTTTTCTTTGTGGTGGTGTGAATGTTTGTCCTACTGATCACTTGATGGCTTCTTTGTGCCTGTGTCAGTTTGGTCATTTGGGAATGGAATGTTCTAAAGGGAATCAAATGTTATAAAGATCTGCATTAGGAATTTTGTAACTTTACAGTGTAGTGTGTTTGAATGCTCTTGTTGGTCTGCTAGTCTAACTTGCAGAGGTGTGTGGAAAGCCTTCAATGTAGAATCACAATTTATTTCACCAATAGTGATGCATATAAACTTAAAAAAAAAAGTATTGAGTGATTGATATAGCTACAGGCATATTTAGTAAGGTTGTATTGTTGGCAAAAACTGACAACTTGAGTAAACTTCTCAAGAGCTTTACATCTTTGAATTCTTCATCATTAAAATCAAAACATGTACAGGTATAGATGCTGGTCAATGATCTACAGGATGGGGAACTCTGAAATCCTTTCCTATAAATGAGTAGGAAAGTTGCTAGTTCAGAAGTGAAATCTTTTGATCCCTTATAACCATTTTTTCTTCATTGAAGCTCTCATTTGGGAACTCAACAGTTTCAATAAATCATCTCTTTTGCACAAAACCCTGACATATCTTCCCTCAATCCTGTTGTAGGAGTTCAAACAAGATCACATAGATCCCGTGGAAAATTCATTCTCGCCTGGGTTTGTTGCCTTTTACATGATCATTAAAACTTCATTGCTTTACAATCATTTTATCTGATCAACTTAAAATGATGTGTGAGAAAGTAATTCCTATTCGGAAAACAACTGAAATACCATTAAAAAGATTCTGAACTGGACTGTTGGGCTTTCTTTGAGCTCAAAATACTTGGGCTGTCGGGCAGTTTGTGGGAAATTTCAGCAAAATCAATCCATCTCTCATCAATCACACAGCTCCAACCTGCAACAAGTTCCCATCTTGTCTAGAAACCTCCATAGCTCTGCCCTTTTCAAACACTGGTTTGGAAAACTAACAAAGTTCTATGCCCTATAATGAACCCTATGTGTAGTTGTAGAAATTCGGCCTGAGAAAAAAAAAAAAAGGAAAAAAAAAGGAAAAAAAAATTCAGGGCCATACAGGATTTGAACCCATGACCTCTGCAATACTGGTGCAGTGCTATGCATCTGTTCAGTAACAAATCACAGATGATGTAAAAATGCACTAAGAACATTTAACAAGTGGCACATAAGGCATAGTCACATATGTCACATGTTCTTACAAACTAAATGAATCATATAAAAAAGAAACATTATTGAGGTTATCCAAGGAACCCAATTATCAACAGAATCTTGTCAATAAGTCACTCATTCAAAGTGACATTCTTTCCAACTCTTCTCTCTTTTTCTCTAAGATCTTTCAATACAGGAATATCTTTCAACATTTGAGGTGTGACTTTTGACCACTGTATTCCAACTGGGCTCTGTTTATGTCCTTGGCATTGGATAATCCTTGTGGGTGTTACAATGTAGTCTACCTACATGTGAACAACAGAAGAATTATAGTAACCACCTTGTAATGAAGCTATCTGCAATAAATGTTTTTAGAAAAGTTCAGGGAACCTAACTGTTGAAAAGACTTTGATTGCAAAAACTGCGAGGAAGGTGTTCAAGAACTTGTAACAAAGACAATTAGAACATAGCTAGCAGAGTCACACAATCAAATTCATTATACCCAAGCGTGCTCAAAATCCCGATACTGCACGCTGATAGCGTCAGCAAATCCGACTTCGCCAGAAATTTTTTTTTTCGCGCGAGCGGCCATTGTTAGCGCAGGGAAACTAATATATTTCGCGACAATAGTTGGATACAAACAGAAACTCGGCCTACTAGTCCGAAAATGAAGACGATGTCTGGACCTTTTCCCTTGGGCTAGAGTTCTTAAATGAGGCAGAAAAAGAGAAAAACAAAGGAAAAGGAGACTCGGCATTAGCGCCGTCACGATTCGCTTCAACTGATATTGTTGTCCGTTTTTCGCGTCGGATTTGATGCACAATTCCACCGGCTATGTTCTAAAACAACTGGTTCATGCTTTCGGCTGTGCACTATCGAGTTATGGAGCACGTGGGAAGTTTGGAAAGCACTCAAAGAAGCTAGAGTTGCCCTCGGCCATCGCCTCGGGCAACTCTTACACTTCTTTCATGCTCTCCAAACTTCCCTCATGCTCCATAACTCGATAGTGAACGCTAAAGCATGAACCAATTGTTAATTGCATAATTACTGTTGTCATTGTCGCATAATGTATACAACCTGGTGACACTCTTTGTTGAATAATCTTGTCCACAATTGGTAGTCATCATATAGTTGTATAGTTCAGTTGTAGAGTGTTTTAGAGAACCATTCTGAAGGATCTCAAGATTAGTTTCTGTTTGGAATAACTCTGAGGGATCTCCAGATAAGTGTATGATTAGAATTGCTTTGAAGGATCTTGAGATTAGTTTCTGTTTTAAAGCCATTCCAAAAGATTTCGATATTGTAATTTAGTTTATCGGAGACTAGAGAATAGACTGATAGAGGAACATTGAGCGGTCATACAGTAGAAAACATTCAGTAAGGCTTCACTGAAAGTTGGCCGTTACCCATTTCTACTCCTGAGCGGAGAGTGGTACTACAAAGGTAAAGTTTCTTGTCCAAGAACACAACACAATGACCATAACAGATCTCAAACACAGACCTCTTGAACCTGGGTTTAGTGTATGATACTGACACCCTCCCCCAAACTAACCAACTAAGGCAGGTTAACCCTTATTCACTCCCCAGATCCCATTAGTAATTCTCCTTACTGTCCGCAATACAATTCTTATGAGGTTAGTTTGGAGAATTTGGTACAGGATCAACTGATAATCCCCTGATTTTCTCATTACTTGTCTGCTTGATACTGTATTGATAATTGTAAGGAGAAATTCTGTTTTGGTCATTCATGGGAGTTTTCCTTAACATGAAGCAACTAGGAGTATTACAGGGTTCGTGCCTTTTTAAGAAAAAAATTTCAAGGAATTTTCCGGGATTTTTCCAGTACTCCAAATTTCACCATAAAACCTTTCATTCCTAAGATTTCAAAATCAATTCTCCTCCTTGCAGTCTATACTGGGGGGGGTAACCTTGCAATGGACTGGCATCTCATTGAGGGGGAGGGGTTGTAATACCAGGGTTTGCATGGGTCCTGGAAAACCTGGAAAGTCCTGGAACTTTATTTTGAGATTTTCCAGGACTGGAAAGTCCTAGAAAAAGACTACAAGGTCTGGATAGTCCTGGAAGTTTCCTTAAATCAAGCAATAAAGTTTCAGAATTTACATTATAAGAAATGTGTATTTCATCAGACTTCCCTCACATTTTGCCAGAACCCAGTTACACTCCTGGGTGAACAGAAACACTGTGAAAGTATATTGATTTTCTTGAACTTTGAACTTGGACCTCTCAACTCATAGTCCATTGCACTGACCCTTAGGCCACTGCATCAGTCCCACACAAAAATATAATGACCTGACATATTTATCAAACTTGAAGAAAACTTTCAATTGAAAAAAGATCATCATTTTGAGGCACTCTACGCATTTTCTAGCCATCTGTTACATCATAATTATGATCCCACAAAACCAATTTTTTTTTAACAAAAAAAGAGAGAATGTGTACTTTACCATCAGATCATGTACGTCAATCAGCTCATCCGGAATATCCACTACCTGACAATCATGAACAGTAGACACCATAACTGTGTCTTGATTGACTGCTCCCATGGTAAACCAACATGGCATATTCCATATCAGCATATCCCTCACCTTTGCCAATGCGATAACCCGTTGTGTGATATCAAATGAGGATGAACACTTGTGCATTTCCACCAGGATGTGTCAGCCACAAAAATTGCTTAAATCATGCTGTCCCAAATAACAAGTACAATGTATCACAGGCATCAGATGTCAATTGTACACAATCTGTCTTCAAGGCTCTGGGAAGTTTAACACTTTTGCTGCTATGAGTGACTAGCATGTAATTTCTCTATACAATATCACTCCTGAATCACACATCAAGGTCACAAGAGTACAGAAAATGATTACCAACCAGAGAAAATTCTGATTTTAAAACAAATTCTCCTCATCAGCAGCTTAGGTAATGTATAGAGGAAAGAATGGAGAATATGCGCACTGACATTAAGGTGTAAAGAATTACAGGGCTTGACACTAACGGTAGCCAACTAGCCACAGACTATGGTAGTTGAAATTCAGTTTTGGCCAGTGGTTTTCGATTTCCATTAGCCAGTTTCACACAACCCCTCTTTTCAGGTTATCACCTGATGCACAGACTACGAATCTGTTAGACTGCAAACAAGTATCGAACAATTTTTTCCAGTCTCGTTATCAGTCTCTTTTTTCCCTGTTTTTGAAAGCAGAGGCAAGAAAGGATCCCAGTGCCATGATGGCTAAAATGGATTGAAAGACGAAGAAGAGAAGAAAACTTTATTCAAGAGTCAATGTATTTAGCTTTACAAGTGTAAAAAATAATTAGAGACGCTTCTTATATACTAAATATACTTGTTACTTAACCTAAAGAAGTTTAAAGATAAATATACTGGTTATTTACACATTCAGAGTAAAATTTCAAATGTAAAACCTGAGCCTTATTTACATATTAATAATACTTTTAATGGCTAAAAATTAATTTTGTACAGAATGATGAAATCTTATTTTATGAGCAGATTTCACAGTCCATGCAGGTGTCTTTTAACACACTGGTTAAAAGACACTGGTTAAGACACACTGTTTCTAGGTCGTATTTGATTATTCACAAGAAACTGGGCTCGACCCTTACCTTTAGAAGACACTGCCACAGAACCAATCACAATAAGGTCAATATTGATCTTATGTTCCAATCCCACAGGTGCGCTGTAATTAGTAATACCTTCCCTGGTCGCACACTTCTTCAGCATTGCAGTATTAGCCCCTGTCGGTGGTAAAATGCGGTTGAATAAACCAGATTTTAACCGTGGTGTTGGGACAAGCAACATTTTCCCTTCGTGTAACACCTGGTATCTCACCCATTCTTGCGGCTTGTCCGGGTTCACCTTGATAGTTTTCGCCCTCTTAAATATTTCCATGGCAACGACTCTTTCGCCAGCTGCATTTGCACCCTTAAAATTTGGGATACGATTGTGAACTGGCCGTGGAAAATTCGCCAAATTGTTTTTCTCTATGTAGTCCCATATATGTTGACGAATCGAAGCTTTTGTTGTGATATCTGGAGCCTGAGCACTCATAGCGGCTCGCTTTAGTTTAATTGAATTGTTCTCTGAATTGGTAGTCACGGTGGATGGAATTTCATCGCACAGTAATAAAAGAACAAATTCAAACTTTGCGCGGTGACCGCCATCTTGGAATTTTAATATGAGCGTTACTGGGGTCTAATGTCCAAGTTTCAATTCTTCGTTCCCAGTGCCACACATGGGGGAGCACATATACCTGAGAACGAGGTAGGTGCCAGTTGTGTGGTAGACAACGTGGCGGATTTGAAAATCAATAATTTATTTATCAAATAAAAATGAACTTTTGTCCTAAGCTAGCGAATAATCTTTAGTGTTTGTGACAGAAAAATAAGTACCAGTTGGGCAGCCAGACTGATACGACGCCTTTGTTGGAGTTGTCTTCCTAGCAAGACAGACAAATACGAAGAGAGAAAATTCATAGTTTGAAGAAAAGAGAGCAAACGCCAGGAGTCGCTGGTACTATGCACCCGATGGGACAGTAAGGGTCGAAGACGCTTACTGCTGCTCGTAATGTTCTCTGCTGCTACGCAGTGCTAATAAACCCGATCAGGTCGAAACAACGGCCCACAGTTGCATCGTTACTTTCTGTTTAACTGCATCTTGTCGTGGCTGCGTTTCGTTTTCTATGATGGAACAGCCTGGCTACATTGGAGCGGAACTCGTTGTTCGGCTCTTTGCACGTTGTTCTTTTTTCGCCATCACCTCACCCCTCGATACCATGCTCCCTGTTTTTGTTTATTTGACGGAGCGGATGCAGATGTTCCTCTCAGTCTCAAAAGTTCATCCATATTTAGCTATAACAGTTAAAAAAAAAACTTAAAAATATCCCTTTTGAAAACCATTTTATTTCTTTTTTAATAGTAAACAATTTTTGTGCTGGTTAACTAAAACAATTTTTTATTCACTATGACTTGACTTAAAAAATCGCAAATCGGTTTCCTCATTGCCGACAGCGACTTAGCAAAGAACCATTACTGCCCTAATAATCCTTACTTCACGTTTCTGACAATTTTTCTCTTAGACAGACCATCTGTTCTGTCCCATCGACAATAAAAATTGACGCAAGACTATATAGCACATACACAGAGGTGAAACTTGTTTCTTTAGCAATATCTCTCATAATGTTTTATCCTCAATCTTGACGTCACCGTGTTTATCCACCGACAAACACACTCAATATTTAAATTTGGTCCGTCGAATGGAAAGAAACTTTTGCACTTTGAATATGCAAAGACAAAAGAAACAGCTGCTCTCGATATCAAGGCCTTGTAGATTAGTGCGAGGTTTAGTCCAAGCGCTTGACTCAAACGGCGTTTCCTTCACAGTCGTTTGGAAATGAGGGTATCCTACCTTGCGATGGAGTAGTGAGTTAATTCACTGAATTCTTACATAGATATATTGTCAACGAAGGCCGACATTTTCGCTGAGTAACAGGGCAAACGACTTTGTTATCAATGATCTTTTTCGCCAAGTTTATGTTCAGTTCTAAGAGAGGCTGATGGCTTTCAACAACAGCATGGCCGTCTCGGGACAGAGCAACACCAACGAAACTTTGTGCTGCGAATCGGTGCCTCAAGAATCTTCAGAGGAAGTTTTTGTGTTTCTAATAATTACTTTAATCCTGTGTGTTTTGGGTAATAGTGCAGTTTGTATTATAGTTTCACGCTATTACCAGTTACACACTGTGACCAACGCATATTTCGTGAACATGGCCGTAATTCAAATGCTCTTCGCTTTATTCTCTATTCCGCCATATCTGCAATTATCAAGCTCAAGGTTTGAAGCGGAAAATTCTGAGTGGCTTTGTGTTCTTATTGAGTTTACTTTTGAGCTTTTTTCAGCTCTTTCGAACTTAGCGTTAACTCTTGTTGCTGTGGAACGTTACTATGTTATCAGCAATTCCGGCAAGAAGAAAATTTCGGCCAAAATCACGGGAAGACTTGTAGCTTTTGCCTTCACACTGGCACTAACTTTTTCTGTTTTATGGGCAGTTCTGGCAAAGGGATCGAATCATTGTCTGAATTCTTCAGTCTTATTGTGTTTTCCTGTAATAAGCGCTCCTAAAACGAAAACTTTACGAACTCTGAATATCATTTACATTACGTTGTGTTTTTTCCTTCCTATGTTGTTAATGGCTGTATTATTTATCAAAATGTCAAAATTACTATGGAGTGGATTTAACAAAGTACGGCCTCTTGGAGTTGGGAATCAAAACACTATTCGCTTCTTTGCTGAAATCAAAACAACAAGGACAATGTTCTTTTTATCGATTCTTCATCTCTGCTGTTGGCTGCCACTTTGCATACTTTCCACTTATTTATCTCTTCCACGTAGAACCGGTGAGCTTTATCCAAGATCAGCGACAGCAAAAATTGTTACAATTTGTCTAGCGTTAGTCTCCTCTTGCGCAAATCCTTTGGTGTACGCGCTACGAAATCCGCGTTTTAGTATTATGCTCAGACCGAATAAACGGTCAAAAGGAAAGAAACGGGTTCAGTTTTACAAGGATCAAGAAAAATGCAAGAGCTCTACCGTAAGGACATCTCCATCTTGGGCACAAAGATCGATTTGTTCAGTTGTATATGATGCGAGTAGAAGCGACGAAACACAGGCGACATCTTCGACATTGCTGTCTTAAACACTCGAGTATAAGGACATTCTCTCGTGTTGACGTGAGAGCAACAAAAGCATGTCTGTTTTTACGGAACAAAAGGACAGCTGCTTCTACTGCGAAAACCCTAGAGTTCCTGCCTTTTTTCTGATTGTCTTTTCTAAATTTAATTTTTATGCAAGACACACTATGAGTGTAACATTCTGCGCGGTTCTTGAAAAAATCTTATAGAGTACTCGAGTCGTCTCCACGTTTTGCCTAAAACACAAGGATTTTACATCAATATTTTATTCCTCTGAAGTCTCTGGTAAATTTCTTGCAGCCTCGGCTCAGCTTATGCTTTCTCTGCGAATTAAATAGTAAAGAAGATCTTCAGTTAACTTTCTGTGATATCTATTTCGAAATTTCCGGGCCAAGAACCAGGAGCCTGGAGAGTGATTACTTTTTAATTTATAACTCAGCATTTGAACGGGAAATTAGCATTAGATCAGCATTAGATCGAGTAACTCCAGTTGTTACAAAAGCCACAAAGAAATTGTGGAAATCTATTCCTCTATTCACGTAAACTCTCATTAAAATTTGTCCTATTATTTATAATTTCTCACAGAAATATATGTGATAAATATATAAAATTAGAATCTATCTGGAGGAGATGCTTTAGCTGGCTGTATGGTGCTCAATACATAACGTAGAGCGTAAATAGAAATAGTAAAAGTTGTTGATTTTACTATTTCTAAAATTAGAATCTATCTATAAAAAGGATGAAAAGTTCCAGTATTATTTAAGGTGTCTCTGCAACCGGCAGAAATAACCGAGATTTTATAAATCCTTGATCGTTGTCTGTCTCACACTTGATTCTTTCGTCAGTGAAACGAGGAGAGATTACTTTAAATAATTTGCATGTTAAAAATATTATTATATGGAATAGTAAATACAGCCGAGTGTAACTGCATCGCCTTATATATTTTTTGAAAATACCAAATTAAAATGGATCCTTTTCAGTTATTTAGTAGGTAGGTAGGTAAATAGGTAGATAGTTTATTCTGATTAAAATCGCAGCCAAAAGCTGAATTAGATTAATCGTTACAATAGTAAAATCTAATAAAAGTATAAGAAAATTAGAAGAAAAATGTACACAAATTAACTACAACTACTATATATAAATGTGTTCATGAGTCTCTTCGTCTTAGCGAGAGGAACATTAAATTTCCTCTTTCGTCTTAAATTGAGTTCACAATTGTTATGAGGAGGCAAGAGCTTATACAGTTTATGGTCTGAGTTACAAGTGATTGGAATCAAAAAGCTTAGTTGTGATAGACTGCCTGCGTTGGGAGAGCGTCTCCAAATTGGCTTGATTTAATGCGTCGCTATATGGAACAAACGGAAAAATAATTCGCACGGCGCGTATCTGTAGCTGTTGTAACTCAACAGATAAGTATGCGGGAAGCGCTTTGTGAAACACCGGGCATGCGTGTTCCATTACTGGGCGGATACATGTCGTGTAAAAGATGAGCAGATCTTTGGCGGGAATATTCGCTCTCCTAAGTTGTTTAAGAAAATATAATCGACTCGCTACTTTTTTACTTTTTACAGCAACATGACAGTTCCACCGAAGGTCAGAAGAAATGTTTAGCCCTAAAAACTTAACAATGGACACTACCTCTATTGCTTTCCCATTGATAACAATTGGATAGGTTCAATTTATATATGTAATTAGGTTCGTAGCATTTTCCGGACTAAGATAAAAGATGAACTTAACGTCGACTATTATGGGATGAGACTTTCCGAATCGTAAGTAAAAATCTCTTTGAATATAAGTTGAAACTTCTGCATTAAATGCAGGAATTATCTTCCTTTTTGGACAGATGAAAACGCAAAAAACTATATATATATATAAGGACTGATTTCAAACAAAGAATAAAAGTACAGCTTTGCTTCAAAAAAGAAGCTTTGCTTCAAAAAAGAAAAAGTTTTCCTTTTGTTTGCTCCTTATCAACTCTAAACCTAGAGGTTTCTGTTTTGGATAATACGTCACTCCTTAATCACACATTTAGGTCACAAGAATAACGGAGACGTTCACCAACTAAAGAAGCTGTTGATTAACTCATTCTCTTCAGCGAAGAAGGTTCAATTTATATATTCAAATGGGTTTAAATATTCAAAGAGTTTGTTTCTTCGCAAAGTAGAGCATTTATCGTTTTCAATTTCTAGTAGACTTCGTTCCTGTTGAATTAGGCAAGATCATTAGTACTGAGACTTTCGTATTTTTTTTTTTTCAGGCCTTATTTTCACCACTATTTTAGTAATTTATATTACTGCGAGGATCGTTTTCATACATTTTGTAAAACCGCATGACATATATATGATTTTCATATATTCAAAACTCATTAATTCTCCTTGTCAGGCTAATGTTAGAGGGAACTGATGATAATTGAATACAAGCGATCAAATTTTATTCTGACGAGATGTTCCTTGAGCACTGCAAAACTGCATTAGTATTTTAATCAAGTAGAATGGTGCGTTTTCCGAATCCAAACACGACGGGGATCGGGAGAATTCAAAACACTTCTGTAAACACGAGACGCTTTACCCACGGGATTCATAGTAACTGTAAATCCTCTAATATAAGCCACTGGTGGGGCTTATTTATTTCAAGTACTTTTTGGGGGGGGGTGGCTTATTGGAAGGGGAGCTTAATGAATTTCTCTCTCTAAAGAGGAGGGGCTTATTAGAAGGGAAGGCTTTTTAGAGGGGGGCGTAATAGAGGAATTACGGTATCTAGATGAAGAGAGTTACATGCTAAGTCTGAGAGCATTGTGTCCTGCGTGGGCACCTAGCACAGGGACCCCACGGATGGACTCAAAGCGAAACCGCTCGATCAGGAGTCCAATCTAAAGAGAATTCGTTAAAAATTTACCACTTTTTTTTTCTTCATACAAACCAAGTTCCTGAAACATTGTAAGATCTTTTGAGTTTTCTTTATTAAGAAGAAAGAACCGCTGACAAAGCAAACAACAGTCTGACTCGCTTCTGGCCTGATGACTTAGTCCTCGTCGTCGTCCTCCACGTCTTCGTCTTCTAGCTCTTTCCAGTCGTCCTCGTCCTGTCCTGTTTGCTGAGTTTGAGGCATATCAAGATAGGCAAAGTCTACTGGAGGTGCCAAGCCAACCGGAGCCACCACGACCTCATCTTTCTTCTCTGACTTAGGCGTCCTTACAAAAACCGGTATTTACCGTTCAGGATTACAAGTAGTCATTTTAAGTCGACCTAAAGGGTTACCTTGTGGTAATTGTGGAGTTTTGCTATACATCTCCATGCGTGGACGTGTATGCACATGTTACCATCTTTTTCTCTTCTACCAAACTGTCCGTGCTCGGTATGTCATGATAATCAGATGTGGTGTCGGTGGCGTACTTCGCCCAGACCTCCCAAGGATGTACCCTCCTTCTCCCCTACCCTCAGACTCCCTTATAATGTGCCCCTTCCCAATTTGTCCTAGACTTCTCTAATTTTTCCCCTTCTCCTTTCTCTCAGACTTCTTTGGGATGCCCCCTTCCTCCATCTCCCGGAACTCACTAGCTTGCCCATTCCCCTCTTCTACTTCTTTTGGCACCTCCTCCTTCCGGCACCTCCTCCTTCCGCTTCCTAGAGTCACAATGCACTCTTATCAGGAACAGTCACAATCACCTGCCTCCTCTTTCCTCCCTCCAGACTTTTCTTGGGCACCCCTCCCGTCCTCACATAGACTTCTTTAGCATGCCCCCTTCCTCCTCCTCCTAGAGATCATTAGCGTGCCCCTTGCCCCTTCAACAGACGTCCTTTGGGTACCCCCTTCCCCCTTCGCTTTCCCAGTATCACAATGTACTCCTACCAGGAACAGTCACAATTTTACAAATGACAGAGGGTTATTTTCTCCCTCACCTGTTTCTCCATTTACTGAAAATCACAGCACAGAGGATGATCAAGAACAGGATACCGACAAAGCCTCCGATGATAATCGCGAGGAACTTAATCCACTCCTTCATGTTACCTGAAACGAAGCGTCGTGCGTGAATAAAAGGATCGCGAATACAGGATTAGCACCATGGCCTTGTAACTTTGCATGATCTTCAAGAATTTTCCGTCGCAATTTTCGTAAGAACTCGCTTGGAAACTTTTATACACCAATGAGTTATACACCATTGCGCTTGGATTTCATCTGATAGCGGGAGGAAAGAGGGGTTTCCCAGCATTTAGTTTGCTATATGTGCTTTGTTTTAAACTCGTCTGCTGACCTTCAAAAACGCAGCTCTTGCCAATTTTTTTGTACCCAGTCTCACACTTGCAGCGATAACCTTCGTCCTCAGGAAGAAACTTGTCCAAGTTGACGCAATAACTGTGAGGAATGGCTTCGCAGGTGTTGTTACCAATCTCGCATTCATCGACATCTGTAAAAGGTTAAGTCGCGTCATAACTTTAAACTCGTCAACAGATCTAAGAGTTACTAGTATTTTTTACTCCCGTTTTATGCAACACATTAATTAATAGCAAGAGTGTTTTAACATATTTTCCTCATGCGAACGAACAAAGACACTCATTTAAAAGCAATTTCAAATCTAAGTACTAAAGACATTAAATCATGCGTGCTGCGCGTGGGAACAAAACACACCACGTGAGGGGGGGGTTGGGGGGGAAGAGAAAACATTCGTTTGAAATATTATCTCAAAACAAACAACCAGCACATACCCACACAGACTCGTTCTGCGTTCATAGCATATCCAGAAAAACAGTCACATCTAAAGCTTCCCTGAGTGTTCTGACAGTCTCCTTGGTCGCAGTCGTGTTCCACACATTCGTTTATATCTTGGAGAAGAGAGAAAAAAACATCAGTTACTGTTATAGGATACCTGCAAACTTTAAAGGATAAACAATTAGTTTTAGAAGACACAATTCCCGCCAAAAAGCCCCATCGGTGAAATTGCTACGTAATGTTTTCAACTTTTCAAAAAAGACACAATTTTTTTTTAAAGAAAAGGTTCCATTCTTCCGCAGTTTTGAATCGTTTCTAATTGTAACTCAATAAAAGAGGCGTCACAGTATTTTCTCAATAGAAACGCAACAATCCTAAACTGATTTTATTTTCCCGGTCTCTTTTCCATTCGTTATATGAAAAATGGAAACACGACTTCGAGATTTTCATAATTATGGTACCTAAATGACACTACTGCTTGAGAACACGTCAACTGACAAGACCAAAGAACAGCTAATGCCGAAGACTAAGATATCACGTGATTACCTGTACATTGCTTCCCATTCCCCTTATATCCTTTCTCACATTTACACTTGTAGCTTCCGTGTGTGTTGATGCAAACTCCCCCAATCTCCGCGCAGTCGTTAGAACGGTTTGAACCGCTACATTCGTCGATGTCTGTTGTAATAGGATAGAGGAAAACTGATTTAGCAGCGATTATAAGCTTGGGTCGAACACGCTGAACTTCTTAGCAGAGCTCACAGCGTGCGCGCGAAATGCGTGCCTGGCTTGACGCCATAACTAAAAAAATATGGCAACAATAGGGCCAGAGGCAATTTTCTTTATCTAGATAAAGAAATCTAACTTATATGTTTCTGATAAAGTTACTCGGTTTTACTTTCCAACTAAAATCAAATGCCATCAATCACTACATAGTGTTACAATCGAATTTCATCCAACAGACGGCTATTTGCATACAATGGGAAGGAAACGCCCTACGAATGCATTACCTATGCATTCTTTTCCGGTACCAGTAAATCCCTTTGTGTTGCACTCGCAGCTGTAATGAAATGGAAAATCTTTGCAAGTTGCCACATCGTCGCAGTCGTTCTCGTACAAGCACTCATTCACGTCTGAAAACAGTAAGAATAACTGAATTACAAATTTGCCTGCTGAGACTAAATATATAAGGGCCCACAACTCATACCATCACCCAGGAAAGACACATTTCTTTCCTGATCTAGTTGGTGAGTCAGGCAGTCACAACTTCACAAGCAATTGTCAGTACCTGGCATTTAAAGTATTGTCACAACTTGAAAAAGAATGTTTGACTGTGCGTCACGAATGAAAAATCTTTCTGTATTAAATCTGCCATGGGCAGGAGCTATTAGCTATGCCATGGGTTTGTCCCAAATGAGATATTATTACAACTGCCAACCAAATGCAAACAGAAAGGAAAAAATATTTTAAGGAGCAAATGGGAGATGTATGAAGTGATTTGTCTGAGACGCGGGAAAATGACCAAGTTCCGTTTTTTTCTAGCTTTGCACCTGATTTGCTGAAAGGGTAACGCAGTTTGTCTAAACCAATCACAGACAGAAGTTAAGTTGACAAATACAATCCAGAATTACTCTCGACACTTTCACAGTTCTAATTTACAGCTCCGTTTGTTTGTTGGTTTTGTTTTTGTTGTTTTGTTTTTTGCAACTTTCTCATTGGTATCTTACCACAACTTTGGTTAATTTGTTTCTTAGCGTCTTTAAATGTGCTAGGTTTGACACACAAGGCAGGCACAGGGCCCAAGGTGATGTTTTGTTTAGAGTCCAGAAGATTCTTCAAGCCTTTGTTACATTTACAGTCCCATTTGTTGTTGTGTAGGCGACTGGGGAGCAAAAAGAGAGAGAAAAAAAGTAATCCTGACTTCTAAGAGTGACTAGCATCTAATTTCTCCTTACAATATCACCCCTGAATCACACATTAAGGTCAGGAGAATAACGTAAACGATCACCAACTAAAGAAAATTTTGACTGTTAAACAGATTATCTTTGTCAGGGACTTGGGAAGTGTATGGAGAAAAGTCATTATGACGATATGCATACCGAGAAGTAACTAATAAGTGATCCGAAATTTCACACTTACACTTCCCGAAGGTTAGGCATCTCATCAAAAACATTTTGTGGTAGCGATTTGATGTTATTATTCGAAAGATCACTGAATGTGGAGAAAAAGAAAAAATGTCAAAACTAAAAAAGCAGCAAAGAGAAAAGAGTTTCATTCTTGATTTCTGAAAAGGCAAACTGAAAATAAAATCCTAGACATTAGGGTGGAAGCATCGAAAGGAACCAATCAGAGATGGAGGAAAGTGTCCGAGGTCTAATCCCGGGAGCGCGTGACTTTTGCGAGGCACGGAAAACACGTCCTGAATATGATTTGTCACAGGCAAACACGGTAAAACATAAACTGTTACAAGCACGAACTAAGAAATTTTATCAATAAAAGACGAAAGAGAATTTTAGCAGGAAAGCGGAAAACAAGTAAACCCAAATGCGGGCGCTGTGAAACGTGTGACTAATGAAAGGGGTAAAAACTGAAAAGTGTTACTTTTGACAAGCGCGGAAAAATACACAGCCAATGACAAGCACGGAAAACGTGTAGCCACTGATAGGCGCGGGAAAACATGAAACATGTTGACAAGTGTATCAGAAAATGCAATCGTGAAAAAGCGCGGGAAAGATGCAAAAACCAATGACAATGGTAGGTAAAGATATGATTTATGTCAGGCGTGGTTACCAACGCAACCCATGGTGAGTACCATTTTCTGCTTGTACAACGAAGCGAATAAGAAATCTCTCTCGACATTTCTAACTGTGATGGATACGAAAACCATAGCGTGAGAACTTACAGTGTTTTCAATTTGTTCAGTCCTGAAAAATAATTCTTTGATAATCTTGAAAGAGATCCGTGCGATAAGTCTCTGTTAATAAAACATAACAAAGAGATATAAGCTCAACTCTCTTGGAAAACGTACCAAATTAGGATTAGGTAATTTGGTTATATCAACTAAGTTTAAATTGTAAATTGGCCTCCGTAAAGAGTTAAAAAGCTGACGTTTCGAGCGTTAACCCCTCGTCAGAGCCCGTCGTTAGCCCTTTGCTCTGACGAAGGGCTAACGCGCGAAACGTTAGCTTTTTAACTCTCTACGGTGGTCAAATTACAATTTCAACTTAGTTGATCTAACCAAATTAGCTTGTTACCCCCGCCAATGCAGCACCACAGTTTCTTTAGAAACTTACCCCCCTTATTCAAATTCGGGATTAGACTATCTAACTGGATGCAAAATGAAATTAAAAAGGAACCGTTTATTTTTAAAGAATCGGTGAAGGAGAGACAGTCGCCAGATTCATGAACAACGAGCATTCATCTTTACAAGAGCGCCTTTGTAAAATAAGAGACGTCAGAAATTGTCTTACGTAACAAGTTAAAGTTATGTAATTAACTTGAAAATCAACTTAAATTGATACGGGTCAAGGAAAGGTTGACACGTGATTCGATCATACTATTTAAAGACCCACCAGAAGGCAACCGTATAATAACTCATTTTCACCATCATTCATTCCTTCACGTGTTGTGTGATATTACTTCGCTGTAAGGAGTGACAAATGAGTAATTTCTCCTTACTAAGTCGTATTTTCAAGCAGATGAAGGATAGTGAGGAGAAATAAAGATATTGAATAAAGATATTAAAGAAAAATAAAGAGAAATAAAGAGAAAAATAATAAAGAAATAATAATAAAAAAATAAAGAAGAAAAAATAAAGAGAAATAAAGATATTAAAAAAGTATGAAAATATTGGAAATATTATTACTCTAAAAGATAAGAAGTTGTGGGCCAAGATCACCGACAGCGATTTTACAACAGCTTTGGATGACTTTTTGCCACCAGAGCGACCAATGGTTACGCTACGTAAGAGGCGCCATAATTATATTCTCCCGCATGTCAGAACTGAACGTTTCAAAAGGACTTTTGTTGATAGATGTTTGTTCTCTTATTAGTTAGTCAGTTAGTAATTTAGTTAGTTAATTAGTTTTATACTTGCTGAGTTCATATCGTTGTAAACACGTTTGTTGTTTAGAGTGCTTAATAAAGACTTTTATTATTAAATACAAAGTCTAGTTTGATCTCGCGCCAAAAGCTTTCATCTGAAGTTAGAAGAAATATTTGAGAGACAGCAAGAATTAAAGCTTGTTATTAGTTAGACAACAATTCATCTTTCTTTCTCGATTTCAGTAGCGATAAACCGTCGCGCGATCAGCGCTAGTTAACAGAAATAAAGAGAGTGAAGCAAAAGCTAATGTTTTTCACTGAGCATCTTTGCGTTTTTTAAAGAGTGCAATCATGTGTGCAATGGGCTATGCGGTATGATATTCTGGTCCAGGTTGTTCGAAGATTGGATCACGCTATTTTCTGGAACAATCTCTATCCAGTGGACAGCGCAGTATGTTTTGTTAACACTCATCCGCTGAATAGCAATTTATCCGTCGGGGAGCATTATCCGCCCTTTGAAAAATCTGAACGGAAGTCATTATCAGAGATAATATACTCTAATGACGAATTTCAGTCAGGTTGTCGAAACATCAGTTCAATGTTCGTTTCAGGACTACCTTAGTTCGAAGGAACTGAATCGTGCATACATGCGCAATGTACAGACAATTGAATTGAACCACTGTTACGTAACCCACGAAGAAGTGCTCACCATGCACAGCACGTGGAAAAAAAAAACACAGCAATTAGCCACAGGATTTACTAGGACTAACATTAGAAGGAACGCGCTCAGCGAAATATGTACGCCTCACGTGCAGATGTTCTTTTGCTTTAGCACTAACCTTGACCTTGAAACTTAATTGGATTTTAACAATTGAAAAAGGCTCTAGATGAGACAAATTTAGTTAGTTACCCAGTCTGAAGAGTAAAATGATGTCTATCATTTATTGCAGGTGTTATTTGCCAAAGAAGGAAACAACTGCTCGTTGTTGCTTGCTACACCGTTTACTTGTGGAGGCACGGTGGCCTCATGGTTAGTGCACTCGACTTCGGATCAAGTGGTCCGGGTTCGAGCCCCGGCCGGGACATTGTGTTGTGTTCTTAGGCAAGTCCCTTTACTCTCACAGTGCCTCTCTCCACCCAGGTGTATAAATGGGTACCGGCAATTTAATGCTGGGGGTAACCCTGCGATGGACTAGCATCCCATACAGAGGGAGTAGACATACTCCTAGTCGCTTCATGCTACAGAAACCGGAGTTAAGCACCGGCCTAATGGGCCATTAGAATCGTAAACAGACTTTACTTTACTTGCACCGTTTACATACCACAGCCGAAGTAGTGGAGAATGATGGGAAGAAGGAAGAAACAGAAATAAAAAACTAACAGACTAATAAATGATATTACTCACAAAGTCTTCAAATCTGTTAACCATTTGAAACAGTTGTCACTGAGGGAGAGTTTGTTCTTGCTTAGGACCCTTCAAAAACAACAGAAAAAAAATTAATTAGTGCTAATTCCTGCCAAAACCAGTGCATCTAACTTTTACTCAAGTAAACCAGCTAGCTTTTTACGTTGAAATTTGTAATTGGAAAGTCAACAGTTTCGTTTGGACTTTCACTGAAATCGGCTACTTTTATAACAATGATGTTCCGTTTGACACGACGAGAGACTCGATGAGGGAGAAGAAAACTCTAGAGAACCGTTCCCTAAAGTTTTCTTCTCCCTCGTTGTCTATTCTATAGTCTGGGATGTCGATTTCACTCAAACCGCAAAACCGCAAAACCGCAAAACCGCAAAACCGCAAAACCGCAAAACCGCAAAACCGCAAAACAGCAAAACCGCAAAACCGCAAAACAAAATTCGATCAAAACCGAAGACCGCATGCAAAACCGTCAAAGCCGACAAATTTGCACATCTTAGTTGTCAAAATCCTAATCGTTCTGATACTGTGGTTACAAGCTAGTGGAGCAACATAGGTTTCGCGGAGTCGAGATCAGCAAAGGCGTATAACTGCTACCCAGATCGAAGAGAAACCGGAACCCCGATATGAAAAACCGAAAAAGCACATCGGATACCAAATCCGAGTACCCCGGAGTCAAAATTTTTGACAAAAACCGAAAACCAAATGCTGAAAACGGAAAATCCGCAAAACGCAATAAAAAAACAAAACCGAACAACCGACGTTTTTTGGCACAAAGACCGAAAAACCGGTCTAAAGAAATAACCAAAACCGCAAAACCGCAAACCCCAATGCTCCCCTCCGAACTCTGTTGTCCGAAACATTCAACATGACACTCGGCCTCCACCTAAAGTCCTGAATGATACTCATATTTAACAATTATTCGCCGAAGGCGAGGCGAATATCGTCGAATAATCTCCGAGACGAAGTCGAGGGGATTATTCGCCAATATTCACCGAACATGAGGCGAATAATTGTTTTAGTATAATTTTAGAGCTGAACAACAGAGAAATTGCTAAAATCATAACATTTTAGTAACATTTATTAACATTTTATTTTGACAATTTATATAAACCGCGTGGAGCGGTTTATATAGCGTCACATAAGGAACCGCTCCACCAACCAGATTGCTGGAAACTCTTTGCTCAGCTCTGAAATTATACTAAATTGGAATACCGTGTGGGGATAAATTGTGGTGGGAAGACCACACCGAAAAAAGCCTAAATGGTAAACTCCCAGCAGATTTTATAGTGCGTACGTCCGGAGAAATAGTCTTCCGTTTTCATTTAGAGCTGACATTATTCATTTAGAGCTGACATTATTTATCCCAGACAACGCCCTACTTGTTCCATTCTTTGGCTCAAGTTTCTCGCGGCTGCACTTACAGGTGGATTAATAAAGGCGAAAGCCCATCATCTTTAAGAGCGATCGGCCGTAGGAAGCCGTCCATCTTAGTACATCTGTATGACTTTGGTGAGTTCTTGTTATGTTCTATCGGACTGCATGAGGTATCACCGAAAACTAGAGTGGACAAAAGGGCGCAAGCAAGAATCAGAAAACAAAGAAAAATGGAAGTTTTCTTCATTGTCGTAAGGCTGTTCTGAAGAGAGCACCATTCCATCGTTTCTGACGTCACAAACAAATCTCATAGATCCTTTTAATGACGTCAAACAAAGTGCCCGATCGTCCGTGCACGAGTTCCCTTTTAATGTCAATTCATCCGCCTTTTGACACAAAAATAACATTACGGTCATTATCTTTGAGAGACGATCCCCACTTGGCCCCTCCCCTCTTACTAGTTCCAGTCTTTCTCCCCTTTAATGACAAATGCGTAGGTGACGGGGCGACAGGAGACTCGCCTGTTCTAGCACATTGCCTGAACTCGTCTCTCTCCGAGCAATGGCACTACTTTACCGAGGTGAATCACGATGGAAGATTTTAAGACATCCTGTTTTCTGGATGAAGGTCATTGAGATCGTAAGTAATGTTACGATTCGCAATAATAAGCAGGTTGATGCATAATGCCTCAGTGCGAGCTAATTATCAGTAATCAGCATTATATAATAGCCAATTACATGCTACATAGAAGTGTATATTATTAGCTGGTACTCAACATACTCCAAACGCGCTGAAGTTTTTTTTTTTTATCATTATATTCAACATTTAATGACTGCGTAGCCACCGTAAGGATAAACTGACGAACGAGCACAGTTTTGGGCAATGAAACCGTAAGCGGTTGGCTTTTGAAAACAAGTTTTGAATTTCACGGTTTCTCCAAATAAAGCCTCCTTTTAACCTCGTCGTTTACCCTATTTTTTTGTCAAATACCAAACAGTTTGTAGCTACTGTTGAGAAAATTATGTCTTTCGGTGTCGGTCAGGACAAATGTGAAATCATGTCCTTTCGGTTTCCAATGACTTTCTGTAGCTGTTGTAACTCAACAGATAAGTATGCGGGAAGCGCTTTGTGAAACACCGGGCATGCGTGTTCCATTACTGGGCGGATACATGTCGTGTAAAAGATGAGCAGATCTTTGGCGGGAATATTCGCTCTCCTAAGTTGTTTAAGAAAATATAATCGACTCGCTACTTTTTTACTTTTTACAGCAACATGACAGTTCCACCGAAGGTCAGAAGAAATGTTTAGCCCTAAAAACTTAACAATGGACACTACCTCTATTGCTTTCCCATTGATAACAATTGGATAGGTTCAATTTATATATGTAATTAGGTTCGTAGCATTTTCCGGACTAAGATAAAAGATGAACTTAACGTCGACTATTATGGGATGAGACTTTCCGAGTCGTAAGTAAAAATCTCTTTGAATATAAGTTGAAACTTCTGCATTAAATGCAGGAATTATCCTCCTTTTTGGACAGATGAAAACGCAAAAAACTATATATATATATATATAAGGACTGATTTCAAACAAAGAATAAAAGTACAGCTTTGCTTCAAAAAAGAAGCTTTGCTTCAAAAAAGAAAAAGTTTTCCTTTTGTTTGCTCCTTATCAACTCTAAACCTAGAGGTTTCTGTTTTGGATAATACGTCACTCCTTAATCACACATTTAGGTCACAAGAATAACGGAGACGTTCACCAACTAAAGAAGCTGTTGATTAACTCATTCTCCTCAGCGAAGAAGGTTCAATTTATATATTCAAATGGGTTTAAATATTCAAAGAGTTTGTTTCTTCGCAAAGTAGAGCATTTATCGTTTTCAATTTCTAGTAGACTTCGTTCCTGTTGAATTAGGCAAGATCATTAGTACTGAGACTTTCGTATTTTTTTTTTTTTCAGGCCTTATTTTCACCACTATTTTAGTAATTTATATTACTGTGAGGATCGTTTTCATACATTTTGTAAAACCGCATGACATATATATGATTTTCATATATTCAAAACTCATTAATTCTCCTTGTCAGGCTAATGTTAGAGGGAACTGATGATAATTGAATACAAGCGATCAAATTTTATTCTGACGAGATGTTCCTTGAGCACTGCAAAACTGCATTAGTATTTTAATCAAGTAGAATGGTGCGTTTTCCGAATCCAAACACGACGGGGATCGGGAGAATTCAAAACACTTCTGTAAACACGAGACGCTTTACCCACGGGATTCATATTAACTGTAAATCCTCTAATATAAGCCACTGGTGGGGCTTATTTATTTCAAGTACTTTTGGGGGGGGGGGGTGGCTTATTAGAAGGGGAGCTTAATGAATTTCTCTCTCTAAAGAGGAGGGGCTTATTAGAAGGGGAGGCTTTTTAGAGGGGGGCGTAATAGAGGAATTACGGTATCTAGATGAAGAGAGTTACATGCTAAGTCTGAGAGCATTGTGTCCTGCGTGGGCACCTAGCACAGGGACCCCCCGGATGGACTCAAAGTGAAACCGCTCGATCAGGAGTCCAGTCTAAAGAGAATTCGTTAAAAATTTACCACTTTTTTTTTCTTCATACAAACCAAGTTCCTGAAACATTGTAAGATCTTTTGAGTTTTCTTTATTAAGAAGAAAGAACCGCTGACAAAGCAAACAACAGTCTGACTCGCTTCTGGCCTGATGACTTAGTCCTCGTCGTCGTCCTCCACGTCTTCGTCTTCTAGCTCTTTCCAGTCGTCCTCGTCCTGTCCTGTTTGCTGAGTTTGAGGCATATCAAGATAGGCAAAGTCTACTGGAGGTGCCCAGCCAACCGGAGCCACCACGACCTCATCTTTCTTCTCTGACTTAGGCGTCCTTACAAAAACCGGTATTTACCGTTCAGGATTACAAGTAGTCATTTTAAGTCGACCTAAAGGGTTACCTTGTGGTAATTGTGGAGTTTTGCGATACATCTCCATGCGTGGACATGTATGCACATGTTACCATCTTTTTCTCTTCTACCAAACTGTCCGTGCTCGGTATGTCATGATAATCAGATGTGGTGTCGGTGGCGTACTTCGCCCAGACCTCCCAAGGATGTACCCTCCTTCTCCCCTACCCTCGGACTCCCTTATAATGTGCCCCTTCCCAATTTGTCCTAGACTTCTCTAATTTTTTCCCCTTCTCCTTTCTCTCAGACTTCTTTGGGATGCCCCCTTCCTCCATCTCCCGGAACTCACTAGCTTGCCCATTCCCCTCTTCTACTTCTTTTGGCACCTCCTCCTTCCGGCACCTCCTCCTTCCGCTTCCTAGAGTCACAATGCACTCTTATCAGGAACAGTCACAATCACCTGCCTCCTCTTTCCTCCCTCCAGACTTTTCTTGGGCACCCCTCCCGTCCTCACATAGACTTCTTTAGCATGCCCCCTTCCTCCTTCTCCTAGAGATCATTAGCGTGCCCCTTGCCCCTTCAACAGACGTCCTTTGGGTACCCCCTTCCCCCTTCGCTTTCCCAGTATCACAATGTACTCCTACCAGGAACAGTCACAATTTTACAAATGACAGAGGGTTATTTTCTCCCTCACCTGTTTCTCCATTTACTGAAAATCACAGCACAGAGGATGATCAAGAACAGGATACCGACAAAGCCTCCGATGATAATCGCGAGGAACTTAATCCACTCCTTCATGTTACCTGAAACGAAGCGTCGTGCGTGAATAAAAGGATCGCGAATACAGGATTAGCACCAGGGCCTTGTAACTTTGCATGATCTTCAAGAATTTTCCGTCGCAATTTTCGTAAGAACTCGCTTGGAAACTTTTATACACCAATGAGTTAGACACCATTGCGCTTGGATTTCATCTGATAGCGGGAGGAAAGAGGGGTTTCCCAGCATTTAGTTTGCTATATGTGCTTTGTTTTAAACTCGTCTGCTGACCTTCAAAAACGCAGCTCTTGCCAACTTTTTTGTACCCAGTCTCACACTTGCAGCGATAACCTTCGTCCTCAGGAAGAAACTTCTCCAAGTTGACACAATAACTGTGAGGAATGGCTTCGCAGGTGTTGTTACCAATCTCGCATTCATCGACATCTGTAAAAGGTTAAGTCGCGTCACAACTTTAAACTCGTCAACAGATCTAAGAGTTACTAGTATTTTTTACTCCCGTTTTATGCAACACATTAATTAATAGCAAGAGTGTTTTAACATATGTTTCTCATGCGAACGAACAAAGACACTCATTAAAAAGCAATTTCAAATCTAAGTACTAAAGACATTAAATCATGCGTGCTGCGCGTGGGAACAAAACACACCACGTGAGGGGGGGGTTGGGGGGGAAGAGAAAACATTCGTTTGAAATATTATCTCAAAACAAACAACCAGCACATACCCACACAGACTCGTTCTGCGTTCATAGCATATCCAGAAAAACAGTCACATCTAAAGCTTCCCTGAGTGTTCTGACAGTCTCCTTGGTCGCAGTCGTGTTCCACACATTCGTTTATATCTTGGAGAAGAGAGAAAAAAACATCAGTTACTGTTATAGGATACCTGCAAACTTTAAAGGATAAACAATTAGTTTTAGAAGACACAATTCCCGCCAAAAAGCCCCATCGGTGAAATTGCTACGTAATGTTTTCAACTTTTCAAAGAAGACACAATTTTTTTCTAAAGAAAAGGTTCCATTCTTCCGCAGTTTTAAATCGTTTCTAATTGTAACTCAATAAAAGAGGCGTCACAGTATTTTCTCGATAGAAACACAACAATCCTAAACTGAATTTATTTTCCCGGTCTCTTTTCCATTCGTTATGTGAAAAATGGAAACACGACTTCGAGATTTTCATAATTATGGTACCTAAATGACACTACTGCTTGAGAACACGTCTACTGACAAGACCCAAGAACAGCTAATGCCGAAGACTAAGATATCACGTGATTACCTGTACATTGCTTCCCATTCCCCTTATATCCTTTCTCACATTTACACTTGTAGCTTCCGTGTGTGTTGATGCAAACTCCCCCAATCTCCGCGCAGTCGTTAGAACGGTTTGAACCGCTACATTCGTCGATGTCTGTTGTAATAGGATAGAGGAAAACTGATTTAGCAGCGATTATAAGCTTGGATCGAACACGCTGAACTTCTTAGCAGAGCTCGCAGAGCTCACAGCGCGCGCGCGAAACGCGTGCCTGGCTTAACGCCATAACTAAAAAAAATATGGCAACAATAGGGCCAGAGGCAATTTTCTTTATCTAGATAAAGAAATCTAACTTATATGTTTCTGATAAAGTTACTCGGTTAAACTTTCCAACTAAAATCAAATGCCATCAATCACTACATAGTGTTACAATCGAATTTCATCCAACAGACGGCTATTTACATACAATGGGAAGGAAACGCCCTACGAATGCATTACCTATGCATTCTTTTCCGGTACCAGTAAATCCCTTTGTACTGCACTCGCAGCTGTAATGAAATGGAAAATCTTTGCAAGTTGCCACATCGTCGCAGTCGTTCTCGTACAAGCACTCATTCACGTCTGAAAACAGTAAGAATAACTGAATTACAAATTTGCTTGCTGAGACTAAATATATAAGGGCCCACAACTCATACCATCATCCGGGAAAAACACATTTCTTTCCTGATCTCGTTGGTGAGTCAGGCAGTCACAACTTCACAAGCAATTGTCAGTACCTGGCATTTAAAGTATTGTCACAACTTGAAAAAGAATGTTTGACTGTGCGTCACGAATGAAAAATCTCTCTGTATTAAATCTGCCATGGGCAGGAGCTATTAGCTATGCCATGGGTTTGTCCCAAATGAGATATTATTACAACTGCCAACCAAATGCAAACAGAAAGGAAAAATATTTTAAGGAGCAAATGGGAGATGTATGAAGTGATTAGTCTGAGACGCGGGAAAAACGTAAATGACCAAGTTCCGTTTTCTTCTAGCTTTGCACCTCATTGGCTGAAAGGGTAACGCAGTTTGTCTAAACCAATCACAGACAAAAGTTAAGTTGACAAATACAATCCAGAATTACTCTCGACACTTTCACAGTTCTAATTTACAGCTCCGTTTGTTTGTTGGTTTTTGTTGTTGTTGTTTTGTTTTTTGCAACTTTCTCATTGGTATCTTACCACAACTTTGGGTAATTTGTTTCTTAGCGTCTTTAAATGAGCTAGGTTTGACACACAAGGCAGGCACAGGGCCCAAGTTGATGTTTTGTTTAGAGTCCAGAAGATTCTTCAAGCCTTTCTTGCATTTACAGTCCCATTTGTTGTTGTGTAGGCGACTGGGGAGCAAAAAGAGAGAGAAAAAAAATAATCCTGACTTCTAAGAGTGACTAGCATCTAGTTTCTCCTTACAATATCACCCCTGAATCACACATTAACGTCAGGAGAATAACGTAAACGATCACCAACTAAAGAAAATTTTGACTGTTAAACAGATTATTCTTGTCAGGGACTTGGGAAGTGTATGGAGAAAAGTCATTATGACGATATGCATACCGAGAAGTAACTAATAGGTGATCCGAAATTTCACACTTACACTTCCCGCAGGTTAGGCATCTCATCAAAAACATTTTGTGGTAGCGATTTGATGTTATTATTCGAAAGATCACTGAATGTGGAGAAAAAGAAAAAATGTCAAAACTAAAAAAGCAGCAAAGAGAAAAGAGTTTCATTCTTGATTTCTGAAAAGGCAAACTGAAAATAAAATCCTAGACATTAAGGTGGAAGCATCGAAAGGAACCAATCAGAGATGGAGGAAAGTGTCCGAGGTCTGATCCCGGGAGCGTGTGACTTTTGCGAGGCACGGAAAACACGTCCTGAATATGATTTGTCACAAGCAAACACGGTAAAACATAAACTGTCACAAGCACGAACTAAGAAATTTGTATCAATAAAAGACGAAAGAGAATTTTAGCAGGAAAGTGGAAAACAAGTAAACCCAAATGCGAGCGCTGTGAAACGTGTGACTAATGAAAGGGGTAAAAACTGAAAAGTGTTACTTTTGACAAGCGCGGGAAAATACACAGCCAATGACAAGCACGGAAAACGTGTAGCCACTGAGAGGCGCGGGAAAACATGAAACATGTTAACAAGTGTATCAGAAAATGCAATCGTGAAAAAGCGCGGGAAAGATGCAAAAACCAATGACAATGGTGGGTAAACATATGATTTATGTCAGGCGTGGTTACCAACGCAACCCATGGTGAGTACCATTTTCTGCTTGTACAACGAAGCGAATAAGAAATCTCTCTCAACATTTCTAACTGTGATGGATACGAAAACCATAGCGTGAGAACTTACAGTGTTTTCAATTTGTGCAGTCCTGAAAAGTAATTCTTTGATAATCTTGAAAGAGATCCGTGCGATAAGTCTCTGTTAATAAAACATAACAAAGAGATATAAGCTCAACTCTCTTGGAAAACGTACCAAATTAGGATTAGGTAATTTGGTTATATCAACTAAGTTTAAATTGTAAATTGGCCTCCGTAAAGAGTTAAAAAGCTGACGTTTCGAGCGTTAACCCCTCGTCAGAGCCCGTCGTTAGCCCTTTGCTCTGACGAAGGGCTAACGCGCGAAACGTTAGCTTTTTAACTCTCTACGGTGGTCAAATTACAATTTCAACTTAGTTGATCTAACCAAATTAGCTTGTTACCCCCGCCAATGCAGCACCACAGTTTCTTTAGAAACTTACCCCCCCCTTATTCAAATTCGGGATTAGACTATCTAACTGGATGCAAAATGAAATTAAAAAGGAACCGTTTATTTTTAAAGTGCACCTACACCCAAAAAATTTTTTTCGCTTAACGAAGTAAGCTTATTTTTTTGAGTATTTCTGCGCAAAAATTTTTTTATTTGCTCAAATATTCAATTTTCTATGCCCAGTCAAAATACGGAAAATCGGCCGCCATCTTGCCCCACGACCGAGTTTAAAGAGGAATGGCTCTAGTGGGTAATGTGACGTCAAATCGAGAACACGAAAGTCTGCTTTTCACACATTTTCACTTGTTTGGGAAGGTTGTAGTCGATAATTGTCCGAAAATATGCCGACTAAGTGTGTTGTAGAAGGATGTAGGAACGTGCGAAATTTGCAAGAGGGTATCGCGCTTCATACAATCTTCATACAACACACCTAGTCGGCATATTTCGGACAATATCGTCGACAATCTTCCCAAACAAGTGAAAATGTGTGAGATGCAGACTTTCGTGTTCTCGATTTGACGTCACATTACCCGCTAGAGCCATTCTTCTTTAAACTCGGTCGTGGGGCAAGATGGCTGCCGATTTTCCGTATTTTGACTGGGCACAGAAAATTAAAGATTTGAGCAAATTAAAAAATTTTTGCACAGAAATACTCCAAAAAATAGGCTTATTTCGTTAAGCGAAGAAAATTTTGGGTTTAGGTGCACTTTAAAGAATCCGTGAGGAAGAGACAGTCGCCAGATTCATGAACAACGAACATTCATCTTTACAAGAGCGCCTTTGTAAAATAAGAGACGTCAGAAATTGTCTTACGTAACAAGTTAAAGTTATGTAATTAACTTGAAAATCAACTTAAATTGATAAGGGTCAAGGAAAGGTTGACACGTGATTCGATCATACGATTTAAAGACCCACCAGAAGGCAACCGTATAATAACTCATTTTCACCATCATTCATTCCTTCACGTGCTGTGATATTACTTCGCTGTAAGGAGTGACAAATGAGTAATTTCTCCTTACCAAGTCGTATTTTCAAGCAGATGAAGGGTATTGAGGAGAAATAGATATTGAATAAAAATATTAAAGAAAAATAAAGAGAAATAAAGAGAAAAATAATAAAGAAATAATAATAAAAAAATAAAGAGGAAAAAACAAAGAGAAATAAAGATATTAAAAAAGTATGAAAATATTGAAAATATCATTACTCTAAAAGATAAGAAGTTGTGGGCCAAGATCACCGACAGCGATTTTACAACAGCTTTGGATGACTTTTTACCACCAGAGCGACCAATGGTTACGTTACGTAAGAGGCGCCATAATTATATTTTCCCGCATGTCAGAACTTTACGTTTCAAAAGGACTTTTGTTGCCGAGATGTTTGTTCTCTTATTAGTTAGTCAGTTAGTAATTTAGTTAGTTAATTAGTTTTATACTTGCTGAGTTCATATCATTGTAAACACGTTTGTTGTTTAGAGTGCTTAATAAAGACTTTTATTATTAAATACAAAGTCTAGTTTGATCTGGCGCCAAAAGCTTTCATCTGAAGTTAGAAGAAATATTCGAGAGACAGCAGGAATTAAAGCTTGTTATTAGTTAGACAACAATTCATCTTTCTTTCTCGATTTCAGTAGCGGTAAACCGTCGCGCGATCAGCGCTAGTTAACAGAAATAAAGAGAGTGAAGCATAAGCTAATGTTTTTCACTGAGCATCTTTGCGTTTTTTAAAAAGTGCAATCATGTGTGCAATGGGCTATGCGGTATGATATACTGGTCCTGGTTGTTCGAAGATTGCATCACGCTATTTTCTGGAACAATCTCTATCCAGTGGACAGCGCAGCATGTTTTGTTAACACTCATCCGCTGAATAGCAATTTATCCGTCGGAGAGCATTATCCGCCCTTTGAAAAATCTGAACGGAAGTCATTATCAGAGATAATATACTCTAATGACGAATTTCAGTCAGGTTGTCGAAACATCAGTTCAATGTTCGTTTCAGGACTACCTTAGTTCGAAGGAACTAAATCGTGCATACATGCGCAATGTACAGACAATTGAATTGAACCACTGTTACGTAACCCACGAAGAAGTGCTCACCATGCACAGCACGTGGAAAAAAAAAACACAGCAATTAGCCACATGATTTACTAGGACTAACATTAGAAGGAACGCGCTCAGCGAAATATGTACGCCTCACGTGGAGATGTTCTTTTGCTTCAGCACTAACCTTGACCTTGAAACTTAATTGGATTTTAACAATTGAAGAAGGCTCTAGATGAGACAAATTTAGTTAGTTACCCAGTCTGAAGAGTAATATGATGTCTATCATTTATTGCAGGTGTTATTCGCCAAAGAAGGAAACAACTGCTCGTTGTTGCTTGCTACACCGTTTACTTGTGGAGGCACGGTGGCCTCATGGTTAGTGCGCTCGACTTCGGATCGAGTGGTCCGGGTTCGAGTCCCGGCCGGGACATTGTGTTGTGTTCTTAGGCAAGACACTTTACTCTCACAGTGCCTCTCTCCACCCAAGTGTATAAATGGGTACCGGCAATTTAATGCTGGAGGTAACCCTGCGATGGACTAGCATTCCATACAGGGGGGAGTAGAAATACTCCTAGTCGCTTCATGCTACAGAAACCGGAGTTAAGCACCGGCCTAATGAGCCACTAGGCTCGTAAACAGACTTTACTTTACTTGCACCGTTTACTTACCACAGCCGAAGTAGTGGAGAATGATGGGAAGAAGGAAGAAACAGAAATAAAAAACTAACAGACTAATAAATGATATTACTCACAAAGTCTTCAAATCTGTTAACCATTTGAAACATTTGTCACTGAGGGAGAGTTTGTTCTTGCTTAGGTCCCTTCAAAAACAACAGAAAAAAAATTAATTAGTGCTAATTCCTACCAAAACCAGTGCATCTAACTTTTACTCAAGTAAACCAGCTAGCTTTTTACGTTGAAATTTGTAATTGGAAAGTCAACAGTTTCGTTTGGACTTTCACTGAATCGGCTACTTTTATAACAATGATGTTCCGTATGACATGACGAGAGACTCGATGAGGGAGAAGAAAACTCTAGAGAACCGTTCCCTAGAGTTTTCTTCTCCCTCGTTGTCTATTTTAAAGTCTGGGATGTCGATTTCACTCAAGTTCTTGACAAATGGTCTCTCGAACTGAGGGGGGCAGTAGTAGGGTCTATTAGAAACCGCAAAACCTCAAAACAAAATTCGATCAAAACTGAAGACCGCGTGCAAAACCGTCAAAGCCGACAAATTTGCACATCTCAGTTGTGATCTAAAAAAATAACCAAAACCGCAAAACCGCAAACCCCAAAGCTCCCCTCCGAACTCTGTTGTCCGAAACATTCAACATGACACTCGGCCTCCACCTAAAGGCGAGGCGAATATCGTCGAATAATCTCCGAGACGAAGTCGAGGGGATTATTCGCCAATATTCACCGAACATGAGGCGAATAACTGTTTTAGTATAATTTTAGAGCTGAACAACAGAGAAATTGCTAAAATCATAACATTTTAGTAACATTTATTAACATTTTATTTTGACAATTTATATAAACCGCGTGGAGCGGTTTATATAGCGTCACATAAAGAACCGCTCCACCAATCAGATTGCTGGAAACTCTTTGCTCAGCTCTGAAATTATACTAAATTGGAATACCGTGTGGGGATAAATTGTGGTGGGAAGACCACACCGAAAAAAACCTAAATGGTAAACTCCCAGCAGATTTTATAGTGCGTACGTCCGGAGAAATAGTCTTCCGTTTTCATTTAGAGCTGACATTATTCATTTAGAGCTGACATTATTTATCCCAGATAACGCCCTACTTGTTCCATTCTTTGGCTCAAGTTTCTCGCGGCTGCACTTACAGGTGGATTAATAAAGGCGAAAGCCCATCATCTTTAAGAGCGATCGGCCGTAGGATGCCGTCCCTCTTAGTACATCTGTATGACTTCGGTGAGTTCTTGTTATCTTCTATCGGACTGCATGAGGTATCACCGAAAACTTGAGTGGACAAAAGGGCGCAAGCAAGAATCAGAAAACAAAGAAAAATGGAAGTTTTCTTCATTGTCGTAAGACTGTTCTGAAGAGAGCACCATTCCATCGTTTCTGACGTCACAAACAAATCTCATAGATCCTTTTAATGACGTCAAACAAAGTGCCCGATCGTCCGTGCACGAGTTCCCTTTTAATGTCAATTCATCCGCCTTTTGACACAAAAATAACATTACGGTCTTTATCTTTGAGAGACAATCCCCACTTGGCCCCTCCCCTCTTACTAGTTCCAGTCTTTCTCCCGTTTAATGACAAATGCGTAGGTGACGGGGCGACAGAAGACTCGCCAGTCCTAGCACGTTGCCTGAACTCGTCTCTCTCCGAGCAATGGCACTACTTTACCGAGGTGAATCACGATGGAAGATTTTAAGACATCCTGTTTTCTGGATGAAGGTCATTGAGATCGTAAGTAATGTTACGATTCGCAATAATAAGAAGGTTGATGCATAATGCCTCAGTGCGAGCTAATTATCAGTAATCAGCATTATATAATAGCCAATTACATGCTACATAGAAGTGTATATTATTAGCTGGTACTCAACATACGCCAAACGCGCTGAAGTTTTTTTTTTATCATTATATTCAACATTTAATGAGTGTGTGGCCAGCGTAAGGATAAACTGACGAACGAGCATAGTTTTGGGCTATGAAACCGTAAGCGGTTGGCTTTTGAAAACAAGTTTTGAATTTCACGGTTTCTCCAAATAAAGCCTCCTTTTAACCTCGTCGTTTACCCTGTTTTTTTGTCAAATACCAAACAGTTTGTAGCTACTGTTGAGAAAATTATGTCTTTCGGTGTCGGTCAGGACAAATGTGAAATCATGTCCTTTCGAGATCGAAATGTTTCGAGGTTTGTTAGTTTATTGTTATGTTTTTGCACGTGTTCGAGTCAAAATCGCCCGGATAATCACTCTGGAAATTTTATACTGACAATGTTCGCCTTCATTTTTGCAAATGACTCGCACTGGTCGAGATGAGCATATTACTTTGATAACGCACTAATCTACGTTCATCACGCTATTTAATGGTCAACGACTGAATAATCATTAATTCTTCCGTGTTTTGGAGACATGTTTCGACGTGTCAACTAGGAAAAACTGAAACACGAGTATTGTCTGAAAATAAATTTAGATCAAACAGGTCACAGTTATTACAAATCAGATTAGCCAGTCTATACATCTGCCCTGTAACGCATTACATGGTTGACAAGGTTGTTCATTATTTGGTCTAGCAAAATACTGGGACAGAACTTTTAGAGAAGCAAATGTGAATATAAAGCTGCAAGGAAATTAACACTTCCAGCTCCGGAAACAGTAATCATTCATCAGATTTTTTGGCCTTTCCACTCAAGGGAAGAAAACTAAAATTGTCTAGACAAAATCAAAGGGCAAATTTTGCCATGCCAAAGCTGTAGAATTCCGTCTGATCTACACATAAGACCTGCCAGCATAGTTGGCCAAAGGATTCCAGAGTTATGTAACCTAATAAATTTAGCACTTTTTCCGCTACTCCCCAGACCACAGGTATCCTAAGCTTATGTCTCCGGGAAAAACAAAAGATTATTTCTTGAAAGCATCATGTGACACAGTGTTTAAGTTATCATCAAACCATTGAGAATTTGACGACATCATAAAGAATAGTATGGGCGACAGAATATGGTCCATTTACAACTCCTGATATTCCAAAATATGGATATTTTATATTGAAGATTGATAAAATTGACTCACTTCTTGTGTGTCCGTTGTGTTTTTTGGCATTTTCCACCGCTTTGGGCTTGCTTTGTCGTCACCCTTTTTCCTGTTATCAGACAAAGTCAAGGGTTTGCACTACAATTTTGACTATTGTCCACACGGAGGCAGTTTGTGCCCACAAAACCCATCTATCCTGCATTTTTTTTTACCCACAGCTTACGATCCAAGATCATTGCACCCTGGAAAGTGTCTTAATTCCAAAAATCTCCATGCTGTGTGCTAAAAACAAGCATTTTCTACCATCATTTCTAAGTTTGTTTCTTTCTGCCGGTGCCTTTGATACACAGACTGGACGTGGCCGTGCAAGAGGCTTGGGTCCAAAGACAATTTTCTCTCTACCAAGAGTGGTATAGTTGATTTTAATTATGTACAATACTTACCCCATTCCCAGAATGACACCCCGCTTTTTTTCTATTCTCCCAATCAACAAATCAGACAGCGAGGTGACACTGACACAGTTAAAGTTGGTAAGCATTGGACTAAATTTGAATACATTTGGTAGAGTCTGCAGTTTTGCTAAAATTCTATTGAAGGGAAAGAGATGCATACCCTGGGTATCAGAGGGTTTTTTTTTTTTTTAGCAGCAAAACTGCTCAGTTTTAGCAGTTTTGCTGCTAGAAAAAAAGAAAAAAAATCCTCTGGCTCCCAGGGTAAGCAATACAGTGAATCCCGAAAGGGTAAACAAAGGCAAAAAACCTCAGATTTCATTCGTGGAACTGTGTGGATGAATTATTGCTTTTCAGATCATGATGAAAAGTTTGAATTTATACAGAACAAATTTTTTTAACTAAAAATCTTAGATAAATATTTAGGTATTTAGGCATGGAATCCTATACAAATTTTCTTAACTGAAAATCTTAGATTTTTATTTAGATATTTAGGCATGGAATCCTATACAAATGTTATTTTTTCTTACACATAGATTGCTTTTGAAATTCATGGCAAGGTGATGAGATATTTCACCTTCTGAAATTGACTGTAATGAGTGATCACGTTTCATGTAAACTAAATTTCTCTATTCACTTTCACTGTGGGATGGGGTAAGTATTGTACATAAACTGATCATACCACTCCTGCTAGAGAGAAAATTGACCTTAGACCCAAGCCTCTTGTGCAGCCGCATCCAGTCTGTGCGTCAAAGGCACAGGCAGAAGGACTCAAGCTTAGACATGCAGGGTTGCCACGGTCAGGAAAAAAAGTCAGGGAAAAACTAAAATTTTTCAAGGTGAGGGAAAAGTCAGGGAATTTTGCAAAAAGTCAGGGAAAATCTTAGTTCTCACCAAAGTCAGTGAAAAGTCAGGGTATTCTGTTTTGAGGGTTCCACAAAGGTTTGTGAAGTAGTCGATCGAGTGTTGCAAATCAGATAGAAAGCTTAAAAGCAATGGAGAAATGTATCATAGAACAGTAGAACTATGCTATTCCGAGAAATTTCATAAATCATTCCTTGCATGTCTTTAGCCTTAGCCATTTTGTTTTCGAGTTGTGCACCCCAAGGAAATAAAGCAAACCATCAAAGCCGCTTAACTCTGTGTTAATAACATTTCATGCACTGCGCTTTTGAAAACATTAGAAACGCTAAAATAAATGATGAAAACTTCCAAAATAAAAAAATGAGGCATTATTTCAGGAAAATGTGACTTATTTTTAGAATTTTCATGCCTTTTCTCAGAGATTATTGTGTTACATATTTGTTAAATCATACGGAACGAAATTTCAGATTCAAGCGTGCGAGCATAAACAAGCAACCTTATTTTGTGTCAGTGCTATCTTCAATATGCGTTTTAAGCAATGAACTGAAACCAGCGTGGCACGTATTTATGATTTCTTTACTAAAGAACTGAACTTCAATACAAGAGTGTCTGGCCCGGCGACCGGCAATATTCTTTCAGTCACCCAAAGCCAAATGTTAGCCTCTGACCTGGGTGCCATTCTACCACAGCCTTGCATTCAAATGCAGTGTTTTTGGTCAGTGGTTTTTGTGGGAAGGAAGAGAAATTGGAAGAAGCTTGGGAACTAGTGTTTTCCGTCGGCCATTTTTAGATAATTAATTTAATTCAAGGTCAGTGAAAAATGTTTTGAGGTCAGTGAAAAGTCAGGGAAAAGTTTGGCAGGTACAAAAAGCAGGTCACAGGTCACAGGTCACAATTAACAGGACACAATTAAAGAGTTATACACCAGATAGAGTAAGGGCGTTGCATTATAGTGTTCCATTTCCAGTCGTCAGAAATGAACATATAATATACATGAACATATAACATATATGAACATATAATATACAATTGTGCCCTGTTAATTGTGACCTGTGACCTGTGACCTGTGACCTGCTTTTTGTACCTGCCAGGGAAAAGTTAGGGAATTTTTTTGGGTTCTAACGAGTGGCAACCCTGAAATGATGGTGGAAAACACTTATTTTTAGCGTACAGTGCAGAGATTTTTGGAACTGAGACACTTTTGAGGGTGCAGTGATCTTGGATCATATGCTGTGGGTTAAAAAAAATGCTGAATAGATGGATTTTCTGTGTACAAACCACCTCCGTATGGACAATGGTCAAAATCATAGTGCACAGCCTTGACTTTGTCTGATAATGGGAAAAACAGTGATGGCAAAGCAAGGCTAAGAAGGGCTTGTTTGCAAGAACTTAACCCCTCAACTCCCAGAAGTGATCAACATGTAACTTCTCCCCATAATATCCACATATTACCCTGCAAACATATAATGAGAATACTCAAACTTATCAGGAAGAAATTTTTGTTTTGATCTGACACAAAATTCTTATTACTAATTTACAAAGAAATATGGGACAGCTAGAGAGAATTAACAATCAGATCTTTAGAGTTAAAAAGTGAAAGGAATGACAATAGTGAACATGAAAGAGATCTATTGATTGAGAAAAGGAAAGGGAGAAATCTTGGAAGGGACTGGGGGATCAACGGAACAATTGGACCTCATACAAGAGTTAAATACTTTCCAGGGCAATGTCATTAATCATTTACACCCTAACATCAGTATGCATCTTCTCCACTTCTCTACTGACAAGGAGAATTTGTTTAACAGTCAAGAGTTTCTTAGTAGTTGGTGATCATTTTCTTTATTCTCATGACCTTAATGTATGATTCAGAGGTGATATTGTATTGTCCGCCTCCTGGTTAGCTCAATTGGTTAAGGGCCGGATTGTGTTGTGCAGGAGGTTGAGGGTCGAGCCCTGGCCGGAGCAATTCTCATGGTCTTATAATAACTGAGGAGAATTTGCTACCTTTCTATAATATCAAGAAATGGATAGATATTCCAGTCTTCTCGGATAAGGACGAATAAACTGTAGGCCCCTTCTCCTGCAGGGTTAGGGGTAGGAGATGTTAATTCCCATGCACGAGATTACTTTGTGGTGGATGTCCTCCCCTGGGGTGGGAGGGGTGGGTGTTATGCAATGAGCTTCTCTGCAACCATCTCAGCTTTGCTGTGTCATCGATCAACAAAGTACCTCACCAAGGGATGCTGCCCATGCGCCAAGCAGTGTCGTCATCATAGGTGCAGCCCCATAGTTAAACTGTGGACATACCCATGTTCAGGCTATAGGCATATATAGCCATATATATTGTAAGGAGAAATTTGATGCTTGTCAATCTCAGGATTTAAAGGGCTAAAAGGATTAATGTATGACTGTCAAAGGAGAGAATTTTGCATTAGAGATTTACAGTGCTAAGATAAATTTGGAATTTTTTCTTGTAGGTTCTGAGCTTCATTGTTGCTCCCCTGGTAATCGCTTACAATGATAAGGGAGGGGTATACCAGAGAGACAGTGACAAAAGTTTCAATATCACTGTGAAATACCCTTTTGATTACAACAATGAAACTGCGGTTTACACTGATGAAGATGGACCACTTACAAGCTTCAACTTTGATCCAGCCATCAAAGTTTGTGCACAGTTGTTTGTTGCTGTATTCATTGTAGCTGGACTGTTAGCAATAGCAACGCTGCTAATATCATGTGCAGTTCACAGAAAGGAGAGAGTGGCAAGTAAAGTTTCAATAGCAGTAAGTGAAAAATTTGTTGTATTTACAGTTTATTTATAATTTGGGGACTGAGCAGGAATTTTGCATTGGTGAGAGTGCTTGCCTCCCACCACTGGCCCAAATTCAACTCCAGGACTCAGTGTCACATGGGGATCAAGTTTGTTGTTGCACAAGCAGCCCAAGCAAACTGTGTGTTATTTTTTGGTCTTAAAGTCATTAACAGGAATGCCTCACATATTAAGATTTAATTTTAAGCATAAGCATGAGCCAAGGATTATAATATAGTCTCCTTACCTTTTTTCTGTAGCTTTGTCGTGTATGGTTGTTTTAACCCTGTTTTGGCAACTTTCTTTGTAATGCATGTTGTTCTATTATATAACTGTGTGTGTATAAAAATTTGCAAGGTTGGTCACTTCACCTGGTCCTGAACACCAACTGTCATCACTCAAAGGCCAATAAATTCCACAAGAGTTGACTAATCTCCCTCAAATTTCTACCCAGGGGTTTCATTAATGTTTTCAGCAAGAGAGCAACTGGTTTTCACAGGCAGGCAAAACTTTTTGAACTGAACTTCTTTATAAGATGAACTTTCCTCCATATTGTCAAACCAGGTGGGCAAAACCACCCTCACAACCTATCAATTTGCCCGATGCCCAGGCTCTTAATGAAACCCCTATCTACCTGCAAGGGGGCCTTGCAAATACCTACTCATTCGAAAGTTTCTGAATTCCACTGCATCAATCCAAGAGGTGCTCCATCTTACCACCCATTCTGTCTAAATTGCATTGTAGTGATGCATAATGCAAATAGCCTTACTACAGGATTCAGATATCAAAGCATGTCTGACTAAATTAATGATTCTCCAGGGAATCTGTAGGAACTCTCCTGGGAGTTGGTATGTGTAATTTGTCATGATTGGCTCTTCAATATTTGAATCCCATAATAAGGCCATTTGCATTATGCTTTACCACATGTATGGATATTACAAAGAGAAGCTGTATGTTAATCACTTCTTGGAGTTAAAAGGTTAAGGTTTATAAGGATGACTCCTATTTGATGGTTTTCTTTACATGCACACATCCTTAACAATACAGTTACTTTTTTTAAATTTAACACTGGTATCTTTCAGGAGATATTTATTTCCATTGTGATAGCAGTGCTTGTAGCTGTAGTTACAAGCCTCTGGTTGTACAACATTCTGGAATTGAAAAAGGAAGTCGAAAATGAAGTTGAAAATGTCATCACAACATTGGGGCCAGACCGCTGCAGTAACTGTGTAGAATTCTTACCTGATTACTCAGTGCTCTTTGCTTCAGTGGTGAGTTCATTCTCAAAGTCTATAGTCTTAAATATCTCTTGATTAATGTTGTGATTGCAGCAGAGCTTGATGTCTCCCCTCCAGCCATTAAAATTCATTTGACATTTAATGATATTGGTAGATTTTCCAGCAAGTAAGAGATGAAAAATTAGAAATTTATGAACTTAGGGATCCTGACGTACAAATCTAGAGCTGGGGAAAATGAACACACAGGACAAACCTACAGCAGTGAGCTCTCTCTTCATGCTGGAAAAGTTGACTGGTTGTGCGAAGTCTTGGGATGGAAGGGCATGGGAAATATTAATACTCCTAGTTGCTTCATGCTTCTTAGAAACCTGCGACTGGATGGGCCACTTGGTTTGAGTGAAGACTTTAATTTAATAATAAGTTCTTATATAGCGCATTAAAATTGAACTCTATGTGCTTAGAGTTCAAAGACTTAGCCCTTTAACTCGCACAACTGATTATTTCTCCCTTGTCCATCCGTATTTGTAATATTGGATAAGTGTTTGGGGGTCAACCTATCCTACTAATTTGAAACGTCTTGTATCGCTGCAAAAACGAGCGATGAGAATCATCAGCAAATCTTCTTATGGCGCTCATACAGAAGCAATATTTAAGACTTTTTGTATCTACTGCTAAATGATATGTATCTAGCAGAAATAGGAAAAATTATGTTTCTATATGGAATTGGGTTGTTACCAGGTGTATTTAATAACACGTTTCTACGAAGGAATCAGGTTCATGATTATAATACTAGGAATGCCAGTTCCTTTTATGTTCCTAAGTGGAGAACTAATATAAGACGTTTCTCGTCTCAATACCAAGGCCCTTTGTTTTTCAATTCGCTTAGTCCAGACGTTGTAAGTTCAGTCAGTGTATCTACTTTTAAGAAAAATCTAAAGAAATTCCTTCTTTCCTTTTTCGTTTTATCTATACTCTGCCACTGCTGTTTAGTTAATCTAATATCTAGTTTACTCATCGTTATTTATCATGGAAAGCCCACGTTCAATAAGCCCTATGGTTTCTTTGGGCTTTCCTGCCATATTGTAACAAATCTCTGTAAGCTCATTTTGTATCACAATAAGGTGGTGAATAAATAAAAAAATGTAAAAAAAAAAAAATGTAACTTCTCCCTATAATATTCATACATGATCCAGTAAACAGGTGGTGAGAATACTCAAACTCATCAGGTAGAAATTGTTACCCTGATTGAACACCAAATTCTCACAATCAGTTTACAAGGAAATGTGTGGGAGCTAGAGGGGAGAATTCATAATCAGATCTTGGGAGTTGAAGGGTTAACTGACCCCTTTTACCATTGACAAAGTTTTCTATTTTCCTAGGGCTTTGGTTACTTGTTGCTTGTGATATGGTTGCTGAACACCTCACTTGTTTTCTGTGACACAGTAGACAGTTCTGATCAAGTGAATGGCATCAGTTCATTAGTGTTCGCACAAGAGGAGGAGCTCACAGACAAATCTCGAGAAACAAACGCTTTTGAGACCACTGCTTAGATTGACAGCAGCAAAACAAATGGCTCTGGTAGTTCGAAGGTGGATGAAGCCATCTTCTGATTAAATTTCTATCTGGTGAATGGGGCAGTCTGTTTTGGAAACGGTAACACTTATCACCCAGATAGTGATTTACCTGTTGGATAGCATTATTTGCCTTTTGAACAACAGGGCTCTCTACTATTGTGTATAGCACTGCAACAGCCGGTTCAGTAGCTTTTGGGCCAGCATTCTTTGTAAATACTTATTAACTTTTCCACTGTGATTTTTTTGTACAATAACATTTATTGGCAAAATGTAATTACATCCACTGTAAATGTAATCTCAGACAGAAAAAATAACTTTTGTTACTTTTGTTACCTTTTAGCTTTTGTTGGAAACTCGTTAGAATGTAGTTTTTGTTTAAATGTGAGTAAACTAGAAATCATCTTTATGTGTTTAAGAAAAATTTACTCATGGTAATAATTGCGAATCACAATAATATGGGAGACAAATTAAGAATTTTTAAGGCTGGTAGGTAGGAGTGAAATTTTCAAACACGTTGAATACTATATCTTATTAACCAAGCGCGAGGGCCGTACTGGGAGAATGTCGGCCCGAGGTCTTGACAGTACGGACCGAGGGCCGATATTCTTCCAGTACGGTCCCGAGCAAGCTTGGCTGATAGTTTCTAATGAAACTGTTAGCTTTTGTAATCGTTACGGTGGCCAATTTACAATTTCAACTTTGTTGATATATCCAAATTATTATATTAGAGAATATTGGACCGGCAATAGAGCATTTTGATTGGTTGATTGTAGTTATTGGCCCTCTGACTGCCGGAGTCGTGTAATAAATAATGATACATATGCAATTACGCATACAAATACATCTGTAATTACATGTTGATCATGGAAAAAAGTATTGCCACAAGTTCTTGAAATGCTTGACAGTCCTGCTTTGCACAGATTTTACAGAAAATGTAGTTTCTTACTGTATGCAATGATCCTAAAAGGGATTAGTGGACCCCAGGGAAACTCTATACCCCAAGGGCATTTCTTGATTTGCTACCGCCGAAGGAATGTAAAATACGGTATTCACGGGTTTGATTGGAAGTTCTTGAAAGGTTCCTGTTTCGCTTAAAATACTTGCAAGCAACTTCTCGTAATAGTAATAGTAATAGTATGCATTCAGCCCAAAACGATATTATTTAGCTCGCAAGTTAGCTGATGTAGGTAGCATATTGTTTAGAACTAATTTCACTGTACAGTTAAACTTGAAGTTAATTAAATATTAACAAAATAATCTTACCCACCAGTGTTAACTTTTGATCCATTTTAAGGCATTTTAGGTGACAGGAAGTTTGCATAACGAAGCGGGACTACATAAGGGTTTAGTTCTCTCCAGCAAAAAAAGCAAGGGAAGTTTTTCATATTTGATTAGAATGGAAGAAACCCTCAAAATATTTGGATTGTTTGCACAGCACGAAAAACAAAGTAACCACTTGTTGAACTAATTTAGTTCATGCTTTGCGGGGTTATGACTGAAAAACGCGCGTGGCTCCGAAACAGCGTGCGACACTAGCACTAAATACCCATTTTTCATTGGCTGAGTGGATGTTAGAGCTTTAACTGGGTTTCCTCTCCATGTGTGCCCGTTGTTTTCAATTACCTTGCAAAATACCCCTCAATGACTTCAAACTTCGATCTGTAGCTCTAACTATCGTCTTCCAACAAACCATAGTTAATAGAGCTCTATTAACTATGAACAAACATGTGCGGAAAGAGAGTACGGCAGTTACTTAGTAATTGCATTCTAATTATAAATGATAAAAGATATCTATATTGTGACGTGCTCGTGCGTGCCTTGTTCGGTTTGCAGTTCAGACAAAGAAAATTGTTGAGTTGATACTTCACTCGGACAAAAAGAAAAAAGGTACGATAGTTTGGTAGTTGATTCAAGTTCACGATTTTTCGAGGTCGCGCGCATGAATCCTCTTCCTACTATATGCACGCGCCATAAGCGAATGCAAACGGTTTATCACGTGCGTTTGAAAACGAAGCAGTTTTCAAACTTTGAAAAAGCTGAAAGATCAACTTTAATCAGTTCAGCGAAGAGCAGTTTCAGCAATAGCAGTGACTTGCGAGATATTCTGAGGACTATTGATCAAAAATTGTACTTTGATGATTGCTGTACAGTTTGCAAAGCACCAGAGCATTGAAACCTTCATATTGTTTGCAGTCTAGATCCACTTGTACTAGCCACTGATGTGTACTTCTTTGACAAGATACTGCAGGTTTGAAAATTCAGCGATGAAAAACTCTTCCTTCTTGATACTTATCTTGATTGGTTTTGTTTTCTTTGCATCCGTTATCGAAGGTGAGTCACTTCTACTTCTACTGAGGTACTCCGATAAAATAAGCTGCGAACATTCTGTTTTCGCTTTTTTCCCTTTCTGAAGCTTCAACTTCGGTTAGTAAACAGAGACTGAATCGTAACCCTAAGAGAAGGACTTTACCATCAATCCGAACCTTTTTCTGATTCCACTTGAAGCCCTTTTCGATTGCATGTCGGGTAAATGAAGGTGGAGTTGACACATAAAACTTTCTGTGAGAACAAATGGAAGGATCTGAATAGCAGCTCGGAATGAATTTATCTGAATGCAGGAAAACGTGGGGGAAAACTTACAGTCGCTTTTAGTTTCGTTTCTGAGAGGTCGAGAGGGATGGTAGTTTCTTGGGCCAATCACAGAGCAAGTGAGTTAAATCAAATGCAAGCAAACAAAGGTGTAAGGATGTTGCTTTATCCTAAAGCATCTAATCAAACCATTTTTGTTGATAACTCTGCTTATATAGTAGGACTCTGTACAAACTGTCGTTAGATCAGAGGAGGTGAGAGATGTTAGGGGAGCTTGAAAAATTATTGAATCTGTTTCCTAGTCCTCCATGGGGAATGGAAAGGCCAATATGCCGTACCCAAGTTGCCTAAAGCTATGCCAATCACACGAGTGGGGCGTGGGTACTAGAGTTCTGCATTTCCCGCTATAAGCATCCCATGAGGTAATCACATTAAGGGTTGTTCTTAACTCATGTATGTCCCCTCCGCGTATCCCCTTGTAAAATAAGATCGTAAGTGACTTTACATGCAACATGACCAACATCGTTTAAGACCTGACTGATTTCTTACAGTAAACAGTAACTGTACCCCTGGTGGAGCAAAGAAGGAATGTGGCGAACACAAACAGTGCTTGAAGAAGGGAGTAAATAACACCTACCACTGTGTTTGTAAGGCAGGATTTATGACACTTGGAGACTCCTGTCAAGGTGAAAAGTAAATTCTACGCTCTCTCCCCTTCGTTATATTTATTTATTTTTTATTTTGCAGCCGAGTTCAAGGTTTGCCCTATTTCATACTGTTTATATTCACTCGGTATCGTTGACCCCAACCGTGTGCAGGACCCTTGCCACGTTAACGCAACAGACAGCACTTTTTATAGGTTTACTAGCGTAATGACCCAAGCGAGATGTTGAGAGAACACAAGAAAGGTTTTCTATGCGTTTACCAATACTGTGGAATACTTTTTAAAAGCGTAGGATTTATTTTAGCTTATTTCGCTGGAGGAAAAAATGAGCGAAAATTCATTCCAGCGTGACTGCCTTATCTCTCGTTATAATCTTCTTATAATCGTCTTCTTAGTGACCAAATTATACTGGCTAATGATGACTGACAAAGATAATGGCCATCACTGCAATTTTATATCTTGCAAAACAACAGGAAGTGAGTTGCACGAAAATTAATTCAAGCCAACGTGACAGTTTTTGTAACCAAGCGAAAATACATTCCCGCCTTTATCATACAAGGGGCAAAATTACTGAATTGTGATTGGTCAAGACAGAGGGCATTTTTTGTTAATTTTTGTAATTGCCCCGGCCAAAATTACTTGAAAATGATTGGCTGAAAATCGCTTAGCAACGGCTGCCAAGGTAAAGAAATGTCTGTTTGTTTTGTAACAATGGCGTCCCGTTCTGCGCGAGATCAGTAAGAAAACATTTTGCCCCTTATATTATAAACAAGTAATCACATGGTTCCTCGTAAAATTAAGGATTAATATCACTTGTGTTTTCGGAAGTTGCAGAAATTGCCCTCGTCGCTGCGCGACTCGAAAAATTTCAGCAACTTCCGAAAACACGCGTGATATTAATCCTTAATTTTACTCGGCCCCATGCGATTACCTATACTTATTAAGTCTTCCACAGTATAGTATAAAACGATAGGTTTCTTCACCAGTTCAGGGGGCTCGTAGTAACTCAGCCGAGTTATAAATGAAGATAAATGTATTTATACAGTAAAGAGAAATTATTTTTGTTTCTCCTGGGAGTGAGTGGGTTAAAACTCTTTAAACCCTGAGAATGACCAACATCTAATTTCTCCCTTCGATAATACAGCTAAACCATTCAATTCACCCTATGCAATAAGAGAAGTACTGGGCCGAGTTTAACAGGAAAACGAGGTCCTAAAGGCCTGCGCCCAGTTGTTCAAAGGCCGATTAGTGCTAGCCCAGGGTTAAATTTTAATCCCGGTTTCTATACTTCTCTGTTCAAAAGGAGTTTTGGAATGATTTTCCTAATTCTTTTTAGAACAATCGATCATCAAATTTTAGACAAATGGAATTACACTGAATTTTTTTATGAAGCTTTCAGATCTAATATAAAATTTCACACTAACCCTCATCCTCGGAGACCCAGGGGCTGAGTCGATTTCAAGTCAGAGCATGAAGAGCCCCTGGGGACATTGTCTTACCATAGTCTTACTATCCCCTCAATTAACTATGGTCTTACAAGACTAGTTCCAAACGGTCGCAGTCGTTCTGCCATCTGATTGGTGCCAGAAAATCTTTGTGTTTTCTGCCCTATCAGAGTAAAGTGTACTTTAGAAACCTTTCGTGTGTTTTCAACACGGACATATGTCCTGGTAGCTCAATTGCTCGCTATGTTTGCTTGGACCGTGCGACGGAGATGTGCTTGAGGTGTAAAGTTTCAGTCTCAGGAAACAATGTAAGAGAAATCGATCAGATTGTCCGCGAAAATTTTACCAGAAATTATACTGAATAGTTTCACAGGTATCACTAGAGAATGTGTTTTCAAGTTTGCGAGGTTTGTATAGAACACGATGGTTGCAGTCATTGATATGTCGCTTTAAACGTTAAACGAGATTTAAGCTTAAATCTTTCTAGATTTTTTGCATAATTTGCTATGACTGAAACTTTGCCAATCCCATGAAGTTATTTCGTCGCACGGGCCACGCAGGTATGTCGAGCAACTGGTACTTGCGTATCTTTCTGTGCGTTCCAAAATCTAATATAATCTTCGCTTGAAAAAAAATAAAAGCTAAGCGTGGAAACTTTTGTTTATTAGATGTGGGTAGATGACCCTGTACTACTAAGCTGACATTTGCAATAAAGCAAACCCACCCTTTCCATCCAATATTTCTTGGTCTTTGGTTTTGTTTTCCCATTGAAAGCAGCATCGGATCGATTCCCAATGATCAAAGGTATTTAACTTGGCCTTCAACAATCGACAGAAGAGGTGAAATGACAATGACCAAGGGACTAGAAGAGAATCCGTGGCCTTCCCAGCTCAAGAATTTCAACACTCTAGGCAGCAGTTGAAAGGTTAAACTCTTTCCAAACCACTTCGGTAACTGCCCTGAAACACCTCTCCTCACGATTCTCGTTAATAAGTTTTTGTTCAGATTTTAATTAGCTAACCGGAAACACAGCTAAGCTTTCTCTTAGCGCTTGCTGGAGGTCGTTCACGAACTTAACGTTCTCAGCAACCTTGGCCCTATTGTGAACGACTTTACTACAAATCGAAGATTAGATTTTGGCGCGCACAGAAAACAGAAAGCAACGTAGGCGAAAGCGCCAGTTGCTCGACCTACCTGTGTGGCCCGTGCGACGAAATAACTTCACGGGATTGGCAAAGTTTCAGTCACAGCAAATTACGCCAAAAATCTAGAAAGATTTAAGCTTAAGGCTAGGTTTACAGGAGAGTTTTCCGGATTCGTAAATGTTTCCGGATTCATCAATTTTGGAGTATTGGGATTCGTGGGCGTTTACACTGAAAGGCTGTTCGGATTCCTGACCGTCTACACACGACGACAACTCCGGTTTTTTTTTTCTGATTTTCTCTCAACTAGGGACCTAAGATCTTCACAAAGTTTCATAAAGTTAGGGTGGGACATTCTAAAATTTTCTCTCCACTCGCTAGCTACCGTGACATTTCCCATCATATTGTCTCACCAGGCACTTGTTCGACCTGGCCTAACCCAAAACCGTCTCGTTCTTCGATCCTGCCATCTACGTCGTCGGCGATTAAGTGTGGCTGACGTTAAACTTCCTTGCAATAATAATTTGCGTTTCCTCAGAAATACTGTGGTACACATGATAAAATTTATCGCCTAAACCTGCAACAAGATTAGGCAACCGGAGACCGCCAGCAATGTTAGCACCAGATCCTCCATTTTGGTTTCACCGCAAACTCAAAAGATTGTAGGCGGAAATAATATCCGGATTCGAGAAAAAAAGCGGTTACACGACAAAACTTTCCGGATTCAAAAGTTATCGGGTTCAAAGTTCCCACTTTAAATTCCGGATTCAAAATCTCCGGAGACACGACCAAACCGGGGAGTTTTTATTTCGGATTCGTCCACTTTCTTGTAAACGGCAACATCAATCCGGTACTAAAACGTTTCGGATTCATCATGAATCCGGAACAATTTCCTCTAGTGTTAACCTTGTCTAAATGTCGTTTAACGTTTAACGCGACATATCAATGACTTCAACCATCGTGTTGTATACAAACCTCACAAACTTTAAAACACGTTCTCTCGTGATACCTGCGAAAGTATTCAGTATAATTTCCGGTAAAATTTTCGCGGACAATCTGATCGATCTCTCTTACATTGTGTGCTGAGACTGAAACTTTTCACCTCAAGCAAATCTCCGTCGCACGGTCCAAACAATCACAGCGAGCAACTGAGCTACTAGTATATATGTCCGTGTTAAAACACTCTGATTGAGCAGAAAAACACAAAGATTTTCTGGCACCAATCAGATGGAAGAACGACTGCGACCGTTTGGAACTAGTCTTGTTATACAATGTCCCCAGGGGCTCTTCATGCCCTAACTTGAAATCGACTCAGCCCCTGGGTCTTCGAGGATGACTAACCCTGGGTTATCTTAATCCATCTTTGAACAACCCAGCCCTGGTCTCGGCGTCTTACCTGGTGAAATGAAACAAATGATCGCCAACCAAAGAGGTTTTGATTCTTAGCCGAATTCTCCTTGTCAGTACAGAAGGAAATCTATAGATTTCCACAGAGAATGGACAAAATGGATAGTAATGTTAGGGTGTAAAATGTTAAAAGAATTCCCCTCAACACTGATTAAAAAATCGCGAACGTAGCGAATTAGGGGAGTGAGATGCCTTAAAAAATTACAGAAAAAAATTTTCGTCAAAGTTAATATGAAGGATAATTCGAGAGATCGCTGCTTTCGAAATGTAAACAGCTACCCGGTTTATTTTATAGGGTGAACTACAGCATTAATAGTATAACTTTTCAAATATTTGTTGTCTCGTAGATATGGACGAATGTCAGGAAAAAGATATTCGATCGAAATGCAAGCGAAAAGGAGCGAAGTGTAAAAATAAACCAGGTTCTTATACGTGCAAGTGTCCGCAAGGATTTGAAATGAATTTGGAGTCGGATCATTGTGAAGGTGCGAGCACGTTATTCAGCGGTATAACGTTACAAAAGTGAAACAGAAAATCGGAGACCCCAACACGCATGCGCCTGAAAACACTCCATATTATACTGCACATGCGCGGAGAGATTCCCTGTCTTAGAGATTTTGATATGGGCAGAACATTGCGAGGCTGGGTTGAGTAACTTGCGATGGTCGCAACAACCTTGCACCCTGCGTCATCGGATAATATAAGTCGGTTCAAATTTCTCCCCAATTTTTATTTCTATTTAAATTCTGTTGTAACAATTATAGACCTAGACGAATGTGAAGACAAACCATGTCACGAAAAAGCCGTTTGTCACAATGAGAGGGGTTCCTACAGTTGTGCATGCGTGAAAGGATTTGCCGGTGATGGACATGAGTGTGTCGAGGACATGGCGTACAAACAGAAACAAAAAATACAGCAGATCATAACGATTGGGGGCGCGGCTGGAGGAGGGACGTTGTTCCTTATCGCCTTGATAGTGTGTTTCTTGGGAGCGAGGAAGAAAAAACCAGAGGAGAAAGAAGAAAAAGGGATAGAAGAACAGGACTCTACTACCACTGTGTATAGCAGGTGGGAGAGTTCTGAGGAATCAGATGATGATGACGACGATGAGTAGCACTGTTAAGAAATATCTTCTGAATTCAAGTTACAGATCGTGTTCTAATTATGTCAAACAACAGGAGGACAAAGCCCTGAAACGCAAATTTCTATTTAAGGGACATCTTTAGTTTCCAAGTAATAGTGCTGTATTGTTTTGATTTTTTTTTTCATGTTTCTTTGTTTTTTAAACCTAACGTAATCTGGCCTTGACAACTTGAAAAACAAAATCTCACAGAAAGAATATCTTCAAATTTGAAAGTTTACAAGCAAAAACAGCCATGTTTGCCTTATGCATATTAATAAAATATCATTTCAAGGTTATATGATTTTATATTTATGTGATCTGATCAGTTCCCCACCCAAAACAGCAACAACAACAACAACAATGTAACACCATAACAACACTTTGTAAGGCCTTTCATTACCAAAACCTCATTGAGATTGACTCCCACATATTATGTCACAGTTAAACATTTACAAATACGATCGCCTCGAACATAACTGACAATCCACTATGCTCAATTTATTAGACTAAACTTCCCCATAATATTATCATGAATGCAGTGAAATTAATCAAAAGAAAGGTGCAGACAAAAGTCAGTACCATATTTTATTACAAGTTCCTAAATTAAATGACTGCCACAAAACTACCCAAGCTGTAAGCCTAGCTAAAACTATATGTGATGTCTCATTTTATTGAGTGCAGTGGCAGCAGTGGTACATCTGTTAAGGCCCGAGGGACGCTTAGCTTCAAGTTGCAGACACACCATTCACTTTGAAGTAGTCTTAATCCTCATGGCCCAAAAAAAAATGCACAGACACAAACTGCTTTGAATTTATTTGATGAGAGCTGTCATTGATTTTGGACAAGGTTTAAACTAGAAGAAGTTCATTGTAGAGATCAGTCACCAAACCTCATTGCCTCGTGTATTTTTTTAATTGTTCCACAAAGATGCTCTAATTTAAAAAATCAGAGTTGCCATTCTCCCATACTTTTCCACGCAAATATTTTCAAGGAATCTACTTCTCTTACTGTAATGAAACCGAGCAAAGACTTAAGTCGTCAATGAGGTCTTTCAGTCACAACCTTTCATTACATCTTAAATTCCAAGAGGTAAGAGATGAATAGGAAAATGTATTTAAAACAGAAGAGTAATTTAGACACCAGGTCTTAGGAGTAAAAGGGTTCATGCCAGCTCTCTGCTAGAGTTTTTTTACCCACCTTCTCTGCAACACAATATCAACACGTTATTTGACAAGTCACTGGAAGGTTCAAAATTCTAGTCACTGTCAAAGTTTTCAGTCTGTGTATTTTGCAAAATGTCTTTGACTTTGAGGTCAACAAGGTTTTCTTCAGATCAACAGACCTGGTCCTTTTCTACTTAAATTTGGTATAAAAGTTAACACAAGAAACTGAATGTAGGGACAGCCGAGTTTACACAAAGCACAGACAAACATAACTAATGCCATAAAAGGCTGAAAATATTACACCAAATTAACATTGTCAACTACTCTCCCTATTGCTCACATTACAACAAGAGTTTGTCATCTTACATTACAAATGAATTGCTCATTTTTGCATGCAAAGCTAAATCACCACTGCACATTAAAGGCAAGAGTGTGTACATTTACTGATAATGTTAAACAGAGCAGTTATTTGTTTAAGTTGCTTGTGCAACATTGCCCACATTCTAGTTTGCACATTGTTGATTTACACATGATCTGTATAGGAGAAGATTTCTGAAGAGAGGCAAAATTATTTACAGCAACCACTCTCCCGTGGCTCGTTTTGTTCCCTGAGGTCAACACCCCTTGGCTGTCGTCCACCAGCTGCAGGCCCTGCCGCAGTAGTGTCACTCTTTGGCAGTTTCTTTGCTGTAAAAAAAAATTTAATTATGATACCACTAATGATTACTTCCTAAATATTAAAGGGAGTTTGTAAGGCACCCACAATGGGGAATTCTCTACCTACTTCTTCAAATTCACTAGGTAAATTTCAGTGATCTATTTTTACTTCAGACACAAAGGATATTTTACTGCTACTTCATACTTACTTTTAGCTCCTTCATTTTCAAATGAAAAGCCTGTGCTGCACAGTTAAAATACTTCTTGAAAATAAAAAAACTAAAAACAACTGAAAACAACTGTTGCCTTACCATCTTCAAGTGACAGATATAAGTGTTAAAACACACAACCAGATAACTTGATGAGCCATGAAAAACTCACCTATTGCTAAGAAGATATCATTCACATTCATGGCAGTCTTTGCCGAGGTTTCCATGAAGAGAAGACCATTATCCTCGGCATAAGACTGAGCATCCTAATTAGCAGAAAAAAAAAATTTAAATGTTAGCTGGGTACCCTGGGTATCTAAATCCACTCACTATTCCACTTATAAGACAATCATTAAATCGAATAAATGACAATCTTCCTACCTCATATTCAACCATCCTCTTGCTTGAAAGATCAGCTTTGTTACCTGCAAGTGCTATGACTATATTGGGACTGGCCTGTCTCTGAAGCTCTTTTACCCAAGTTTTTGCCCGGCCAAAAGTGTCCTGGTTTGTAATGTCATAAACAACAATCGCTGCCTGTGCCCCTCTATAGTACATTGGAGCTAAGCTGTGATACCTTTCTTGACCTGCTGTGTCCCAGATCTCAAACTTGACCGTTGTGTCATCAAGACACACGGTCTGTGTTAAAAAAGCCGCTGAAGATACAGAAGAAATAATCATCAGTTCAAAAAATTGAAAGATGACGCTAGTCAGTGAATGACACTGGCATGCTTGGAAAAAATTTCTGGGTGCTTCAAATGGGAGTCAAACTTATGACCTTCCCATGAGCACTTTGGATACTCTAGCACTGAGCTTTAGGGGACTTGTAGCAGGCTGGGGCATTTTAAGTGGTCCATGTTGACAAACTTCCTGCTTAATGCTAGAATAGGAGGGTTGATATGTGATACTTTAGTGCAATGATGAGGTAAATGAAGACAACAATGTTTTTCTTGAGATCCATCCCATTTTGCACAGAGAAAAGTTGTCAGCTACTCACCTCCAATTGTGCTTTCCTGATATTCATGAAACTGTCCTTTGACAAATCTTAGAACCAAACTTGATTTTCCAACAGCTGATTCACCTGTGAGATACAGAAGACATTGTCAGCAGGCCACACAAAACTTGTAGTGTAAAAGTCATCAGAAGAGAATTCAGTTAACATTAAGTTTTGCAGATATAACTTGTTTATCAAATCAGAATCAAATTATCTCACTTTCAGAAATCAAAACACTGTATCATAAAACAATAAAATAATGCACCTTATTTTATCAAAAATGTTAAATTTAGCAAAGTTCTCTTCCACTCAAGGAAACTGAACTACTCAAGGGTGGCTTTTGACAGAGCTGTTGTTTTCCTTCCTCCTCTTAGTTCAGATAAGGCATGGTTTACATGTATTTTTAACCAAATTGAGTGCAATTCATGGAAAATAGATCCTAGATAAAATTGCTAACTAAACATTTGAAATACACATTGTCAAAATAAGCTGGCAACCGGTGCATTTCAAAGTCCTCTCTGCAAAAATGCACCAGATATTCAAATGCTTTGGGGTCTCACAGGCTTCCAGAGCCCTTACCTGTGGAAGGCCCTCTGACACCCAATGTGGCTGGCCTATTTTGTATCACAGTCTAATTACTATAAGCCTTTTTGACAACTCTGCAAGTAGAGCTGCTTTTGAATGGTAACAACAATACACTCAACAGGATCTCAGACTTCTGTTATCATTTTTTTGGAACCACACAATAGGACAACTATATTATCAAGGTATGGCAAAAGTTGCCAGCTTTTCTACTCTGCCTCCATACAGGAAAAAAAAAAAAAAAAAACTGAGGATGTATGTCAGATAAACCTTGTAGACTTCTTGGCAGCTATGTCAGTAGAACCTCTGAATGCACTCCAAAATGTGACAAAATACTACTTACCTAAAAGCACCAACTTAAACTGGCAGATTTTTCCTTGTACAGCTCCATTGGGACGCTGTGCCGTTCCCCTCGCAGCCATTGAAAGTCAAAGAATGATCAGCTCTTCTTGTGTCAAAAGCTTTATGATTCCAGTTTAAAATATGGATGTATTAAAGATCAAACCTAAAGGTAAAAAATGCATCAGCTAATAAATAATATTTAAGGAACTAATCCTCTTTAACCCTCTTAAAAAAAATTCTACGAGAGAACATTTTGGCTAAATATTATTTCTTCAGGTAGAGTATATGACATCATGGCTCTTTGTCAAGTTCTGCAAACTCAAACAAGAAGGTTAAGAAAAATAGTTGATTCCAGGGACAAAACTTACTTCATCAACTAGTGTTTCAAATGTCTCCTAGGCTCTGAATTTCTTCCCGAAATATCAAAGTCTTATCGAACTATTCTCCTGATCAGAATTAATGAAATTGATAAAATGAGCCAAAGAACTCTCTTGGGAGAATAGGAGGGTAATAACAAAACAGTTGACATAACAAACAGTGACAAGGCATAATTGTAATGACACTTTCTCACATTAGGACACCAAGATTACAGGATAGTTATAACAACTGAGAAAAAATTACAGCCAAAGTGATTCAATGTCTGGGTAACATTATCATCTACACAGAACTTTATCTAAGTTTTCAAGTCATCTGACTGTATTTACATTGCGAAATAAGATTGCACCGTTGACGAAAAAATTACGCCTCGTAGTTTAGAACGTACTACATTTTAAACTCAAACAAACTGACTGACAGACAGACATGTTATACAAAGGAATGTTTTAGGGAATCTTAAGATAAAATTAACCGGCAAAAAATGATGCAAAACGTCGACTAAAAAAGTAATAATACGGTGCAAGTACACACAGCTTAATTAAACTCAATTTTAGATATTCCATCATGTGCACATTGCCAAAACACGATGTATCTAGCATTGAAGATGATAACCTCATTTCGATTGCGGCCTTACGTAAATGCGAAGTTTAAAAAACAAAAAAATTTTCCCAAGGGCGTTATGTCAAAAAATTTGCATGTTGGTCATCCGAACGAACAAAGTGCGACGGGCAAAGCCGGTTCAAGTTCCACTCGGAGCTTGCAACACCTCAAGTGCACGAGCTTTATTTCTGAACAGTTCTTTTATCAAGTTTCCCTGCATTTAACGATTGAGATTTTATGCAGGATGATTCAAATTTATAATGCAAACAAAGCTAAATTTCCATGCTAGGAAAACAACATAAGTTCCTAAAATAAGGAAAGTTGTTGATATCACTATGTGACACGAAATTACAAGCAACACAAACGCTGGTTTCATTAGTCCTTCCCTTTGCGAGTAAAGCTTCGCAGTATACTGGTTTCTGTTCGTGTCAGGACGTAATTTTGATGAGTAAAATCCGCTTAAATAAAGCGTTAAAGCATGATCAAATGCAAAAAAAAAAACGTCATTGTCATAAATATACGTAAAAATGAGTGAAACGTTCGTGAATTTCCGGTAAGTTTAGCTTCAAACGAAACGCCAAAATTGTCACTGACATCCCAAACAAGGTGATCAAAATGATATGCAATGCTTTCCCAAACACCGAGAGCTGTTCAAGAATAACAACAAGGAAATCTTGAAACCATCTTGTCGATTTAAACGTGTCAGACAAACAAATATGGCGGCAATGTAAAATACGTATCGACTAACTTCCTTCTGAATTTCCAACAAAGTAAAGTAGTTTAAGGCAAAATACGGCTTACACATCAGCAAAGACCTCTTAATTGCGCTCTAAACTTACCTGTAATTGAAGTTCAGAGCGACTAGATGCGATGAATTCCGTAAAAATAGGCTGATATCACAGCAAAGTAAAAGTCTCAGTTCGGAGCAGGACCACAATGACCCGCGTGACTACACAGGCCCCTGAGACTACAACTCAACTCCAGTCCACCCCACAGTTTGTAACTAAAACATTACATCATCTTTTACTTACTTGAGTCGCTTTTTTCTCCTTACTAGGCAGCAGCTTAATAGAATTTTGGCCAGTTCCACGAAAAAATGCGAAGGAACGCCTCAATCAATGTTATTAAGTCCACAAAAAATAAAGGCAAATACCAAATTGTGGGACTTGCAAGTCGCGGTCATCACGAGATCTCGGCATGTATCAGTCGTTTTTCCACGTAAAGGAAGTGGAACATTACGACCTTGACTCCTCACAGCAAGGACGTAAAAATTCAGGGGTTTTTACTCGAAGTTTTGATTTCAAAATCAGGCATTGATATAATCGATACCACTCCCAAAATATCTTTCAGAAAAAAAAAATCTGTGTGGTATGAAAAATTTTAGTTTGAAACTATCCTCGATCTGCAAAAATAATAAGTTCATTATAAAAAAAAAATTCCCGAAAAATAAAATAAATTTAAATAAATTGATAAAAAAATGGAGATTAAACAAGGGATAATCGAACGCTCGAAACGTCAGGTATAAAAACTCTTCGCTGTTCACGGTGCCAAATTAATTTATTAACTAATTTAATAAAACCAACTAATTATCTACTTATTTCCCCTCGCCGACGCAGCACGGCAGTTTCTTACAGAAAGTTACCTCCTTGAAACAGGTGTGGGGCTAGTCTTTTGGATTAAGTTATTGGCTAAGTCTTTTGGTACAGTCCTCTGAGGGGGCGGAGGGTGGGGGGGGGGGGGGGCAGGGAGGCAAACTTTGTCTACCAAATACAAGAAACATTCAACAAAGTTGTGTCCAAATTTAATCAACGAGATAAATCAATAACAGTATCGCGTTTAAGCCAGTGTAAAAAACTTGTCATTGATAGCGAAAGTCGACAAATTGCGAATTGCAACACTAAAAGATAATCATGACCTTGATGCATGTTGCTACATGGTACATTCGACTTAAAGTCTTTCTCCCACTATTAAACCTACATTAATTACTTCATAAAACATCCCATACCTAAGTAATAGTTTAATTTCCTTTACTTGCTCTTATCTAACGATATAATTCCGCAAAATCAGTCATCCCTAGTTTCCAGGAGTGATGTTGGGGTAGGTTCCCAGTCCTCCGAACCCAACTGTTTTTACGTTCCAACGAAGCTGGTATCCCGGATTTCTTTTTATCACGTAGCATTTGGATAATAATCATCCTAGTGAGAGAGTGAATAAAATACTAAAATGTAGAAGATTCGTGTGTCGATAGCATTGTTTCTTGACCCCATATAAAGCAATTTTTAAGCGAGTGTCAAAAGTAATCTGAGATTGCATTAGTTATATTTTACTTCGCTCTGTAGTTTGTCCAAAAATCTCGCGCCACTCTTACAACCAAAACTGAAACCAGTTTTGCTGTATTGGTTGTTTTGCAGTTTTGGCGCGTTTTCCCGTGCGGAAAAACGCGCTTTTCATTGGCCCTTAAAGAATTTTTCCGTTGTTTTGATTGGCCGTTCAGATTACTCTGATTTTCAGTTTACGCCAACCAATCAAAAAGCGCTCTATCAAGGTATCTCAGTGACGATTATCAATGTATCATGAAACAAGTAGGCTGATGTCTCCTCGCTAGTCGCGTCTTTATAAGCTTCTAAGTTGAAATTGTAAATTGGCCACCGTAAAGATTTAAAAAGCTGACGTTTCGAGCGTTAGTCAGAGCGAAAGGGCTAACTAACGAAGGGCTAACGCTCGAAACGTCAACTTTTTAACTCTTTACGGTGGCCAATTGACAATTTCAACTTAGTTGATATTACCAAATTACCTTGTTACCCCCACCGACGCAGCACCACAGTTTCTTTAGGAACTTACCCCCTTTATTCTTAATAAGCTTCGTCTGTTGATAGACTGAGAGAGATTCCAGATGGTACAAAAACCGCTATCAAGTCTTTCAAAAGGAGAAATACGCTCCAGAGACCATATCTTTTTCATCAGCAACTTTTCAAAGCATACAAAACAAGCTACTCAGGGGTTTCATGAACGTTTTCAGCAGGAGGGTAACTGGTTTTCATAGGCGGGCAAAGCCTTTTAGAACTGAACTTCGTTATAGGATAAACTTTCTCCAGATTGTCAAACCAGGTGGGCAAAACCGTCCTCGCGACCGGTCAATTTGCCCGCTGCCCGGCCCTTAATGAAACCCCTGGCTAATACTATACTCATTACGTAATTATTCAGTTTCTGGAGTGTAACTCTCCTTTATGTATGAATCTCGAAGCCATATTTCAGTTGGTAAATCATTTTCTTAATGTTAAAAATTAAATATAGTCCTCTATTTCAACCCATAGTCCAAAAGCAGTTCTTTTTAACTTCGTTCATATTCTAATCCTCGTCTTCATCAGAGAGTTCATTTACGCTCACAGATTGATCCATAGTGTCAGCGGTGTCAAGCCCCATGGTTGTGTCGTCATCATCCGGAAGATATCTTTTGTTAATGGCTTCTTTAATTTGATTGTTTGCACCCTTTGGATCCAGGTCAATTGCCCAAGAAAAATTCATCTGCGCCAAGTGATTTTCCCCAAGTTTTTTGTAAACCTGTCGATATTAATGAGAAAAGGCACGCATTTTGAGACAATAAAATGAATTTTGAAAGATTTTACCCAACTTTTGTTAAACTTTTCGATATCAGTGAGAAAAGGCACGTATTTTGAAACAACAAAATTAATTTTGTGTGGTCGAACAAACCAAAAGCAGTGATCAGAGCGACCAATTAAAACAGAGGAAAATATTACGTGTAGAAAATAGGAAACCACGGTAAAAACAAGCAACCATCTAAAGCGCGGGAAACGCACGTGAACAAGTCATGATTTGTCTGAGTGCTGCATCTGATTGGTTAAGATAGTGACGTAGGGTTTCTGAACCAATAACAGAGAAAAGAAGATAAAACTAACGAATATCAACTGTAAAGGGTTGTTTAAGCGGCGGCAAACTTGTCATAAAACAACTAAATCTCCCAGCTTTGACCTGTACATTAAACCAAACCAAATTGCGATCGGAATTAAAAGGTGAATTTGCTCAAGCAACTTACTTTGCTAAGTAAAAAGTAAACCAAAGCTTCCCGCGGCACAATTTTCTTTAATTCCTCAAGTTCTTCCAGCGCTTCCTGACGAAAAAGTCCAGAATATAACAGATGTTAAGGCAAAAAATATATATATATCCAAAGGGGGCTTCTACTCTAATTCCAAAATTGACGCAACTGCTTTAAAAACACATTCGAGACATCTAGATTCGAGAGAGAGGATCAAACTTTCCAATGCCAAATATCCACTAATGACAAATTAGGCGCGCGCGAACCTGCCTCACCTTGGCGGGAAAAAGGCAACAGCCGTCAGCGTCACCGAACGAGTTTTTGGTAACGAAAATGGTAAAGCAGAAAAACCAAAATACTGACATGGTTTTTATAATAAAGGCCTCGATTTGCGATACCAATACACCGAATGCAAATATGGCGTCCAATTTGAATTGCCATTGTTCTGGACTGACTAGCCTCGTCTTCACGTTGGAGTACAAAAGGATTATTACATATGTGAGAAGCTAGTCAGTCCAGAACAATGACAACTCAAATTGGACGCCATATTTGCATTCGGTGTATGATTGTGTAAACTTTGCTGCTAATGGAGAGAAAAATACAAGCATTCCCGTATTTTTTTTGTTTAGAACTTGAAATCACAATCCTGTACTGGTTGTAGATATCGTCCTAAAATTATGATCCAGATGTCTCGATTGCAACATAAAACCCAGATTCATGCGGCAAAGAAACATCTCCAAGGCTGTGCTCTAACAGCGCCCGGTGGCCCCTGGCGCCTTACTTTTGCTCTTGGGCGACTCGGAAATTTTAGTTTTTTCATTCAAAGCATATGGATTTCACAGTTTCAGAGCACTGGGCTCCATTCAATTTTCCTTTGAGCGCAGCCTTGATCTCCATACCTTATGTTTATCCATTGAGAATAAAATGGAAGCGCGATGAAACTTGCACAGCGGATTCTTCGGATCAATATTCATAGCCTTGTTGATGGTAACAAGCGCAGCATCAGATTTCTTCATCGCGTGTTGTACCTACGCGAGATGTGGGAAATAAGAAAGATTTAGCACCACGTTTACGTGAAACGTGAATGGCAAGAGTGACCATGTGACCTTGTTTTCCCCACCATTTTCAAGTTTGCCAGTTGCGCTTAGCCGTTTCCACGTCACTTTAACTTTACTTTAACTTTAATCATTTTCTCAACAAACTTGACACATATACAAAGCTGAGGGGAAGGCCAAGAAACAGGAACAGGTTCCCTTACAAAAGGCCACCCAAAAAAAAAAACACTACACATACCTATATCTATATATATATATTGATAATAATAATAAATTAGGTTAATTCAGCGTCTAACTGGTATAAATAAGCCTTACAAAGACTTTAAAATCAGAGACTCAGACTGTCTGACATGCATAGGTAAACTGTTCTATGAAAATAGGAATATTTTAGCATGTTTGTTCTCGCATATTGAGTTCTAAATGACAGATCAGCATTTCTTAGCTCATATGCTGCATTTTTTCTGGAAATAATAAAACTAGATAGGTTAATATTTAAGAGTCCCTTTAAACATTTGTAAAAGAAGATCAAGTCAAGTAGAGTCCTTCTAGACTTAAGGGTTAGAAGATGGAGAGATTTTAACCGCTCCATGTAAGATTTTCCATTGATCACGAGTCGCGTGGCTCGTCTCTGAACGCTTTCAATCATGTCCCGTAAAAAGGCTTGCTGAGGGGACCAGATCTCGCAGGCGTATTCAAGGTGAGGCCGCACAAGGTGCATGTACAGCTTGCGAATCACAGCCGACTGTGTCTGATTTTCACATGTCCGTTTAATTAGCCGCAGGACCTTATTAGCAGAATTTACTTTTGTAAATATGTGGTCATGCCATGCTAGTGTGTCATGTAGCATCATACGTAGATCCTTTTCCGTGTCAGATAGGAGTAATTATTCCGTACCAAGATGATAGATATTGTGGATTGGATTTTTCTTCCTTGTTATACAGAGCTGTTTACATTTTTGTGAATTAAAATTCATTTCCCATAGTTTACTCCAATCATGTAGAGCTGACAGATCATTTTGGAGGGTGTAACAATCATTAAGGTCGTTAATCACTCTGAAAAGTGAAAGTAACCTGTTTCGCGTTTGCCGAGTACTTAAGATTTTCTTCACTTTTTCTCTCACAGAATAGAAGTCAAATGCCGGAAAAACGGCACTAAAACTATTTCTTATGAGGCATGCAAGGGCGCCTTCAAATCCGCGATGATGTGAGCTCACGCGAAGCTAAAGCAGCAAGGAGCACGCTATTTTACTTGAGACTTAAAAGGGCAAATTGACGTCAGCTGCTGTTTCACGTAAACGCGGTGCAAATCTCTCTATCATCTCTCAGACTGTCGCTCAGTTAACCAATGAGTGGGCCCTCATTAGTAGCGCTTGAGCACGGATGTGTCTCAGCCTTCAGAAAACTAGTAGATCTTAAGCAACACGAGAGGTCTGCAAGGAAGGGGCCTGGCACTCATTATCTGTGCCAGACCCCTGGAAAACCTCTCCTCGACTCGTCTGAAATGTTCCCGCAGGCGGAAAGATAGTTTGTGTTCAATAAAACTAAACAATACGTATGATGCACGATCCTCGCAGTAGAGAGCGCTATTTACGCAATAGCGAAAATCAGACCTGAAAAAAAAAATCAGGCCTGTTCGGGATTCGAACCACTGACCTCTGCGATACTAGTGCAGCGCTCAACCAATTAAGCTAACAAGCCAACTGGGAGCAGGCCGTTAAGTTGATTCGTAATAAACCCGTGATGATAAATCAGATACAATGTATATATGAAGTTCATATATTTTGATCCCGTACAGGCCTGATTTTTTTCAGGTCTGATTTTCGCTATTACATAAATAGCGCTCTCTACTGCGAGGATCGTGCATCATACGTATCTAATAATGCAGTTCAAAATATATGAACTTCATATATACATTAAAACTAAACAATGTTAACAAATGAAATTGCGGCGGTCAACCACATTTTTTAAAGGCGACCTCGCCCTGTAAGGTTTGTCAACTTACCACTCCAACATGACAATACAGCACAGAACTTGATGGGTTTATTGACAAAGCTTTTCTGAAATGGATTTCAGCTAGGTTGAACTTCTCTTGTTTGTAGTAGATCATACCAATACCATACCTAGAGAATATATATATATAAAATCATTACATAATCAACGCCATGGTCACTTCCGGCTTGGACAAAATTTTAAACGAGTTCTTCAAGGCCCTAAAGGAAAAATACTGATGGTTTGTTTCCCTGGAATTCCGGAAAACTCTCTTAATAGATATCTCTTCATCACGGATATCTCCTAAACTGGACACTTCGAGACGACCCTGTTAGTTACATTCTTTAGCTGTTTCTTGAGCTTCGCAGCTGTGTACGGAAGATATTTGGTGAAGACATTTGGCTCAGTCTCTCGTTTATGTCGTAAAATAGTTTGTAAATAGCGGTTAGTCTCTTGTGTTTTCCCGCGCTACAGTCAAATCTTTGTTTCCGATTGAGTTCTCGTTGGCTCATTGTAATCACGACGGCCAATCATGACAAAGGAAAGTACAGAAGGGGCCAGTCAGAACTCAGAGCGAAACAAATACATTACATGGAGCGCGAGAAAACGCAGGTGACTTAAGTCACGATTGGCTTAAGCTTTGCATCTGATTGGTTGAGAGGATGGTGCAACTTTTCTTAGCCAATCACAATACGAAGTAAACCAAAACTGACGCAACCAACTAACCACGCGTTATAGTGCCGCGAATCTGTCCTGACAGCCTGGCGGAAACACGACATGGCTCTATCAAGTTCCTCTGTGAGAACGTATTCGTGTCCCAGCAGCGTGTAGGCGTAAGTGAAGGGTGGATTAACCTGTACAGCGCGCTGGAAAAACTTGATGGCAGTATCATGTTCTTTTTGTAGACTAAAACAATTTCCTGTGGCGCACCAAGCCTTGGGAGAAGAAAAAATAATTCGTACAATTAAATCATACGGTTGAGGACGAAATTTTATAGGATCAAATAAAGAGTTGTTCGTCATCGAACACGAGTTTAAAATGGTGACACACACACCTGAGGGGAGGTACGGTCAGTTTCTACCAATTCTTGCGCCAGGGCCGAGAGGGAAACCTCATTTTGTAAATGCCATAGAGTCGTAGAATAGATTTCCATTCCTGGAAGATAAATAGATATGCATAAGTAATTACAACAGTTTCTTCTCCTTTTTTGAAAAATATGTTTATAAGGAATGATCAAACTTAATCACCTTCAATTCTGTAGGGTTCTAGTTGTCTCACTTTGGCGAAAACTTTCTCAGCCTACAAAAAAAGTCAAGTTGATTGTTAATAACAAAAACATCGTGTGAAGTATATAAAAAACATTTGACTCATCTCCTTCATCAGGTGTGATTCACATCTGTGGCAACTACGAACTGTTTCAAGTTTGGGGTATTGTGGGCGACAACGTCTGAGGGTACCCTCAAAACTTGACTTGCGTGACATTTCCTGTGTCGGGTTGGGACTTCGGGTTTTGGGGGTGTGTCCTAATCCGGCTCTCTGTTTGGTCCATTTGGGTCACGTGGTACTTTTTCCTGCTCTATGATTGGTTACTACCCATAGGAGTCCCCTTAATTACTGAAAGAATTTAAAATCAAGAAATCTCTTCATACCAGCTGATACTCCGCCAGTTCAAAGTGGGCCCGCCCAACTTGAGTCAACACCCATCCTGTGTTATAATGGTGGGGTGCTAATGATGAAAATGCATTCAATGCCTGTTTACATTCATAAGAACTAAGATGCACATATGCCTGTCCTAATTGCTTCAAAAGTGCCATTAACCCATCTAAAAAAAAACAAACAAATAAACAAATGAACAAATAAGTAAAGAAAATTGGCAGGAATGCAATACATACTTTGAAATTACTCTAGTGTGCTGTATTGCTTTATATTTGCAGTGACAACATAAGATAACCTTGATACAATGTGTTTAATTTCTTAACTCAACATTAGCCACTTGACACTAACAGAAGCCAACTAACCAGACTAGTAGAAATTCAGTTTTGGCTAGTGGTTTTCCATTTCTATGAACCAGTTTGGCTGGCAAACAAACTGAAATTGTTGTAAAATCTAAGTTGTCACAGGCCACTTGGCTAGTAAGTCGAAAAGTTAGCGTTGGGCCCTGCTTCTATACATAATGTATCACCTAACATACCCCTAATTAATATTTTTTGTTATTCTCATTTCTTGTCTGCTTAGCATTGTGTTACCATTGTGTGGAGAGATTATTTCTTGGTCACTCAGTAAAAAGGGTCAAAGTTCAATGCTTGTGATTTTTTCTTTGCAACCATCTTTATTTACTAAAAATTTCTTTTAAAGAAATTTTAAGAAATAACCTGCAATTCACACATACACTTTCAACTCAAATGAAACTTCCAATGGCAGAGGTCCAATTGTCAACAAAGACAGTTCATGAGTACAGGTTACTTACCCATACCACCCTGCACAGGTGATAACTTTGACTGACCCCTCCCTTCATTGTTTTGTTGTGTAGAGGACCCTTCCTGGATCACATTCTCAACACAGGGAGCTAATGGCTGAGGAGTGGAACTTCTCGTTTGCCGTCGAGTCTGGAATAAAATACCATTTTCAAAATCTTCACTTACTTTTCAAGTCTGCTTAAATGAACTAAGGTTCTTCAAAGATTTCTTGGCAGCCAGACAAAAAAAGTATATAAATAAATTTAAAGTACCTAGCTGGCACAGGCTACCTTAAAGATACTTCAGATCAAGACTGGTGCTGTACGTCTACATAAAGAGGCTTGATCTTCAAAAATAAGTAACCAACTAAAATGGCAGCTGCTTGAACACTGTGGAGCAAACTTTAAACAAGTCGCACAGGAGAAATCTCTGTTTGCCTTACATCCTTTGCCTTAAAGGGCTGTGGTCTAGCAGCACCCGGTGGCCAAATCTTAGTTTTTCCCTAAAAAGCATATGCTGGGCACCCTAGATTTCACAGTTTCAGAGCACTAGGCTCCCTTCAATTTTTCTTAGAGCACAGCTTTGCCTTATATACTTTCCACTTGATGGTAGAAATGGTTTTAACCATACCTTTCTAACAACATTACTAACAGCAGTTCTATGTGAAGGAGATGCAACTCTTGCACTCTTTGGTCTTCTATCCTGCATGAAATAGAAAGAAAGTCCAGTAGATGGTCAGTGACTAAGTTCCCTTAAAATTGCTCTCTTGATCATCATTTCAACTCTCCTAACAATCTCACTCTCTTAGCTCTTAAACTCTCAAGATCTGACCACTTATTCTCCCCTCTAGCTGTCACACATTTCTTTGAAAATTAATTACAAGAATTTGGTGTTGTATCATGATAACAACAACAATTACAATTTGAGAAGTGCCTACCCACAATTAGTTGAAAACTAGTCAAGGCGGGTAGGTATAATTAAGTTAGGCTTATCGCTAGGTACTTGCAAAGACTTCGAATTGGCAGCAGTTAAGATTACACTAAGAAAACGGTAGTTCAAATTGCAATAAATAGTACATTAAAATTAAAATAGTAAATTAATTTAATGATAATAATAACAGGAAATAGAAAGAGACTTTGCTATACTGGTCATAGCTAGAGGATTGATGAGGTTTACAAATTTTTAATTATTTCAAGAATTGAAGATGGTGTAAGATACAAGTTCTGTTTTTTGAAGATATTAATAAGTATTTTAATGTATTTTTTTAACAACTTCAACCTGATAAGTTTGAGTATTCTCATTACCTGTTTGCTGGATAGTGTATGGCTATTATAGGGAGAAGTTAAATGTTAATCACTTCTTGGAGTTAAAGGATTAAAAGCTCTCCTGATCATTATTTTCTTCAACTATCATAATAGTACTTCTTTCTTATGAGCCACACCATAAGGAAAATTACTTACCTTATTTGTTGAGTCAAAATTGCTAACAGAGCTGTTACTAGACTGTGTAAAGAGTCGTGAGCTCCGCCGCACACTGGGAGCATTAGACGAGAAGCCCTGATGTCCTGTGCCGTGAGGAGACGATGTAAACATTGTTGATGGAGAGTGCATGCTATGGACACTAGATGTGACCGGTTTGCATGAAGAATCATTTCTTCTGTTACCGCCCTAAAAGAAAAGAGCTTCAGACTGAAAACTACCAGTTGTGCAAAATCAAAAGACCAGTAACTTATTCTGAACCATAATGTACCATTGTCATAATTGATTCTGTTACTTAAAAGAGGAAATGTGAATGTTCCCTTTAATTTCTGCATTAAATCTTGTTTGATCTTCACCTGAGATTGTGGAGTTGGTGTTGTTCCCAGTGCCCCGGGAAATTTTTACCTCAACCAAAACTTTCTTGCCATTTGGACCCCTCCTTGAACTCAAAACATCTTACAAAACAAAAAACAAAACAACTGAATCTTCTGTACAATATTGCAAAATATCACCCTCAGTGGATGAAAATATTATGCAAACCTTTTTCAGGGGTGCTTTAGGGGCGTGTCCTTCACCAACAACTGGAGATGGAGTGATGAATGGCACAGAATTCTGGTCATTTGCTGGTGTATCTGATGCCAGCATTCCAAAACTAGACCCCAATTGAAAGAAGATGGTCATGTTAGTTGTACAGTGCCTAGCAGAACTATCCCAGCTCCGATGAAGGGCTAATGCTCGAAACGTCAGCTTTTGTAATCGTTACGGTGGCCAATTTACCATTTCAACTTTGTTGATATATCCAAATTATTTCGTTACCCCCACCGACGCAGCCCCAAACAGTTTCTTTAGAAACTATCAGCCTTTATCCCAGCTTCAGATATCTTTTTAAAAATATGCATGTACATAATTATGTAACAGTTTCTTTCTTAGTTAAACATTTCTTTTGCCTTTTATAGGTTTAACAATGCAGTGAGATACCTAGACCTTTAACCCTTGAACTTCCAGAAATGATCAACATGTAACTTCTCCCTGTAATATCCATACATTATCCAGCAGACAAGTAATGAGAATACTTAAGGTTATCAGGTAGAAGTTGTTTTCTTGATCTAACACCAAATTCTTGCTACTAATTTACAGGGAAATGTATAGCAGCAAGAGGGGGAGAATTAACAATCAGATCACAGCCAAGTCACTGGGTTGTAGTCTCGGGTAAGAGACGTTACTCCCCCAGAGCCTCACTCTATCCAGGAAGATAAATGTGGACCAGCAGACTGCCAAATCCTGGATGAAGAAAAGGAGGGGGAATATAACCTGCAAAGGACTGCCATCTCACCAAGGGGGAGAAGTACTAACAGGGCTGTAGCCTAGCAATGCCCTGTGGTCCTTGGCACCTTGCTTTTGCCCATGGGAAACTCAGGAATTTTAGTTTTTTCGCATAAAAGCATATGCTGGGCACCCTGTATTTCAAAGTTTCAGAGCAGTGGGCTCCCTTCACTTTTTCTTAGAGCACAGCCTTGACTAACACTCTGTGTTGCTTCTTGTTAAAGAAACTGAGATGAACTCCTGCAGTTATGAGCTTTTTGGCCTCAAGGACCCAAGATATGTGTACATCTGTACACTTTTTCAAGTCTGACAATAAAATTTAAGCAAAGGACAATTTTTTTTTATCTGTTATTAAACTTTCTTCATGGGCCAATTGACCCATGGCCACCAAACACTGGTCACCCAACTCATGATTGAGCTCCAAGCAAATTTAATGGTCAAAAGTTTTTCTAGATGCCATCATAACCAAAATGGTCATAGTTTGGAACACTAAACACGACTATATATTGTTCTACCCGTATCCATCAGGGCTGTGGTATAGCAGATCCCAGTGGCCCCTGGTACCTTGCTTTTGCTCTTGGGCAAATCAGGAATCTTAGTTTTTTCGTAAAAAGCATATGCTGACCACCCTGGATTTCACAGTTTCAGAGCACTGGGTTCCCTTCAACTTTTCTTGGAGCACAGCCTTGTTCATACCTTGGTGTCAGGGGACTTGCTGACTGCGTAGCTCCTAAAAGATTCCTTCCAACCTTCTGACGAATTCTCTTTTCACCCACACTAACAGCAGATGACGGCACTGTGAAACTGCCCCCTGACATATCTATTGAACCAGGTCTGGATGAAATTAACATGCTAAAGTTCTGCGGAGTGATGTTCTGTGAGGGATCAAGATTTTCTGAGCATACTGTGTCAATTTTTCGTCGCTGATTGTCTGACGGACTTGTTGTATCCATAGTAACAGTGGGGGATCCCACTGTCATGTGTTCTCTGTTTGACATGAAAGATGTGATTTTGGGACAAGAAGACGATTTAAAATAATCCGCTGCATCTGGCTTCTCACCTAATCAAAAAAAATAATAATGAAAAAGGAACAATTATAAATATAGTAACTGAATAAACATTTTAAACCTTTACACCCAAACATCAGGATGCATATTCTCCATACTGTTCTCTATACATTTCCCATGGTGCTGACAAGGAGAATTTGTTTAACAATCAAGAGCTACTTCAGTTACAGATCATTTTCTTTATTCTTGTGACCTAAATGTGTGATTCAGGGGTGATATTGTAAGGAGACATTGGATGCTGGTCACTTTTAGGGTTCAAAGTGATACTAATTGTATAAAACAAAGGTTCCACAATAACAAGTATAAATCCCATTTCTTAATAGATTATTGAAGGATTATTTCATATTTTGTGCAATGAGAGATTTCACAAAAGTAAATTTGTCCTCTATTTTTTTTTTTTTTTTTTTAATTTCTTGCCAGGTTTCCAAGAGGAAAATCTGCAAAATTAGAAGTCAATATTTAAGGGGGAAATCACCTCCTCCAAATTCATAACAGAGTCTGCACAAAAACTCCTAGAAATTATGGAGGAGATGATTTCCCAAATATGTTCATTGCTGAAGTAAAGAAAATGCTTTGTGGTCATTCACTGCATGGTTTCAGCTTGCTTTAATGAAGGTACAAAAAAGAGTTTGAGTAAAAAAAAAAAAAGAAAAAATCACGAATTCTTGTGTCTAACTACAGCACATACCTAGCTGACAAAGATTCTCAAATGAACTCCATAAATATGGATTATATTTCAAACTACTTTTAAAGCATTCTGCTGCTCTTGCAAACTGTTCTGATTTCCTAAAATAAAGATATAAATAACTAAGTGAGACACTCAAACAAAAACATTTTTGGAATTACTTTTCACAAAATTATTTCATGATGAAAAATGAAAACACTGATAATAGCCCTTATTCCAGTTCTGTGTGTGCGGTGTAGTTGGACAGCGGCTTCCTGTAATAGTGCACACAAAAGTGAGGCTATTGGGTCAAGCTTTCTTGAAGATTACAGAAGTTGTGAAGTTGAATTTAGCATGAGAATTTAAAATGTTGAGTTATTTTCAAAATCAGCATTTTTATCTGCCGAAGAGAAAGTGAAAATATTAAGAGGTAAGTGTCCTCGTGATGTTACAAAGGAAAGGCTGAAGGAATGGCTTTCGTATTGTAAAGGAACTGCCAAAGATAGAAGTGCTGGATTGACAGCTTCGAAACCCATGCTAGTTTAAAGGTGAGTTCATAATGCTTATTTAAATCTTGGCATTTTTACCCTGATGATAAATCATTACAGAATCGTACTGTCTGTGTACCTTTTCTTTAAAATAGGGTTATATGCTACATCAAGAACAGATGGGATGACGATTTTCTTAAAAAGTGGCAGCCCTTGACATGTAAACAAGTGAACGAAACAAGCAAAACCACTAGTACCATCGCAGCTGTTACAAGCAGTGGTCTTCCTGATTCTGTGGATTTGAGTGGATCTTTGAACACAATTGGATCTGTGTTTTTGATGCTCTTCAGTTGCTCATGAATGACATTAATGTCAACAGTCGTATCCTTACTCACATTGAGACATCTTGCAGTGAATGAATGAATGAATATGAATATAGTTTATATCTGACCACTTGCAGCCCAGAGGCTAAATTACGGGTGCAGAGTTGTTGCCTGTCGATCATAAGGTATTTTCCTCCGTGGCTTTTCAGCAGAGAAAATAAACTTTGTAGGTATAGCGTCCGGTTTGAGTCACATTCGCTGTCTTCCTAGGGACTTTACAAAGCACTCAGGCTCAAAATGCTTGCTACAAAGATAGGAATTTTTGTAAAAAGGAGTGTTCTCCCTTCGGATTTTTACCAGCCATTTCTGGAGAAGATCTTTCTTTGATAGTGGCAAGGAATTCCATGCAAGGCCGCAACAATCTTCTTTTGAACTCAGGCTTGTACAGCCAAAGGCTATACAGTGTCTAACTGTTATGTGTCACCTAAACTTTAACAGCGATGTAATATTTTCTACACTCCTGCTAGTAATCTTCAGGGAAGCTTGACCTGATAGCCTCACTTTCGCGTACGCAACCATAGGATACTGCTGTCCAACTAAACTGCGCGCGCGGAACTGGAATAAGGATTATTGAACATACCTGCATATCTGCCCCAGAAGAGCCAGTCCATAACTTGCTGCAGCACCAAACTCTGAAGCAATGGTCTCTAGAGGTTTGCTGTTTGTCAGGCATCCACCAGTCAGAGCCATTTCACCTTCTGCCAGTCTATAAAGCCAGGAAAGATCATAGAGAAGCTGGGTGAACTATTCATTTGAACCAACTGTTACCTAATGTCATACCAGGTTACCACATGAATTTTATAATAGGGATGGGGTAGTAAAAACAGCAAACACTTTAAAGCTAAGGGTACCAGGCAATTGATCAGGTAATCAGTCTCTGACAGTTTAAAATTTAAAATTTTTTCAAGGAAGCATACCTTCTGACCCCCCTAGAAGGCTTTGTGAGCAAGCATAATGAATTCAGCCACATACTCAATTCATATTGTATATCTATTAAGTTTTTTAATGAAAACCTTGAAGGTGCACTACCATTTATTATTACACGACTCGGTCAGTCAGAGGGCCAATAACTAAAATCAACCAATCAAAACTGCTCTATTGCTGGTCAATATTCTCTCAGTATTAGACTGGGCACTGTCCTGACTGGTCCCGAATGATACCACACTTGTGTTCCTTTGAACTTCAGTTGTATAATAAATCTCTTATTAACCAAGCTTGCTCAGGGCCATACTGGAAGAATATTGGCCCTTGGTCTTTTTTGTATGGACCGAGCGCAGCGAGATCCGTACTGTCAAGACCTCGGGCCGATATTCTCCCAGTACGGCCCTCGCACTTGGTGAATAAGATATATATAATGTGACTTGTAAGAGGCTGGGTTTTCACCAAGAAATGTAGTATGAGAATTGTGTGATTCAACAGAAGAATAATTCCAAGTTGATGAGAAATATAGCTCAGATCATTAAAATTATGGTGAAGAATTTTTCAATCTCCAATGCCTGAGTGAACCAATTGAAGGAGACACATACTTGTCTAATTCCATGCAGCATTTTGCAAAAAGAAATCGGCAGAGTGGAGTGGGACAGCCTCTGCTTTGGAGCAGAGAGTACGCTCTTTTACAATAACCAGCTTGATAAAAACATGTCGCCAGAAGGTACAAAGTATCATCAGAGCCAACTGAAACAAAATATAATTTTTCAGATTATTAACTCTTAGTATTACAACTAAATCTATGTGAAATCTTGAACTATATAGCTGGGTATAGTGCTCACAACTAAATGAAATAAATCAAGTTTTGACCTGCAGATGATTAACCCTTTCGCACTCTAGATCTGATTGTTAATTCTCCCATCTGGTTCTTACACATTTCCCTGTATGTTGATTATAAGAATTTGGTGTTAGATCAAGTTAAACGCTTCCACCTGATAAGTTTGAGTATTCTCATCACCTGTTTGCTGGGTAATATACAGATGTTATAGGGAGAAGTTACATGTTAATCACTTGTGGAAGTTTAAGACCAGGTTAAAAGGAAGCAACCAGTGGTCTCTCTAACACAGTAACAGGGCTGTTGATAGGGAGCCATTTGAAAGCAGATGGCTTATAGAAAAAAAATGAGGGAAGCAGATTCTTAATTTCATATTTCTGAAATATAAAAAAATTATTGGATTATCAATCTTTTATTACCTTCTGCGAAAAGTCGTTCAGCAAGGAAGATTGCATCTTCATAGGCATAATGACCCAAAGCATGCCATATGGATGCCTAAAATAAATTCACAACATGAAATAGTTACTAAGAGAACATCAAAACCCCTATTGATTTCATTCAGCAAAGCTCAACACTAACTTTTCAACTTTCTAGCCAAGTGGCTAGTGACAACTTAGATGTTAGGACAATTTCAGTTTGTTTATTAGCCAAACTGGCTGGTGGAAATCGAAAATCACCAGCCAAAACTGAATTCCTAGAAGTCTGCAACTAGTTGGCCACTGTTAGTGATGAGCCCAGATTTGGAGCTACTTCATTTTCAAAGGTTTGCTTGGTACAAGTTCTGCTGGAGTATAGCCTCCAAATTAACTTACAATGCAAATATATGCGTGATGCATGATCCTCACAGAAGAGAGCGTTATTTATGCAATAGTGAAAATCAGACCTGAAAAAAATCAGGCCTGTACGGGATTCGAACCACTGACCTCTGCGATACTAGTGCAGCGCTCTACCAATTGAGCTAACAAGCCAACTGGGAGCAGGCCATTAAGTTGATTCGTAATAAACCTGTGATAATCAGATACAATGTATATATGAAGTTCATATATTTTGAACTGCGGTATTAGATACGTGTGATGCATGATGCTCGCAGTAGAGAGCGCTATTTATGAAATAGCGGAAATCAGACCTGAAAAAAATCAGGCCTGTTCGGGATTCAAACCACTGACCTCTGCGATACTAGTGCAGCGCTCTACCAATTGAGCTAACAAGCCAACTGGGAGCAGGCCGCTAAGTTGATTCGTAATAAACCCGTGATAATCAGATACAATGTATATATGAAGTTCATATATTTTGAACTGCGGTATTAGATACGTGTGATGCATGATCCTCGCAGTAGATATATTTGAATAAATATATACAAATGATAAAAGGTGAAAGTTTTTAACAAAATTGTGGTGCTGTGCAAGTGAGGGGAATCTCAAGATAATTTGGTTTTATTAACTGGATTGTTCATGTAAATTGGCCTCCGTATGCTTTACAAACTCCTTATGGTAGCCAAATTTCATTGTTAACTCAGTTGATAAATCCAAATTATCTTGTAGTACAAAGTCTATTTGTTTTTAAAAGGAACTTGCAGTAGTATCTTGTACCACCACAAATCTCTATTTTGATGTGGTGTGGAGGCACTTTTGGATGCTGACCCTCTAAAAGTTATCATTGATAAAATTCCTCTTCCGTAAAACTTTTTGTACAGAAATGTCGCATATAAAAATATTTGGTGGGCATTGGACATCAGCAGCATATCACAAATATGGAAAACTTTTTATTTGTTTCTTTTTCCAAAGCTGCTATCGCCGTTAGAATTGAAATCAAATAATACAAGAATTCCAAGAATTTTCGTGACCGGTTTCAACTGAATTTCAAAGCCTCACTCAAATTTTTCAAAAGTCGTTTCTGAGTGTAGAAGGCAAATGAATTCCCCTCGTAACATCGATCGGACAGGTCTGCCTACCTGGTGAAAAATTTTTTTGGTGAATCGAATAACGCCTGAAACTTTTGCTGTTACCGAATCACTCTGAAAAACTATTTTCCAAACCAGTCTAACAAAAAGATCATTTTCGCTTCCAAACGTATAAACTCGCTAATAAGTTATTTATCCCGCGCCCGAAACAAATTCTGCGCCGTAAATTTCGTAAAAAAAAATAGAGCACAAAAGGCTACTGCGCGAGACTACATATAAACATACCCTTATCGGTTCCTCGCAGACCATAATCCATAAAAACGAAGCTAAACTTCCTAGATTTTCCGATAAAATTCCAGTAAAACGTTGAAAACTGCTTGATTGAGCATTCCAACTTGAATTCGGCGCTGGGAAAACTGGACACTAATGCGCATACTCACAGGGACTAGGCGAACAATCTGCTCGCAGGCGTAGAGCTACAATTTACTCTGTTGAAGTTGCTTCATATCTACATATCAAATAAGCAACCTTCGTTCATCGTTGTACAGCAGAGTTCTCATTAGTTTCAAAAAAGCTTCCATTAGAGGACAAGATCGCCAAACGAGTACTACTGGCGAAAATCGTCCAATTGCCCACTAGTAAACAGAACCCCAAATCGGCCACTAGCGGACAAAACCTTAAATCGGCCAATACTGGACAAAACCCCAAATCGGCCACTAGTGGACAAAACCTTAAAAAGGCCACTAGTGGACAAAACCCCAAATAGGCCACTAGTGGATAAAACCTTAAATCGCCCACTATTGGACAAAACCCCAAATCGGCCACTAGTGGAAAAAACCCCAAATCGGCCACTAGTGGACAAAACCTTACATGGGCCACTAGTGGACAAAACATCAAATCCGTCACTCATGGACAAAACCTCAAATCGGCCACTAGTGGAAAGTGTCCGAAATCGGCCACTAATGCACAAAACAATAAATCGGCCACTAGGGGACAAAACCCCAAAATAGCCACTAGTAGAAAAAACCTTAAACTGGCCTCTCGTGGACAAAACCCCAAATCGGCCACTAGTGGACAAAACCTTAAATCAGCCACTACTGGACAAAACCCCAAATCGGCCGCTAGTGGACAAAACCTTAAATCGGCCAGTGGTGGACAGAACCCCAAATCGGCCACTAGTGAAAAATACCTTACATCGGCCACTAATGGACAAAACCCCAGATCGGCCACTAGTAGACAAAACCTTAAATCGGCCACTAGTGGACAAAACCATAAATCAGCCACTAGTGGAGAAAACCTTAGATCGGTAAGTAGAGGACAAAACCCCAAATCGGCCACTAGTGGAAAAACCTTAACTCGCCCACTATGGGACAAAACCCCAAATCGGCCACTTGTGGAAAAAAACCTAAATCGGCTACTAGTGGAAAAAACCTTAAATCGACCACTAGTAGACAAAACCTCAAATCCGTCACTCATGGACAAACCCTTAAATCGGCCACTAGTGGAAAAAGTCCGAAATCGGCCACTAATGCACAAACCTTAAATCGGCCACTAGTGGACAAAACCCCAAATCGGCCACTAGTAGACAAAACCTTAAATCGGCCACTAGTCGAAAAAGTCCGAAATCGGCCACTAATGCACAAAACCTTAAATCGGCCACTAGTGGATAAAACCCCAAAATGCCCACTAGTAGAAAAAATCTTAAATCGGCCACTAGTGGACAAAACCCCAAATGGGCCACTAGTGGACAAATCCTTAAATCGGCCACTAGTGTACAAAACCCCAAATCAGCCACTCGTGGACAAAACCCCAAATCGGCCACTAGTGGACAAAACCCCAAATCGGCCAATAGCGGAAAAAAACCTTAAGTCGGCCACTAGTAAACAAAACCTTAAATCGGCCACTAGTGGAGAAAACCCTAAATAAGCCACCAGTGGACAAAACCCGAAATCGACCACTAGTGGACAAAACCTTAAATCGGCCATAAGTGGACAAAACCCCAAAAGGGGCACTGGTGGACAAAACCTGAAATCGGCGACTAGTGGACAAAACACCTAATCGGCCAGTAGTGGGCAAAACCCCAAATCGGCCACTAGTGGACAAAACCTTAAATCGGCCACTAGTGGGCAAACCCCCAAATCGGCCACTAGTGGACAAAACCTTAAATCGGCCATTAGTGGAGAAAACACCAAATCGGCGACTAGTGGAAAAAACTTTATATCGGCCACTAATAGACAAAACCCCAAATCGGCCAATAGCGGAAAAAAACCTTAAATCGGCCACTAGTAAACAAAACCTTAAATCGGCCACTAGTGGAGAAAACCCTCAATCGGCCACTAGTGGACAAAACCCGAAATCGACCACTAATGGACAAAACCTTAAATCGGCCATAAGTGGACAAAACCCCAAAAGGGGCACTGGTGGACAAAACCTGAAATCGGCGACTAGTGGACAAAACACCTAATCGGCTAGTAGTGGGCAAAACCCCAAATCGGCCACTAGTGGACAAAACCTTAAATCGGCCACTAGTGGGCAAACCCCCAAATCGGTCATTATTGGACAAAACCTTAAATCAGCCACTAGTGAGTGGACAAAACCCCAAATAGGCCACTAGTGGACAACACCGTAAGTCGGCCACTAGAGGAGAAAACCCCTAAATGGCCACTAGTCGACAAAACCTCAAATCGGCCACTAGTGGACAAAACCTTAAATCGGCCACTAGTGGACAAAACCTTAAATCGGCCACTAGTGGACAAAACTCCAAATCGGCCAGTAGTGGACAAAACCTTAAATCAGCCACTAGTGGACAAAACCCCAAATCGACCACTAGTGGACAAAACTTGAAATCGGCCAGTGGTGGACAAAACCCGAAATCGGCCACTAGTGGACAAAACCTTAAATCAATCACTAGTGGAAAAAACCCCAAATCGGCCACTAGTAAACAAAACCTTAAATTGGTGACTATTGGACAAAACTCCAAATCGGCCACTAGTGGACAAAACTCTAAATCAGCCACTAGTGGACAAAACCTTAAATCGTCCACTAGTGGATAAAACCCCAAATGGGCCATTAGTGGACAAAACCTTAAAATGGCCACTAGTGGAGAAAACCTCAAATCCGTCACTCATGGACAAAACCTCAAATCGGCCACTAGTGGAAAGAGTCGGAAATCGGCCACTAATGGAGAAAACCCCAAATTGGCCAATAGTGGACAAAATCCCTAAATGGACCACTAGTGGAGAAAACCTTAAATCGGCCAGTAGTGGACGAAACCACAATTTGGCCACTACTGGACAAAACTTTAAATCGGCCACCGGTGGACAAAACCCCAAATCTGCCACTACTGGAAAAAATCTTAAATCTGCCACTAGTGGACAAAACCCCAAATCGGCCAGTAGTGGACAAAACCTTAAATCAGCCAGTAGTGGACAAAACCTTAAATCAGCCAGTAGTGGACAAAACCCCAAATCAGCCACTAGTGGAGAAAACCTTAAATCAGCCACTAGTGGACTAAACCCCAAATTGGCCACTAGTGGACAAAACCTTAAATCGGCCACTAGTGGACAGAACCCCAAATCAGCCACTAGTAGACAAAACCTTAAATCGACCGCTAGTGGCCAAAATCGCCAAAAGGCTACTAGTGGCGAAAATCGCCAAAGGGCCACTAGTGGCCAAAATCGTCAAAAGTCCATTAGTGGCCAAAATGACGAAACGACTCAGGCTCTAGTGGCCAAAATCGCCAAATGGTCACTTATTGTCGAAAACGCACCAACACGTTTCCTAATTAATCAGCTCCCTTATTCTAAGAATCACTCCGCTTAAAGTCCAGGCTTAACTACAGCATCAGCCGACACGAGCGCATGCAGGATCGCTATATTTAACTAAGTAGCTACATGATACCTAGGAGTACAAAGTACATTCTGGGAAATTGAGTGAAGTCATTTCCGGTCATACACAACAGAGAACAATAACAACTAAACGAACAAAGGCATTGTTCAGGGTTCCCGACACTTATGGCCCAAATCTCCAAACGGCCACTAGTGGCCAAAATTACCAAAGGGCAAGGAATGGCCAAAATCACTAAACGGCCACTAGTGGTTAAAATCGTGAAACGGGCAGTGGTGGCTAAAATCGCCAAACTGCCACTAGTGGTTAAAATCGCCAGACGGCCACTAGTGGCCAAAATAGCTAAACGGCCACGAGTGGTCAAAATCTCCAAACGGCCATTAGTGGACAAAATTGCCAAGCGGCCACTAATGGCCAAAATAATCAAACGGCCACCAGTGGCCAAAATCGCCAAACGGCCTCTAGTGGCCAAAATCTCCGAACGGCCACCGGTGGGAAAAATTGCCAATCGGTCACAAGTGGCCAAAATCGGGGAACGGACACTAGTGGCCAAAATCGCGAAACGGCCACCCTCTTTAGTATGCCTTTATCGATTAAATGGATAGAAACGATACAACAGAGAGAATGGCATCGCGTTAATTAATGTAAAACAAATAGTACACCGAAATTTACATAAGGCGGAAAAGGTAATGCTTCTGACCAATTTTAAACCTAACGATAAAAATCGATTCAGTTTTTTGTAAGGAGATCTTCCTTATTACCCCTTAGCCCTTACAATGCTTTACTGATAAGGACAAAGACGAGGTTGACGATAAGTTGGATAACGATCTTGGCCGACATCCAGTTATCTTGACGTCACGCCTGACCAATTACGCATAAATCTGATCACTAATTGAAATTAGATTTCTCGATGAAGCTGCTGTCACGAAACTTGCCTTACTAGGAAAAGAGGTTCCGTAGGTTCCAGTTCAAAACACAATTGAAAAAGTTCCCAATCTATTTTTGTTTCAGCTATGCTTTCTCATAGGGCTGGCTATCAGCTTCTTGCCGTTTCTCAGCGTCTGCTGCCAGCACTGCCAACTCGTGGAATCGCGACAAGTTTGTTAACGTCGAAAAAATTCAACTCTCCTCTGACACCAGACGAAGTACCCAGAGCAGCAGGATTTCCCACAATGCTACGCCTTCCTATGCAGTCTACAGCGGATGGTTTGGATGCGTGTTTCCTCGGAATTCCAATGGACAACGGTAGTTATGCCCATCGAACTGGAGCGCGGTAAGATGAGAAATAATTTTGTGTTTCCATCGTTACGATTTGATCAGTACAGGACATCAGTCGTGGCATCTCTTTTTAAGGCAAACCGCACGGGCTCATCTAGGGTTTTCCTTGTAAGTAGATAGGAAAGAACATTAGGCATAGACAGTGAATGAAAGCAAACTGATATCTTTATGGAGCATTTTTCCTTAAAATTCCGTGACCTTTCTAGTATGATTCGAATGTAATGGATTATTGTGTTCCTCAGGTATTGCGTGACTGATAATAAGTGTCGCGTGTCCCAAGCCTAGTTTTTCTGGCACGCGTTCAATGCCGGTTTTGTGGTAGTGCGACGAGATAAGTTTTCTCCGGGAGTAATCTTGGGAGGCAAACAGTGTGACGAGACTAGCCGTAAATCATGATCTTAGGAACATCAGTAGATGGTGTGCAGAGAATTCTTTACTCATAAATCTCGAGAAGACAAAATTGGTGGCTGTTGGCTCAGCACAACTTCTTAAGAGGCTACCTCATATCTCCTTAACTCTGCTGGGCAAACCTATCTCACCAGTTTCGTTTGCTAAGGATCTCGGGGTATATGTTGATCAATATCTTAACTATGATGTGCATATTACTAAAACAGCCTCTAGTTGCATGAACCAGTTGGTACAGATAAGAAGAATTAAGCACCTTTTGGATAAGAAAACACTTTTATTACTTCTAAAAAGCTTTGTTTTTAGTAAATTGTTTTATTGTTCCTCAGTGTGGGGGAACACATCTAAGCGTAATCTACACAAACTACAGTTGGTACAAAATTTTGCTGCCAGAGTTGTATTAGGTTTAAAGAAATTTGACCATTTCTCTCAGCGACGGAGATCTCTCAGATGGTTAGATGTTACAGAAAAGGTTTTATTTAATGATTTAGTTTTAGCATATAAAGGTGTAAATAGTTTAGCTCCAGACTATTTACGTAAATATTTTGTTAAGCGTTCAGCAGTTCACAATAGGAACCCAAGGGGATGTAATGATTTTGTGATCCCCCGATGTAGATTGTCGATGGGACAAAGGGCATTTTATTTTCGCGGCCCACGGGAATGGAATGGTTTACCTGACAACATTAGGAACACTAAAGATATTGATATTTTTAAGAGGAAACTTTTTAACAATATGTTCTATATGTAGTAAATTTGGATATACTTTGAATGATTTTAAATACATTTGATTTTAATTAAATTACAGTAAATACCGTTAGTTAACATCGTGACCGAAAAGCCCTGTTGAAGGGAGTCTCAATAAAGTATGTATGTATGTATGTATGTATGTAATTTGGGATTGTTTTCTTGGCAATTTTTTCAACAACGTTCTGTTCAACCACGATGTTATCAATAAACTTTTTTCAAACCCCGGCCCCAAAACCCCTTTCCTTACCTCACGTCTCCGCTAGAATCACGAGTATCTACTGGCCCGGACCAGAGAAAATCTGGACTGGGGGGAATGTAAAGTTTACTTCAATTTAATTTTCTTCTTTTTCAAGCATGGGTCCGCGACAAATCCGCTGTGAATCTTGTTTGCTGCGTCCTCACAACACACACACGGGTGCTGCACCTTACGAGTCGCTGATGGTGGCGGATGTTGGTGACGTATCGGTCAACGTTTTCAACATTGAAGCCAATATTAATATCATACACCAACATGTTGCCAGCATTATCAGTGATGGATGCAAACCTCTGATCATGGGCGGAGATCATACTATCTCATACCCAATTCTAAAAGCCATGAAGGTTTGCTACATTTCTTAAATTATAAAGTGGTATTACATCGAAGTAGTTTTTAAGGCATTTTTGCGAAATTTTGATTTGTTTTCAATATGATAATGAGTTTTTAAGGCTATGGTCCTTTATTTATTATTCTTATTTATTTATCCTTTACCCTTTATTCTTTATCCTTTATTTATCCAATTTTTTCTTTATTCTTCATCCTTTCGTGTTACTTTATTGTCTTCAATTGTCTGCGTTCTTTGCAGGAGAAATACGGTCCCGTAGGACTTGTACATCTTGATGCTCACCCAGATACATCCAAAACCACGTTTGGAGAAAAAATTTCAAACGCCACGCCATTCCGCTTGGCAGCTGAAGAAGGACTGCTGGACTGTGAACGAGTGGTCATAATCGGTCTGCGAGGGTCTGGAAACAGTCCCATTGACTACGAATATGGTAGAAACCTGGTAAGGACTTACTTAATAACTTCTCCTTCTGTGATTGGTTGCAGAGGTTTTCGTACTGATCTAGCCAATCAGACCCGAGCAAAAGTCTCTTTACCTAGTGATTAAAGCAGGTTGGCTGTTCAAGTTTTCACTGCATATTAACTTTTCAAAGCAACCTTCAAAAATAGTTTTACATAAAGTTTAGGAAAATATTTATTTGTTGTAGGTCTCAATCAGCTCTTAAAACCCTAACTGGGAATCCACTGGTTAGATTGAAGAGAAGGCGATTTAAATCAGTTTCAGGCTTTGCGAAGTGGAGTTATTGTGAAATGAATGTAGCATCCAGAGAGAGCTCTCCTTATTGAGCGTCGTAGCTATAGAACCCAGAAAGGTACTACAACAGCCAGTGAGAAAGAAGACATATATTACAAGTACACGAACCTTAAGCAAAACCAAGCACTCCACCTGAAGCGCGGGAAAACTTGAATGACTGAGATGCAATTAGTTTTAGGGCAATTGTCATTTGAGTGTCGAAAGTAATCCGTGATTCGTTGACTTCGTTATACCGTTTGCTCTATGATTGGTCCAGAAAACTTGTGCTGCTCTCTCAGATCAACCAATCAGGTGCAAAACTAACCCAAACGTGACTTTGTCGCCCACGCTTTCCCGCGCTTTCCCGCACTTTCCCACGCTTTCCCGCGCTTTAGGCAGTTTGGTTGTTTGTACTTTTAGTTCTCATTGGCTCTTTAGGCCGGGTATTTTCCTTCATTCTGATTGGCTGTTATTATTACTTTGCTTTTGATTTTACGGCAATCAATGGAAAAGAGCTCTAGTTTTGCATCTATTTGATTATGGGGATGGTGCGATTTTTCACAGAGTGAAGTAAAAGAAAAGTAAAGCAATCTTAGCTTGCTGTCGACAATGAATTGAATATTATCTTATCTACCTTTTTAATTGGTGTTTCCTGTTCTCGCAGGGTTTCAAGATAGTTCCCGCTAAGTACTGCTGGTACAAATCTATGGCGCCTTTGATGGCGCAGGTTAGAGAACTTATGGGAGACGCACCTGTTTACATCACTTTCGACATCGACGCAGTGGATCCTGGTTATGCACCTGGAACAGGTCTCTATTTCTTTATCTTTAGATAGATTGTTGTCATCACGAAATAGCTATTATACCGGTGATAGAGCTCTTTTAGATTGATTGCCGTAAAACCGATACTAAACTGATTGCGACAGCCAATCAGGAGAAAGGAAAATACCCTTATGAGCAAATCAGAATTTGAAGTAAAAACAGGCAAACACCAAAAGCGCGGGAAAACGCAGGCGACCGTTTTACATCTGCACCAATCACAGAGCAAATTAAGTGCAATCCCAGATTACTTGCGAAACTCGATTGAAAATTGCTGTATATCTACTGTAAGGCGGACGTTTCGATATTTAATTGAAAGTTGGGTCATATAATCTACTGAACGCAACGATGCGGTGGAGAGTATCATACCTCGCTACACCCCGAAGAAAAACGCCTTTTCGGTCGTCTATGTTTAAATCAATCCTCAAGTCGCAAAGCTACGACTTCTCATTTCATTGCATCTTTACAAATGCTCTTACCTATCAAAAAAACTCGGGTTAAACAGCCATTTCATAGCACCATCCCGCTGATAATTTTTCGGTTGAAAAGCATTCCTGTCTAGCTTGAATGGAATCAGTAATCAGTCAGAATAACTTTATTTCCTGTAAGGGACACACGAGATTGGAGGTTTGACGTCAATTCAAGCCTTGGAGATAATTAGGGGCTGCAGAGGAATGAAAATCGTTGGTGGAGACTTGGTAGAGGTCTGTATAAACCCTTTACACCCAAACATCATGATGCATATTCTCCATACCGTTCTCTATACATTTCCCAAGGTGCTGACGAGGAGAATTTGTCTAACAATCAAGAGCTTCTTTAGTTGGTGATTATTTCCTCTATTCTCGTGACCTCAATGTTTGATTTGGGGGCGATATTGTAAGGAAAGATTAGATAGTAGCAAGAGTCCATTACCGATGACTGGCCCCTGATACCAGTCACTCATAGAGGTTAATAGGTCAAAGAGTTTCTTGTGTAATTAACTTACAGTATTAGCGTACCATTTTGTTTGTTTCTGATATCCAGTGCAAAAGGGACAAATTTCCATCTCTTATACCGCGCGCCCCTTTTGGCCAATCACTTTTAAAAACAAGAGAGTCCATGGGACATCTGTTTTTAAGTTGGTCGACCAACAGGCCCGGATCACATGATACCCAGCAATGAGGGTGTAGCTTTGCAATACACAACCAACAAATAAATAGCCTGGAACAATGTCGGTTATGTGTTTTTGGTTGTAAATAGCACGTTGTAACACAAGGTTTATCTCATTCCTGCAGGTTTCGCCTATGTTTGATGTACAAGGAGCAACTTCGATCCTCGCTGCTAATTTTCTATTTGAGATGCTGTGTGTTTTGCCGGGAGTAGTTTACAAAGATCCACCTGGGTCAGATTTTGAGTTCTGAGCCCGAGAGTTCTACAGATTTCAGCTTTGTTGTCAGGCCAGTATTGCGTGACGAACACACGATAAGAATCTGTGCCTAATTTATTGCAAATTATTTTCGTCAAAAAAAAGAATAATGATAAACCATTCAAAGCTTGTCAAAATTCAATAAAATCTGTGAAAAATAAATGGAAATAAGTGTTCGCGTTTTATTATCGTGGAAAAGTTTTAGCATATTCCTTTTATCTAGATGTATCCGGTAGATAATGTCATCGTGCTTTTAAACGAGCAGGGCTGGAAAGCCAGGATAGATTAGGGTTTTTCGTTTTCCCACGGACTGGTTGGAAAGAATGGAATTTTAATTTAAATTCAAACAAAAGACATTACAGATGTCGAACTGGTTTCTTCAGTTCTCTTCGAAATTTATTTATCTCCTGTTTTTATCTGAAATCATGTAGGATTTTGCAAAATTTGCACGTGCAAACCACAAGTAAGTTCAGTCCAGTCATGAGCCGCTACTGGATGGATTCAAATTTAGCCACGGCTGTGACCCTTTCACTTTCGAGACCTAAAAAAAGTTCCTTACACCGTCTGGACACTTTCTTTTAATTTGGGCTCCGAGAAGTTGATTTCTAATCAAACAATATCCTTCTGTTGACATATTTCGTTTTTCCTTCGCGCTTTTTTCATAAAAGTGTGGTGGTATTGTAGGGAGATATTACTCTTTGATCATTCCTGGGACTGAACGACGTAGTCAATTAACTTTTGCTTAGTATGCATCAGTCTACGGAACTCGACATGGCCCAAAATTTGCCATTTTCCATTGCAAATATACTCCGTGCAGACTTTCCCGATCCGTCACGTATAAGCAAATTACCTCAGATTGTGCACGAACAACGACATAGAGAAAATCGGGGAACTCTCTTTGAAACAAGAAACCAGTCTCTTCGAGGTATTCACTTCAGCTGCGATGAAGAGAGATTTTTTGGTGGAAATAATGAACGCAGCCCTTATGTGGATGGACTGGAAAACTGCATAAAATTTCCTCAATCTGACTTTGTTGGAATTGAAGGACAGGAACAGAGCAGTTTGAATGGAGAGCGTAAAGGTAGCTAGCTATCAATGATAAAGTAGGGTTTATATCGGTAAAAGTGCATTTGCAAGAAACAGAATCACTCTTAACGCGCGCTATAAGTTCAGTGCGTTCCTGGACTTCTTCCACTTTTTACTAAAGAAATGATAAAGACCATAGCTAAACGTCTTTTAACACCCTTAAAAGAACACAGGTCACTCAAAACGTCAGACTTGTCAACGAACTTGATTTGGCTTTATATTTTCAAGGTATTTGAAAATTGCTTTTATTAATGTTCCGTTTTGGGCCGTATAACAATTGATCACGACCATTTCTACGCATCGTGTAGAAATCTAGGAAATTTTCTACGGAAAAGGACAAAACTGTATATCAATTTTTTTTTAAAATAGAGGTATTGCCTTGGGTACACCCCCAGCAAGGAAAAACTCTATAGAAATCTCTCCCGCGGGAGAGTATTTCAAGATAACAGTCCATAATTAGAAAAAAAAAAGCATCTGGAGAAGATCTATTAATGTAGATAATGATTAAAAATTAAAAGGGTACTTTTTAAACTTTTTATTCCTCCAAAATGCAACAAGTCTACGTAGCAGGCGTACCGGGATGGGCGAAAAATCACGCGCGAAAAATCAACAGCTGTCTTCAATCGCGCGCGTGTGTTAAGTGCATACTCGTTGTGCTCCAGTTGCTTAGGTTAGTTTGCATATTACGGGTAAGTACTTTCATTTATCATCCTAGGACACGGCACCAAGAAGAGTAAGGCTCAAAATTCTCCAAGAGGTCGCAAAACACTTGGACGAAAATCGTCCACAAGAAGACGTACCAACTTCTCACTAATGCAAGTGATGTATCTGAAAGACACATTTTCTCGTCAACATTACCTAACCCGCAATGAACGACGGGTTTTGGCGGATGCGCTAGAGCTTAAGGAAATACAGATCAGAAACTGGTTTCAAAACAGGAGATACCTGTTGAGGCGATCAGAAGTAAACCAGACCAAACAGGTTACAGCAAGAGTTGGACAGAGGTAGCACTGTGCTTACTTGGAATGTCTCCGAAAGAAAAACTGACAAGGAGACAATGTTTAATTGTAAGAAAAAAAATAAGGATTTGATAGAAGTCGCATTTTTGTAACTGAAACATTAGTCGTAACTTTTCGAACAACATGATTCTGGAGTTAGTATAATTTATTTTTGAGTCGTTGAAACTTGTGAAAGGGTACAAACACGATATGAGTGTTAAAGTTGGGTTCATGAATCAAATCGCTTTTTGGCCGACATTTGTTTATAAGTTAACCACTTGCTACAAATATATGGTAGCCAATCAGAACACAGGATTCGCTTCGTCTTGTCCGCGCGCGCTGCCAGCTGTAATAAAGTTACTTAGTATAATTTCAGAGCTGAGCAAAGAGTTTCCAGCAATCTGATTGGTCGAGCAGTTCTTTATATGACGCTATATAAATCGCTCCACGCGGTTTATATAAAATGTTAAAATAAAATGTTAATAAATGTTACTAAAATGTTATGATTTTAGAAACTTCTCTGTTGTTCAGCTCTGAAATTATGCTAAAACAATTATTCGCCTCGGGTTCGGTGAATATTGTCGAATAATCCCCTCGACTTCGCCTGGGGGATTATTCGACGATATTTACCTCGTCTTCGGTAGTCCCATCAAAACTTGGGTGTGGTCAACATTTAGACAGGTCGTTGTATTTTCGGATGGTGCCGTTCCGATATCGGAAGGTTTCGGACCGCTCTCGGATTCGCAAGGGCAGGAGCGGCTGCACACCTCCGCTTTGTTTTCGCTCACTCTGCTGAGGGCCTTAGTTTCCAGGCGAACTCGTTCCACAATTCATCAGTGACACACGCGGAAAGCAGAGACTAAGAATTATGTATCGCTCAAGCCGTGTTTTGCGTTTTTTGGTTCGTTCAAATGCACCGAGGCTTCAAGCCCGCAGTATCACCGTTTGTAGTCGTTTTTCAAGAGATTTCAACTTTCCGATGAGCCCAAACGACATGCCGCGTGCGGGTGGAATAGCTTCAATGCTGCGACTCCCTGTGGTAGCAACTGCCGAGGGATTGGATGTCTGTTTTGTGGGAATTCCACTGGATTCGGGAACTTCGAATAGATCCGGAACTCGGTGCGTATTTTGTTGTTGCGTTACGTAAGTTTGGTGGGTGCCACAAATCCGGTCATGTTAAAACGCAGACTGCAGACTGTGCAGACCTTGCAGACCCAGCAGACCGTGGTCCCCTTAACAAAGAGTCTGACTCGCACACACTATAGTCCTGATTAACGTCTAACTTTATTTGCTAAATCAAAGTGCTTATATACATACTGGTGGCTAGTTTTTACGTGATTAGATATGCGAGGGAAAGGCGTGTATCTTCGTTTGTAGTAAACACCTGAATTCGAACGTGACCATAATGCTTTGTTGTAGTCGACCCTATTTACCCACGTAAATCCTGCCCTGTCAAGATTACACTTTGCACATTTTTGGTCACGTTTCAATGCGCTAGGATCACGCTTTCCTCAGTTTTACTACACCTATCGTTAATTTTTTATGAAAAGTCGTAGAGGAGCTTGCACGAAATGTATGAATCAATGTTTCATCTTTATGGCAATGTCCTATCAAAAAAATTGCGTACAAGTGTATTGGCACGATCTTATTTCCGAGTAAAAGTCGATTTTAGCTTGCAGCACTTTATTTACTGTAATATTCTTTGGGTCGTGTTGTGAAGATCTTGGTAATTATTTGCTTCGTCCATGCAACCCATTTCTTACCTCTAAATCAGTCATTGGTTTCCATCTTCAATACAGAAAGTCAACAAAAGTATATGACAAAGCTAAAATTTATCTCAACACAAGGGCAAACTCAAATTTAACCTTCCCTCGTGGATCTCCAACGTGCTCAATAATTTTGAGCCAAATTGTTGCTAGGTAACCTGAGCTCCAAATAACCTCATAAAACTACGTTATGTGGTGTCCAAAAACTGGACACTGAACATGTTCCAATGTTACCAATAGAGTAAGGAAAAGGTGAAAATCACAGTTAAAAAAGGGGAAAAAAACTGAAAAGTACAAAAAAATTATGGTCTGCATGGTCTGCAGTCTGCAGTCTACGTTTTAACATGACTGCACAAATCAGTCCATAGGGAGAAGATTTCATGCAAATCCTTTCTTTTGTTTTATACAAACAAATAGTGAAATGTGCTCATTAATCCAGGCAAAAGTTAAAGTGAGTCTCCATACGCTAAGAGTGTCACAATTCCAGGCAAGAGTTCCGTGTAACCCCATACATTAATTATGCATAGAGTGTTGCAAAAAAACCTTTCAATTTAGTCGTTATGAAATGGAATGCATAATTAATGTAGGGGGTTCTATGGAACTCTTTCCCAATTCCCTGCTTTATTCACCATTATTTGTCGCGGAAAGATTTCTATGCAACCCAATACTATTCTAAAACAAAGCATTTGGTAATCAAAGATTATCAAATTTTTTGGCTATTGTTTTCTCTTTTCTCTTATCAATTAATATTTGTTTGTATATGAAAATGAAATGGAGAGAAATGTACCGAAATCTCTGCCCTTCCATTCGCCTTGCCATGCCAAGAAGCATTTAATGAATAGATTTTAAGTCAAAAAAAAAAAAAAACTGATCTATGATCTTAGCATAATAGAGAAATTTGTGGATAGGTGGTTTGCACGAGACATCATTGCCACCATGTTGGTGGACATAAACAATAGATATCTCATTAGCTTCTATTATTCATCCACCAGCATTTGTTAGGTAAGCTGACTTTTGGAGAGAGGTGACAGAAATTTCCATTCATCAATCAACAGGTGGAAGTAGAACTGAAAATTCCCACAGCCACCTTATAAAATTTTGGAGTGATTGGTCTAAAAGAATGGAAAAGCAATGTTTTCTTTCTAGCATCAAATATCTATTCCTTTTTCTGTAGCCTTGGCCCAAGACAAATACGAGCAGAATCATGTTTGCTTCGCCCTTACAATAATGCCACAGGAGCAGCTCCATTTGAAACTCTCATGGTTGCCGATCTCGGTGACATTCCTATCAATACATACAACCTTGCTGCAACTGTGCAAATCATCCATAAACATATTGCTGCAATTGCTGGTTATGGCTGTATTCCTCTGGTTTTGGGAGGTGATCACACTATTTCATATCCAATTCTTCAGGGAATCAAGGTCAGTAGACTGATTCAGGGAGGGGGGAGTGTGTGTATATGTGTATGTATGTGTATATGTGTGTACACCTGCCCGCTTTTCTTCCCTTTCCATTAATTTTCTTTACCCAAAATAAGAGGTCCAGGCTCCCCCCCTGACCCCTCCCCAAGATCTGCTAGTGTGATTATATAGGAATAAAGTTTGGAAAAAATTCTTAATTTATTTCTTTGAGCACCCAACCCCAAATTAGTGTCCAACCTGCAGATAGTTTGTTTTGTTTTATTTGTTTTATTTTTTTTGTTTTAACGACTTTACCGGTTGTGACTAGACACAGAAGGGTTAGTGCGAACAGAACACAAGGTCCATGCGAGGCACCACCCCTCCCCCCAGTTCACCCTGGATAGACATTGCACAAAGATAGACCACAACACCGGGCACTACGTGCCCTACTCTTTTCGAGGAGTGTGTGGGTTCTTTAACGTCCCACAAATTTAATTCACATATAAGGGCTTGTGAGACGGGACCTCCATTTATCATCCCTATCCGAGAAGACTAGAAAGTCTAACCGTTTGCAGATATTATTATAAAGGCAGCACTTTCTACTCAGTTATTTAAAGACCCTGAGTGTTGGTCTGGCCAGATTTGAACTCTCGACCTCCCGCACAGCAGTCCGGCGCTATACCAATTGAGCTAACTGGGAGACAGTTGAAAAGGGGAAAGGAAAGTTAAATTGTAGCTAAATGGTAGTTAAGTAGGAAAAGTTAAATGAGCCATCCCCCCCCCCCCCCACCAAATAAAAACTAAAGTGCAGTATTAATTATTACTTCTTTACTGACTGACAATACAATCTCTAAATTTGCTGACAATAGTACATGTTCCTGTTTTGTTACGTACTCTTTATTGTTCTTTGTGCAAAACTAACTTACAACTTGCTAAAAATAATGAAAATTGAATGAGCTCCCACGCTCAGATATGTGCCCAGCCCCAGGGCAATTTCGGAGAGGGGTGCTGGGGTTGTGCACCCCTCCTTCTAAGATGACTTGCGGCTTTCTTGTCTAACTAGTATTTAGTTGAAGTCAAACATGATATGAGGTTAAAGAATATGTATTAAATACTGTTTAAAATGTTGGTTTGGCACGGACATTTTCAGTATTAGCTCTTTTATTCATCAGAGCAGACATCAGCCATCTCATTCTTTAGTGGTGCAGTTGCTGCTAGGAAAAATTCATGGATCCATCCTTGTAGCTTCTCTCGAGATCCATAAAATTGGTAATTGCCTATGGTGCTTAATAAAGTAAACGTGGTATTTGTAAATTGTATCATCAATTGTTTCCCACTTGATTCCTGTTTTCATTTTTACAAATAGGAAAAACATGGACCTGTTGGTTTAGTTCATATCGATGCTCATTCTGATACAAATGATGTCATGTTTGGAGAAAAAATTACCCATGGAACGACATTCCGTCGAGCAGTTGAGGAAGGGCTGTTGGACTGTGAACGTGTGGTACAGATTGGTTTGCGGGGTTCTGGATATACTGGCAAGGATTATTCATGGGCAGAAGATCAGGTATACAATGGAAACAACACTAATAACAAAAAACTGAATGATGAAGGAAAAAAATTTTTGGCTAACTGCTCAGTGAAGTTGTGGCGATAGTACTGGTTTGAATCTGACTACCAAAGAAGTGATATGAAGTTCAAATTTGTTAAAGATTTTCACATTTTGAATTTAAATAAAGGAAACAAAGGATAAAAAATTTTGTAAAAAAAGCACAAAATGGTTATCAAAATCTTGATTTAAAGATGAAATTCTTTCTACTACTTATTAAAAATGTATAAAATATTTTTCTTTTGCCAATTTGCACACAATTTTATGCATCCATCATTGTCATCATCATCATTATCTGTCTTTTTCATCTTGAAATTCCCTAACCCAACATTAAGAAGTGTGTGCATTGTTGCTCAGCAACTGACAGAGATCTTATATTTCTAACAGGCATAAGAGGATCTGCTTTCTCTACCTTGCTTTATATTATGTTCAAAGCTGGTTAATCCTGCAGGGTTTTAGGTTGGTGTACGCTAAGGACTGTTGGCACAAGTCTTTGGAACCACTGATGGCTGAAGTTCGTCAGCAGATGGGAAGTGGCCCAGTCTATATATCTTTTGATATTGACAGTTTGGACCCAGCATTTGCACCAGGAACTGGTAAGAATCTTACGAGTCACATATCAAAAACTCCTTGGTTGCATAATTTAAAAAGAAATTAATTTTCAACATAAAAAAATACCTGTTTTTCTCAGTGTGGAAGCATCATATTTCACCCTTGAGTTATTACAAACTTGCTGATTCTCCTGTCTAAAGAGAAGGGATGTTAATTTTGCTCTAGAAATGAGACACTTCACCTGAGAAATGAACTACCAGGCAAAAACTCTCTATTTGAATTTGAGCAGTTAGAAAAAGAAGCCTGAAAAATTCTTTCACATTAATGGATTAGAACCTATAACCTTTGTGACACCAGCATGATGATACTTTACCAGCTAAACCTGAAAGCCACTCAAGCCACCGGAACTTTATCTGTGTTTTGTGATTATTAGGAACCCCAGAAATTGGGGGCCTCACCTCCATACAAGGCATGGAAATTGTCAGAGGGTGCTTAGGATTGAATATTGTTGGTGGAGACTTGGTTGAGGTAAGAATATTTTCTTTTCATCCTGGCTACCCCAACTGGCCTGCTTGATAACGAATAATTTGGTTATTTCAACTAAGTTGAAATTGTAAATTGGCCACTGGAAAGAGTTAAAAAGCTGATGTTTAGAGCGTTAGCCCTTCGTCAGAGATAAAGAATCAGCCTGCCCCTAAAATTCTAAAAGGAAAAATTTACTATGGTTAACTTAGATTACAGAAAAAGCAGCCAGGTTATCTGTGCTTACATGAGGAAAACCAAAAAGTTCTTAATAAATCTGAAAATTCTTTGGTAAAATGTCCATTGAGCTAACCACCTCCCAGTTAGCTCAATGGATAGAGGGCTGGACTGTTGTGCGAGAGGTCGAGGGTTCGAGCCCCAGCCGGACCAACACTCAGGGTCTTAAAATAATTGAGAAGAATTTGCTACCTTTCTATAACATCAAGAAATGGTTAGATATTCTAGTCTTCTCGGATAGGGATGAAGAAGTGGAGGTCCTGTCTCCTGCAGGGTTAGGGGCAGGAGATGTTAACTTCCCACACACGAGATTACTGTGTGATGGATGTCCTCCCCTGGGGTGGGGTGGGTGGGTGTTTTAGAGGGCCACTAGGGAGAATACTTTCAAAAGTAATTGGTGTCACCCTCTTAAAATAAAGTTTATTATTATTACAAGTCATGTTTTTTTTGGTATTCTTTTATTTAGGTCTCACCACCTTATGACACAACTGGGACAACAGCTCTAACCGCAGCCAACCTGTTGTTTGAAATGTTATCTGTTCTACCTGGGGTAATTTACAAGTCATGAGATGCACAAGTGTGTAAATTGAGAGCTCCTCTTTTGTATTGTGTAGACATAATTTTGTGGACAGATAGTATAACCAAAGACCTGTAAATACTTCTTACTAATATCTTACTTATTGAATTCAAGGTCTGCACTGTAAGTTAAGGACTAAGTCTTTTGTGCTCCAATTTCTGGCTTTAGCGCAAAAGTGAAATACAGGTTTCTAAATTGTCCGAACATAGCGCTCATACTGTAAATCCTCTTATAAGCTCCCTGGGGGGGGGGCTAATTTATTTTAGGTACTTTGGGGGGGGGTGGCTTATTAGAGGGGGGCTTATTAATTTAGCCCGATGTTCACTACCAGGATACAAAGGGTATGATATTGTACTGTATTTATTCAAAATTTATTCTCATTTTGTATTTGTTCATTTACCAATTTGGCTGAGTCAAAATCCTCAGTAAAGTTAAACTTAAGTGCATGATGCTGGAAGTCAAGCAGCTTACAATACAGAACTCAATTTTTATGATTTAACTATCTCAATGAACCTTGTTTAGCCATGTTATATTTTTAACATCACTCTGTAATTTCCATCTATCGTAGTCTATTAATGCCAACATGATAACATCAATCAATCAATCAATCAATCAATCACCATACTGGTAATCAATTTTAAATGAAAAACCAAAATTACAGTACTATAATATATTTGTCATACTTACTGACATGGAATTTTATTTTGAATTTTTGTTTTTTGAGGGGAAGAAGTGGGGGGTGCAATAAATTTCATCCTCTAAAGAGGGGAGGGGGGTTGCCTAATAGAGGATTTACAGTGTTAACTAAGAGATCTGATAAATGTAAGTTACCTCTTCTATTTTATTAAATGTCAGACAAAAAGTAACATTTAAAAATGTGCTTGTTTAATGTATTCTCTAGTGTAACTTTATACAAAAATACAGGTATTTTGGGAGCATAGAATGAAGACATGAAGCATCTTAAATTTACCGCTCCACACGCAATGATAATGATTGCAAGGCTGGGGTCTAGCAGTGCCCGGTGACCCTGGCGCCTTACTTTTGCTCTTGGGTGACTCAGGAATTTAGTTTTTCCATAAAAAGCATATGCTGGGCACCCTGGATTTCACAGTTTCAGAGCACTGGGCTCCATTCAATTTTCCTTAGAGCGCAGCCTTGTGATAGTTATAACGAAGATTATTAAAAACTGGATCATTGAATAATGCAATTCAAGACTTTTTATTGGCTTAGCCATTATGGTATATGAGCCAATATACCATAATCTACAAATATGGTAAGCGTACACGTCGGGTTAAAATTAAAAGGGAGCTAAAAGATTTAAGATTTGGTAAGATTTGTCTAATATCTTGGGGGCGTTTTTAATAAAACAATTAATCCACTCGTGCTTGTTGGATATGAGATGATTATAGCTAACTCGGCACTACGCACCTCATTGGCTATCTATCGTCTCATATCCAACGTGCGCTTGTGGAATAATTGTTAATGATAATAAGGTTGACGCTGGTAATGATAGGTTGTCATGACAATGAATAGTAGTAACAGTAAGAATTATAATAAAAGACATGCATTGATGTGAGCTTTCTCTGTCATTAGTTCTCCGAGATCCTCTGGTAAACTGCTAAACAAATTCCCTCTTTACATCTTTGCAAGTCATTCACAGTATGATAATGAAATGTGGTAGCTATTTGGAAATGTTTGTGAATTTATTTCATGATGCCACAAATATGCAATATACTGCACAGAATTTTTTGAAATAAAATAATATCCAATACCCTCAAACTGAGGGTCAACTTCACAAGAACAGTAACACTATTGACAATTGTATTACATTGCACACAATAACACCAACAATGTTACAATGACACTTCATAACCATGTGCAAAATGTTACAACTATCAATAAATTCATAGCTCATTATCAACTTGGAAAAAAAAACTGGAACCACAAAATAATTGCATTGATGGTCATTTTTGTTTTTACTTTAGAGCTGGTATGCATTGAACATCACTGAATCCTAAGTATGTGCTATTGAGCCAAACAATAAAACAGCCCATAGAGCTCACAATAACACAATTTCCTAGTTTATTCCACTTCAATCTAATTCACGAAACTCTCACTAAATTCGATGGAAAAACTTTCCATAAGCTCGTGCTCTCACAATCTTCTTGTTCTTTTTCACACGCATGTGCTCACCACCTTATTTGGTAGTACTGCTCAACATCACAAAACTGTGAGGGGTAGGCTTGGTAAATCTCTCGTACACTATACATATTTACTCAAAGAGAACACAATGTTAAATTTCTGCTCTGGGGAGGCCCCCTGAGCAATGAGGCACAATTGGGAAGAACAAAAACTGTCTCCTTTAGAGGCAATATCCTCTGTGCGATCTAATGCTCTGTCTGCTGTCACTTTAAAGATGTCCCTGGGCAACATATGTTGCTATGGCAACAAGATGATGTCATAGCTCTTTTATGAGTTACTTCTCATTGGACAGTAAGAGTTAAAATATTGAGAATTATCCTCCTGTCTTTGAAAACATTACAGTTCTGTCTTGTACACAACTCCATTTGAATGCTCCGCAGTTGTTCTTTGCTCACTCTCATTGTTCTCAATGCTCTGTAGTGAAGAACATCTTGATAGTGTTGCTAATGAAGACTCTTCTGAGAATATACTTTCATCTATCTGCCATAATCTTTGGTCTGGTGGTAATTTGAGGGGAGAATTCTACAAAGAAAAGGCATTTAACCAAAAGCTTTAAATTGTAAATATATCTTATTAACCAAGCGCGAGGGCCGTACTGGGAGAATATCGGCCTGAGGTCTTGACAGTACGGACTGAACACAGCGAGGTCCATACAAAAAAGACTGAGGGCCGATATTCTTCCAGTACAGTCTCAAGCAAGCTTGGTTAATAAGAAATTTATTATACGACTGAAGTTCAAGGGGACACAAGTGTGGTATCATTCGGGACCATTTGGGACAGTGCCTGGTCCAATACTTAGAGAATATTGGACCGGCAATAGAGCATTTTGATTGGTTGATTTTAGTTATTGGCCCTCTGACTGCCCGAGTTATGTAATAAAGGGTAAATATTAAATGCAGTACTGAAGCTAACTACCTGAGACAATGATAAAATTCATGACAACTGGTCTTCAAGTTGTTCTGGGGTGGGCAAAAAATTGGTCGTAAAATTAAGGTTCCCTATTTAACATTCACATAAAACATTTTATCTCCCTGTTTGTTAATTAATGAATTTTTTTTACATAACTTACCCTTTCAGCTAACAGGTAACAGCTGTTGACGACTCTGGCCACAATTTTTATTATGTTCTTTGTTAAATGCATTACTCCCCACACCTACAGATGGAAAGGTTTTGATTTGTTTAAATCACTTCACACAAATATCTACACCATATAGTTAGAGCCACCCTACTGTACACAAACTTTAATAGCAGAGAGTCTTCTTATTTGAACCCTTTAATTTGCAGAAGTGATTAACATGTAACTTCTCCCTATAACATCCATACATTATTCAGCAAACAAGTAGTGAGAATACTCAAACTTATCATGTAGAAGTTGTTACCTTGATCAAATGCCAAAGCCTTGTGACTAAATTACAAGGAAATGTGTAGCAGCTAAAGAGATCTCTGTAGTTACAGGGTTAAAAGAGGAGAGATACTTTCCTGTAGAACATCAGTGTTCCCATCTCTCTCTCCCCCTCCCCCTACCCCCACTCTCCTCCTCCCCCCACTCTCCCCCCACTCTCCCCCCTTGAATGAGTCTGCACTTGGGCAAGGCAACACTGTCTCCCAACAATTGATACACCGACAGTGCAGCATGCTAAGTTACCATAAGAAATTGTATTTCCCAGGGGTGAAATGATAGGTCTGAGATCCCATAGGATGAAACCCATGAGATGATAAAACCCTTAGGGAGAAATTCTGAGAGCAAAAATCCCAGGAACGAAAGCAGTAAAAACATTGGGGTGGAATCCCACACTGGTAATCCCAGGGTTATACTCCCCAAGAACAGGTTAAGAAGTAAGTTGAAAATGTAACATACTTTGAGGATATTTCCATTAAAACTGCCGGTAAAGTAACAAATACCTTTCTACAGCAAGCGGCCTGCCCAATTGCCAGTGATCTGCTTGTGAACAAGAGTTGATGACAGTAGGCTGGAATTTTATCCACATATCTTAACAACTCTTTTTTGATTGGGCTCTCCTCTGCCTAGCGATCAATAGAAACAATGATGGGCAACTTAAGAAATAATATCTGCCATTTTTATTTAGGATGTCTTTGTTCACAATTGTTTAGATACCTTTGAGGCATATTTTCTTGCAACTCTGTAAAGTGCCTTGCCTGCATCTGCAAAATTCTGTGAAAACATAATATTAAAATTCATCACAAAAAATTAAACCTCTTTCCATTAGCAGTTTTCCTAATGGGTTTCATTCTCAAACATGGTGACCTTTGGAATTAATTTCCCTCACCCCCTCCCTAAATTTTTCAAAGAACATTTTTGCTGCAGTCTCTACCCACAAACTAACGTTTCCTAGACAGAAAACAAAATGCGAAGAAATTTATAAAAATACAAAGATTTTTTAACACAAAACCTAACTTGATTTCTCTTTTAAACAACAACAAAAAAAATCAATCCAAATTCACTTTTATCTGAGAGGTGTGGCAAACTGTATATAGGGGGCCATGAGATATGTCCTGCGTTGGAAGACTCCCAGACTACAAAGGAGCTTTATATAACTTGGAAAGCATTCCATTATACAAAACACGATGTCCAAGCAAATTAAATTTACTCACTTGAGATGCTTCAAATAGTTCCTCTGTGGTTTGAAGAGCTCCTTCTCCCCTAAAAATCAAAGAGATCTGTTGATTAGCACTAGCTCCCAGCTAAGAACTCATGCATCTCAGTTTCCTTATTACTTTCTGCTGGTTTGCAATTTTTCCCTTTGCCATGCATGTATAGTGTGGAAAAAAATCCTGTGGTCCACATTGTAAAAAGCTTGACCAGTTACAATGGTGTAATTACAGGCCTATCAGATTTTAGGCCCTCTGAGATGTTTCAGAAAAAAATTAATACACCAAGTTCCCTTGACTTCTTTAAACAGGCATGTATAGCAGATGGAAAGGAGAATTAATTGATAGATCAGATAGTGAAGAACATGGACTGGGTTTAAAGTAGTGACTGCATCTGGAACTTGAGAAAACACAAATGCAGAAACTAGAAATTGTGGCAAACCTATTTGTCTCAGTGTAACATATGAGACAAAACTGACTCGTACCTTGTAAAGAGATACATTTCACTGACCATCTCTGACATCTCTCGGGCTCTGATGACAATTTCATTATCGGTATCTTCAAAGTAGTGCAGCTCAAGTTGTGATGTCATCAGGTTTACATTTGTGATAAGCTTGCCAAGCTTCTCTTGTTCCTAAGTGAAAAAAAAAATTGAATTTCCCAATATTTCTGTACTTCTTTTTTTATTTGTTTTATTTTTGTTTTTCAAACTTGATAGTCATTAGCATTAGTATATCAAGGGTGCAGCTAAGGGAGGGGGGGGGAACAGATGGCTATTTTAGATGCACAAGTCCCCCATATATTCAAATTATTATTTAAAGGAGGCTGTCTTCCAATGAAGGGCTAACCGAATTATTTAGTATTTTACCCCCACTGACACAGCGCAACCGTATCTTACCCCCTTTGCTCAATAATAAAACAACTTTGCATCATCAAGACTGGATACTAGAAAGACACTTACTTATGAAGGGTAGAAAAGTATGTGAAGCCCCACGATGGATCCAGGGGGGAGGGTTCAGAGACTTTGGACCCTTGCCCTCCCCCCTTCCCCTAATCAGACCTGTAGAGTTTTTACTACTTGTCTGAACTACTCAATACAAACCATTTAAATTTACTTATCGTAAAATATTTCCTACATTTTGGTTTTATCAATTGAGTTGATATTGTAAATTGGCCACCATAAAGGGTTTCTAAAGCGGATATTTTGAGCATTGGTCCTTCACATTTGCTTTGGTGATGGGCTAATGCTAGAAATGTTAGCATTAGAAACTCTTTACTGAGCCCAATTTGTATTATAAACTCAGCTGATAAACCCTAATTATCTTTTTTATACCCTGCCTGATGCAGCACCACAGTTATTTTTAGCTTTAAGCCCCTTTACTGAAATTTTTCTTAGCCTATTTGGGCTTTAGTGTAAAACAAATCTGTGTCATCTGAATCAAAGTTTTCATCTCCCCTTTCAAAAACTCCTGGATTTGCTCTGAAGCCCCTATAGATGTAGGTATGATACAGAAAAGAGAACTTTGAATAGGCAGTCTTTCTCAAGAAAATTCCACATTAGCCTTCTCCAATATACTTTACCTGTGAATCAACCACTGCTTTCTCAGGTTCTTCATTTTCTTCGACTGAAGCACTGCTACTTCTTCTACTGGATGACTTTTGCTGTTGAATGTTACAGGATATTTTAAAATTAAATCTGGAAAAGCATGAACATGACATGCTGACAACTACAAATAGCAGTTGAACTATGAAAGTGTTTCAAAAATCAACAATCAAAGTCCATCTTACCAGCAGTTGCTCAACACGAGATTCACTTGTTTTCCTTAGCCCCTGTGTTTCGTCTTCTGATAAAACATCTAAATTAAAAGCAATGCTTTCCTTAACATAAAATCACATTACATGTCACAAGCTATTCTTCCACAACACAACTTTCCCAGTTATCCCTTCACATCCTTAAATCAGTGTGCATATTCTCCAAACATTTCTTAAGATGCTTCCAAGGAGAATTTGTTTGACAATCAAAAGCTTATTTTGTTGCTGATCATTCCCTTTATTCTCCTAACCTTAATATTTGATTCAGGGGTGATATTGTCAGGAGAAATTAGATGCTGGTCACCTTTGGGAGTAAAGGGAAGATTCTCCCACTGACAAACCTAATCAGGTTTCCATAATAAGACAATAAACCTTTTTTCCGATATAATTATAAGTTTCTTCATATAAGGAAAAAAATGGAGTTGTCAGTCTGTTACACGGGCATTGCAGAGGCCATGGGTTCAACTCCCATACAGGCCTGAATTCTTCAGGCTTTATTTTCACTACCACTTAGGTAGTGTTCGTTACTGTGAAGTTCACAGTCATATTCAGATTTGATAGTGATACAAACATTGCCATGTAACCTACTGAATGCCAGTTTTTATTCTTAAATGAAAATCATTTATGAATTGTGAAATTAAAGCTCAGATCAAATTCACTATTTTCGAATAACATTGTACCTACAGTAAAACAGTCTTCTATTGGTCTCTGAGTCAAGAAATGCAAAGGGGCAGGGGTGACCCAAAGAAGCAAGCAATGAAGTGGACATTACAAAGGCAGTAGGAAAAAGAGTTAAAATCCACCCCACCCCACTTGTCTCTTTCTTTCTCTTCTTGTGTGCCCCCCCTGATAAAAAGACAGGACATAACTAACAAATGCGCCAGATGCAATAAAAGGACATTAATTTTCCAAAACAATTAAATTTATTTTCATGTCAAATATCATTACTAGTATAATTATGTTAGCTTCCTAATAAGTTTATTATTAAAAGGAAATTATGGTAGGTCCACCAAAAATTATTTATAGGAGGACGACTACTTTTTATCCCTACCCAATATTTGAAAAATGCTATTCAAATAAAATTAAAACAAAGCACTAATTATTAGCACTCTCTGATGATTAATAACCCTTGCACTCCCAAGATCTAATTAGAAATTCTCCTTACTGTCTGTCATACAATTCTTATGATGTTAGTTCAGAGAATTTGGTATTGGATCAACTAATAATCCCCAGACTGATATTTTCCTAAATTCTCATCACTTGTCAGCTTGATAGTCTATTGATATTGTAAGGAGAAATTCTGTCTTGGTCACTCATGGGAGTTTAAGGTTTAAAGCATTACCAAAAAGAAGTTTATTTACTTGAAATTATTGTAGGTCTACCAAAAATTATTTAGAGGGGAATGATCACTTTTCATCTTCATCCAAAATTTGAAAAGTGCTATTCAAATAAAATTAAAACGAAAAACTAATGACTAGCACTATCTGATGGTTGAAGTGTTAAAAAATAATAAAAATAATAACAATAATATGCAGGTCATACATGAATCTTACTTAAAGCATTTCATAAACAAATTTCAGATGAAAATATGACACTTTCACAACTGCAACAATCTTGAGAAATTTATCATATAATGCATGCCTGCAATTTACATATTAATTAAAATGTACAGTTTAAAGAAATTTTGTTATTGAAACTATCAGCCTTTATGGTTGTGATTTTTGCCCCCCCGAAGATTAAAAATAAAAATAAAAAACCTCGCGTAGCGAAACAAAAATTCAAGAAAGCAGTCATATATTAGGGATGCATAGTATAGATCATAATGAAATTTGAAATTGCTGAATACCATACTTGCTGTTTTTCTTGTTGATAAAAGATAAAAAATTAGCAAAATTTAAAATTGAGCAACCATAGTCAATCGGGGATGAGGCATATCTACCTCCAACAAAACTCCCAAACTGGGTTGTGATCCTCTTCTTTTTTTCCTCCTTGCTTTCTTTCTTAGTAAAACATGAAATTGTAAGAAGAAACTACCATTTCATCTCTCATATGTCAAGGGTGGGTTGAGGTAGCCATGGAGGATAATATTGCATTATAAATACTACCTTGAATTTTATATGACATGAAAATGTCCTTTTTTGTACCTTGGGCTGGGAAAATGTGGCAATAAGAAAATGTAAAAACAAAAAAAACTAAACAAAAGCACCTGTCTATAAAGATATATCCAATTTTTTGAATAAAAAAAGTTTTAACCATGAAATAATATTGATATAAATTAACAATATTTATCAAAAATAGTTATTTTCTTCTTTTGTATTCAGTAACAAATAACTTTCGGTGAACAACAGTAATATAGCGTAAAAAGTCTACAAAACAGTTGTCCTTTTCAGCAGCTGTTAAAGAGTGGCATAAACAGCATTGTAGGAACTTCGTTTGTGGCGGCTGCCAGGACTTTCTGGAAAAATAAAATGATTTGATTAATGCCATAATCACTCATTATTAATTTTTTGAAATTATATCTATTATAAGAAAATTCATTACTTGACAAGGGAATTAGTTTTCACGTGCATTAAATATTGCACATGAAAACTAATATTGTATAAATCATGAAGTGATGAGTGCAATATCGGTTTTCAAGTGCAATTTAATGCTGAATTCACAAATCAAGTGATCGATTTTCCTTGAATCGCATAATTGAATAAAAACAAGAAAAAAAAAAAACAGCATTAACCATACTTGTTATGTATACGTAGATGTGAAACAATGTCACTTGCCTTGTTTTCAACTCATAATTCCAAACTAAATACCTTACTTTGTTAACAATTCAGAATGCAATATTTTATTCAATGATGCGATTCTAGAATAAATACTAAATAATCCATATAAATGATGACAATGGAGTGTCCCCTCAGTAGAAGGTCAATGCTATCTAATGTCCACCCAGATAGTGACTGTTTTTTAGAGTAATTTTTCACCGAGTGTTAAAAGTAATCAGGGATTGCTTTGTTTTAGCTTAACCCATTTTCTATAAAGGATGTATGTATATGTCCTATGTTTTGTCACCCAACAAATGAGGATATACACACGTCCACAAATAAAAAACATTACTGAGAGCCCGGTTGTTGGTGATGGCTCACATAAATTTTCCATGCTTGTTGAGAAAAAGTTCAGTATGGCTACCAGTTGGAGAGGGTGTCTAGCTGGTTGTGGTAGAGAAGGGATTAACTTCACTCCGTGATTGGTCCAAGACACTCACACCACCACCTCGACCAATCAGATGCCAAACTGAAATCAATCATGACTGTTGCTCACATTTTCCCACTCTTTAGGCACCTTGGTCAATTTACGTTGAGGTATCATGAGCTCTTCAAAAGGTTTTTTCTTTTCTTCTGATTGGTCACTGTAATCATTTTGGTTTTGGTTTTGGTTTTGGTTTTGCAACACTCAATTAAAAAGCCCTCAATGATACAACTAATAAATTTGTGTCCTCAAATTAAAATGTGGAACCCTGCTTCATACACATGTACCAACTGTGCACACTGTTTATGTAAGTGGTGTGAGAGACCGGGAATTTGTTGCCTATTCAAGAAGGATCTATGGTAGTCCATCAGAGCTAGTGTGTGACTTACTTCTAGTTTCAATAATTGCCGTAATGTTTTTCCGCAAGTTATGCAATGGACTGAAGGACCAAAATTGAAAGTGCCAAAATTCACCGCAAAGAGGAAAGTAAAATTTATTTAAGAACGAAAAAACCCTTTGCACTTAAAGGAGCAGACTACCCTAAAAAAGCTGCCCCTTTATATAAATACCCATCTAGGCAGCTTGATATTGTATTGATATTGAAAAGAGAAATTCTGTCTTGGTCACTTTTGGAAGTTAAAGGGTCATCTGTGAATAGTGATGAGAAGAAAGATATTCTTGAAGTAGGAATATTGGCATCCTCTGAGACCTAGGGGCTCAGTCGATTTCAAGTTAGGGCATGAAGAGCCCCAGGGGACATTGTCTTACAAGACTAGTTCCAAACGGTCGCAGTCGTTCTTCCATCTGATTGGTGCCAGAAAATCTTTGTGTTTTTCTGCCCAATCAGAGTGAAGTGTACTTTAGAGTCCTTTCGTGTGTTTTAACACGGACATATACTACTAGCTCTGTTGCTCCCTATGTTTGTTTGGACCGTGCGACGGAGATTTGCTTGAGGTGAAAAGTTTCAGTGTCGGCACACAATGTAAGAGAAATTGATCAGATTGTCAGCGAAGATCTTACCCGAAATTATACTGAATACTTTCGCAGGTATCACTAGAGAACGTGTTTTAAAGTTTGCGAGGTTTGTATACAACACGATGGTTGCAGTCATTGATATGTCGCTTGAAACGTCTAGATTTTTTGGATAATTTGCTGTGACTGAAACTTTGCCAATCCTGTGAAGTTATTTTGTCGCACGGGCCACGCAGGTATGTCGAGCAACTGGCGCTTTCGCCTACGTAGCTTTCTGCTTTCTGTGCGCGCTAAAATCTAATCTTAGTAGTAAAGTCGTCCACAATACGGCCAAGGTTGCAGAGAATGTTAAGTTCGTGGACGACATCCAGCAAGTGCTAAGAGAAAGCTTAGCTGTGTTTCTGGTTAGCTAATTAAAATCTGAACAAAAACTTATTAACAAGAACATCGTGGGAAGGAGAGATGTTCTCAGGAGGAGTCCGAAGGAGTTTGGAAAGAGTTTAATCTTTCAACTGCTGTCTAGTGTGTTGAAATTCTTGAGCTAGGAAGGCCACGGATTCTCTTCTAGTTCCTTGGTCATTGTCATTTCACCTCTTCTGTTGATTGTTGAAGACCAAGTTAAATACCTTTGATCATTGGGAATCGATCCGATGCTGTTTTCAGTGGGAAAAACAAAACCAAAGACCAAGAAATATTGGAAGGAAAGGGCGGGTTTGCTTTATTGCAAATGTCAGCTTACTAGTACAGGGTCATCTACCCACATCTAAAAAGCAAAAGTTTCCACGCTTAGCTTTTCTTTTTTTTCAAGCAAAGATGAGACTAGATTTTGGCACGCACAGAAAGTTGCGCAAGTACCAGTTGCTCGACATACCTGCGTGGCCCGTGCGACGAAATAACTTCACGGGATTGGCAAAGTTTCAGTCACAGCAAATTATGCAAAAAATCTAGAAAGATTTAAGCTTAAATCTCATTTAACATTTAAAGCAACATATCAATGACTGCAACCATTGTGTTGCATACAAACCTCGCAAACTTTAAAACACGTTCTCTAGTGATACCTGCGAAAGTATTCAGTATAATTTCCAGTAAGATTTTCGCTGACAATCTGATTGATTTCTCTTACATTGTGTGCCGACACTGAAACTTTTCACCCCAAGCAAATCTCTGTCGCACGGTCCAAACAAACATAGCGAGCAACTGAGCTAGTAGTATATGTCCGTGTTAAAACACACGAAAGGACTCTAAAGCACACTTCACTCTGATTGGGCAGAAAAACACCAAGATTTTCTGGCACTAATCAGATGGCAGAACGACTGCGACCGTTTGGAACTTGTCTTGTAAGACAATGTCCCCAGGGGCTCTTCACACCCTAACTTGAAATCGACCCACAGCCCCTGGGTCTCCGAGGATGGAATATTGGTTGATTTAATAGCAAATCTCAGAGCTGAAATTATGTAAAATGTAAGGAAGACAGTGAGGGGATTTGATATTTGAATCTAGGGAATGAAGGGGCCAATAGAGGGCCAATATGTTCTACCCCTGACTAACCAAGATACAACTCATTCTAAACAAACCACTTTTGGTTTACCACATTCCCAAGTATTGGAAGCTTGGATCAATTTCACTACCTGAGGAATTGCACACCCACCCCTCCCCTAACCCAACAACAGTCGACTGATAACATGTTTGGGATAATGATGGGTTAGGGGAGGGGTGGGTATGCAGTTGCTTAGATACTTACTTTGATCCAGAAGCTCAGTGAGAAGTGTGTGCAAAGTTAAAGATAAACACTGTTAGAAGTTCAAGAGGATATTATTTGTGGAAAAGATGTTTGTTGAAGACAGACCCTTTGTTATTTACATTACATTATTTACAATTAATTTTATTTTAATTGAAAAGATGTTAAGAATTACTGCAAATATTTTCACACAAGTTTAGACAAGAGCATTAGTTAATGGATAATTACTGAGGCATAGGGCATTATGAGAAATATTGTAGCCAGCTGAGGCCTATGGCCTCAGCTGGCTGCAATATTTCTCATAATGCCATGTGCCAAAGTAATTATATATAATTATTGATCCCCATGAAATCCTATTGTTGTGTCTGTGTTGGATCTTCGATTTTAGTCGCACCTATGTGTGATAATTGTGATGCTCATTGCTATTGTTCTTTGTTGTGATGAATATATCTTAGACTTGTGCTGAGGGTTGTTATTGTAGCTCGTTGTTCAAAACAGTTCTAATGATGGAATTAATTCGTGCAAGGTGTGTAACACTGCTAATTTGCATACTTTATAAGCCAGAGAATTCAGTCATTTTACTCAGTGCGAACCTGGGTTTAGAAAGAGGATGGATTCATCGGAAGACGAAGGATTATGATTATTTTCTACACAGAGCTCTACGAAGGCAGATATTTCAGCAGAAATCGAAGATAATGTAGTGTAACATTTGGACATTTCTGTCAGTGCTTTAATTCTTTGTCGACTTCTAAAGGCGGCGTTTCCATTTTCTTTTTTTAAATAGAGCAAAGATTTAGACCACCAATTACAGCTTCAGAATACAAGAAATTTGACAAAAGTTGGGTTTCAGACGCCAGCCGCCGGAAATGGGCGTGGGTTTTGAAAGTCTTTCAGGAGTGGAAGAAGCAATATTTTTAATAATTGTAACCTGCACACTGCAATATTTTTAATATTGCAGCTTGCACACTGCAATATTTTTGATATTGCAGCATGTTTATTTAGCACATTTAATTATATTACCCCTGATAATTTCCATGCTAACAAAAAGGACCGCCTCCATTTTCCTCATACAGTTGTTTTGTCATCTTAAAGACTACAATCGTTGATTTAATGCAGAGAGAGAACAATAGAATTTCATGGGGATCAGTAATTATTCAGAGGTTATGTTGCACGTTATAACAGATCAAGTTATATAGAACAAAGATGTGTTACACTGTACCGGGTGCAATTGAAGAAAATCAGTAAGACAATATATCCAGTATTAAAATATGACAAATGTACAGCCAGGAGGTTTAAGAACTCACCGTAGCTCCTCGTGCAAGCACCCGCCTCTAGTAAGCGCCCTTCCCCCATGGCGCAAATTCTTAGCCATTGACTGACCAAGAGGCCAAAATAATTTGAGTTGCAAATAATTTCACATGTTTGGAGAAATATAAGCATTTTTTATTATATCTCTCAGTTAGAGTGACCACTGTGATTGGTCAGTTCAGCACACCACATTTCACCGTAAATTGAAAAAGTTTGTTTCTCTGTCTGTACTGTAAGTTACAGGACATTGTTTAATTGCACTCAAACTTATGGCCCACATGCTTTGTGCTCAAGCCATAAATCCAAGCAGAAAAAAAATTGGTCCGTTACTTACAGTATGGACCTCAAACTCAGTTAGTGAGAGGTATGTATGGAGGGGGGGGGGAGGTTTATTTGTCCAAAAACCAAAAAAATTATGCCCAGCAATTTTTATCAGCCTGCCTAGAGGAGGGCGCTTACTGAAGGACTTACGGTGATGCCAATGAATTGCTTGGCTCCTTGTCCATCCTGTTCTTTAAAGTCTACTTCCCAAATTGATTTTTAACTGGATCAGGGATCAACATGTTTCACATTGAAGAAAAAAAAATTCAGCACATAGTGAACATTGGCCAGAATGTGTGTCATCTCAGTGAGAAAAGTCCTGAAAAAGGACTGGTTGGAAACCTCGGTTGTCAAACTGTTGACCTCAGCAGAAGTCATCATCAGAGTCATGAAAAAATGTTTTTTCAGACTGAGCCTTTCCTGGTAATCTTCTTTTGAAAAAATAGTTGCCAACATGTGATCCACAGTATCTGTTTGAAGATGGCATTCATGCCTTTTTGCATATTGATATTTAATATTATAGTAATCTTAATGATCTTTAATTCAATCAAAATCAATTTTCAGTTGACAGAAAAAGAAGCCCTTCAGACCTGACCTCACAAACCTCAAATGAGTGGCAAATATCCTATTAAAAATATAAGATACCAAGGAGAAATTCTTATATGGCAGTTGTGATTTTTAGAGCCAGCAATCAAACCTGTCAGTGGATCAGTAAGGGTGAGGTATTTAGTAGTTACAATTAGGGCAAGGCAAATTTTGAGGAGTATTAAATAAGACATTTTTAACACCATCATTGAGTTTTTAGCTTTTTTAATCAAAATCAAAGAAATTTAGTTTGATTGCAGAAGTCTCCAAGAGCAGATACCAAACATGTAACAGCAGGTGTAACGTCACCATGATTTATGTTCAAATCACTATTATAACAAATTACTGTTTAGATTTATCCACTGAAAGACTAGATTTATAAATGTGAGAAAGTGCTTAAATCAAATCAAGTGTAAAAAGATTTACAGGTTAAGACTGAAAAGAGCAATATTTTTTATCAAAGTAGTAAATTCTGCCTTTCTGTATAATAAGTATAACATGGATGACCTAACTTAACTCGCATCCAAAAATCTCTTATGAATGTTCTAACTGGTTAAAAACCTAGGGCTAATTGCATCTGTAAACTTGTAATTATTTAATTTAAGCAATAAACTACCCTCTTTGTCAGTTAACCAACATCATAACCCATTTGGCATGTTTAGACATTGTGAGAAAAGTTTGTAAATCGCGAGTGAAGTTATTACACTTAGTAAATTGGTAGGAAGAACAGTTTCTCAGGGGCTTCATTAATGTTTTCTGCAGGAGGGCAACTGGTTTTCACAGGCGGGCAAAACTCTTTGAACTGAACTTCTTTATAAGAAAAACTTTCCTCCACACTGTCAAATCAGGTGGGCAAAGCCGTCCTCACAACTGGTCAATTTGCCCGGTGCCTGGCCCTTAATGAAACCCCTGGTTTCTCAAATTATTCAAGGGCCCCTATTTCTCATTAAATGCTATTACTGATATTTCCAAAGTTATAACTTCTTAAAAGGAGAAAAAAAACTTACTTTAGTAACAACTGAACAAAAATCATGGAGTTAAAGACCTACAAACTTTATCAAAACATAGTTTACCTAACTGCATGGTTAAGTGAATTTACAAGAAATGGTAACTCTAGACATTGAGAGACAATATTTGGAGGCTCACAGAATTATCTGAGATTAAAAAATCATCAAGCCAATTTTGAGCAACAATTCTTTAAGGATACAATCTATTTATGGTGATAAAAGTGTCAAAATATCTTCTACTACAAAATACTTGAAAATTTTAGGAAATTTTACAATATTTAACAACATTTTCACATCCTCTACAAACTGTAATTTTCTTGCATATAAATTTAAAAAATTTTTACTGTGTTTTTTTTTATCTTAGGTGTTATTTCAAAATGATGACATTTAAACAGATGTTTCCATCCTAAAAGACCACCCTGTTTAGAATTAATAATAGAAAAAATCATGTGTTAAACAACAGTAACTTTTTAGTTGATTCCACCATAAAATTCAATTATAACAATGTCCATTTAAGCAAAGAGTTAACTAGAGTGTTTCAGGTTTTCATTTATTAATAAATATATGGCTCTAAATTAAAAATGATTTTATTTGTTGGCAATAACTGTAACTGTTAATGATTCAATAAATTCAACAAACGTCACAAAAAAGTCTTACTTTATTAGTCATCTCCCATTCTCCCAATTTCCCTCCCATTCCTGTACATTTGACTCCCTTCCTCTCCCCCTTCAGTGGGAACATTTCCAGTTATTAACTAACAAAAGGTTTCTATCTTTAAGTTTCTGCTTCATGCCTTTTCTTCTCTCGTCTCCTCACCCCTCCCATCTCCTGTTCCTTTATGCTCCTGTCCCCCTCCTCCCATCCTTTAAACCCTTCCTTTGCTGATTTGGTTGTCACCATAGCATGCAGCTCTAAAAAATTGCATTTCATCAACTAGTATCCTTTCATCAACACCATCTGTGTGTTTTTCTGCAGTTCACTTACTTTTACTTGGGTCTCCACCTGCTGTAATGAGTCTCAGTACTTTGCCAAGTTCTTCAACTTGTGCTTCCCAAACATCAACAAAGACTTCCATATTCTCCTGTGCAATCTTGCTGACAGGATGAGCAGCTAAAGTTCTTGCAGCATGTATAACCTAACAAGAGAGAATATGCTCCAAAATTAATAATAATAACAATAATCAATAGTAATCTTTATTTAATGTGGAGAAACACTTAGCTGAAGGCTAGTTTACAGGTTTTCCACCAAACAACTGAAACAAATAATTCAAATTGAAAATAACATTATTAAGAATCCCATCTGGGATTCAAACCAGTTGGCTATTTACAAGCATGGCCAAGGATTTGAACTCGGAGCTACGGTGAAACAAATCCAGGTAGTGGTCAGGGCGGGACTCGAATCCAGGAGTGGCGGATTGCAAGTCTGACACGCTGAGCACTCAGCTACACTGCCTTCTCGAAAAGGGGAAAGGTTCTAAGACTGGTTCATTACCAACTTGTGTTCATAGCATGGAATTAAAATAACTGGAATTACATAAGGGTTGAGTTTGTAAAATGTAGTCTATGTGAAAGACCACATGAAATTCAAAGAACAGCGAGAATTTATTTGCAACTTATTATTATTAGTAACTTAAAGCATTGCTACTTTTATAAGATGAGATGTTACTACATCACTATCAACCTTCCAGCACTTTCTCAAGCTTCCCTAACAATAAACTTATGCCCATTTGTTTGAGTGGCACGCAGTACTGTTAGAGTCTGACACCTTGCCTTACAACTTGAAACAATGTCACAGCTGGGGCATGCACCTTTAAACCTGGTGTTCAATGTAGTAACTATTAAACTAATGTATCTTCTAATTATTGAGTCAATGCTGGATAAACATTCTTACCTGAGGACAAAGCGTATCAATATTTTCTTCTACTTTTTTTGCTGTAATGGCCATGGGTTTATTGGATGCCATATTTCTTGTAACCCTAGATACCTTAAACCAGATTGAAAAAAAAAAAAAAATCACAATTTGCATGAAACTTTTAGTGCATTGTAATCTCAACAACAAGCACCAAGGAACAAGAAGACCAAAAATTGCTTGACCATGGTGGGGTGAGGGCATTTTTTAAGAGTTCTAAATAGGAAATGTGAGAAAAGAAAAATGGTTTTTAATGAGAGGAAAATATTACTGGGCTATTAGGGGTGAGACTAAGGGTGACCTTGTTAAGATACAAATGTGGCTGTCTTTATAATGTACACAACTTAGTTATCATGCTAACTAGATACTGGTCTGTATCAACCTCACTCCAAACCAAAGGCTTAGCAAGTAAGCACACCACTGTAAAATGGTCTATTCTGCATAGAAGCTAAGAGTGTTCTCTAAACTCCAACACCAGTTTTACACCCTGCACTTTATGAATAACTTTACAGAGACAGAATTTTTTTGCTCACCTCTTGTAATCGTTTTGCATCTTGTGTGAACACATTGGCTAGACTCTCCAGCTGAGCTGAACTGCCAGATGCAGCTGCATTCCTCAAGGCAGGTAAAGACTTCTTGTGACCTAAATGTGAAAAAGTCTCAAACACTTGATCTGTAGCTACTTGATGGACCTGTTGGGATCAAAGAATGTCTGCAATTAATATACACTTCTCTCTCTGATCATTCCCTTTCAGAGAACTCCTCACTCAGGTGACAAACTTTTCTCTACTTTACATGTGAAGATTGTTGCATATATATCAAGGCTGTGCTCTATGAAAAATTGAAGGGAGCCCAGAGCTCTGAAACTGTGAAATCCAGGGCACCCAGCATATGCTTTTTAAGAAAAAAAACTAAGATTCCTGAGTCACCTCAGAGCAAAAGTAAGGTACCAGGGGTTACCAGGCACTGCTAGACCACAGCTCTGCATATACAGCATTGCTTAAATCTTAGTTAAAATCACTTAAAAAAGTTAATCCTTTTATTCCAGAATACATTGAGGAAAGAAGCTTAAGTTAATTTTGAGCATACAAAACAATGATGATAAAAAGACTTCAAGTAAGTCTGATTTTTTCTTGTTTGTTTAAGGAGAAGTAGCATTACAAAGGAGAAAAATTCAATCAACTGGAAACCATTTTGACCTCAAATACTTACCACTTTCTTATTCTAATTTCAAAACATGACACTATCAACATTACTGATGCTAGTCATATGAACTTCATTATGGGCCTTGCTCACCAGTGTCTCTGTGTTCGGTGGTAGTGCATTGGACTGCGGAATCCAAAGGTCTGAGGTTTGATTCCTCACGAGGATGCAGATTTTTTTCTATGTCCCATGATCATGACAAGATTAAAAACGTCTTTCTCTGATAGTCCATTTTACAGTTGTGTGCTTGGTTGCCAAGCCTTTGAATGGGAGTGAGGCTAGGGATGACCTTGTTGTGATACAAACCTTGCTTCCTTTCAAATGTAAATCACTTTGTTATCATGCTAACTAGATACAGGTCTCTATCACAACAATAAAGTCACCTTCAGCCTCACTCTGAATCAAAGGCTTGGTAACTAAGTAAACAACTGTAAATAACCTATTCATATCCAGTCTGGTCCTTTTAATTTTGCAGATATTGCAGATGTAATATTAAATTGCAGAAGTCATACCTCGTGTCTAAGATCTTTTGAGGTTTTGCAAATCCTCTGCAATGCCATATCTAATGTGTCGATACTGGTTGCATCTTCATTCTGGAGAAGTACAAGATGCGATTGGAATGCAAGTCTTTTCACAATTTCAATACATTATTCAGCCAACAGCAGATGAGAAAAAAACAACTATTATGTTTAGTGAAACAATGACAATACATCAAATTCTCCCCTCTAATTTACAAATAAAAGTTTACCTATAGGAGCTATAGAGGAGAATGTCAAAGGAGATCCAAAGAGTTCATGGGTTTTAAGTCTAAACTGTGGATATAAGTTAAAAGTTACCTTGTTGTTCTTCTGTCTTTCTAAAATGTCTTTCATGATGTCCTGTGCATTTTCACATAGGGCTAAAATTTTTTCTCTCTTTTCCTTCCTCATATGTGGAGAATCCATAACAGACTGCACGTCATCAAGGATATTGGCAAATGCTTTTTGAAATTTTATCTTGGATTCACTGTCATCTGGTGAGCTTTGTTTGTATGCCTCTAGGCAGGCCTGATCATAAAGAAAGATCAGAAAATCAAACAAAAATCTATGCTAGGATCTGCAGTGTTTTCCTTTCCAGGCAGTAACTGCCAGGGCTTGACATTAATGGTAGCCCACTAGCCACAGACTAGTAGAAATTCAGTTTTGGCTAGTGGTTTTTTATTTCCATGAGCCAGTTTGGCTAGAAAACAAACTGAAATTGTTATAACATCTATGTTGTCACTAACAACTTGGCTTGTAAGTTGAAAAGTTAGTGTTGAGCCCCGACTGCCTGTAGCACATTTACCTCTTATTACCTCCTAAAATCACTTGGAATTCTTGAAAATTTAATCCATAAAAGGATTGCTTTGCCAATTTGTAAATTTATTTTCACCTGTCATGCTTAAAATAAGGGAGAACAATAGATCTTGACCCCCTTAGTAATAGTAACTAAACAACAGAAAACTCCTAGCCAAGTTTGGTGATGTACTGGGTTTTCAAAAGACAAGCATACTGCATTCTGCCAGAATCAACAATATTGAAGATTATCCCATGCCTAAAGAACTCACTTCAAAATGTACTAAATCCATCGCCAAACATCCCTTTTCTGTGTCTTCCTCCTTATGCTCATCTTGGACCACTGACGTGATTGTTGCCATGGCTTCTCTCATCTTCTTAAAAACACCTTCTCTGTTCCCTTTGGCAGACCTGGAGTCTGGATGTCTCAAACATGTCTAATTATGATAGAAACAAAACTATGAATATAAATTCTAATTAAGCTTTTACTAATAATCAATTTTATATCAACAGAACACTCCTTGACAAAGCCACATGTGGCAAAAGGTGTATGATGTTTAAGTGTTTACCTTTGATGTTGTCAACAACATCATTGTGGACTTCTCCAAAATAGACCGGGCAGCTCCCATTTCAGCTTTCAAAGTATCATCTTTTAAATCCTGGGTTTTCAATTAGAAAAAAAGTAACTAAATATCAAATGCAGAAGGCTGGTCATTGTTTAAATAGATAACAGTTGTCCCTTTAGCTTTCCATAAAAGGATGCCATGAGGTTATTTTTTATAGGATTACAAACAAAAGAAAACTTCCATAAAAAAGATGGGCCCAGAATGATTTCAAGACTCATTGACTTCATGCAAACTTGAGGTCACTGAGAAGAAGTAATCATGAGCAGGAAGTGTTCTCTAACAGGAAGTGCTCACAGACAGGAAGTAATAATTGAAACACAGTGATAACCAACAGGAAGTGTTTGCTTAGGAGGGGCATTCATTCAAGGAGGGGCTTAGTGGATCATTACAAGCAGGAAATAACATAGCCATTTGTCATCAACATTTTTCTTAAGGCCACTTTGAATTTGCTTTTGTTGAGCTTACATCATTTTCTTCATTCATTTGGGTCAGTCGTTTTTCTTTTTTGTTTTCATGCATTTTAGTTTCAGTTTAGAAGTTCAGTCTTGCGAATAAAATAATTTCATCAAACCCACTATACCTAGGCCTCTTTCTTATGGTGAGGTTTCCTCAGATTTCCCTGAAATCCTTCGGTCAAGGAACCGTGACCTGAAAACTACCCACAATGCCTTTCAGGATGGTCCAAGCACCTTTGTAAATATACCAAGACTTTTTTTAAACTTACATTTTGTCTGTCACCTGACAAGTGGGCAAGTTCAACCATATCTGATCCAAACTGACTAAATGCCTGCACAAAATCTGTAAATGTGTTCACAGTTTCCAGCTGCTTTAACCTATCATCAACCTGAAAATTGAACATCAAGCTCCCCTCAATTTTCAAGTTTACTGTCACACAATAATTCTCTTGTCTAGTTCACAAATGGATTCCATGTCACTTTATAACATAACCAAAGTAAAGCGCACACTCTGATTGGTCAATTTAGCATCCACCATTTGCCCATGGGTGTGCACTGCTGACATGAGTAAATGCAAAGACTACTTTTCTGCACACACTTGTTTTTTCTGGTCAAGTAAGTCTGTGAAGTGAAAGAAAACTCTTGCTACAATAATGTATCAATGTTATCTTATGAAACAAACGGTAAATGCCTCAGTGTATACTATTGAGTTATGGATGCACTTGGGAGGTTTGTTAAGCATTCAAGAACCTAGAGTTACTCTTGGCTATCACCTTAGGCGACTCATACACTTCTTCTGTGCTTAGCAACCTCCCACATGCATCCATAACTCAGTGGTGTATACTATAGTGTTTAAGTATGTCTGTTCAATAAAAAATCACAGATGACCTCCAAACGTGGTTAGAACAAAAACGTAGCACACAAGGCAGAGCCAAGTGTGTCACTAATGTTCTTATTACATTTTATCCCCTTACATTCTAACATCAGTATGCATATTCTCCAAACTGTTCTCTATATATTCCCTAAAGTGCTGACAAAGAGAATTTGTTCGATAATCTAGAGCTTTTTAACTTGGTGATCTTTTCCGTTATTCTTGTGACCTTAATGTGTGATTCAGGGATCATCTTGTAAGGAGAAATTAGAGATTAGTCACTCTTAAGGAACAAAGAGTTCACATGTTCCATGATCTACTTCTGTGGTACTTGTGTTATAAAAAAGGAAAATGTTGTTAATGGTGATTTCATGTATGTCTCTCTACTCTATAGATCATAAGCAAGAGCTAATCAAAATGCTTGTAAAATTCTCTCTTACCCTTTAAAATATTCTGATATCATATCAATGTTGTTGTGCTGGTGAACTCACAAATAGAGTTGGTCACAAAATTACTTTTGGCCACAGTATGTAAATAAGTGTAAATGAAAACTTCAACTCTCAAACCAAGTGATAGAACCAAAAAGAGGAAACTCTAAGAATTGATCAATTATTTTGCAGCTCTTCAGTTAAGAAGAAATATCATCTACAGGTAATGGTACAAAATCTTGAATTGTTTGAGCATTACTCTGCCTAATTATACATGAACAAATCTGACACTTTCCCACGGAAACGGTTCATTTCGATTTTCACTAATGCAGGATGCCTTTATAACTATGCGAACCGTTAATCAACAAGATCACTAACAAAACCATGGAGAGCTGGTAGAAAAATAATCAGAGGAACAAGATGGCAATTATTCATAAAAATGAAACCACGCAATTTTCATTGACACGGTGGAGTGAAACTGATATACTGGGTAATTTAAATCAACACAACGAAGCCATTTGTAAGGTCACTCCACAAAATGAAGTGTGCAATAAATTTTAACTCTTCCGTCGTAAATGACTACAATAAAACCTAAGATCATATGTTAAACAAAAAACGATATCAACAAACTTAAAGAAAAGACCTGTTTCACAGGGTGACCCTACAAAGCGGATGAACTAAAACAACGTAAACAAACTTTGCAGGTTTCAAAACTTACTTGTCTTTTGTTTACAAACAGTTGATTGGGTTATTTTGTAGGAAAACTATACACTTCTTTCGGGGTTCTAACGCGTTTGAATTACACAGTTATTCCAACATAGAGATTAGATATTAACTGAGATATCGTCTATTTTAGAAGAACGATAAATTTAAGTAGTGTTGAGTTTCGATAGAGGCACGAGGAAATTATGTAAGAAATGTTAATAGGTGCAATTGGGAGAATGGGTGAGTAAACAATAGTTCTGTAATCAATCTACGAATACTTTTACGACCGCTTTTGCGTTCCGATCATTCATACCAAAAAATACCGAACAATTGCAACTTTTCGACTTACAGCAGGTTTCTCGCATGCAATATTAATTCACAGACAATGCAAAAAATTTACAAAAAACATATCATAACTATCCATTTTCACCTCAAGAAAATGAGGCTAATTCTGTTTGCCACCATACAAGTGACCTCGCTGCTAAAAGATTCTCAAATAGACAAAAAAATGTGTAATTGAATAACCGAAAATCGTTTAAAAGAAAGTGGCGGAGAGCATTCATTTTCGCAATAAATTTTCGGTGAGACATTTATTTAAAATAATATCATGCAAAAACCTTCCGAGTTCGCCTCTAATTGGAGAAATCAACTGTTATTTCTTAAGTTCTTATTGTTTGCGCACTTCTGAAAGGAGAACTAAGAAACAGAATAAACAAAGTTGGAACAAATGATCTTCAATTAATCGCTTCAACCTTACGCCGAGACAGCTAGACAAAACTAACACAAAGCTGACTTCCCAAACACAAATATTTCCCAATCCGTACCTTTTTAACTGCTGCTAGAAGTCTCTTCACAACAACAGAATCTGCAATTATTAGAACTCTTGTTACAGCGGACAATAATGATCGTGCTGCACGAACCATGTTAGTCTTGTCTGTGCCGTTCGGTACACCATCGCCGTTAATAGAATCGCCCGTAAAACTTGTCAGAGTAAAAATTGTTTGTCCGGATTTTTTGGCTTCTTCACACGCCATACGCATTTCTTCTGCAACGTCTTCATTTTCTGATGCGATCTGTTCCCCAACACTAACAAAGCGTTCGACAGCAAGTGCTACAACTTTTCCAATCTCATGAATTGCTTTCAAAGCTCTCTCAGATCGCCGTCCATGGTCTTTGTGGTTTACAAGCGTCGTTATCTGTGAATTTTAGAACACAAACACAACTCTGTAAGTGACAAGTCGAGCATGAAAGTCAGAAGAGTTACTTTACGTTGAGATCAGAATAAACAACCGCACAGATCAAACACATGTAGAATTTTTGTCGTTTACAAAAAGCTTGTGTCCCAGCTGAAACACCGCTGTTGTCGTCATGGATGAAAAAGCGCCGAGAAAAATTATTACCTGAGTTACAAGAGGCACCAGAGTTTGCTCCACAGATTTGCTACGAATTTCTAAGTTTTTAGAATCCCACTTGGCCATCGTACTTTGAAACGTTTAGCGGCAAAAGCCCCGAAGGCTCTATAAGCTTAGTACTAACTCAACCTACCGCCATATCGAACTTCCGATCAACTGTGATCACACACAAGGTTCTGCTCTACGTACCTGTCAATCAATAATTCATGCTTGACTGCCCTAAGTCACCGCTTACGGAGACCTTGCATAATTTGGCGCCAATGTTCCCGTAACATAACATTCAGTAGAACTAATCTAAAACCCAAAACGCAAAATAAATAATACGTCTAAATCTTTGAATTTTTATGACATTTTTTGTCGGCTTCCACAAAATATTCGTGCCGACTTCCGGCTTGAAGAAGAGGGTGGGACTGAAATAAAAACGAGTTGAAAATATTCTTTAGATTTTAGATTATTTCAGTGGAAACAAGTTGAGTCACGCCCGTAACAGAAAAACACGATATTAATTTCTCTGATCTTCGCCGAGGATGATGGTTATGCCAGTGTTTTTGTACCTTCATTGTACTTTCAAATTAAGGACTGAATTGACTTTCGTCTACCAATTTAATCGAGATAAGAAAATTTGATATCTAGATCAACGTTAAAATCAAAATTGAAAACTAGCTTTTTCATTTTCAATATTGGCCGTCCATGCACTGTATCAAGGACCTGAAATATTTTTAAGAGGAAACTTTATCTATTGTACTCTCGTTAACTTCATTGTTCTTCTTAAAAAAATTTTTACGATTTTGGCGTTAAAAAATTAATAGATTTCAAAGATTTTTTTAACCCGCCTGAGGTGATGCTCAACACATTTCAGATTTACAAATAAAATATTGTAGTTAAATCTCAAAACTGCTTTCTTTTCTAAGCTGTACTACAAAACTGGCATTTTGAGGCCATAGGTCCTCAAAGAATACTTGTTAAGTATTCGCATAATATTGAAAAGTTTTCGTTCCTCCAAGGAAGTAATTGCTGACCAATAAGTAAAAAAAGAAGTCAATTATTTATATTAGTCAAATTTTCAGTAATTTTTTCGCCATGCTTAACCGACAAAATAAATGCCTTAGTTTGTGACTGGGAATATTTCTCTTAAAGTTTTTAGGGCAGGGTGAGTTCTCGGTTTTCAATTCCAAACTTTTAAGCCGGATAGCATAATTTCGGTTAAAAATTGTTGTAATTCAATGATCAAAAATGCCTATCTCGAATTTGCCTCACAGCAAATGCCCGCTATTTGTTATAAACCGATTTTGAATCTTTAACTCGCCCTTGTGTTTGGATACTCCAAAATTTGGCTTTGAAAAAAGAAAAAAAGCTTAAATTTTGGGATTTTTTAAAATTCCACTCCTCGATCTTTCTAAATTTCGAGCGTTTCAAATTACATCCTACGTGGGCTGTGGGTGCGATCAGGGTTGCAGCAGAATGTGGCCTAATTTTGGTTGATATCTTAAAAACCTTTTCCCCGAGCGTTGCGCAGATGGCAACAATTATAGTCACTCGATGAACTTTGTCATTTAGAAATGAAAGTATTCAGACTATTAATCTACGACATGTAGGGACTAGTCATTATTTTTCGTCTGGGGTGAGGGGTGGAGGATTTAGGGGATCACATGGTTTTCAAGGGGAACTGAGGGGAAATAATCGTCGCCAACAGACTATATGAAGGCGGAGCGTAGAACATGTAATACCAAGAAACTTCCAATCATAACAATATTACAGAGCCTTATAGTGGGGGGGGGGGGGGAATGAAGCAGATGTTATCGCAAAACAACCAAATTTTTTCTAGCCCCCCACCCCACCCTAGGAGATAAACGATAACCGGTCCTTACCAAGTTATAGTTTGATTTGATGACATGATAGCGCACCAGTGTTTACTACACTGAAGGGGCTATCCTGTATAAATATAGATGTCTACTCTACTCTACTACTCTACCCGAGAGACGCACAAGGGAACTGGAAACAAGTATTCTAATGGTCTTTCTTTCAGAGGCGGTCACCTTCATAAATGCGAATTATAGCGCTTCCTTCCTCGCTGTGAATTCTCCGAAAGACGGCTATCAGTCAAGCAAAATGTTAATTGATTCAAAGTACGATGTTCTTCTGAGCAATCATTGCACTGCAACGAACATCTGAACAGATCTGAAAGTTTGAAGACTGACTTCCACCCCAAGTTAGAGCAAAGTCCTTTCGGCCAACTCATAGGTAGAAGGCATTATCTGTGATTACGAATTTATTGTATAAGTCCGATACAACGTAGATAAGTTTTAAGACGGAGCACTATATTTCGGCTGGCCAAACCAGCCTTCTTAAGGTGCAGAGGGAATTGACATAGAATAAGGTAGTACCACAGGGGACCCAGACAAGCGACGAGTCTGGTTGTTTATTCGAAATATAAAGGAATGTATGGGAGAATATTAGAGTCTTATTATCGTAAACTTATATCATGAAATGTCTGAATTAAAGCTCAAAATAAATGTAAACCTACCTCACTTGCTGTGTATTGTCGTTTCTGTGGCTCTAAATTATGGCGAATTTTACTGTTACACTAAACGTATAGTGTAACAGTCGACTCAAAACCCACCAAATCGCTCAAATTCGCCATTTAGAGCCACAGAAACGACAATACACAGCAAGTGAGGTAGGTTTACATTTATTTTGAGCTTTAACTCAGACATTTCATGATATAAGTTTACGATAATAAGACTCTTTAATATTCTCCCATTCATTCCTTTATATTTCGAATAAACAACCAGACTCGTCGCTTGTCTGGGCCCCCTATGGTAGTACTTAGATAGCTGTATGATGTAATAGCGGAAATACGTAGAACTAATTTGATTGACAATGAGATAACAATTAAAAATAGAGATAGTAAATAAAAAGAGAAGTAAAGTAGGGTAAACTGAATAAATTAAATAACTAGAAGTAAAAATAGTAGCCTGGAAAAACACTAATACATTTCTTCGCGAGCGTTAAGAAATGTATTATTTAATTTATTCAATTTACCCCACTTTACTTTTATTTTCATCATGACTATTTCTATTTTTAATTGTTATCTCATTGTCAATCAAATTAGTTTTACGTTTTTCCGCTATAACATCATACAGCTATCTAAGTACCATTTTATTCTATGTCAATTCCCACTACACCTGAAGAAGGCTGGTTTGACCAGCCGAAATATAGTGCTCCGTCTTAAAACTTATCTACGTTGTATCAGTCTTGCCTTTATATCCATATTTGTTATTTTGGGCCGATTAGATCACTGTTGATCCAACGTACAAGAGTGGGATTATCGTCCACGGTTGCTTGCTTAACATTTCACTTTCCTTGTCTAAGTGATTTTTACTCAGACTGGCAGGTCTGCCAGCAATTTAAGGAACCAAAATTTTCTCTGTAGTACCGTAGGCTATGTTTTTATAAATATTTCTTAGTTGTTGTTTTTTTTTTGTTTTTTTTTTCATCTTTCATCGAAGTGATTTTGTTCTCATTTGTCAGGAGTTACTGGCACTAAAAATTGAGACATAAGGGAGTTTAAGAAAACCACGCGACGGCAAAGGCAACAGAACGTCACATAACAAAACTTTAATAAGCAGAATTAGATTTTAAGGCAAAACATGAGTTCATTTTTTAGCCGGTGTTGTCCACGGTGTTGCCGTCGTCATTTCTCAAACTCCCTATTTTCAGTGCTGGTCCCTTAGCAGACTTCTCACTAGCTCGCATTGCTCAAGGCCGAACCGAGCCCCGTGTAAGGAGGACCTGCCCGCAGACTGGTGACCATAATTTCATTTAAATATTTTAAATCCACCTGTGTGGTAGGCGCTATAGATTCCCAAACGATACATGGGTTGAAAAGGAATAATGAAATAATGTGTAGGGGATGATTGTTAAATCGGAGCGCTCTGTTTCGCCTCCCCGCAGCAATGACATTGGAATTATGAATAATAGCAACATTCTTTTAGTCTCACTCTCGTACGATAGTGACAACGACGGCAACTGTCAATTAACGACGATTGGATTGAGGAGGAACGTGGCGATGGAAATTAAAATGCTTCAGAGCCTTCGTTGGCGCGACTCAATCCCAGCTTATTGGTCCCATTCTCTTGCCCCATGCTAATCAAGAACTTGGAATATAGACGAATTGTTTAGCTCGAGAATAGTGTATAAAGTCTGTGAAGTTGCTATTACAATTTGTGAACTTTGTAGATATCGAAGCAATGAAATAAGTTTACAGTATACCTATCTATAGACCGTTCTATGTTACAGGACCGTGGCTAGCATGAGGCAAGACGAGGCAATTGCATCGTCTTAATTTTGGCCTTTTTTAATTTTCTTCTTAAAAGTTGACTTTACTGAAGAAAAATGCCACGGAAAATCCTTGAAAGAGCATTTCTAAACCTCGAGATTTCAAAGTTTTCTGGGGGGCATGCCCCCAGACCCCTCTAGCGGCTCGCGCCTTCGGCGCTCGAAACTTGCCTCGTCTTGTCCTAAAATCGGGCTACAGCCCTGTGTCAGATCAGAGTAATAAAGTATGCTAAGCCCAGCCAATCAGATTGGAAAATTTCACTCTTTTTCAGACTATTAAATATTTATTAAAAAAAAATGAAATAGTGAATTCTCGAAATCTCTATTCACGTATTTTTTTTTTCCACTTCATATGAAAAGTTCACAACATATTTCCGCTCGTCCACTGTGTAGAACATTCTTGCGCTCAGACGAAGGAATATTGAATGCTTTTTCTTGTCCTTACGTCATTTTAAGGTTATTGCTACACAAAAGAAAGTAATGACTTTTATAAATATCCCGTCACGGACTTGCAGACTTCATAGGGTGCTTAGTTAGCCCTTACCGATGATGTTGTCAGCTCATCAAAATTTTCTTGGTTTTGTCACCAATATCGAAAACATTAAATGCAATTAGTTAAGAGAATTAGGCGTCTGAATACGGTGCAATTTAGGTAATTAAACTGTCGAGAATTTAGACAGAGTAATATTGCATTTGTAAACCTAACTCTCGCGCGGTTTTATCTTACATTTGTTTTGAAGGTCACCAATTCTTATATATTTTCATTTTAGATAGGTTGGTGGGTGGGGGGGCGAATATATGTTAAGTACACGCCGTGTATTTTTCTCACGCCCACGTAAGGGGTCGATGTCCCGGATATGAGATTCAGTCGGAAATTTACAGCTGCAGGTAATATCCTATTTAGCTCTTCTCAAGTTCGGACTTGGAAGTTACCTCTGTGGTAAGCTTAACTAAAAGGTGAGGTCTCTGGCATGCGTGTCATTTGTAGATCGCTGTTTCGCAACGTTGTTTTGTTGCAATGTCCTTGCGGAGTTTTCCTCGGGGATTTTGAGCGAATTGCTCCGTAGAGTTTTGTCAACAACGACAGTTGACACCCTCGATTCCTGTGCCCGCACACTATGATATGTTTGCTATAGTTTTCAATTTATTTGTTTTACAAGTTTGTACACTTCTGAACAAGCCATTGTCGTCGAATAGTGCGATAGTTACGCAGCTTTTATTTGTGGGAATGACCTGAGTTGGCTGATTTCAAGTCGCGGCCATTCTATTGAATTTTTAATCGTTGAAAAACAGAACTTTAGCCTTTATATGCAAATCGCAGAAACGTTTACATTTGTAAAAACACATTTGTAGCGAGTATTGATGTTTTTATAGTATACAAAATTTCCTATATGAATTCTTAATTCGCAAATTCATGGTTTAGAGTTGCAGTTGCGTTCGTTTTGTCTACTGGCGTCTAAGTTCATACAAAGTTGTGCAAAGCGATAATTATTAAAGCCTCGGTTGCCATAGTGTCGATTTCGCTTTCTTGTTCGTCGTTGGTGACTTCAAATTTCTCGAATTTACCTCTTTGTCGAATTGCAGTGAACCTTGAATTGGTTTCGTTGATCTTTTAACAACACCTAAAGTGATGCATTCGAATATTTCAGAGCATAACTTTTCAAAATCATGATTAATTCTTGGATTTTTAAAGATAAGGTCGATGTCTAAATATGCTACCTTTTTCCGCATTTTGAGTGCGGAATGGAGCGAAATTTTTGCCGAATTCGTACTTCCTGTAGCGTTTTTATACGGCGTTGCCTCCGTACCAATGGTTAAATTTTGTAATCACTGAAAGGTGTAAATTCATATTTTATAAAAACAAGCTTGTTGAAAACGAGGATTATGTTTTAACGCCAGCAGGGAATTAAAAAGTTAATTATTATTCTAATTAAAATTCATGTTAATGCACTCCGCAGTTCACCTTTGCAAGTTTTTGTTAATCAGTTTAGAGAATTAACAGAACTGGCGAGAACAGTTCTTCAGCATTCTTGGGACATTTGATCACCGCTTTTATTTTACACACTTTTATTTTACATATTTGTATCAGTCATCAAGAAAATTGCAGAGTTTTCTTCTCTGCGGGCAATGTCATATTTAATAGCCTGTGAAACTAGTAGCCACTAGAAACGAGTTAAGTACTGAAGAAAGTGCTCTTGAAGAAGGGTTAGCATATTTCTTATTCTCCTGTGTTCCCAAGTTTTTTGATAAATTCTATTTATATACAGGTTCTGAAATTTTGTGATTCATCTTTTGTGATTCTGAAAAAGTTCTCATTAATTATTTGCACAGGAAATTCTAAAAATGTATAGAAAAGCTGTGTGCAAGTGTCTCTCTGTGAGTGTTTTCTTTTGTGTTTTTTATACAGACAGAACTTGCAATCTCTACAGGGGAAGAAATTTTTAAAATCCAATGAATTGTGTTTAGAGAAGAAATAAAAAAAAGTTTTGTGCAATTTTATTTGAGATTGTGCACCATATTGTATTAATTTTTTTGCAATTTGTTTTATTTTTGATGTACTAAGGAACGTCAAATAAAACTGTAAAATGCCAGTCGCAGAAAATGGACAAAGGGCCTTTCCTGCAGCAGGATCTAAACCAGGATTGGAAATATGGAGAATTGAGGTTGGTTCACTCTTCAAACACTAATGTCAGCATGTGTATTCTCCATACTGTTCTCTATACATTTCTAAGAGTATTGGCAAGGAGAATTTTTGTAACAATCAACGGCTTCTTTAGCCAGAGATCAGTTCCTCTTTTCTCATGATGGTTATGTTTGATTTAGTAATGAAAGTGTATGAAGAAATTATTCATTGGTCAGATCCTTTGGGTTTTGAGGGTTAAACAGTGGTGCCTATTAGGCTGGTTAGAAATATGTAATTTTTTATAATAGGATGACTTATAAGCAGTAGGATCAAGATCATAATCATGGTGATTAGTTTTCTAATAACAATGACAATGTTGACATGTCAATGATGATCATAACAGTGAGAAAGACAATTACCCCAATCAGGGCTCAGCACTAACTTTTCAACTTACTAGCCCAGTGGCTAGTGACAACTTAGATGTTACAACAATTTCAGTTTGTTTACTAGACAAACTGGCTAGTGGAAATTAAAAACCACTAGCCAAAACTGAATCTCTACTAGTCTGTTTGTGTCAGGCCCTGACAATGACATAATTTGACAATGAAGACGAGAATGGCATAAATTATTTCTTGCCTGCAAACATCTAGGAATATGACACCATGCCTTTCCCTCAACACTTCTTTACTTTACTTCTCAGTTTAATACTCTGCATTTTTTAAAATGTTCACCTTGCAGTTTTTCAAGCCTGTTAAAGTTTCTCCCAAGGACTATGGAAAATTTTACAAGGGTGACTCGTACATCATACTAGAGGTATCTCGACATAAATCAATTTTTTTTTCTGATTAAGGGTTCAGAGCAGGCTCCTCTTCCTTGCAGGTTGCTTTCAAGCAACCACCTTGGGGATAAAACTTAGATAAAGGAGTCTGTCTGTTTGTCTGTGTGTCTGTCTGTCTCTCTGTCTGTCTGTCTGTCTGTCTCTCTGTCTGTCTCTCTGTCTGTCTGTCTGTCTCTCTGTCTGTCTGTCTCTGTCTGTCCATCTCTGTCTGTCTGTCTCTGTCTGTCCATCTCTGTCTGTCTGTCTGTCTCTGTCTGTCTGTCTGTCTCTGTCTGTCTGTCTCTGTCTGTCTGTCTCTGTCTGTCTCTGTCTATCTGTCTGTCTCTGTCTGTCTGTCTCTCTGTCTGTCTGTCTCTCTGTCTGTCTGTCTGTCTCTGTCTGTCTGTCTCTGTCTGTCTGTCTCTGTCTGTCTGTCTATCTGTCTGTCTCTGTCTGTCTGTCTGTCTGTCTGATGCATTATGATACTGCTCTCATGGAGGGTTAATTAGTCATGTAGACTAATTAGTCATGTAGACTAATTGGAATATATTAAAAAATGCATTTATTGGTGGTGTTGTGATCAATTATTGTTGTATACTAATTGTTATTAAAATTCATATTTTAGACAATAAGTGTTGGTAAGACTGCCAATATTTACTTTTGGTTAGGACCAGAGACAACTCAGGTGAGATCTAAAATTTCTTCATCCGTGATGATAGGATTGCTTTTGAACTTGAAAAAATGTGCTGATAAGCTAAGAATGAATAAATCGATCACCTAGCTTTTCATTTTGTAGGGATTACACATTCTGATTGAAAAATGGCGGCGCTGTTGTTTGAAGCTAATTCTTGTGATTTAATAGTTTATGTATCACTCATTTCCTCTGACAGAAATATTTTAAAAAAGATTAAAAATTTGTAGACCTTCAGAGATTTCTAGATAGTATTGATAAAAAGCAGCATGGTTGCTAAAGTTCACCAAAGTGGTGACCAGAAAATAAAATGATCACAATTGTCAAAGGATTATAACATTTCTTTTGGAATGAAATTTTTTTCCATTTTACTACCTACTCGTTCTTTAGTTGGCCAACTTGGCATGTTCTTACTGTAGATGGTTCAATCTTTGAATTCAGCTTCCTGCCTCTTTAAAATTTTTCCAAAGTGATGCCTTTAATTATATGTGTCATTTTTGTTTTCTGTTACAAAGACTATTGGGTTACACATAATATCCTTTTGGCAAAAGGTCATCTGCTTTTTCCACATCATTACTTAGTTATTTATATATTAATGCGACCAAATCTTTCTCTCTTAAGGATGAGCAAGGAGCTGCTGCCAGCCTGTCTGTGACACTTGACACAGAATTGGGTGATTTCCCTGTGCAGCATCGAGTGGTTAGCATTTGATATGTCTGTTTTTCATTTAATTTTTTTTTTTTTTAAGGCCTGAAATGTTAATAATCTGCTTTTCTCTTTTCTTAAGGTTGGAGGCCATGAAGATCAAAAGTTCAAAAGTCTTTTTAGTAATGGGATGAGGTAAGCTGTCTTTTGGTTAGTTTTTTAAAACCTTTTCACGCAGCCATTAGTATGCATATTCTTCATACTGTTCTCTACACATTTCTTAAGGTGCTGACAAGGAGAAGTTGTTGAAACAATTAAGAACACTAGATAGTGATCATTTCTTGTATTCTCGTGACCTAATCGTGTGATTCAGGGGGTGATATTGTATGGAGAAATTAGATGCTAATCACTGTTGGGGGTTAAGTTTATTGAAAAGCTTCATTCCGATCCTCTGCTTCTTTCTCTCTACAGGGTGGTTAATGGAGGGCATGCTTCTGGGTTCAAAGAAGGCAAAAAAAAGTTTGAAAAGGCGTTAATGCGAGTTAAAGGGAAACGTAAAATTTATGCCTCTCAGGTGAGTGGCTTTTTGAGTGTGTAGATTTAACCCTCAACTGATGAGATCTGATTAATAATTCTCCCCTCTAGCTGCTTCACCTATTCTTGTAAATTAATTATTTGATATTGTTTCATTGGTCAGGTACCACACACCATTGATTCACTGAACATTGGGGATTGCTTTGTTTTTGACTGTGGAAGAAAAATTTTTGTGTGGTGTGGAAAAGAAAGCAACAAAAAAGAGAGGTTTAATGTAAGTTTGTTGTCGAGTTTCTGTTAATTGGTGGAGAAATTGAATTTCTGACAAGTATGTCTGTTTTTATGACAGGCTATAAATTTTGCACGTGAACTACGGGATGAAGAGCGCGCTGGTCTTGCTGCAGTTATTACCGTTGGTGAGTGCCTCTGAAATTATTATCTGAGTAAAAGGTGGTCATGATGACGATTTTATTTTGAATGTTACTAATATTTAAGTCTTATGGAGGGTGGGCGTTCAGTACTGCAGTGCCAAGACTACAGTCTAATGAATTACCTCTCGGCATTCAAGATTCTCAATAGCTGTTTTTAAGAAGATTTTTAAGACTTAATATCTTTTTAAAGAAGCTTGTTGCTTTTCACTTTTGTTTTTGATATATGCATTTAATTTTGTGTGAGATTTGTAGATTAGTCTTGGTATTTTAAGATGCTAGTTTTTACCTCAGCATACAATGGCTGTAAAGAGCTATTGAAGATTAGCTGATTAATGCCATATAAATTGGTATAATTTATCATTATTTATTTTGCTGACCCCAATAACTTCGTGGAGTCATGTGTCATGACACAGGCACACCAGTTAAGTGCCAATAACTTTTGAGTGTCGATGTTTGCATTTCTCACAGACACACCAGAGGAGGAAGAAGAGTTCTTCTACGAATTGACTGGAAAAAAGCGCATTGTTCCTATCACTAGAGAAGCTGAAAGTGATGAGGCCCATGATGCATCTCTCTCACTCAATTTGTACAGGTAAAGTATTCAAATAAGCAGCTAGTTTTTTTGAAAGGTGTAATGAGTGGCAAGGTTACACAAAATTGAAGGATACATGTTTGTTCATGTATATTAAATTTCAGGGTCAACGAGGATGAAACTGGCAATATCACAATGAAAGAGACTGGCAGCAAACCCTTAAAGCGTGAAGATCTTGACTCTGATGTAAGTCTCCACTGTGTAACTGCATGGTTTAATTCTTATGAGGGTTTTCATAAGTTATATGTGATGGTAAAGTAGGAGGATACTGTAAGATAACAGTTGAATATGCTTAAAATCTGCTCATGTCTCAATGAAGAATGGCTACTGGGGCATTGTAATTCAGCCATAGAATTGCATGAAGAAGTCAAAGAATACTGTGATCTCTCTTTCCCAATGAACACCTTGCCTTTCTTTATAAGTGCATGATGTACAAATTGATTCAGTGAGGATTACTAAACCCTCCCCTAACTGAACGTTAACCCTAACTTGTTATCAGTTGACCATTGTTGGGTTAGGGGAGGGGTGCCGGTGCACAGTTGCTTAGATAGTGACCTCAATCCAGATTATCTTACCACCCCCCTGAGGAGTCAAAGTCAACAGAGTCTGGTGCTTCTTTATGTCTTTTTATGTTTTTCTTTAGACTGTAGTCAACTGAAACCTTTTTTTATTGTGGTGTTTCAGGATTGCTTCATCTTGGAAACTGGTCAAGGTGTCTATGTATGGGTTGGAAAGAAATCCACCAGAAATGAAAAAGAAAAAGCTCTCAAGGATGCCCAAGTAAGTAACAGTTTTAAACTTTTCACTCCCAAGATCTGATTGTAAATTCTCCCCTCTAGCTGAAATGCATTTCCTTGTAAATTACTGTAAATCCTCTATTAAGCCACTCCCCTCTAATAAGCCCCCCTCTAATAAGCCACTCCCCTCTAATAAGCCCCTTCTAATAAGCCACTCCCCTCTAATAAGCCCCCCTCTATTAAGCCACTCCCCTCTAATAAGCCCATCTTTAATAAGCCCCCTCTAATAAGCCCCCTCTAATCAGCCCCCCTCTAATAAGCCCCCATCTAATAAGCCCCCTCTATTAAGCCACTCCACTCTAATGAGCCACTCCCCTCTAATAAGCCTCCCTCTATTAAGCCACTCCCCTCTAATAAGCCCCCTCTAATAAGCCACTCCCCTCTAATAAGCCCCCCTCTATTAAGCCACTCCACTTTAATAAGCCCCTCTATAATAAGCCCCCTCTAATAAGCCCCTCTCTAATAAGCCCCCTCTATTAAGCCACTCTCCTCTAATAAGCCCCCCTCTAATAAGCCACTCCCCTTTAATAAGCCCCCCTCTATTAAGCCACTCCCCTCTGATAAGCCCCCCTCTAATAAGCCTCCTCTTTAGAGGAAGAAATTTATTAAGCCCCCCTCTTTTAAGCCCTCCACCCCACCCCTTCCCCCTTTAAAAAACAAAAATTCAAAATAACACTCCATGTCAGTAAGTATGATAAATTTATTCAAGTACTGTAATTTTAGTTTGCCATTTAAAATTGATTTTGGTGATAGATTGATTGATGTTATCATGTTGGCATCAATAGAATACAGTGTACAGAAATTACAGAGCAATGCAAAAAATATGCCCTGGCTAAGCAAGGTCCATTGAGAGAGTAAGATCATAACATTGAGTCTGAATTTGGTAAATGAAAAAATGTAAAATGAGAACAATTTTTTTTAATAAATATGGTACATCATGTCCTATTGTATCCTGGTAGTGAACATCAGGCTAAATTTATAAGCCCCCCCTCTATTAAGTTCCCCCCCCCCTAATTAGCCACCCCCAAAGAACCTGAAATAAATAAGTCCCTTTGGGGGCTTAGAGGATTTATGGTAGTTATGAGGATTGGTGTAAGATCAATTTAAAAAAGACCTCAAAGCCCTACAGGTAATTGCACGTCTTCATGGACAAATTTACCTCCATTTGGAAACTATTTCTTTTTTACTAGCTTCATCCAATGCCTTGATCTACTTTCTTTCGCCAGGGCTTTCTATCTGCTAGACAGTTAAATCCTAATACTTCCATTAAAATTATTGGCGAGGAACTAGAGCCGTCCGAGTTTAAACAATATTTTTCTTCATGGGAACTTGTTGTGCCTTTTGGAAATACACAGACCTTCCATGCTGGTAAAGGAGTTGTGTCTAGAGGTATGTACAAGGCCAATTACTAACTGAAAGTAGCGGAGTTTTGCTGAACCATCCCTTAGTTCTCTACAGAATTCATTATCTTCTGCTGAGGTAGCCTGTTGCTCAAGTAGGAGTAGAAGTAGACATCTATATTTATACAGGATAGCCCCTTCAGTGTAGTAAACACTGGTATCAACGGGGGTCCTGTTACCTGCCCATCCCCCCCTAGGAGAGGACATCCATCACACAGTAATCTCGTGCGTGGGAAATTAACGTCTCCTGCCCCTAACCCTGCAGGAGACGGGACCTCCATTTATTCGTACCTATCCGAGAAGACTAGAATATCTAATCATTTCTTGATGTTATAGAAAGGTAGCATATTCTTCTAAATTATTTTAAGACCCTGAGTGTTGGTCCGGCCGGGGTTCGAACCTTCGACCTCCCGCACAATAGTCCAGCGCTCTATCCATCTACTCAGAGGGATTTTCTAGCTAAATGATAAGGAAAAGGTTACAGTTTGTTTATCACGGCACAATAGGGGAATCCTTGTTTACAATATTTGCCTCATTAGCATAAGCAATTCAGTTTCTGATGGAGCTAAAAATAAATCAGTTCTGAATATCGAAAGGTCAAAGTACGATTTATTCGGCCAATGAATACGAGCCTGATGCATTGAATACTTTTTGTGCAACACGGGTTTAAAAACTCAAAATTTTACATAGAATGTATGAGCTCATTAGCGCTTTTGCCACCCAGAAACTTTGCAGTTTTTGATGGACTATTTCTCCTTGAATATTACACCCAAGGAGCTAAAATTTTCACCATGTACTAAGGTGTTCTAGCTCTTTAGCTGCCTGAAGTCAATTTGTATCTAACATGCTTCCTTCTTTACGCAAAGCCGTATGCAAATGAGCAAAACTGTAAACAATGACGTCAGCATGAATCCGCCTATTCCACTTCATTATCTTCTAAGAAAACTTGCGGTATGAAAGTAGTCAAAACATTGGGATCCACATTAGCGGTGACTCCACTACGAGACAAACACTAAAATTTCGTTACTTGTGTTTTTAAAAAATATCTTTTTCCGAATCACTTTTACAGAACAACTTGACCAGAGACCAAAGTTTGAAGTGAGATCCATGCACGAGAGAAGGGCATCTGTGACTAGCACTCTTCCTGATGATGGTACAGGTACAGTACAAGTTTGGCGAGTTAACGGCTTTGCACTTGAAGAAGTACCCTCAAAATCTTATGGTGTGTTCTACTCTGGAGATTGTTATGTTATTCTGTACACTTACATGAAGAACAATCGGGAAAAGCACATCATCTACTTTTGGCTGGTGAGTATAATACCATTGTCTATTATTTTACGCAAAGCAGTGCTCGCGCGCGGGATTTATGCACGCAGCGAAATTCACCAGCCTAGCAAAAGTCACGTGCGCATCAAAATCATCCACGGAGTAAAAGTCACGTGCACAATTATAGTTACGCGCGCAGCAAAAGTCAGGCGCGCGATAAAAGTCACGCGCGCGGCAAAAGTTAAGTCACGTGCGCAGCAAATGTCACTTGCGCAGGGTGGAGCGCCAACTAAGGCATTTTCCTACAACTCTCTCGCTCGCGGTTGGCGCTTATTGTCGTCTATCTACGCAATTTATTGACAAATATGATGAAGAAATATGTCCCCCTTTTCAGAACAGGTCCTTGGTATATCTTCAGCTTGAACCCTACTTTACTTTTTGAATAACATTGAAGTTATAACGGTGCCACATCTTGATATCAGCAATGATACTAAACATCATCTGAAAATTTGGTTTCCACCAAAGCTGTTGGTGGATAGGGCTCATGGAACAAATTTATTAAAAACGCTTTGTTATAATTCCACAAGGGAAATGACAGTACAGCTGATGAACAAGGAGCTGCTGCAGCCGGTGCTATAACCCTTGATGACAAGTTCGCAGGGGAACCTTACCAGGTTAGTACCCAAAACGTTTTGTCGTTGTTATAGATTTTCTCGCTCTCTTCTGTGCTATGTGTACTATCATTTCAGTATAGATCAATTTTGAAGGGAAAAATTTGATAGAGTGCTTCCTCTTTAGCTTATTTATAAAGCATTAGAGCGCGAATTCTGAAGATTTGGGGATTGATTCCTCCTAGGGGACAGTTTATTTTCTTTTTCTTAATCACAAAACTATCCATATCTTTCTCTAATATCATACGAACTCGGAGTGACATATTCAACAGACGAAGTGCGGGTCATCTTTGTGAGCGTGCAAGTCTTTGTAGAGTGTGTTATGTCTGGAATTCTTGTGTGCTACTGACTGTATCCTTAAAATTTTCATGGTTGTTAGTCTTAATAACTATTCTTGTATACTTTTTTTTTCAGGTCCGGGTGTGTGAAGGAAAGGAACCAATACATTTCTTTATGATTTTCAACCACCGACTCATTATCTACCAAGTGAGTATTCGGTTATAAAAAAAATTCTGTCAAGGAGCGTTAACGATGTTGTTCATTAGGTCAAGAAGAAGTTGGTTTTGGTCTCCTCGTTCTTAAACGTTTCAGTCCTAGTTGTGATCAATAGGAATTCCTCCACAACACAATTATCAATTGACTGTCGAAGGTAATCCGGGATTGCTTTGTTTGTTTGTTTGTTTGTGTTTTTTTACTTCGCTCTGCGATTGGTCCATAAAACTCGCACCACTTTCCCAACCAATCAAATGCAAAACGAAAACCTCATCACGTATCGGTCGTCCGCGTTTTCCCGCGCTTTTATGCAGCTTGCCTACTTTTGGGTCATCCTCGGTGTAAAAACCTGACGAGGTTTTCTTTGTTTCATGAGGTATTGTTTTGCTCTACGCTATTGTTTATAATGTTTTGTTGTCTTTGTTTTACGTCACTCGTGAGCTTCACAGGTTTTTACACCGAGGAGGAGCCCTGTTTTTACTAAGTGTTGAGTTCTCATTGGCTCATAAAGATATTTTCGTTTCTTCTAATTGGCCATAGTGATTATTTTGATAATTTTCTTTCTTCTCAACACATTTCCGTGTTGAAATTCACCGATAATGTAAGGAGAAATTCCTTTTTGGTCTCTTGTGGGAGTGAAAGGGCTACCACTAAATTCTCAACGCTAAAGTTTAAAGAAGTGTATGGTAGGTGGTGCAGAGAATTAATGTTTAGATCTTGGGAGTGAAACGTTCAAGACTTCTTCAAATGAATATTGTTTACCTTTAGGGTGGCCACGCTAGTGGTTTCAAAAACACTGAAAGCGCCGGTAATGCCACAGATACTCGCCTTCTTCAGGTTCGCGTCACTGGAAACAATTCTAGGGTTGTCGAGGTAAGCCATGTTGGGGTCAGCTTCTACAGGCGATCTCTTACAGGACTAACAGAGCGGTTAGACGTCAGGCGCGCCAATTTCCCGCGTAGAATTTGCAGGCAAAATTAGCAAGGAAAAAATAATAAACAAATCGTTATAACGCAAAGAAATTTAAGCGTTCTTATATGTCTCTAAAAGGAAACAAGAATTGGGACAAGTCTCTTTTTATATATGCCTCTAAAAGGAAACAAGAATTGGGACAAGTCTCTTTTTATACATGTCTCTAAAAGGAAATAAGAATTGGGACAAGTCTCTTTTTATATTATTTTTATTAATTTTTTTAAGCCACGAAACTGCTCACTCAGTGAACAGACAAGGTAATGTTAAAGCGAGAAGGAGCAAAGATGTCTTTATTATATTACATTAGAAAAGGACCAAGATGACCAAGGGTTGAGAGAATGAAAACGGATTACAATGAAGATTTCTGCTCTTTATTCAGGTTCTTCCGGTGGCTCAGTCTCTGAACAGCAGTGATGTGTTCGTACTTCACAACCCCCATCACTGCTTCATCTGGGTGGGCAAAGGCAGTATTGGTGACGAACGAGAGTGTGCCAGAGAGGTGGTCAGGCTCATCTGGAAATCAGATGACGCCGATCTTGTTATGGAAGGCAAAGAGCGTGACAACTTCTGGAACCTGCTGGGAGGAAAAGCTGATTATGGCTCGGCCAAACAAAGCTGGGTAAGTATCCAGGCAATGTTTTCCTTTAGTCTCCCGCACAGAGAGCGAAAGGTGAATCTTTTTATCCCTAGGAGTGACTAGAATCTAATTTCTCCTTACAATATCACCCTTGAATCAAACATTAAGGTCAGGAGAATAAAGCAAATGATCAGCAACTTATAAAGCTCTTGATTGTCAGAGAAACTCTAGTATAGAAGAACTTGCCCACTGATTTCAGGGAGTAAAGGGGTAAACTAGGAATGCAGAAAGGGTTTTTCAAAGATACAAGAGAGAAGAACCACGTCAAACGCATCAGAATTGACTTTTTTAACTTTAAGAGTGACTGGCATCTAATCTCTCCTTACAATATCAGCCCAAATCAAAGATTAAGGTCAGGAGAATAAAGGAAATGATCACTAACTGAAGGAGCTCTCGATTGTTACTCAAATTCTCCTTGTCGGCACCTTGGGAAATGTATAAGGAAAATTAAGGAGAATATGCGTTCTGGAGGTTAGGGTGTGAGTGATTAGGTGCAGGTGTAATTTGAAGTCTTTTTATTACTAATGCGATTGCCATCTCATTAAATTCCATAAGTTTCAGCCCCATAAATCGCAAGAATTAGTGATTTGTGGTGTTGAGACTTTTAAAAATCACCGAATCATCGTGTAACAAAGATATCATTGGTCTCCATCGCAACCATTCTTTAGAGTGTCACGCAAAACCGCCAAAACAAGCCTTGCATAACATCCCAAAGAACAGCTGCGAATGAGGTTACGATCTTATGCAGTGAGACACATGACGGGGAATCGTATCTGTATCTAATCATTATGTCTGAAATACTTTCAGGCCGAGCAAGAGAGTAGCGGTTACCCCGCCAGACTGTTTCACTGTTCAAACGCCACGGGGAGGTTCTTGGTCGAGGAAATTCTTGATTTCGGCCAGGAAGATTTAGAGGAAGATGATGTCATGATTCTTGATGCCTGGACGCAGCTGTTTATATGGGTTGGAGCCACTGCACGCAAAGAAGAAAAACAAGACGCCATCAGGACTGCTCTGGTAATGTGCTTCGCTTGGCCGAGTTTCTTTGTATTGAAATCCACTTCCATCCTAAATATTTTAAGTTATGTTCAACTTTTAATACTTCCAGCCTTATTCTCTCTCCCTTTTTGGGGGGTTTTATCCAAAAACAAACGAGTAGAGCGCTTTGTTATGATGTCGGAGAACGGTCAATCCATAACGAAAGTTCTTGGTAATGATTTCAGGAATACGTTAAGACAGATCCTCGCCAACGTGTTCCAAACATGACGATGTCAGTGATTAAACAAGGGGCTGAGCCGGTGGGATTCAAGTCGTACTTCGTGGCCTGGGAACCACAGATGTGGAACAAGAAAATGAGTTACGAGGAACAGATGAAACGAGTCAAACAAGAAAATGAGAAAGTAGATGATAACGCGTGGAGTCTGGTAAGCACTGACAAAACAATTTTTTTGTAATGTAACTCCCCTCTTGTAAAGATTGCGTGACCATTAATTAATGACAAAGGTGGCGAGGATCGTCACGCAAGCTTTGTAAAAATATTGTGTGACTACCTGATGTGTCGGTTGTCACGCACACTTTTTAGAGTAGAAGTGCGTTACCAACTGTTAAATAGGTCGTTACGCAAGGGTCCTGGTAAATAGCTGTATCGCCTGGGCGTAGCAGCAGACTCTCAAGCCGAAGGAAACAACAGCATTCTCAATTAGAAAGTTAAACCTCCAGGTTTTTCTGCATTTTGTTAGTATGGTGTTGATATCCACTTCCTTTTCAGACCGAGTGGGACGAGAAACTCAAGCCGAAATTTTTCCCTTTGGAAGTTCTGCAAAAGAAAGGAGAAGACCTCCCTGAAGAAGTAGATCCTACTAAGAAAGAGGTTTGTTCAACTTCCAAATTCTCCTCACAAAATTCTGGAAAATCGATCAAATGACGCCTGTTGTGCAGGCTCAAATGGTTTGGGGAATTTGAATGTTGGTCAGGGAAGGTCATCATGGATGACAAAGGAAGAAGAAGTAATGTTATTAAGCAATGTCTCCTTGTCAATTTAGTCTGAGTAGAACCAAGAATGGTTTTGAAAATATAGATGATGTAGACTCGTATAGAACTGCGTGCATTGGAATGAGTGGGAAACCTTTTAATAACTTCAATGTGGCTCCTTTGATATTTCTTGGAATTTGTTCGTTCAAATCCCAACTCTCCCCTCTTACCTCTTCACAGGTCATTAAAAGTTCGCTCCGACGAAGGGCTAACGCTCGAAACGTCAGCTTTTGTAATCGTTACGGTGGCCAATTTACCACTTCAACTTTGTTGATATATCCAAGTTATTTCATTAAAAGTTAGTCAAGAGAATTGGCTTCCTGCTAAGATATCGCTGATTCGTTTTGCTCTCCTCGTGACCTTTTAACTGGATGTTGTACTTAAATTGTAAGGGGAATTTGCATGTAAGTTGAACGGTCAATACTTACTTACTTCTTTTCTTTTATTTTTTTAAAGCTTCATTTAGAAGACGCCAAATTTGAAGAAATTTTCAAAATGTCTAAGAAAGAATGGGAAGGTATTCCACAATGGAGAAAAAATCAAGTCAAGAAGGCCATTGATCTGTTCTAAATGAACAAAAGCTTCTGCTGTTAATTTAACTAAACTTACAATAACATTTGCAATTTGCTATAGAATGGGTGCGTCGTTTCAAAGCTCATGGTTTAAAAAGACTTGTTCACGATAATCTTTGGCGCATTAACTTTTTAGGAATTTAGTATACTTAAGCTCAATCTTAAAAAACAAACAAACAAACAAAAACCAGGTCTAACCAGCAGACTGGTCAAACAGGAAACTGGTTAAATGGGTTTGACTTGATGGCTGCCTACAGATGTGTTAAGTGGCCGGAAAATCTTAAGGTAAACCATACAACTAAAGTCTTTTATAAACTTAGGTAGAATTGTTTCGGGATATTTAAAGCTTTTCCTAGATGTGGAATAAATGCTATAAATAATCAACAAGAACATATTTTTTAGGCATTTTATCTAAATTTACAGACTAACCGAGGTAGTAGCATTTTGCTCTGTATTGAAATTTGAATTTTAATCTTTTGGTATTTACTGTGCACATGCAAGGCCTTAATACTACGTTTAATGAAAAGTTGGTGTGTCTGTGCATAGCAGCATGTGTTGCGTGATGATCCGTGCAGTTCAAGTGGATGACTTTTGTTACATTGTTCACAGTCTCCCCTCTCCTCTCCTACTGAGATCAGGATGAAGAGATAACCTGGGAACGACGTTGTAAGCTTCGGTTGTTTTCGGTATTCGTGTCTTGTTTGTAATCGGTGTGAGTCGGAAAACCTGAGACTGTCGAACTTTTCCGAGTGTTTTTTTTTTTTTTTTTTTTTCACAATGTGTATCGCAGACAGAGCCGCAGCACTGTTGAACGACGGTCTAATTCAGTCTTAGCACCAGTGGCTTTTAGTATATTTATAATAATGTATTACTTGATAACGTATTTCACTGCGTAGGGAATCATCCAAATTTTAAAGTACGTAACGTACATAGTCAACTGTAAGTTGCCGACACTAGCTGTGTTTCTCTTGAATAAAATATTCTGCCAAGAAAGCGCGTATTTTACTGCCAGTTGTATTCTTATTAAGGGCTCACGTTTTTAGCCCAGCGGTTTTGTCTTGACTAGCTAGATACATCATAACAAAAAAATTTTCTAGATCAATCATAAACAAAGCTTCAACCAGTGGATAACGTCAACGGTAATTGGTTGATTCGCACAAGTTTTCCAAATTCACCCACAAGGCTTCCCATCATCCCCCGCATAAAAAGTTGATTGGCCTTGCGACTTCTTAATTTCTTCCGTCAAACTCTTGCCTTTTTGGCGCCGGCTTACAGTTTCACCAGAAGCGATCTTGACACAAGTATTTGGATTGTTTTGAACACGGAATATAGGGACAAAATTTCCGTTTAGAAAAATATTCGTCGGGAAATGTGTGTACGTGTCTGGACAGCTATATGACCCATCATGACCATTCACATTTGAGTGACTGAGCCCCTAACTACTTAGACTAGAGCTGTCCCTGCTTTTCGGCGAAATCCGTCGCGCAAGCAAAAAAATTATTGTTATCGCGCCGCGCAGAAATCCGAGGGAGAGGCGCACAAATAGTAGGGACTGCACACTATGCCAGAGAGTTTAACTCTTCCAGTGCATAACTCCTAGAGCTCCACGTGGCGCACCGTCAGTATTTTATTATTATTTTAACTTGCACGAGGGACTTTACCGAAAAGGAGGGACTGACACGAAATCTACTACTTACGTCAAACCTAATTTGTACATCTAAAAATAAACACGAGTCGGGAACAAAGTACTTTTAACATGTTCGTATTTTTCTACACGTGTACGGTCAAAACAAGATTAAAATCGCATAAGTATTCAAAAAAAATTAAATGTGCATTCGCTGTTCATTGTCCAAGTTCTGCAGGAGTTTTTGCGCTTCTTGACAAGGACAAGAATAACCGATTGCTTTTGTTCTCTTTCTCATCAGCGGTGAAAATTTCTGACAAAACGTTATTTTTGTAAAAAGCTGTGAACTTTACTGAATTGTTCTTTGAATCAGGGGTTACTCTTCCACTCGCGTTGTGTTTGCCACTCCTGTTCCCAAGCTAGCCCTTTTGAAATATGTATATGAAAGATCAGTTTGGATAAATAATATAGTGATATTAATCAAGAGGCAAAGAAAAAACCTTTTGAGACAGGGCACAACACAACGATTTTGTTTCTCGCCCGTGACAATAGCTCGTGACAACCGCGTAACACGTTTCTTAAATAGAAGTAATAAATCATTCAGATCTATTTCGTTTGCTACTCAGGGTATAATCCGACGATTTGGTCTTTCTATTTTTTAGTTAAAGCACAGTGTCCACGATCACAAAATCCTTCATTTGGTGGAGTGGCTATGTTTGTTTCCGTGGTGAAGTATTATTCAATGATAAAGCCTTTTTGTAGACTCGATGTTTGGAATGCATACTGTTCAAATTCTAAACCCAGTGCTGAACATTCACGGAATATAAATGTTCGCAGTTGAAAAGTCGCCAACTTTTACTGAAAACCTTGCCAAAATGACTTCATCATAAATAAGACAAACGAAGAGAACCTATTATCACAACACAAAAGCTTTGGCTCCAAAGAGGCCTATTATATTGTAAATGATAATTTCAACCGAAATTAGAAGATTTGCGTATAAAAATAGGCGCCTCGGCACCATTTATCAGGAAATCTAAAAATAACTGATTTTTGCTGAATGTCCACCAAAGAAACAACTATGAATCTCCAGACAGACACAGGCCTTCAGACAGACATAGTCCCCTGCATATTGTCTCTTAAAAAGGCGGGGTGTTGCTCAAAAACAATTGACACGTTTAATAGTGGGCCTCACACTTTTAACCCCTTATTGTCTTCGGATGGAAACTGAATTTGGAATGTCGTGATATTCCCCTAGCCTGAATTAAGTACGCCACTCTATTATCGACATAAAATTAGCCATTTCGTTAACAATAGAAACAAGAGGGCCGTCTAAAGGTGTTCCTCTTTAGGCAGAACCTCTTACGTGCATCCAAGATTTCTCGTGACGATGTTTTCAGCTATGGCACCTGACCGGTGTTGTAGAAATCAAATCATATCACATGAAAATAACGTTTGCATAGCGACCTTTTCACCCAAACTGTTGCAGCAGGTAGAAAAATATTGGATGTACAGGTTACCTGCTGGGAGGTCATGATATTCCCGTGTCTTACCCACCGCAAGATGATCGATGGTTTCAAAAGACTGAAACATTTTTGTTAGAAAAATATGTTACCTTAAAATCGATCCCTTACTAGGAGAGTACCCAAGGGTATGTTTTGATTTAAGGCAATTAAACAAGTGTAACGCGTTTTATTTTTGTAATTAAATAAGCCATTTTGTTTATTTCCACCCCCTTTTGTTCCACGACATTCTAACAACGAAAATAATTTAATTATACCAGGTACCTGTTCCATTGATTCACAAAGATTTATTTTCTCTTTTTTCTCTGCTAGGCAAAACGTGATTTGGAAGTTTTCCACAAAAGCCAATGTTGAAATTGTTATTACAAAAGTTCTCCAACAGAGGTGACTGAAACCTACGCGTTGTTTAGGTTACTAAGTGGACAATTTTGAAATTCAAAAAGTACCCAAACAACAGCAATAAAAGCGAAAAAAAAGTTTTCTTGTTTGAAATCATTCAGTCTCTCGGGATAACACCTTTCAAGCTTCTTATTTGTTAAGTTGTATTGAAACAAGTGCAAACAGGGGAGTTGTTCTTGCATTTTTATTAAAATTGGTTTGAATATTCTGCGAAAAACATTATTCAGTAGATACAGGGTCTTCTTGAAAGAAAAGATTTGAGATTGCTCTATTAAGACCAATTCGATTCCTTCTCTTCTTTCAATCAGCGCATAAATAAAATCATAACGATGTGTTTTATCGTGATCGGGCCCACGAAATTTTGCCGGATACAATCGTCCCATTTTCTGCCATTTACAGCCTCAGAAAGGGCTTGTTTTAAGTCTCAAAGTGTTGAACGTTTGCTCAGCCACTAGTTAAAAATAATTATAAACCTTATTTTGCATGTCATAGCCACTAACGGCGTTTTAGAAATTCACGGGTTTAAGGATGACAAGCTGTAGTCAAGATTTTCGATTTTGTCGGCATATATTGAGTATTATGTCAACATTCCTTCAAACGTGTTATTTGAATGAATTTCCACACCTTACATCAAAATGTTGATCTTAACGCTTGCCGTGTTTTTTCCCCTGGGTCAGATGAACTAGTAACTGTACAAAAACAAAATTGGAGGCGGTTTTGTAATTGTCCTGCCTCCAGAGAGAATTGTGGAGTTGTGTTGCAACCGGCGTGAATATTCGGTTTTGTACACCTCTGACATGTGGGTACAAAGTCTATGTTTTTTGACTTATAGTACTCGCCCGTTCCATCTCGCATCCAATTTTCATATTCTATTGATCTCGACAAAGAAAAAGCCAGTTCTCCTAGATGTCCAGGTGTAAATCTAGGATATCGAAATAAAAGGGCACTTATTGAAGTTTTTGCCCAGGTTACAACGTGCTATAAACGGTTTCTTACAAAAATTTTTCTTCGGCCACGATGGTTGTTCAATAAGGGAGCCAGAACTCCATTCGTACTAAAAACAGCATGCGATTCCACCAAGTTAAAACGAAACCCCGAGTATATCAACTTTTAATGACATTTTAGCAATTAAAAGCGAAGTAAGAAATTTCATGGCCAATGTGGCTACAGCTGTTTTTCAACTCCGAATTTTGCGGCGCTTGATGAATTCTGTGAAAATTAATTCATTTTTTCCGTAAAGATCATTTTCTGTTAACCAAAGTTACCTTCATATTGTTGCTGGTTTTTTGCAGATTTTTGTTTCGAGAAATTAAAGTCTTGTTGATTTAAAAGACATCTAATTATCTTTAAAAAGAAAGTGGCTTTCGGCAATAGAGAGATGCAATCAGTGTTGAAATAAAAGTTTACAAAGATAACTCTGTATTTTGAACGTCACAAATGCAAACCACAAAAGCCTTTGTTTATGCCAAGAGTTCTTTATCTAGCTTTAAATAGCCATCTCTTGAAATTAGCTTCCATGCAGAGGGAATTTATTTCACCACTCACTGTTAAAATTACTAAAGATAACCATTTTGTTGAAAAAGAGATTTTTTCTTCCATACAGAAGGGATGAATAAGAAAATTTGCAAGTCAATGCCTTGCCCACTGCCATTTCTTTTATAGCAACAGAATAAATTACGATCAGATCATGCGCGAAGTTTGGGCTTAAGGAAGTTGGAAAAAAAGCCTGGCAGAGTATTTAAACCCCATAAACTGAGGTTCATTCAGGTGTACACTACAGTTTCATTTCAGTTCAACTCAGGTGCTCTGTCGCCATTAACTCATAAAGATCAAATGTTTGCCCCAAACACAAACCAGCTCAGCTTCACTCAGCGACTGGATCAAAACGTGCACACCAGCTTGCTTGTTAGCCGCGAAGCACCGCCGTATTTCCAAGATAACATTATGATGGGAACAAGTACAGGCTGTTTCACAGATGGCAACACATTTAACGGGGACACAAGCAATGACTCTGACTTCGCCAAAGGTATCTATAATTTGCGTCCGAGAGGAGCTCTCACTCATGTTCCGGCACTGCCGAAGTTTGAGCAAGAGGAAACTGGCCCCGCTCCGCCCGTCAAACCGAAGCGACAGCGCAACTCGCTGAAGAAACGTCTTCTTGTGAATGCTCGGGAGCGCGATCGAATGCGTGTTTTAAACAATGGATTTCAAGCGCTTCGGGACGCTCTGCCCTGTTATATCGCCGACGGACATATGGCCAAGATAACTACTCTTCGTCTTGCTATAAATTACATCAAGGCATTGAACGAAGTGTTGAACGAAGAACCACCGCCTGTCTCGAGATGTGCTCCTCACCGCCAGCCGCCAACCTCCACTGTTCCCTGCAACACCAGTATGATTGGAATCGCTGCTGACCCAGGCCATTTTAAAACACCTCTTCCAATTGATGTAAGTACTTTCTCCTCGACGCCCTCCGAAAATCCCCTAATTCAGAGGCGAATTGCTTTTAACTCATTCAACCCGTGTTTAGCTCCGCGTCATTAAAAACATGTTTCCCGTACAGGCTAAAAAACAGGGCCAACGGAATTTCAAACTCTTCTTTCGCTTCGTCGTCATCTTCACCTTTGGAAATCTCCCTATTATTTCATAGCCGTTTTACCAACTTGGCTTACTTGTAAATCAATCAAAGTTTATAAGATCTGCGACATAATTTTTTTGCTGACGAAAGCTTCCACAAAACCGGGCCCCATAATGGCGTGCCTTTAAAACAGAAAGATGAATTCGTTTGCAGAACACTACAGCCGAGAACTGAGTTGAGAACATCGCGAGTTTCCGTTGTCACTTTTTAAAGTCGCACATTGTTCGTTTCTTCCTCTCGTCTCCAAAACCTGACCGGCTTCACGAAATCGAATTTCAAGAATTAAAATTTAATTACTCTCTGTTTTATTAACCTCTAGCCTGACTCAAAGTTTTGTTTATGTTTTGCAAGCAGTCCTACGAATTCAAATGCGGAAATAAACATCGTAAAGTAGAGCAAACTTTATAATCGAATTTTTCAAGAAAAACGTTAAAAAGTTTGACTATTTTACCTTCAGTTACGTTCTTTTCAACTGCGTTTCAAGAAAAGGGAAGTCAGGTTTTGAAAGTCCTGAGATATGAAAAAATTCTTGCAAAAATTGTTCTCAACGGTACAAATCATTGTTTGAGCCCAAAACCATTTTCCACATTTTCAGTTAAAACAAAACACCAGACTTTATTGTTTTATTTTGTGCTTTCGAAATGTTTCGATGAAATAAATGACCTCTTTGAACGATGTGTCTCTTTAGAGATCACCGTTTTAAAAACTTCAATGTGTTTCGAAACCGCATAGGCTTCCATTAAAGTTTGAAAAATGGATCTTAAAATGTGATTTATCAATTTTTCTGCAGGTTCGTCATCCAAACACACGGATTTAAAAGAGGACCACCATTCGCATTTTGCAAACATCGCCGCAAGCGACAAAATAGATATTGATTTTAAACGATGATAATATGATATTCCTTTACTGAGAATGCAAGAAAACATTCGACCAACAAATCGCTATATAAACACCTTTTGTATTTGTAGATAAACAACTCATTTGCGATAAAATGTGCGCCAGAATAAGGCTGTTGTCAAACAAAACGTAAGCTGAACGCTGAATTATTCATTTTTTATGTATATCCTTCGAGCACGCGCCCTTCTAGCTTCGTCCTTCTCACAATTTTTGTAATTAGTCGAAAAATTCTCGCGCTATCTTCCCAACAGACCAACTTTCAACTGCTGTAAACGATTGAAGGATAAGTAAATAAAGTTTGTAAACCACAAGTTGCAAATATGGTAAACTGAGTTGTTTGCAGTAAGTTTCGAATATTTAATTCAAGTTTTCGTGTTAGTCCATAACATCTAGCCCTCGATCTTCCCTAAGTGGTCGCGCACTATTTCTTCAAAATTGTATCCTTCTTTAAGGAATTTTTAATCAAAGAGCCAATTCCTTTTTTAAACTTAACAATATTACCAATATTGTACAGTTTCAGTCGGGATAATTGGCCAAAAACATTTATCGTTTTCAGTGCTTCTGCCTTTTATTTAAAGGAGCGGAAAAATCAGTTTAAGATTAATTTTCTGTGCACAGAAAACAACTGGTACTTAATCGCATCATAAATGAAGTTACAAAAGCTGATAAAAATACTGCATATATTCTTAAATACAAAGCTTTACGCATTCAGAACAATTTTGTAACAATTAGGTTGTTTCTGGCAGATGTAGACACTGTAAAGAAATTCTCCGAGTTGCAACTTTTCTCCTTTTTTTCAACTCTGTTAAAAAAGTTGCCTTTCTCATTTGGAACTAAGGTCAGCTGTAAGAGAAATAATCATGATTGTGAAATCAACGTCGTTTAATTCCTAGATCGAACGTAGAACTGAAAATAGACTATTTTATTATTTTTTTCTTTTCTTATTTTTTAATTTTTTTGCGGTTTTTCTTATTGTCATACTTGAAAATAGCTGCAAACGTTTGCGCAAGAAAAGGTAGATCATTTTGTTCTTTAGGAACTCATTTTGCCTTATGTTCTTAGCCTTAAAAGCAACTGTCATTTCCACTGCTCCCGTCTACATTTAAGTGAAGCTTACCACTCGAGAATTTTATCGGGGAAAGCAATTTAAAAAAAACAACCAACAAGTTAGGCAAACATGGTTTACTCCCGAAAGACATTGTAATTAGGGGGTGCCATTAAAAAGTATTTCGTAAAATCATTAAAGCATTGTTTTTCATCAAAATATCCTGTCCCGGATTTTTTTACTGTATGGCCCAAACCTTGAAAAATTCTCTCTCTGATATATTTTGGGGGCATACTCGTAATTAACTCGAATCTTATCCGCCGTGTATGATCGAATCTTAATGATTCTAAGCAAACCCCCGCAAGCTGTAACCATCTTGCCGTTTTTGTCTTCTTAATGAAGTCTCTCAAATAGTTATAAGACTAATTTACATGCAGGGGGCATTACTTGTCAAAACACCATTATTTGAATGCATGCGGGGTGTTCTAAATGGCTTGCCAAAGTGAGTTTCCATTTCAAGGAAAACAAATAATCCTTGTTGATTTGAGTGCTGTCGCTCGATCTCAACTGCTGTTAAAATGAAATAATGCTGTATTGTTTTTGAGCCGAAATAGGGGCCCAACATGATATGGTTGTGCCAAGATCACCTGCTGCACTGAAGAAAGGCAAAACCCGATTCAGTTTCAAAGTTTTGTGGAAGCAACACGTGAACGAATTTCTTTTGTAGAAAAGACAATGTCTTTAGAACCCCATTGTAGTCTACTCAGACATTGTTTTAAAGCGGCTCACGTCTATAGAGTTCATGTTACAAAAGGGATAAGGCATCTTTTACTTGCTATCCAATTATTTAAGACAGCTTCTTCATGAAACAAAGTTTTTTGGCCATTTTTTTTAAAAATTTGCTCATAAGTGTACGAATGACTCTCTAATGTTGTTAACTACTGGATATTTCAGAATCACACACCATTTTCTTGTTTATGATATACATTGTTCGAGAAACTTTCGAAATGAAGTTTGTTATCCTTGACTGAAGTGGATATTCAATTCGCAAAGTCTTTCATTAAAAAAAAAATTCTAAGAGCCGACACTAACCAATCCTAAAGGGATTGACCTTATGCCATTTTGAGTCAATTTTTTTGCCACGTTTAAAACTAATTTTTAACTTGAAGGAGGTCGCGAGAGTTATCACTGAGTTCGGAAAGGTAAAAGAAACAGGTCATTGGCAATGAGAAGCGAAGGAGGAAAAGGCTAGCTATAAGGAATGAAGAAGTTTAAATAGATTTAGAAGAAGAGTTGTTAAAAATTTAGGCTAAATTTCCCAAGATATGTACACCGCATCGTGGCTGTTTTTAGGAAAAGAGGAACATAAGCTTTTATAAGAAACTGGCTTCACGTTAATTCTGAAGTAGGACTTGCGCAATGTAAAGCTCAGCGCTTCACCTGTTCAATGCTTCAATAATCAGACTTTGACAAAAGCGCGGCGCAACACGGGGTGTGAATTTCGTCCGCAGTCTCTTGTGTGGTACTGATCGAATTGGCATGATCCGGCCGAAACAAAAATAGCCGACTTAGAATTGTTGTGCCCTCTGAGGCTTATTCTCAATGCTCACTAGATTATCTAGTGGATTTTGTGAAACTTTTTAATTCGTCTGGAAGCATAACAATGTCTTAACATTTTTTATTGTTCAAAGACAAGGATTGCGGTACTGATTCTCGCCCGAGGTGATAAATTTGACAAAGCATTATTTTATGGTAGATAACACAATGGAAAAAAAGCCATATGTATAGATATATAGATATATATATATTTTTTAATCAGTAACACGTCCGTGCCATGGCTTTTGTCGAATTATTTTGTAAATTTTGCGAGTTGAATCCTATCTGATACAATTTCGGATCGCATTGTAGCAATTCAAAAACGACGGCTTGAAAGATTGATAGGAATGCGAATGTGATTCCGCCGTTGCTGAGGTAAAGAAAAAGAAACTACTTGTTTAAGTAAATCAACAACTAGTGAGTGATCATGATATGATCAATCACAAATTATAATGGCCGAAGGCAGTCGTAGCGTGAGAAACAGTTCATCAAAGGCGCTTCAACAAGGACGAAGTGAAAGTCAGAACTTGAGAAGTTCTTTTGATTGAAACAGGCATTAACTCTCTCAGCTTGACTTCAAAATCAAATTCAAACATGTTAAGAATGCTGTGTTCACTTAGTGAATTCTCAGCATGTCTGCATTCGTGTTCTGAAGTCACGAACTTTAAAGTTTATGTTCATTTACATTCGAAAAGGCGCCCAGTTTCGTGCCATTTAATATGATTGTTCTATTTTGAGAGATAAAACAATTGAGCTAAGATGTTTCATTCCAGTAACATAAAAACGTTCTAATCTTCGGCAAAGCAAGCAATTAATTCTACACTTTCGTAATATCAAGTTGCGAACATTTGGAAAAATATTGGATTATCTGTTAGAATGGAATTTTCTATTACATTACACCCGGTTTATCTACAAACCGTTTTTCGAAAATGTTTTCTTAATAAACCCATTCACCTTTTCCTCGGTCACAAAGCTCAATAAGGACTTTAAGCAGTCACGACGGCAACGCCACGGAAGGGGTTGATTAAAAAATGAGTTTCTACTTTTAGTTAGAGTTTCGAAAATAGCTGCATGTGTTTACCGTCTCATAGAGCGCCACACCTCAAACTCAACGTATTGCATAAAAGTAGCGTTGAGTTCCAAATGTAAATTAGAATAATTTGCCGCCGCGGTTTCGCTTCGAAGACGACGCAAATTTTGGTGATTTCACGTTGTTGTTTTGCAAAGGACGGCTACGAAATGTGCAAAGTTTTAAAACGCATGTGCTGTGCTATTGTTCTGCCAATTAGATCTTTTGTTTTTCCACGTTCTCGTTGCCGTAGCCGTTGTGGTTTGCTTAAAGTCCCTAATGTGATTATTGAGGGTGGCTGTGCATTGTTTTTCAAGATATAGCGTCGCGACCTTATTTATTCTATCAGTCTGCTAGTTTTCGGTTCTCCACCAAAAAAAAATCCTTTTTTATATATTTGATTATGGAATTAGTCTTCAAAGTTTCTTTTAGTTGTAAAATCTTAGTTTTGAATAATTTTAATTAAATTTTTAGACATAATAATTATTTACAAGACAAGAGCTTATCTATTAAAATAAAAATGCAAGAATGAAGAAAGTAGTTTAGCCCATAGTTTTGGAAAACGACACTGAATTTTTTCCATGAGTCACTTTTTTTGAATCTTGGCATCCGTTATGTTTTGATAGTAATCCTACCGGAAATTGTCCTAGCGGAAGTTCTAAGACCTTGTAAAGGATCATGGAAATTTGTATGGGCCATGCTTTCCGGAAATGGATGGGGCATGTGCTCCGCATGCCACCAGCAGCACTACCACGAGTTGCTCTCAGATGGACCCCTGATGGACGTAGGAAGAGAGGAAGACCGAAAAAAACCCTGGGGGAGGACGGTGGAAAGGGAAATGAAGGACAACAACTGGACTTGGGGGCACCTGGAGCGGCAAGCACCCGCCAGACATCAATGGCGAACTCTGGTCGAGGCCTTATGTGTCTCTTAGTGACTCGAAGGGGATTGATAATAATGTTTTCCGGTTGTCATGGCGGATGAATAAAGACTAATTTGGATATATCAACAAAGTTGAAGTGGTAAATTGGCCACCGTAACGATTACAAAAGCTGACGTTTCGAGCGTTAGCCCTTCGTCGGAGCGAATAGAGGAATTGTGGGTTGTGTGTGCTTTTAAAGGCAGAAAATGGAGCTACGTTATTGGTGGGTGCATGGCAACGAGAACAACTAATTTATTAAATGAATTTATTCATGTTTTTCTCGTTGCCATGCACCCACCAATAACGTAGCTCCATTTTCTGCCTTTAAAAGCACACACAACCCACAATTCCTTTATTCGCTCCGACGAAGGGCTAAAGCTCGAAACGTCAGCTTTTGTAATCATTACGGTGGCCAATTTACCATTTCAACTTTGTTGATATATCCAAATTATTTCGTTACTCCCACCGACGTAGCCCCAAACAGTTTCTTTCGAAACTATCAGCCTGAATAAAGACTAGTTTCGTTTTATTGTTTAATCCACAGGCAGCCCAAGCTCACTACTAGAAAAGCGGACGTGACTCTTACCGTGTTGCGCAACGTTTTATATTTATAAAGGTTTGTATGGGATGTTATCGGTTTGCCTTAAAAGAGAGAAAAAATGTCTTGTTTTGAAATAAAATGGACTTACCTTATTGCCTTGTTGTTTTCTTTGCTGATTCCTAGCGTCTCAGGCCATTTTGAAGCGTTTTCGGCGAGTTAGCGCTATGTTGGTGTTAGCAGTTGAACAGTTCATACCAGAGTTCACACCCATTCCATCTGACGCTGAAATACCACGCGTAAGCGATGCAGGTATGGAGATCACTCTTGGGTTAATTTAAAGAAGACCGCCACTGGCCCAGATCAGATCCCTTTCTGGATGTGGAGGGACCATGAAGAGTGTCAATATAACCCCCATTCCCAAGGTCGAAATACCCAAGGAAAATAGTAACTTTAGAGGAATAAACATAACCCCCGTTGTTACCAGAGCATTCGAAAAGGTTGTTTATAAGTCTTAAGTCAAGAACACTGTCGAGAGCAGTTTAAGCCCTACACAGTTTGCTTATTGAGAAGGTGGCAGCTTTACTGGTTAACAATGCAATATCATATTCTTAGGACTTCAGGATCAAAAGGGATGCGATGCAGTTAGGGTGTTTGCAATGGATTTTAGTAAAGCCTTCGATACCGTCAAACATGATCTTTTATTTTGTAAACTGAAACTCTTACCACTTAATCTGTATATTTTGAATTGGTATTTAAGCTTTCTTACCGATAGGAGACAACGGGTTGTCTGCAGTGGCATTACTTGTGATTGGATCTGCGTGAACAAAGGCACTACACAAGGTAACGTCGGTGGCCCCTATATATTTAATATATTCATGAATGATCAGCAAACAAATCCGGACTCTGACTCCTTGTTGTTCAAGTATGCAGATGACTCCACTCTAATCATTCCAGTTTGGAAGAGTGATAGTGATAGCAATACTGCTGCTCATGTACTTAATAACTTTACAGAATGGTCTATCGATAATTCCATGAAGTGTAATTTCTCTAAATGTAAAGAAATGGTTTTCCGAAAGAAGGGCTACGAAAATGTATTAGACACAGTACAGAATATCTCCCAACATTCACATCTATGTATTTTGGGGGTTACATTTCAAGAAAATTGTAGGTTCTCAATTCACATCAAGAATAAGTTGGCCGCAGCTAATAAATGCCTATATATTCTTAGAACTCTTTGGAGGGAGGGTTATTGTCAGGCAGAGTTGGATAAATTATTTTGCGCTCTGGTTCTGCCTAAACTTACGTACGGAATATCAGTATATGGTTCATCTCCACTCCAGAACTTACTACCATATAATGCTACCTGGATCGTTGTTACAAACGTAGATACACGTCCTCTCCGGTTTCTATCATCAATTGCTCTGATAAGTCTGATATAGGTATCTTCAAAAAATTAAGCGCGTGGGAACACCATCCATTTCACCACTCCCTTCCCAGGATTAACTCTGCTACCCGTAGGCTTAGGCAAGTTAAGCCAATATATCCACTTTGCAATACTGAGTGTTTTAAAAATTATTTTATTAATAGACTTAGTTTTAAGCATAACTTAGCTGTAAGTAATTAATACATATTTTAGCCCATTACACTTTATATGTAACACTTGATATGTATTTTATCAGTGAAATAAAGACTATTTATTTATTTCTTTACTACAAAAGCTCTGCGGTTTTGGAATTTCTGGTTCATTATTATTGTGGTGTGAAAGTTATTGAGAAATCGTTGGCAAAGAGTTGTGTTAGATGGAGTCTCATATACCTGGTCAGAGGCTACTTCTGGAGTCCCACAAGGCACCATATTGGGGCCGTTCTTCTTCGTAATATTTATAAGTGACTTGCCCGACGCAATTCTCCCTGGAAATGCGCTGACGACTGCAAATGTTCAAGAATCATCGATGATGCTAGCGATCAATGTTTGTTTCAACAGGACCTAGATAATCTTTATCAGTGGGGTATTCGCAACTCTATGGACTTTAATGTCAAAAAATGTGAAATCATGAGAATAACAAAGAGAAAACAACCTTATGTCTCTAATTTTTCCTTGGATAATTCCATCTTGGAAGAAGTTAAAGAATTCAAAGACTTGGGGGTAACAACTACTGAACACTTGAACTGGAATTCGCACATTGATATTATTGTGTCCAAAGCAAACAGAATGTTAGGGCTAATCAAAAGAACATGCAGAGGACTGGATGACTCAAACACACTGAGAACTCTCTACTGCGCATTGGTACGATCAAATGTTGAATACTGCTCTGTGGTATGGTCACCCTACACCAAAAAGAACACAGAAAAGCTTGAAAAAGTACAAAAAAGAGCAACCAAATTCATATTAAAGACTGAGGATCGTCTAAAGAAGTTAAATTTGATGTCATTAGAAAATAGAAGACTTTTAGCTGACGTTAAATTTTTATATAAAGCCCTCAATGGAATTATTGACATTAATATTGACTCTTATGTTGATTTTTTTCGGATGCTGACTATTATTCATTTAGGAAATATGATAATTTATCTTTAAAGAAGAAATACGCAAGAACAAATCCTCTCAAATATAGTTTTTTTTTTAACAGGATAGTTGATTCCTGGAATCTTTTGCCCTTTGATACTCGTAGAGCAGCAAGTGTAAATATTTTTGATAAATATTTCGCTCCGACGAAGGGCTAACGCTTGAAACGTCAGCTTTTGTAATCGTTACGGTGGCCGATTTACCATTTCAACTTTGTTGATATATCCAAATTATAAATACTTTTGAGGCAGGAGTTAAGAAGTATTTAGTGGATAACATATCTAATTAATAATTCCGAGGAATTTTTATAATAATCATTTCTAGTTTAAAACACATGTAATATTATTAGCCTATTTAACTTTGGTGATCTGTTTTCATATGGGGTCCTGGACTCCTTTACGGATTATCCATATGGCGTTTCTTTTCTTCTCGCTTGTACTTTACAACTTTATTTGTTTTAACTGAGCCATTAAATTGTAATAAATAAATAAATAAATGAATTACGAGCTGACTAAGTCAGTAAACCGATGAGATGTATCGCCACTGCGATATGTTTGTGGCGCATGCGTATGTCCTTACCAAGAGGGATATGTTTTTTACACCAATCACATCGCGCACTGAATCCCTTCAAATGTTTAAAAAAATGTACCCCAACTTATCTTGACGACCTCTGTCTCCTGGGACAAAAGCTGAGCGAAGAATGGGGTCCAACGATCACGTGGCGGCTAGGTCCAAATTCAAAATGGCGAGCGGTGGAAACTTTCGAGAGGTTTTGCATCTCAGTGGCAAGCCCCAGGGAAACGTGATAAATTTTACTGTAGGATCAACAACGACCGTGAGGGATGAAGAAAACGCTAAGCCCCATACAGGAGGTGGATTTGCTTACCGAGAGAGTGGGAATGTAGATTCTGTCACTCGAAACCGCTACATCTTCTGGTTCGTATGGACAAGAAAATTTGAGTTTGAAACTTGTTCCTCGTGGCTGTTTGTTGTTAAGTTTTTGGAGCTAATAACAGTACTTGCTTGTTTAAACTTAGTTCGAAGTGCTCACCAAACTGTGGAAAAATAACAGCAATGTCTACATATAAATTTCGTCCACATTTTAAAGAAACTGAGGGTTATGTATTATAGGTGTACTTAGGAAACTACCTCACATTGCCATATTTGCCCACAAGCTAGTTGAAACGAAATTAAGTAGATATTTGTGCATTCGATTTCCTAAATTTTTTTGCGAATGTTTTCATACCTAGGAGAGTCACAGATAATGTACTGGAACTATTTGAAGAATCACTTGACAACACTCTCTCAGGAAACCACCTTGAACTACAGTTTACTGATGGCATTCTTTTACCAGTGGTGTATATCTTTGAAACTCCTGCACATGTTAGCCTGTTGATTGCCACGACCAACAGTGTCCACAGGATCGTGTTTCCCCATCCAGACAGACTTCGTAGATATGTAAGTTTTTTTGCAGAAGAGTGGATGGCAGCAGCCTTGTTAACCCTTTAAACCATAAAAGTGATCAGTATCTAATTTCTCCCTACAGAAATACTGCTAAATCTTTTTAAAGGTTATGAGAATAAAGGAAATCATCACAAACCTAAGAAGCTTTGATTGTTTAACAAATTTTCCCTGTCAAAAACTAAGAAAATGTACAGAGAAGAGTGTGGAGAGAACAGATACTGATGTTAGGGATTAAAGGAATGAACTGTATCAGGTTAAGAGGTCTGTTTTTTTTTCCTGACAGAAATTTTATACTTGCATGTTTTTTGTAGTGTACTAGATGTTCTTATTCAGTAAAAGGACACTGCCTTTTTCATGCTTAAAGTAAATCTCTAGCGGTAGAAGATGCAGGGCTCGAATTTAATTTTTGGATCACTAACCCTTTGGGTTAGTAGACATCTTTTTACTAACCGAATTATAAAGTTTGGTATCCAAGCTCACAAGTTACGATATCTCAAATATTGAACATTTTGTTAATAACAACTAGGACAAATTAAAGAGCAGCTGAAATTGCATGGTTACCTTAAAAACATTGACAATTAAGCACCTATTTTAATCCTCTCTCGTTTACCATGATTATAGAACTCTGCATAATTCAATGCCGAACTGCCAGAACCTCATGAACAATATATAATTTCGAAGCGAATATTTGCAACATGGTGGATCTGATAAAGTTGTGTCCAGATCTCCACATTCGACACAAATTCGCATTCAGGGCCTTAGCGCTCGAAATGGCTGTAAAGCTCAATTCGATTCCAAAGACAGCAAGAACAAATTGTTTGAGACAGAAAACAAGCTAATGCAAGTAAATAACATATAAACCGTTCCTAATACTTATTATTTATTTGTAAAAAGGTTATTTCCATAACATAATTTAAATATGTTAGAAATTTTACTAACCATGTCAGGTTAGTTGGACATATTTTTAGTAACCAAACGTTGAAAATTACTAACCATTGGTTAATGGGTTACTGTTAATTTTGAGCCCTAAGATGGAAGATGTGTTTGAAAAGTTGGGAAACAAGAACCAAACTGTCTCAAATTTGGAAATATATGCAAGCAGCTTTAATGCTCAAATTTCCTAGAAGGCACTATTTTGGCTTGCATGACATTACCTGGTTGCCACCGTTTTCATCAGATGATAGCCTTTATTTAGTTTGCATGAACCTCAAGGTGATCATGCAGTGACAACTCTGACACATTATACAGTTCATCATGGCTAGACATACAGAATTCCAATTTAAACACAGCTGATATCTGTTTCAATATTTCCTCTCACTTGCTGGTAGTATTTCATTCGCATTTATGACCTCAAATTTTAACTTAAAGGACTAGATCTCTGATAATTAACGAAAGTGTTCACCACCACCAGAGGCTCCTAATGGAGTCACTTTTTACGCAGTAGATGCAGTTAATGGTCCATGGTTTGTCTCCAGAGGTAAGGCTGTGCTCCAAGAAAAATTGAAGGGAGCCCAGTGCTCTGAAATTGTGAAATCCAGGGTTCTCAGTATATACTTTTTATGAAAAAAAAAATAGGATTTCCAAGTTTCTGGAGGACAAAAGTAAGGTACCAGGAGCCAACGGGTGCTGCAAGAGCAATGGCTTTTATTTACTGTGATCTGCTGTATTTTACCATAGAGTTTGTGATCTTGGGCTGTGGTGTTCACCTTGCTTTAACTTTATCTTCCAGGGATTTGGTTTGTCTTACTCTGGTGAAGGAAGTCAGCAGTCAATCTTTAATGATTTTTCCAGTCATCAGCTGAGAGATCCTTCAAATTTTGGAACTTTTTCACAATCATGCGTGACTTTTGCAAGCTGGCTTTGTCAGGATGGACATTGTCTCTTTGCTTTAGCTACTACTTCGGGAATAATCCTTTTGATAAAATTGCCTCCCCCTGGGAGTGGTGGTAAGAGGAATTTCTAGCCCTTCAACACCTGTGATCAGATTTAAGTTAGTTTGGTTTTATCAACTGGATCAAGAGTCAGTGTGAATTGGCCGCAGTAGAAGTTCTAATGCTGACGTTTGGGTTATGAAATAAAATAAATAAATGAATAATAATTTAGCAATGGACATTCCACTGGGTGGCTTTTCTTGTCCACTGTTTCCAGATCTAATTGGAATTTGGATTGTTGGTTTTTGTGGAGGGAGGAAAACCGGAGGATCCGGAGAAAAACCCTCGGAGCAAGGATGAGAGCCAACAACAAACTCAACGCATATGTGACGCCAGGTACAGGAATCAAACCCGGGCCACTGTGGTGGGAGGCGAGTGCTCTCACCACTGTGCCATCCCTGCTCGCCCTTGTTTTAGAGTGAATCAGCTTTAGAATCTCTTTATGAAGGCCAATTCACATCAGCAATGCAGTTGATAAAACTAAATTACCACGTAATACTGCTACTGATGCAGCATAACAGTTTCTTCAGAAACTAACTCCCTTCATTCAGGATCAGATTCACTTGTATGTTTGTTCTAATCTTCTGACCAAGAGTAGCCCAGAAATAGACTGTTATTGTTTGCGCTGATTGATGTCTAGACAACCTGAACAAAAGTTATTGTTAGACTCAAGTGAAGTCAGATTGTCCAAACAACATCTAATGCTACTGCCAATACTCCTTTTTCATGGCTACTCACAAGTTCTGATGATCAGACCAAATTATTAACAGTTCATGTTTGGCTTCAAACCATTTATTGTAGGATCAGATATGTTTTTCTCCCCTCTACTGGCTATTCACCTCATTATAAATTAATTGTGAGAATTTGGCCTTCTGTCAAGACAACATCATCCAACCAATGAGTCTGGTTTAGTATTCTCCTAACCTGTTTGCTGGACATTGTATTAATAAACAAGTAATAAATAAATAAATAATAAATAATAATAATAAATATAATAATAAATATAATAATAAATAAATAAGTTTTGACTTTGTACTTGGGGAAATTACACACTGATCAATACTGGTTTGTATTATGATAGGTCAAGTAGAGCATTATGAATTGAAGGAAGCAGGAGTCATGCAGCGTCTTTGGTCTGGTCTGGTCCCTTCAAGCTTGCGGAGGGACACAATGGCTTCTGATGCTGCATTGAGTGTGGTAATCCATCCATATGGAAAACATATGTGTGTGTTTGCTCTGTGCCGAGATTTCAAGCTCAGGATTTGGTCCTGCCAGGTACACTGGAAAATATCACAATAGATATTTTTTTAAAGCCAGCAAACATTCCTTTGAGCATTTGCTTAATATTCGCCTCTTTGGGTTTTCAAGAATCTTTTAAAACCTCTAAACCTTTCATTCTGAAGATCCCCTTAATAATTTTCCTTTTTATCCAACTGTGCTTTGTAGGGTACAAATAACATGGGAGACGAGTACAAATATCATGTGATATTTGTACTTCAGAAATATCTGCGAAATTCACTTGCTCTGAAATAACAATTTGGCATGTTGGATAATAAATCTCTTATTAGACATTTTGTTGTGTACTGTCGCTGAGTATTTTGACTTATTGTTTGTATTTTGTCTTGCCTTACGGGCTTGTCAAAATACGGCACAACTCATAAAAACACTCAGCGATACTACACAACAAAGCGTCTAATAAGATATATTTATTATCCAACTGTGCTTTGTAGAGTACAAATAACGTGTGAGGCAACTACAAATATCACGTGATATTAATTTTTGGTACTCGAGAAATATTGTAAGAAATAGACAACTTTTTTGAGAGACATGTTTTGGCATGCTTATGCCATCTTCAATCAATGAGTAACAGAACATGAGTAATTCTATAACAAATGAATAAAGGCTGATAGTTTCGAAAGAAACTGTTGGGGGTTGCGTCGGTGGGAGTAACGAAATGATTTGGATATATCAACAAAGTTGAAATGGTAAATTGGCCACCATAACGATTACAAAAGCTGACGTTTCGAGCGTTAGCCCTTCGTCGGAGCGAAGGGCTAACGCTCGAAACGTCAGCTTTTGTAATCGTTACAGTGGCCAATTTACCATTTCAACTTTGTTGATATATCCAAGTTAATTGTATAACAGATAAGTAGATGAATAAAATATTTACAGTATGATGTAATACAAACGTGGGTACTAATTACAAAGTGACACCAAACATCAAAGGTGTCACATTGTAATTAGTACCCACTTTTTTATTACATCATACTGTAAATATTTTATTCATCTACTTGTCTGTTATGTAATTACTCATGTTCTGTTACTCATTGATTGAAGATGGCATAAGCATGCCGAAACATGACTCTCAAAAAAGTTGTCTATTTCTTACAATATTTATCATACTTGTTACTACTACGGCTCCAGAAATACCCGTGAAATTCTCTCACACTGAAATAATAGTTTGGTGTGTAAGATAATAAATCTCCTATAAAACATTTTGTCGAGTATAGTATTGCTGAGTATTTTTACTTGTTGTTTGTATTTTGACTCGCCCTATGGGCTTGTCAAAATACCATACAACTAATAAAATACTCAGCAATACTACACAAGAAAATGTTTAATAAGATATATTTATTGTCTGCTATACAACTCCTGTGATGTTAGCTCAGAGAATCTGGTATTGGATCAACTAAGAATCCCTTAAATTGATATTTTTCTTGATTTTAATCACTTGTTTACTTGATATTTTAGTGATACTTAAGAAGTGATTCTCTCTCGGTCAGTCCAATACCCAGGGAGTATTTTAACATTGTTTCTCTAGGTTTCTGCCCAGTACAGAATGCGGCATTTTAACTTTTTATTGTTGCTGTCACCTTTTTTTTTAGTGAATAGATATCACGAAGAACAGGGTTAACTTTGATTTTTCTCTACTAGACTCAATCATGCATTTATGTCAAAGATCTTCTGGAGGATATTCGTGATGATATGGATGCTCAAAACTTTCCAGGTGGATCTATTTTTTAAAGTTACTTATTTTTGTTTAAAGCTTTGTTGCTTCTTTTATCTTTTTTTAATGATTCTGCAGTGGAGGTCAGGTTGAAGTAGTCAGTCAGCCTGATGTTGGTGATATTTTTGTGAGAGGATGAAATCTATGTTAGCAGGAGTCAAATTTTTATTCACTTCACGTAATGCTAAAATAACATGAATTTTTTTTCTCCACAGCTTCAGGCCATTTACTCCGGAAAGTGGTAGATCCATCAAGTGGTAAACTTTGTCTTGGTCTATTTTTAAACCTTACATACAACACACAGGTGAGTGGACAGATGCAAATGGAGAGGAAGGGAGGGAAAAGGAGAGGGGTGGGGGAAGGGGGAGAAGGTGGGGAAGGTAGGGGGAAGGGGGAGGGTGTGGGGAAGGCAGGGGGAAGGGGGAGTGAAAAGGAGAGGGGTGAGGGAAGGGGGAGGAGGGTGTGGGGAAGGCAGGGGGGGAAGGAGGAAAAGTGAGAGAAGCTACCAGTATAATACTGCCACTCAGTGATGGCGCAAACCTTCCCTTGACAAATTATCACATAAACCTCTTGAAAACTATTGCCGTTCAGTCTTATGAATTTAAAAGTTTAATGAATTACACTTGACCACTAACTTTATCAGCCCCAAGATCTCTTTTAGTGATTCTCTTTACTGTCTACTATACATTGCTTTGAATAAATTTAGTTCTGAGAATTAAGTATTAGATTGAATATTATCCTCCTTATTGATGTTTTTGTATATTCTCATTACTTGTCTGCTTGCTATTGTATTGATATTTCAAGGAGAAAGTATGTCTTGGTCACTGCTGCGGGCTGTGGAGGGGCTAATAAACAAAAGAACAACAACATGTTAATGTCACAATAATTTATTGAGACTAATGTTTACTTTTAGTGAACACAAGCCAACAATTTTGCGGGTACATTTGATTCCTGATAACTTAAACCCTCGATAACTTGAACCTCTTGTTAACTTGTAGCAGTTCTCTATATATTCATATCCTCAATAACTCGAACCATGTGAAACCATTGTCTGTTCTTTGCTTTGAAAACTGTAAAGTTTGAATTACCACGAATTTAATACAGCCTTAATACTTTTAATATCCAGCTGCTTTGCTTTGTTTTGTTTCATGTTATGTTATGATCTGATTCCTACCGTGATTTAATTTAATGTTCCATTTTCACTTGACTTATTTATAATTAAATTTGATTAAAATGTATAGCTGTATGAATAGAAAAACTGTAAACACTTTTCCCTCATTTCTGGTCCTTTACTTCTTGCTAACTCAGACTTCCAATTACTCAAACCTTTTTCAATTTCCCTTTAAGGTTCGAGTTATCTGGAGTTAATAAGTTTGCACAGAAATGATTAACTATGTAATACTACATAGTTCGCTCAGACGAAGGGCTCCGACGAAGGGCTAACGCTCGAAACATCAGCTTTTGTAATCGTTATGGTGGCCAATTTACCATTTCAACTTTGTTGATATATCCAAATTATTATGTAATACTACCACAGTTATTAAAACATTCGATTGACAACTGTTATCAATATAACACAATTTGTATTTATGGTTTTAGTTCTGTGTGTATGAGGTTGTGCCGTCTTCAAAGGATGAACCAAGCTTGTCTGCACTTTCATTCTCGTACTTCCCAAAGGTAAAATCACAAAACTGACTCATCATGTGAGGGGAAAGAGTGGCGGACTGGTTATGGCACTGGTATTAAATTTTGTTGGCCCTTAACCCTGCTACTCGCTGAATTTGTGTTCTGTTGAGTTCAATTCCTTGGCTGTTCTTTGCATAAACTTAATTGGTCTGCTTCCTGCCAGTAGGGGCATTTAGGTCACTCTATTCACTATGTGTATTTCCAATTTGTTTAATTAATCATTTGTAAATTTTTAAATGCATTGAGACTTGTGGAACATGTCCTAGGAATTGCTATTACCCCCTCTGGAAATTCAGTAGCCTGGTGGTTTGTGTAGCAAGGATCTCTCCTGGATGCCTACTGTTTCTTATTTGTCTTCTGCCTTGAAACTTTTGGATGACCCTACTTCTGTCCTATCACTTATGGATGAATATGATTTTTGTTTTGAAAAAGGAAAATCTTGTAGACTTTGCTGTGAATTCATCGAACATCTGGACATTATGGACAGATAAAAATGGGGAAACAATGGCCTATTTCACTTCCATTGATCAGTAAGTTTATAAATTGCAATAAAGTGTGAAATGTTTGTCTGAGGAATTTTCTAATCAAATGAACTTCTTGATGATAAATCTGTCTGTTCCTGATGCCAAATGGTTTCACTCACTTTTGTAGCTTAGATGCACAAGAATGTGGTTGGAAGAGGATATTCCTTGAACCGACAGAGAATTCTGATGTCATGGTTCCACCATTTAAAGAACCAAGAGTAAGTTTTTTATTGTAGAGTTACTGGAAATCTAATGGGTCAAAGAGGAATGTAAAAAAATGAGGAACTTTAGAACATTATTGAATAGTCTGCAGAAATGTTTAACAATATGCAATAACAGAAATACACTCGGAGCATTAGCCAGGATGCGTTGTTAAATTTCAGGATGTGGAAAACTAAGTACAGTACTGTAAATCCTCTCATAAGCTCCCAGCTGAAAACATTTGGTTTAAACATTTGAAAAATTTTTCTCCTAATCTTTTAGCCTTGTATATAGAATATCATTTATTAAGCGAACATTATGGACAAGCTCCTAGATGTTTATTTATTTCAGGTACTTTGCAGGGGGGGGGGTGGCTTAGTAGAGGGGGCCTAATGCTTTAGCTTGATGTTCACTTCCACGATACAATAGGATATGATGTACAGTACTTGAATAAATTCATCATTCTTACTGACATGGAGTGTCATTTTGAATTTTTGTTTTTTGAGGGGGAGGGGTTGTTTTTTGAGCAGGGGGGCTTAGTAGGGGATGGCTTATTAGAGGGGGGGTTAATAGAGGATTAATGACATGTTTGGAAATCCAATAGGAGTTTTCTTCAAGTTCAATGTGCTGTTGGGGTGTTTTTTAAGAAATGTTTCACAATTTCAAAGAACCTTTAGGAATCTTGTCCAGAACAATTTGTAGTTAGTGTGGTACTGGTAATTATTTGTAGCATGTAAGTAAAAACTTGTGGCTTGTTAATTAATTTAACAATTTTTCTTTGTTCTTCTTATCCCTTAATACGTTATCTTATTTGTGATATTTATGGGGATTATCGCAATCTTTGACTGGCCTGCACTGATTAGCTCTCCCATTAGTGAGCCAGTCTAATGTAGCAGTGTTTGATATACAAAACAATTAAAGTTTGTTGTTATTGTTGTTGTTGTTGTATTCAATGAGAAGTTGAAAAAAAAAACCAGCTACATTATTATAGTAACATTGAAAATATCCACATTAATAGAGAGTATATTTTTTTACCTTGAATTTTATCCCATCATAATATTTGTTAAACTTTTTTTTCAGGAAGTTTTTCTTGATGAGCTCTTCTATCCTGGGAGGTTTTCAAATCATGTCATCATTAAAGCCATGCAGGTGCAGTTCTCTAAATATGATCACAAGATCCTGTGGCTGCACAGTTTCTTTTGTTGCTTTTTTTTATTTGGTTCTCTACTTCCACATAAAGTGATGATGTGATTTGTAAAGCAGATTCCTAATTATTTTGTGTTTTTTTTCCTTTTTTTTCTCTATAGATATACCGTCATTTACCAGTGTCAAACTTTATCAGTGATTTTGATGAAACAGTTTCAAGGAGTGATTTAAAACTGGCTGTTATCAACCTCATTGATTCAGAGGTTTGTATGGAAAAGAGATGCATCTAATCTTTCCTGAGATTCCATTGTTTTACTATAAAATTTAAAATTTATAATTTAAAGATTCCATTGTTTTACTATAAAATTGTGCAAAATGTTAACTAAGTGCCTGGGTACTTATTTGAGGAAGTGCAGTGAAAGTTTACCACCTATAAATTATCTATAAATTATCTATAAATTATCTATAAATTATCTATAAATTATCTATAAATTATCTATAAATTAAAGCAAATGACCTTCACTTCTTTAGATTCAGATGTCAGCTCCAGATTACGAGATGCTTCATGATGAGTTCAATGATCTTCAGCTACAGTGTTGGACAAAGTTCTACAGCTTTGTTGTACAGTACCATCAAGTTAGTATCCATCTTCCTGGTTGCTTCAAGCCACCACCATTTTGGTCACCATGTATATGCAAAGAAAAAATTTTGGAGACAAAATTTCAGCCATGATTGCCAGATTGGTGCCCTGTGTACATGGAGTTTACATACCTTTAGCGCCAAAAGAACAATGTCACTATCTGAGCAACTAAGCACCTGCCCACCCCTCCCCTAACTTAACATTTTACTTCAACTCGTTATCAGTTGAACGTTATAAGTTGTAGGGGAGCGGTAGGTGGAGAATGAACATTGTTGAAGGTATCATATTGGTTTTAGAAAGGGAATTTTGTAACTGTGTTTAACAGGGCTCGACACTAACTTTTCAACTTACTAGCCACGTGGCTAGTGACATCTAAGATGTATTTAGATGTTATGACAATTTCAGTCTGTTTACTAGCCAAACTGGCTAGTGACATCTAAGATGTTTTTAGATGTTACGACAATTTCAGTCTGTTTACTAGCCAAACTGGTTAGCGGATATTGAAAAACCACTAGCCAAGACTGAATTTCTGCTAGTCTGTGGCTAGTGGGCTACCGTTAGTGTCCAGCCCTGCTGTTAGTTTGAGACTGACTTTTGTGTACTTCAAATGAATCAACAATGAATCTGTCAAGACAGTGAAAGAATATTGTATCACTCCCAATGTATGTCTGTTAAATTTCTGTCTGAGGTGTACATAAATCTTATTAACCAAGTGTGAGGTCCGTACAAAAAAGACCGAGGGCTGATATTCTTCCAGTACGGCCCCGAGCAAGCTTGGTTAATAAGAGATTTATTATACAACTGAAGTTCAAAGGGACACAAGTGCGGTATCATTCGGGACCATTCGGGACCATTCGGGACACTGCCCTGTCCAATACTTAGATAACGTTGGACCGGCAATAGAGCATTTTGATTGGTTGATTTTAGTTATTGGCCCTCTGACTGCCTGAGTCGTGTAATAAATTACTGTTATTAATTCTTTCTTCAGGTTGGAGGTAAAGCCTTGGGTATATTCAATGACACTAAAACAGGATTAGTCTGTGTTGTGCGAAAGGTAAACTGCAATTGTTCACTCATAATAATTATATTAATTAGAGGTTTTCTTTAAAATCACCCCTGTCACTCCCAAGATCTTATAACTTTTGATTCTTCATTCTGTTTGTTATACATTTTTCATAATTTTAGCTCTGATAATTGATGTTAAATCAAAATATCCCTGGGAAATATTTTTCATTCTCTTCATTCTCTTCCTCTCAAACTTGAAATGATCTTGTAAGGAGAAACTCTTCCTTGATCAGGGGTTTGGAACAAAGAAAATAGTGAAGAAAATTATTTACAAGCACACAATTTCCTGCCACCTTTATCTGTTACAGAATTCTATGGATAGCATTTTTTTAACATTCTCATATTTTTTCATAGGAAATACTGTCGTTCCTAAGGCCATGTGACCTGTTTGAGCAACTTCATCTTTCTGTGGAACCTTTGGAAACATCAATAGTTGACACAGAGCCTCTTCTTGGTAGGTATACAGTCTTAATGTTCCAACTACAGCAGATTTGCTTTTTAACATGGAAGTGTAACTTCCTCTAACAAAATGAGTTGAAGGTCTGCACTGTATGATTTGGATTGGGCATCGATCCCTTCAATTTGTGGTCCAAATAGCAAGTGGGATTGCTGTAACCACAAGACTGACTTGGGGTACAATGTTTGACACTATTGTCCGAGTTTAGACACCTATGTCCGATTTTAGATTCCAGTGTCCTATTGTAGACACTAGTGTCTGAGTTTAGACAGCAATGTCCAATTTTCGCTCTGACAAAGGGCTAACGCTCGAAACATCAGCTTTTGTAATTGTTACGGTGGCCAATTTACCATTTCAACTTTGTTGATATATCCAAATTATTTCGTTACCCTCACCAACGCAGCCCCAAACAGTTTCTTTCAAAACTATCTGCCTTTATTCATAATTATGTCCAATTTTAGACACAAGTGTTTGATTTGAAACACAAGTGTCTGATTTTAGATACTAGTGTCCAATTGAGGACTCTATAAGTTATTCTAGGGCATTGTGATATGTTCATGATTAACCAACTTCTTGTGACAAATAAATCAGAAGACAAGAGCTCTTATAGTTGAAAGTAATATGCTTATCAGTCTTGCTTTTTTCACTATTTCTGTACTTGGCAGATAAAACCACGAAAGAATCATTCGTGGATTTGTGTAACATCATCAGAATGGTTTCAGATCAGGTGAACTAATGTTATGAGTGACTAGTATCTAATTTCTCCTTACAATATCACCCCTTAATGTAACATTAAGGTCATGAGAATATAGGAAATGATCACCAACTAAAGAAGCTCTTGATTGTTAAACAAATTCTCCTTGTCAGCACTTCAGGAAATCTATAAAGAACAGTATGGAGAATATGTATACTGATGTTAGGGTGTAAAGGATTAAATAAGGTTATTTTTTTATTAATGGTGATTCAATTAGGTGTGATCAAATTCAGCAGTCTTACAAAGCAATAACTTCGCTACAGAAAAAATTATTTCTTTCGGGAGGTCATGTGAAGTAACTTAGAGTTCTTGTTTAAAAGTGTGAGATTTTAGTTCAGTTTTTTGTTTATTGATAGGTCTTAGCTCAATGCTGTGTTTTGTACACATCAATCAAATGGTTTGCCCCTCATTGGTTTGGATTTCAAACAAATTTTAACCCTCTTACTCTGTGTATTTGATATGTAATGACTTTTCATTCTACCCAATGATTGCCAAACTTTTATGTATCTTGACCTGCAAATTTTTTTTTTTTAATTTTTTCCACCACTATTCCAATGTAGTTAACCCTTGAGCATTTGTCAGCACTTGAAAATGATGTCATGTACCAACTGAATCCAGCATTAACTGCAGATCAGATTGCTGTTTATCTTCTGACAAATATCAGGTAAGAAACTACAGTGTATTCCCCACATGAAACTTTTAATCTCCCTCTCTGATAAGCCTATTAAACCCTTCTCTAATTAGCCCCCTCTCTATTTATTCCCTTCTCTGACAAGACCCCCACCTCTTTAATCAGACCCCCTCTGAGAAACCTCTCCCTCTACTATTCCCCCTCTTTCTGGTAAGGCTTTCTCTTTACTAAACCCCCTGTGTAACAAGCCCCTACTCCAATGGGCCCCTCTCTAATAAGCTTCTTTCTTTTATACCTCCCCCCCCCTTGGATTCGCCCCCACTTATATGCACCTCTCTCTAAAAGGTCCCCTCTTTCTAATACATCCCCTCTCTAATAATCCTACTCCTGTCTTCAGCCCACTCTTATTTTCCTTTCTCTTTCATAAGCTTCTCTTTTTAGTGAACCCATCTTTATGAAGAAGACCCCTCTCCAATAAGCCCCTCTCTTGTCTCCTTTCCTATCAAAGAAAAAAAAAGCAATGAGAAATTGTATGATCCTGTGGTGCCCTTAAATTTCCTAATTGCTTACCTTTTTTTGTGGTGTACTTTGCTTAGTGACGAAGATCAAGGAGAGGCGGATACAAATGCTTTATTTCAGTTTCAACAGGAACTGGAGACCAGGTATATCCAACGAAAAAGTAGTTTTATCTAAATTAGGAAACTAGAATTGAAGCTGCTTTCTGGAAAGTTAGAATTTTTCCAAATTTAAGGGCCTGAAAAAAACAAAACCAAAAAAAAAAAATTCCAATTATTTGGGCCATGCAAGTTCTTCCTGTCCTGAGACCTGTTTCTCAAGATTTTGGTACTTAGACAGGCCTGTAAAGCTGTTCTGTTTTCTGGGGAGTTTCAAAAGTTTTGAGAATTATGCAACAAACTACCAGCTAAAGAAACAAAATGGACTGGTCAGGGAGCCAGAACCCGCTCCTCCTTTCTTTGATTCCTTCACCAGGACTTTTGAGAAAAGGCCCTTGGTAACTTGCTGGGGGGGGGGGGGAGGGCAAGTCAAGGTTTTTAGCTTGAGAAGGGCAGGGTGAGGAGGGAGGGGTGGGTGGATGTATATATATATCTGTTCAATGCTGACTAATTTGTTTTTCTGTAGTTTGCACAAGATACCAAATATCTTCCACAGTTTGGAATACCTTCTTCTGGCATTAGAAAGTGAACTCATGGAGGATGCTCCAGATGAGCAACACACTGGTGAGGTTTCACTTCAGCTTTTATTTAGCTTTTTGCTGCTAGACTTTTTCTAACTTTTGCCAGGTTCTTGATCAGTGGAAAGAAGGGAAAAATGGCAAGGTCTGGTAAGAAGTGACAATGGAGGGGGGGAGGGTGTGGGGAAAAACATCCCTCCCTCCCTCCCTCCCTTCCCTTACCAGGTTTTTTATTAAGAAATTTAGTAACATGATGACCGTGTTTTGTAATTAGTTCTTATTAACAGAGCGAGAGGTCTGTATGGGAGAATCTTGACCAAGGTTGCCAGTACAGACCAAATGCAGTGAGGTCTGTACCAGCGACCGAGGTCAAGATTCTCCTGTACAGACCGACCTAGCTCGGTTAATAAGATGTTTATTATATGGCTGTGTCTTGTATGCCAATTTTTTATATTCTTTGTACCTTTTTTTTCTAGACCGGTCTAGATGCCGGTCTAGATGGGAAAATCTAGGCTGCTTTCAGTATTGATTTCAGCCAATCAAATTCGTGAATTTAGTAGTTCCCAGTCCTTGTGAGACACAGCCATATAATAAGTGGGAAATATTCTCCACATCTTGACGCTTTGCACTTTAACATCAGTATGCATATTCTCCATACTGTTCTCCATAAATTTCCTGTAGTGCTGGCAAAGAGAATTTGATGGCAAATGAGATTACACCCTGTAGCTGTTCCATTACCACTCAGCTGAGTGATGCATTGATATGGCGAGGAGGAGACAATATCTGTCATTAATATTTTGGGTTAAATGCTTTGTCACAGGTTGGTCAGATTTCTCTCATATCATGACTGGACATCAGCTGTTCCGTGCTCCTCTAACCTGCTCTCTGCTCTCCAAGGCTGCTCACCAAATTGCTTCATCGAGAATGTCCGTCTGTAAACAGTTATTGGTGTTGCTAAGTTTGATGACCAGGCTGAGTGTCAACAAGGTACTTAACATTGATACTCTCAAACGATGTACCTTTTCCTTTCTCAATTTAACAAATGGTAAACGCCCCAGTGTACACTACTGAGTTATGGATGCACGCAGGAGGTTGCTAAGCACGGAAAAAAGCGCAAGAGTCGCGCGAGGCGATAGCTGAGAGCGACTTTAGCATATTGAGTGAGGGGTCAGAAAGGGGGCTTTTTATCCCTTTTTTGCTCCTGTCCATATCATCGTCTTGTATGTCCCCTGGTAGGAGGCAGCGTGGCCGAGTGGTCAGCGTGTCGGACTCGCAATCCAACGCTCCTGAGTTCGAGTCCCGCCCTGACTGGATTTTTTTCACAGCAGCTCCGAGTTCAAATTCTCGGCCACGCTTGTAAATAGCCAACTGGTTTGCCTCCGGCCAGTTGGGATTCTTAACAACGTTGTGTTCAATTTGAATCATTTGTTTCAGTTGTTTACTCGGCCTCACTAGCACTTTGTGTGCTGTAAACACTGCCGAGGGTAAAATAAAGTTTTTATTTTATTTAATTTTTTTTCCCTCCTCCCTCCCCCCCTCCCCCCCCTTTCAGGGATTTCAATACCTTTTTTGATATTTAAGCAGCTGCTTATGGCGCAGTTGAATGGCAGTTGTGACTGGAAAAGGGGGTGTTTGGTGAAACTCAAACACAGGAGCCTGAACAGACAGTGGTGAGAGGTCTTACAGGCAGCTGTATGTCGCCAATAACTGGCATTTGAAACGTGTGCCCCATCATTCCGTACTGTGCATGAATTATCAGAGTATAGTCTCTCGCCTTTTATTCTTCTCCTTTTCCTCATCATTGGCATATTCCCCTCTCCCCCCTCCCCTCCCCCGTCACCTCACCCTCCTCCTCATGGCCCATAACTACCCATTACATTGATTTTCTAGAGGCTTTATCAATGATTTCCTCTTTTATTTTTCCAACGTTCCCGTGTCCTTGTAGTACAGATTCTTAATTCTCTTTCCATTTCCCAGACTCCATTTCTAATGTTTTTTGTGTTCCTAAGATTGGCCTGGATGCCAGGAAAGCTGAGGATGTATCATCATTGTACATTCCTAGAACAGTTCAGCTTCTCAGGCTTTATGTTGCTCTGCATTGGATCCTGGAACAAGCTGTCACTCCCACCCCGTCAAGCTCTGTGTACGTACAACAGTTCGGCATACGTTAGGTTGTTCAGGAAGCAAAGGGTACTTTTTTCTCTCCTCAGCAATCGATTGACAATAACTGTCCACTTGACTTTGATCAGGATTTCCGCTTAGGTTGTTGAAGTGTCAGTCACTTTCACTGACAACAGTCATACTACACTCGCACTCAGGACCACACTCGCACTCAGGACCACACTCGCACTCAGGACCACACTCGCACTCAGGACCACACTCGCACTCGGGACCACACTCGCACTCGGGACCACCCTCGCACTCGGGACCACCCTCGCACTCGGGACCACCCTCGCACTCGGGACCACCCTCGCACTCGGGACCACCCTCGCACTCGGGACCACCCTCGCACTCGGGACCACCCTCGCACTCGGGACCACCCTCGCACTCGGGACCACCCTCGCACTCGGGACCACCCTCGCACTCGGGACCACCCTCGCACTCGGGACCACCCTCGCACTCGGGACCACCCTCGCACTCGGGACCACCCTCGCACTCGGGACCACCCTCGCACTCGGGACCACCCTCGCACTCGGGACCACCCTCGCACTCGGGACCACCCTCGCACTCGGGACCACCCTCGCACTCGGGACCACCCTCGCACTCGGGACCACCCTCGCACTCGGGACCACCCTCGCACTCGGGACCACCCTCGCACTCGGGACCACCCTCGCACTCGGGACCACCCTCGCACTCGGGACCACCCTCGCACTCGGGACCACCCTCGCACTCGGGACTACACTCACCCAGACAATCAGACCAACGTGATAACAATAATATTCTAATTGGTACAAAAGGGTTGACTCATTTGTCAAATTAGAGAGTAATTATGAAGAGTGCATGACTCCTGTCATTCAACTGTCACATTTTTCAACAATCCTGTCAACTTTTTTTTGTACAGAGAGTCAAACCTAAAACAGTTAGCTACTCTGGAAATTTCAGATGGATTGGAATCAAAAGCAGTCCCCGGTGAGAGCTAAAAAAATTATTACAGGGAAATGTTTTTTTTTGTTCATGATTGTTTAGTTGAGCAACTGTTAACTTTATGTGTTTTCTTTTTGTAGATGATCCATCTCTAACACTAGGGGAGCTCTTCCTTTGTGGTGTGGGGGGAACACAACTGAGAAGGCACCTGGTCCAAAAAATCAGGGCCTCACAGGAGATGTCTAATCAGGAGCCAGTCCTTCTTTGGACAGGATTTTTCAACCGGGCTGTTTACATGCTGATGGACCTAATGTATCCTAGTCACTTAACTAATCTCCCCACAATTGCCAGTTATTGGTCTTTTTTTTTTTAGCCCGGGTAACGAAAAATTCTTCAGAACCGTATTTCCGCAACTGCCATCGGGGTATTAATTTTTATCAAATGAGATGATCTTAAATGAGATTGACCCTTTTACTCCCGCAAGTGACCCATAATGAATTATCCCAGACCGTGTAAAATATCATGTCAAGCCCGAAGGTGATAAGAGCAAGGGATTATATCAATCAGGGATTGTTGCTTTATTGACCCCCCCCCCCAATTCTCACAGCTTAACCCTTTAACTTCCGGAAGTGATTAACCTGTAACTTCTCCCTTTAATTTCCATACATTATGCAGCAAACAGGTAATGAGAATACTCAAACTTATTAGGTAAAGTTGTTACCCAGGGCCGGGTTGTTCAACGGTCGGTTTTAGAAAACCCAGGGTTAGTGTAAAATTTTATTTCAGATCTGAAAGTTTTAAAAGAAAATTCACTTTAATTCCATTTTTCTACAATTTAATGATTGAATGCTCTAAAAAGAATTGAGAAAATTATCCCAAAACGGCCTTTCAACAGAGAAATATAGAAACCAGGATTAACATTTAACCCTGGGTTAGCGCTGATCGGCCTTCGAACAACTGGGCCCTGATCTAACACCAAATTCTCCTAACTAATTTACAAGGAAATGTGTAGCAGCTAGATGGGAGAATTGACAGTCAGATCTTGAGAGTCAAAGAGTCATATGTAAGGAATGTTTGGCAGCAATAAGAAGTGATAACACTTGGTATTCTCTTTCCATGGGAGCCACTTTGCCCACACTGTTAAGCTTATCCAAGATTCCATAGTATCATGTGACTGCCCACACTGTTAAGCTTATCCAAGATTCCATAGTATCATGTGACTGGAGTATTGCTACTCGTCCCCTCCCCCCTTGTCTCAAAACGCTCCGCCTTTTCTATCTGCATTTTGCATTACGTTATTTTAGCTTAACACATATCCAACCATAGCTGGCCATTAAGGGAGAGCGTCATCTTTCCAGAATTTCTCCTCTCGCGGTGTCAGTATCTTCACATTCAAGATTACGCGCATCTGATTTGCTATTGGTGTGACACCTGTCAGTCATCATGGTATTTCTTATTGGGCCAATCGTATTTGGCTTTAGGCGAAAATCACAAGGCTTTAGGCTGCTTTCTGAAGGCTGCGAAGGGGATTGGTAAGCGCGCTGTAGTAGTTGTCACTTGCTGGGTGATCAAATTAGATGATGAAGTAATCGGGGAGTATGTTGTTCTTTACTTCGCTCTGTGATTGGGACAGAAAATTCACGCCATGCTATGTAAAACCAATCGGATGCAAAATTAAAACAAATACGCCATGGGCATTCGCGTATTCTTGCGAGTCAGTTCGCTTTTTACACTTTGACTTTTCTGAGGCTTCGAGTGATATTTTCCTTTGTTCTAAATTGCCGTTGTGACTACTTTCCTTTTTGTCAACCCTTTAACTCCAATGAATGACCAGGACAGAATTTCTCCTTACAATATCAATACAATATCAAGCAGACAAGTGATGAGAATAAAGAAACATATCAATTAGATGATTATTCGTTGATCCAATACCAGATTCCCCAAACCCACATCATAAGAATTGTATAGCAGACAGTAAAGAGAATTACTAATGAGATCCTTGGGAGTGAAAGCGCTCTATGTTTTGTAGCCTGTTTAGTAATAAATCCGCTCTTGTCATCACTGTTCACTCTAAGCTTTCCTGATGTTAGGTTCAATGGATGCCTTTGTGATGAAGGTTCTTCAGAGCAATTCCACTGATATTTCGACACTGCTTGTTCTATTTTACGTAAAGGTGAGGTAGTTTAACATTCACAGGCAAACAAGGCGAAGGTCTTCATAATGAAATTCAGGCGACTCCGAGGAACAGTTAGGGACACTCTACATAACGTTCAGACGGAAACGAAACGAAAGCCTATCTTCCCAGAGGGTTACAGTGGGAATTATATCTCAAGAAATGCCATTTTACTTGTTTTTTTAAAGTCATTTTCATCGCCAAACCAATCTGGCTGCTCACCTCCATTACAGTGCTTTCTTTTACTGAGAACATCTTATCGAGGTTTAGCTCGATACAGACGTCTCAGAAACAGACTTCAGGCAAGAGTCAACAAATAACTTCAGTAGAATTGACAAATCCCAAAAGCCAGGAGTAAGCACGTCTCTGTCTGTTTCCTCTTGTTCTATTGAGTGACTGTTGTTAATTTCTCTTTGTTCCGTGTAGGTGTTAAAGCTGTTTGAGCAGTTTGATGCTCCTGACTATGTCATCCGTGTGGCTCATCTAGCGCTGGACTTTGCCTCTCCTGATGATCCCAATATTGTGAGTGGATAAGATGATAGGGGAGGAGGAGTAGGGGGTGTAAAAGATGATAGGGGAGGAGGAGTAGGAGGTGTAAAAGATGATAGGGGAGGAGTAGGGGGTGTAAAAGATGATAGGGGAGGAGGAGTAGGGGGTGTAAAAGATGATAGGGGAGGAGGAGTAGGGGGTGTAAAAGATGATAGGGGAGGAGGAGTAGGGGGTGTAAAAGATGATAGGGGAGGAGGAGTAGGGGGTGTAAAAGATGATAGGGGAGGAGGAGTAGGGGGTGTAAAAGATGATATGGGAGGAGGAGTAAGGAGTGTAAAAGATGTAGTAAGGCTGAGGCAAGAGCGCCTAGCTCAAATTGTTTCGAAAGTTGCCTTTTAACGATTTTAAATTAGAAATTAATCGTGGCTAGCATTCAGTTTAGGAGCTTCACGCGCCATCTCAAGACTTGCTCCTGGAAAACCGAGAAAGGAGAAGTTAATTATTATATATGAAAAAAAAAAAAAAAAATTTGCGAATTTTTATCTCAGTTAAACTTCATACCACAAACACTAAGCGATAAAAACTGTAGGCTTGTCACATGACTGCCAAACACAGGATGCTCAATCGACGACAACATCTGTAAATTCAGTCGCCAAAGTTGTTTCTACTCGTTGTGGCGACCAAGACGGTCGTAGTTCTGAACCTGGGCCGGTGAGAGGTAAACGACAGTTCCTCGCAACTCCGACGTAGCCATTATTTAACGCCATTCAAGGTGTTGAATAGAACGCGCTCTGTGATTTGTCGTTTCTTATGGATTATCGGAGTATAGATGCAACACTGGCGTCCGGCGGAGTCGTTTACTCTCCGCTTCAAACATGGCGCCCTATTTTAAAAAAGGTGTCCGAGTTTTTCTCACGGAAGATTTAGCAAGGGAAGGCTTTATAAGAATAAACTTAAAGCTTTTAACTTACAAGAAAACGAAATCGCACAACAGGAAAAAATACCTCGAACAATGGAGCGCTATGAGGCCACTGACTGCAATTTTTGTTCCTTATTTTTTCCTTTTACTATACAAGTACGATATGGCAAAGTGGAATATCTTTGCTAATTATGTTATCTTCCCTGAATTATTCCAGCCTGATTTGTGGTCGAACATTTTTAAGCATCATTTGGAGTTACACCACAATGACTTGGCGTATGAAGCTCTAATCTCCAATCCTGACCCTGTTAGGTAAGTCATTTTACATTTCTTTTCTTTCCTATTTTTCTTTTCTTTTTTATTCCTTTATTTTCTTATTAAGTAGTCGTTCGCAGCTTTGGCTCTCGGTCTCTTACTGTGCCGCACTACCTCTTACTGCTTCTTACTGTGAACGTCGATTTCGGGCGCTATCGCCCGCTTTTAAACGCTCCCGTCCGATTTCGGACACTTGCTTTTGATTTCATACGCTGTCGTTCGATGTTATACGCTGCTCTCTGATTACAGCACTTCCTTCCTATTTTGAACTCCATCGTCTGTTATCAAACGCTTTCGTTCGTTTTAGTTGTGAGAATGTGGAATTTGATCATCTCACCTTTGCTGACTTTGTTTTTAGGCGGCGCGTATGCCTTCATAAGCTTATGGTAACACTGTGCGAGGGAGGAAAAACTCAACAGCTTATAGAATATCCATTTGTCAACCTTCAAGATGAGGTGAATGTAAACGTTATGATAAAAGACAAACCTGCGGGACAGGTGCGGGACAGGTGCGAGCGCAAGTGCGAAAAAAGTGCGGGGAAGGTTCGAGGAAAGTGCATAGGGTGTTCGCCTCACGCTTGCCTTTGCTCGCCTGAAGAACGCGAAAATTAACCCGGCATTCCTGCAGGCTTAGTGAGAGACCGGAAACTGCCCAAGGATTTCAGCTATTACTATTTTTTCGTTGTCGTATTCTTTACCAACTGAGCTCCAGAGAGCTCGTGTGAGAGCCAGGCGTTAAACTCGGTTTAAATGATGGTTTGGTCCGATCGTCCGGGTTAGAGTAGTCGTGGACTGTTATCGGTCGTAGTGACTTACGTTTCCACAGCCCTAGCGGAAAGCATCAACAGAGGAGTTGTTTGTCAGTCGAGTGTTACAAGTCTGGTTTGTTAAAACTGATAAGTTTTTTCCCTAATGTTTTTGGCTTAAAGACTCAACTGGCGTAACTCGGTCGTGATTTTTCATTTCGATCCATTGGTGAAGTTGGGTCCTTCTGTTGGGTTTGTTTGTTATGGTAATGTCGTGTAGAAGTTGTTAGTGTGGTGCCAGTAGTTGTTGACATTTGTTGAGAGGAAACTAGTATGATCCACGGTTCACATGTGATAAGAATTCTGAATTGTGTGGGGACCAATAAAGCATCCTACTTTGAGATAACTTTTCAATAACATATTTGTATTTTGCTCTGTTTTAGTTCATCGACATCGTCGAGTCTCATGCCCGTACAGTGGACATAACTACTCACAGTTATTACGATCTACTCTACGCTTTCCACGTGTTCAGAGGAAACTACAGAAAAGGTGACATCATCAAAAGTTATCAGAACAGCCAATCAGAACAAGGGAGGGTATTATGAAAATCCAATGAAAACTCAGCGAAATGAACGTTTCAAGCGCGGGAAAACGCGAGTGTTCAGTAGGCCATTTCCGAATTACGTTTGGCCTCTTTTTCAAAACGAGGCCTGGTGCTCAACCATACGTATGAAATTTGCATGTGAATGAAAACTTATTACCATACGAAAGGATGAGCACCAGGACTCGCTTTGAAAAAGAGGCTAAAGGCAATTCGGAAATGGGCTATTAGCAGTTCGTTAAGGACCTGATTAGTCAAAATTGTGGCGCGAGGGATTTTTTTTTTTTTTTGCATCAATTAGAAGGGGTAGTGAAGTTTAACTAATGTAGTCTGGGATTTCTGTCAAGACCCTGTTAAAAAATCCGCACCATACCTTACAGAGCTGTTAATTTTTGACGATGTTTGATTAATAAGAAGTAGGTGTAGTACAGGATCGTTTGTTGTCTTCCAAAGACGAGATGACGATATACACAAATTTACAGATAAATGAAACAAATACTAGGTGAAGTGAAAAGTTGTAATTACTTTGTGATATTTGTTTTCTAGCTGGGGCAGCAATGTATGAACATGCCTTGCGTCTGGGACTAGAAGTGTCAGGGCTTGACAGTCTGCAAAAACAGGTTTGTTTCTTTGATATTTTTGCTGCAAAGCTCACCAACGACCTGTTAGCTCAACTATCACTTTACAAGGAAAGAAAAACCTGAGTGTACATTGAAAATTCCTAAACGTACCACTATGCGGACAAACATCTGTTTCCAATGAATTTTCAGGCCAAATGTTATTTAGCAGCGATGAACTCACTCCGACTGGTGGAGCCGAAAAATGCCTGGATTGTAAAACCTTTGGACAGGATAGGCAGTGATGTAAGTTAAAATTTTTACTTAAAACAGTGCCACACATCTCTTTGAATTACCGCTCAGTAGCTTTTATTCAACTGCTCACTCTGGGATATCATGGAGTTAAAACCAGTCTGTACTGGACTACATTGGTCTTTAGTTTTCATTTGAATGGTCATTCACTAGGGTTTCATCCACAGACTTAAAAGTTACAACACCCACTTAGAGAAAAACAGAATAATCGGTTTCGTCTGTTACCAATAGAGCCATTGCTCTTGTTTTTTAGAAATCAGCAGAGCCGCCCAACATGTCTCCAAAACGAAAGCAAGGAGAAGAAGGAGACATACTCTACCCAGGTCATTTTGCTAGGCCTCGGCGTAAAGTGACCGTACTGGAGATCAAGGACCTGGAGGGAGAGTACCTATTGGTTCTCGCAAGGCTACAGCTCATAAAAATGGACGCGGATCCAACACGTGCAACAGGTTTGATGCGTCAGGCACTCTGTTCTTATCTCTAATTGGTGTAGAGCTGTTACCATGGCAATTATTTGACTTAATTCTTTTTTTCTGCTTGGTCTCAGGCCCTCAGTTGTCACCTCAGGAGAGTGTAGCGTTGTTAACTCAAGCAGGCCTGTTTGACAATGCCTTCACTGTAGCTTTCCACTTCAACCTACCCAAAGAAACGATCTTCGAAGGACTTGCCTCAAGGTAGATAAGCAGTCTTCATTTAAGTTGTGTCAAAGAAGAGTCTTCCCCATAGTTTGTTATCATCTCGATAATGGGCGAGAGCTCAACGCGAGATAGACTGGGACGAGACACTGGGACGAGACAGACTGGGAAGAGACAGACTACGAGACGGCGAGTACCACAATGGTCTCGACCCAATCTCGTCTCGTTCAAATGTCAGATCTACATTTTCTTTCCCTCCTCGCTCGTTGGACGTTTCGAAGAAAAAAGAAAACGGACACCAGTGATCCGGGCAGGCTTCCAAAATGACCACTTACCTAATACTTACCACCCAAGGGACGTTTCCTGGCTGTCTCCGCTTTTTATTCTTGACTATTTTTAGAACATTCTGAAATCGAACATTTTCACTTTTCATATCACTTAGTTTTTATTGATATGTGTATATATATGATTTATTTTACTCTCTTTTATTTTTTGTTATACAAGGCCCCCGTTGATACCAGTCCTGTGGCTGGAGGGGTCACCCTGTTTCAATATCGATTGTTATTATTATTACTATTATTATTATTATTATTTGGATTCTCTTTCAAATCGATCTCTATTTCTTTGTAAACATCTCTGCACGTTTAACTTGTAACGTGACTTTTCTGTATAGGTGTGTCAAGTTATCCACCCAAGGCCATGGTTTAACACGGTGAGGAAATGACTACAGTAATGCGAATTCACACCAAGATGGAACAACAACGAAAAAAAAGGCAATTAAATGGGTGCCTTTCGGTTTTTACAATTCTCCAAATTTTCGCTTAGAGTTCAGCTAAGACGATATCAGTCGTCACGTCGTCAATCCACACTTTAAAAACTACTCGCTGATATAATTATTTTTCATCCTCACAGAAAAACCGAAGAGGACGCGTGGGACTGGCTCCTATCAAATGACCTCGGCGAGGCCCAGGTCTCCAGTTACAAAAGGTACCGCGTCAATTTACTGGTGTCCAGACCTTTGTTTTGTATCGCGTGTTTAATATTTCTTGCCTTTTGGACTGTTTGAAATAAACAATTTTTTAAGGTTATTCTTTTCGTGATTTTTTTTTTTTTTTTTTTTTTTTTTTTTGGAGTGTTGTCGACCAGGCCTGGCAGTTGTTAAAGTTGTACCTCGACAAGCTTGGTCCACGTGATGGTCACGTGTATTACAGATGTGTGACCAGTAAACTGCTGTCAGCTGGCGCTACTCTGCCCACGTGGCTTGTGAATGATTATAAGGTGAGAGGCGGACTAGACCGCATCACATGACTTAACGAGCTCAACGAAAGGGGTCAGAAGCCGCAAGAATCTGTAAGCGTTTATGTGAATGTTTGACTCGAGAAATGCGGAAAACCCTAATAAAGTTTTTTTCAGTTGCGCCATGTAACCCAACTTGGTAAGAACTTACAATTTCAGGCGGTAAAAGGAGATGTAAACGGATTTCATTGTGGCTAACAGAGCAAACATCGGCCTGACTATTTTTTAAGATCGTCTAGCCTACGTGTAGCCCCTTGGGAGGGGGGGGGAGGGTACGGCTACACGTTGGCTAAAGATTGGCCAAATTTATCCGAAAAGTCATCGGTAATACTCGGAGAAAAACTCCCCAGTTTGTCTTTTGATTTTGATTTTACCGATTAGACACTGTTGCGCTGTCAATCTGTGTTTCAGTCTTCAGGCGGCGGAAACTAAATCGATGTGATCTAGCTCTGTGTAATTCGCGGGAACTTCTGGCAAGTGGGTCGCAAAATTTCGTGAAGTCGTCTGATTTAGACAAACCTTCTAGATGAGTCCATCCTATATCAGGAGTGAGTAGTCATTGTTTTTCAATTTTTCAAAATGTTTTTATTCCAGCGCTTTAATGCCTCTGAACTGCTACGTATGTACATCAACTATGATCTTCTATTGGAGGCAGTCATGTTTGCTGTTGAGTATATCCAAGCTGTTCTTGGAAATGGCAAGGAGTACTTTGGAATGACGGTGAGTCGACCCGTGAGCTGTGCGCTTTGTAATTTTTTCTTTTGCTTGTCAAGTCTGTTTCCTTTTTACTCTGTTTTATTCCGTGCCGTTTGCCAACACGCTTCGTTTATTTGACTAACTGAGCGATTGGAATAGGCCACTTTATGGAGGTTCCATTGTATAACCTTTATATCTGTTAGCTTCGTTGATGGGACACAGCTATTCCGGCTAGGGACGATTTTTCAAGTCCTGAGGGTTTACTTTGGATGGACTTTCCACTGTATTAATACAGAAATGTTTATTTCTAGGATGCCTTACACGGCACCAGTCCCAGTGTGTGGTTGCCGTACGTTTCTCTGGATCAACTGCTGGCTCTGCTTAAAGACGTGCAACCTGGTACCGAGCTGGCTAAGGTAAGGTTCCTTAACTCTTTGACTCCCAAGAGTGACTAGCATCTAATTTCTCCTTACAATATCACCCCTGAATCACACATTAAGGTCAGGAGAATAAAGGAAACGATCATCATCTAAAGAAGCTCTTGATTGTTCAACAAATTCTCCTTGCCAGCACCTTAGGAAATGTATAGAGAACAGTATGGAGAATATGCATATTGAGGTTAGGGTGTTAAGGGTGAAGAGCGTTGTTTGGTTGAGTCCTGCACAAACAAAAGAAGAGCACTTACAAACTGGACTTTCAGAGTGAAGGAAATCATCACGTGGGTTAAGTTCAACATCTGATTAGCTAAGAGAGTGGGACGCGTTTTCCAGTTTAACAACTAATTGGCTAAGAGGTGGGACACGTTTTCCAGAACAGTCCAGAATGAAGAAGTGAAAAACCAATGCTTTCCCGTACAACTTTCAACACTCGTGTGAAAATTGTCTTCATTTATCTGTGGGGTTCGTCTGGTGAAATCATGCCTCTTTGCTCGAGAATCATGGCGAATTATTCCTTTATTGATTACAGGGACGTGATGAACTCAAAGAACAACTTCATGAATTTCACGAGAAAGTGATATCAGTGTCACGTGATCTGGTGTCTGTACAATTAAAGCGTGCTCAGCGGATGCACGCAGCAGAGTCCATTCCAATACGGTGATGACATCATGCGCCTGGATAGAGACGTTGTCTTGCGTACAAGAGACCGAAAGCGCTTTCTGATTTGCAAAGGAAAGAGAAAACTCATTGAAACCGTTACAAAGTCGATCCGGATCAAGTTGGAAGGCCCTGTTAACTTCCATTCTTTTCTTGATCGAATGTTTGTCGGAGAATTTTCTAAGTGAGGTAATTCAGTGCCCAGTAGACACGCTAGCAAATGCCAAGTCTGAATGCGTTGCTTAGCAATAGGACATATCCAAACGGGCTTCAACAGTTTCCTTAATAAGATTCAGAGTCGTAATAATACAAACATTTCATGGATTTGTTACAAGAGACTATGATCTGAGAGACCTGATCCCATATACATGTCCCTCACTTCCAGTGATGTTTTCTAAATTGAATTTTCGCACCCGGTCATATTGCGTGGTTATTTAATGGATGACGCTACTCAGCTCATTTTCTCTTGATTCGTAAGGTTCTAATCTTAGTTATAGTAGCAGAAATATAATGCTTTGGCTGTCGCCAAGATCCCAGTGCCTAGAAACATAGTACGTGAAGAGGAGCTATATTAGCACTCCAGCCCCGACGTTGACCAAAGCTGAAATCCTCTTTACGTTTGCTAATGATTGTTATGCAGACAAGTGGCAAGAAGAAAAGAAAATAACCAATTAGAAGATCTTGTATTGTTTACACTCAGTTTTTTGTAGTTTGATAGAAATGTTTGGATTTGGCTTATCAAACATGTGTGCAAGTGTGGCGTTATATCAACCAAGGACTTCTGTAAATAACCGTTTGTATTAAATGCTGTTTTGAAAAAAATAGACGCAAAAGCATCTATTTTATTATGCCATTCAAAGAGTCATTCAAAGGAGGAAGTAAATGGTGTCATTAAAAATAGAAACAAATGAAAAATTTATTCGTAGTGTATTTATTGGGAAGCAGAGGAAGATGCCTGTCTTTCCCTTACCCCACCCCCCCACCCCTTTTCCATTGTCTCTGTGCGTTGGCCTGGTGCCTACCCCGGCCAGGATCATACAAGTCTCTCCTTGTGTGAAGCACTTTACTCATGATGCCTCTCGTCTTTCCCACCCACCCCCCACCCTCCTAGCAGTGTAAATGGACAACCTGCAAACTGTCATGAAAACCAGATAAAAGACTGGGAGAATGTAAGCAAGGACTCCTCCGTCCCGTCTCCGCCCCCCCCCACCCCTCCTTCAACCTTTCACCTGAATTTAACTCGCTCAAAGAGAGGCGTAGGGTTTTCTTTGAAGGCAGGAGGGGTGGGGGAGAGGAGAGGACGAAGAGGAGGCGCTTCCCCTCGAATATACCAAGCAGATGTAAAATACGGATAGCAGCTGAGTACTACATGAAGTAAGTACTAAAAGTTGAGATGTAAACACAAGAAAGATTTAGAAATACACGTAAGGCGGACGGCGAGAAGTGTGCATTTGATGCCTCCCTTGTAGCCGTGTTCTCCCTAATGAGGAAATTTCTGCATTTCTTGTTAGTACTTGAAAAAATAGGGTAAATTTTGCCGTTTGTAGCTCTAGATGTAGATATTTGGGGGCTTAAGAAACCACGACGGCGACGCAAAAGAAGACTTCGATTAAAAAATGAATTTCTACTCTTAGTTAGAATTTCAAAAATGGCTGCAGGAGCTTACTGTCTCATAGAGCGCCACAGCTCGACTTCAGCATGACGTATAAAGTAGCCGTTGAGTTCCAAATGGAAATTAAAATAATTTGCCGTCGCGGTTTCGGTTCTCAGACGACGCAAATTTTGGCGATTTCACGTTGTTGTGTTGCATAGGACGGCTAAGAAATGTACAAAGTTTCAAAACGCACGTGCTGAGCTATTGTTCTGCCAATTAGATCTCTTGTTTTTCCACGTCCTCGTTGCCGTCGCCGTCGTGGTTTCTTAAGGTCCCTATTTCCGCCTGGTTGAATCTAACTGCTCCCAAGGAGAGAAAATCTATGAAAAGGACATGCTGTATTACAGAGTTTTTTTTTTTTTTTGATAGTTTTAAAAACGAGAAAAGATTGGATCCTGTTCAAAATATTGGGCGTCTGCTTTCATTTTTTGTAACGTGTCATGACAGTGTATTTGTTGTTTTTTTGGGCGGAGAGGAAATTCTTTTTATGGTACCACATATATTTCTAAACGCCAATTTTAGAATTTTTGGAAAAATAGAATTCCTTGCCGTCATCTCTGATAAGCGGCTTTCGAAAACGAAACTCTGGCTAGAAATAGATCTCCGTTACTGAGAGAAAGCTGTAGTGACGTCAAACAGATGGGTTCATGTAAAAATTAAACTGCTTTCAATGAATTTCGATTTAAAGGTCATGCAACAGCGCATTAAGTTTTTGAGCTGTTATTTTCATCATGTTTATTGCAGTGAGGACAATTACTTTTTCATACGCAGCAGAAGCCTCTAGAACGAGATATTGAATAATTTGACGAGTAAGTTCATTGAGTTTGTCGATTGAATCCAATATCCTCCATTTAGGAGTCCTTACCAATATATTTGGACACGTGCCAGTGACGTCACTGATAGATGATTTTATAAACCTTGATCGATAATTTGTTCGGTAGACAGCGGACTAGCAAGAGAATTTTCATGGCGGAAGATACAAGGCATTTCACAGACATCAAAGATATTCGGCCCGGCATAAAAAACTTACACTGTTTATTCATAGTTTTGGAAGTCGGTAAGCCTTCCCCGTGGTCTCACACGCTCCCTGTTTGATCTGATCGCTAAAATTTTCGGCCGTTTCTTGTAGGAAAAGCCACCAAAACGAAGGATGCGCACGTTGTAAGGGCATGTCGAGTAGCTGATAAAACAGGCTCCATTACGGTGTCTGTTTGGGACGAAGTCGGAGAAATTCTACAACCAGGAGATATCATTAAGTTTGTTCGAGGGTAAGAAAGGCTCTGTTCGCCTTGTTGTGTGGTCATTTAGCGCGAATGGCGTTCAAATTCCAGTCGATTTTACCAGGGTTTCATGTTCAAACGTAATCGTGCATAAATTAGTCGAACGGAAATGTCGACTGTCTGTTTCCGTGAGGCCAACTGGCTGCGTAGATGAAGAACAGCTTTGCTTTCAGCTGAGAAATTTTCCGCTTTTTAAAACCGTATTCCCCAAATACCAATGTTATGTTGGAAAGTGAAATTTGTAAGGGGAAGACTTTTGTTACAGGGGAGGGGAGGGTATTACGAACTGGCTTCAGAAGAGCTGTCGATCAAGGATGTACTGCGACAATTATATCAAAACCCAAAGTATTACAGCGTGAAGGTAATACTTATTTAATTCTCGGCATGGGGTTGAACTAGATTTCAATTTTGTCATGCAAAGATTTTCTCTCTTAAAAGTGTTATTTCTTGCAAGTAAATGTTACAGAAATAATCCACTTTGAACATGACGGAAAATTTATCTTAATGTTGTAAAAACCGTAGAATTTTTTTGGTAATATGGGAACGACTGCTTCTAAATAAATTATCCTTACTTCTCTACTTGCCCTAAGCCACAGTAATTCCCAACACTAAAGGACACTATTTAGTTCGATATTATTCACAGAAAGAGCATTTATTAAAAAAAAAATTCTTCTCTAATTGTGGCCTTCATCTCAATGGTCGTGCTTGGAATGAATCAAAACTAAAAAACAAAATATGCTTAAGAGTAGTTACGAATGAACCAAGCTACCATTTTCTGGCCTCGAGTTTGAATGCCTGGCTTTCCCCATAAGCATGGGTTAATACAATCAGAACAAGACATGAAGTAGAAGGTGTGAACAGTAGACTAACCGAAATAGCAATGTAATTGTGTCACTGACATTATCCTTGTTTTCTAGGTATTCATCATTATGGAAAGGAAGCTTAACTTTGTACACAGGCAAAGTGGGACACTTGGAGAAAGTTGGAGAGTAAGTGCAGATGTGTAGCTTTGATTACATGATTGAGTTGACTCAATTTTTGCATTTTTTTCCAACTCTTGTTGGATATTTATTTTAAAATGCAGATATTCAAACCCACCTTCTCGTGGGTAGAAACATCTTTTTTGGGAGGTAATTTCTATCCTCCTGTTTTCACTTAATCTTCTCACAGCTTTTCTTACTCTCCACCAAGGGAGATGTGTTCTCTATCCCAGTAATGTGTCAATTGAAGCTGGTACCTTCCTGGGCATTTGAACATTTAAAGATTGGTTCATTCAAATTTCTGCTGCTCAGGTCAAAACTGCAGTCAAATGCCCGACGCAATATCGAACGATTCTATATGTGATCAATAAATGTTGTAAAAATTTAGCACAGTCACATATTGGTTTTTGGTGCTGCTGTTAAGTTTTTTGCACGTACGCATCATTCTACAATGCAGACACTATCCTTCTAAGCCATTTGCTTACAAAAGCAGATTCTTTACCTCAAAACTCTTCTTTTAAAATGTGTGTATGATGCTGCACAGACTTGACACTTCTGGTTTAGATGCCTCATCCCTCCCAGGAAAGGTTCGAATTTCCCATCCCTTGGGCATGGATGAGAGTCAAATACCTGTGGGTGCCTGTTTTTTTTTTTGAAGCTACTATGTCAAAGTAATGTACTGACACATGTGCATTATAGCATAACTGTTTCCTTTTTTTGTTGTTTTCATTCAGTTTCTGCATGACTTTTTGTGAGCAGCCAAACATGAGTGATCCTAATGCAGAATTTCTTCAGCAGTATAAACAGGTATCTTATCTTTAGAGCCATATTCAAGTAGATATCAATTGTGATCTTGAATTTCTTTGGGTTGCTATTATTTTACAGTGTGGTTGTTCATGAAAACTTGTAACAATCTCACAACCAATCAGATGCTAAAATAAAACCAATCACAAATTTTTTAGTTTGTTTTTACATTTTTATTTGACATAGGGTTGACATTTGATATGTTAGGGGTGTAGCGTGAGATTTTGAAGGTGTATGCACAACGTAGAAATTAGGATCACCAAAGGCGCCCCAAAGTAGGAGTGTCTGGGGGCATGCTCCCCCAGAAAATTTTGAAATTTAGGGTCTCGGAAATGCCATCTCCAACTACTTCCCAAGGAACTTTTTTTATAAATAAATGCAACGGAAAATGCAGGAGTTAGTTGTACATTTCACCCATCTCTAGAGTTCTTGGTAACCTACAACAAAAAAAGGGGCTAAAAGAGGTACTAGAAAAACAAACACACAAACCAGTATAATACGAAATTTGAAATTCAAAAATTGGTCCTATTTTATGGTAACTGTGACAAATGTTACAAGGGAATATTATAAAATTTTATATCTAGATTTCAGCTTTACACACGGGTGTATGTGTGTATATGGACACCCCATGACATCCGTTTTAGAAACTCGTTACACTGGCTAATTTACATTATCATCTCAGTTGATAAAACCAAGTTATCGCGTAATACCCACAAGCAACACAGCACCACAGTTTCTTTCGAAACTTACTTCCTTTATCCAGTTTTTTTACGCTCTTGTTTTGTGGCATTTTAGGCAGTTTCCTTGTTTTTACCTTAACCCATTAACTCCTAGGAATGATCAAGACAGAATTTCTCTTTACAATATCAATAAAATATCAAGCAAACAAGTAACAAGAAATAAGAATTATGTCAAATGAGGGATTCTTAGGTGATCTAAGACTAAATTCTCCAAACTAACATCATAAGAATTGTATGGCAGACAGTAAGAAGAATTACTGATGAGATCATGTATGTTAAAGGGTTAATTATGTTGGTCACCAAGTGATGTTTCTTTTTGGTCTGATTTGCTTTTGTATTTAATTTTAATTAGTTAACGTTTTTAATCCACTCAGTTAAAAACAGCTCTTTTTTATTGTTACTGAAAGAAAGGGAAGGGAGGTCTGTCTTTTTGGTTATTGTTAAATCTTCTGTAAACAAATAAAATAATGAATAAGAGTCTTTATTCAGTATCCATATTCAGATAGTCACAACATACGTGTGACTTTACAAACACGACAAAACAATCTCATCAATTAATTTAAGATCAAGTACAATCAAATAAAATTAAAAAGGCACCTATTAATAAAGGATCTCTTAAAGGTTTATTTTTTTTCTTTGTTCACAAAAAAAAAAAGAAAAAAACTCCGAACTTCAATTTACAGGGGTAAGAGGGCCAAGTGTATTCCAAATTGGTCTGGAATCATACAAATGATCAGCAAAATTGGATGATTGCAAAGTTGGAGACTGATTTGTTAATCTTGAATGTGATTACAAGCAGAATTGGATGATTGAAAATCCTGTTACTAGAAAATCAAAACTATGAAAAAAATATCAGAAGCAAAATACCTACTGTTTGAGACCTACTGTACCAAACCTACCCATAGGTGTTCAGTGTTGATTGGCAATCATTTCATTTATTTTCATCACCGAAATGTTTGATTCAGCAGTGAAGCTGTAAGGAGGAACTAAATGCTAGTCAATCTAAGGATTGAAACATTAAACCCAGAATCAGTTGGAAAACAGCCAGTTTGTTGATGGGACATTGCTCAAATTCAACACCCAGATGCACTCACTCATTTTCACCTCTTTCTCTTTCCAGGGGCTCCAAGGTGACCAAGGAAGAAATTCTCCTAATACTCCAACCACAACTGCTGGATTGTCATCTGTGGTGTCACGGAATCAAAACCATAACACAGAACATTCACCAACAGTGACATCACATAACAACCATCATCCTCACATGGGACCCAACACTGGTTCTCACAGATTCCACCCATACAGTAGGCCAGATGGGAACATAGCTGCCAAAGTAGATGCGTCGCGTGATCCAAGGTTAAAACTGCGGGGGAACAATAATGGCAATAATGGGAATGGTGCAAACTTCATTTCATCATCCACAAACGGGAATAATGGACACCCTAACGCTGACCCAAGTGCTCGCAATGTAATTAACACTAGTAGAGATCCACGGACTCGTAGATAACATAGTTAGACCTGGTAAATACAGTATGATATATTTCTTGCTCTAGTAACTAGTAGTAAGATTTATAACCTTTTGTATTTTGTACAAAAGTCCAAATACAATGTAGTGAATTAAAATTTCTTTTTATTAAAATGCAGAATTTTGTGTGGTTACATGGAGTGCTGATCCTATGGTGCAAACATTAATAATGTTTCTATATCCATTTGCAATTATCCTAATCAGAAGTTAATCTTGACCTTTAAATCCCAGAAGCAATTAACATTTAACTTATCCCCATAATATCCTTACACAATCCAGCTAACGGGTGTTGAGAATAACCAGGTAGAAGTTGTGTTTTATCTTACATCAAATTCTCATAACATGGAAGTGTGTAACAGCTAGAAGGAAGAGTTAGCAATCAGATCTTGGGAGTTTTCATTTTAAAAGGGTTAACCTCAGTGCAAACTCCTGGGATTTAATTACGGACTCTATGATAATATAAGGGAGAAAAAATCACCTTGTTTCTTTCCCCCTGCTATTTTTAACGCCTTATAAATGCTCCAAGAATTCTTCGTTTTCAGTCTGTGATATAAACTCATGAATGTTAAGACAATTTAAAATTTTAAGTGAACTTTTGGAGACCACAAGCTAACCGTAATTTTCTAGTTCGTGAACAAAATCACATTGTTTCAATATTCAAAGAGGATTTTCTCGGCCTTCAAAGGGCTTTGACACTCGCACACAATACAGAGCTGATCATAGTAACTATGAGCTGATCAAATTCTCTCTAACGCGTTATAAATTACAAAAAAGCTGTATCTTTGAAATTTGCAAACAATACGCAGCTAATCACGCTCTTTCTAACAAGCCATAAATTGTCCAGGAATTCCCCTTTTTCGCAGAGATACAAACGCATGAGAAAAATTCTTTTGTTTTTATATTCAGAGAAGAGTTTTCGGCCCACAAAAGAGCTGTAGCCTTGACACTTCCACACAATACACAGCTAATCACGGTTTTTCTTAACGAACCATTAATTGTCCAGGTATTCCCCTTTTTCCAGTTAAAAGCTCGTTTTAGCTCAACAACCAACTTCTATTCCTTTAATATTCTTGCGTTTATATCTATGCGAAGAAGGGGAATTTCTGGACAATTTATAGCTCCTTAGAAAGAGCGTGATTAGATGTGTATTGTGTGCAAGTGTCAAAGCTTCAGCTCTTTTGTGGGCCGAGAAAATCCTTTCTGAATATCACAACAATAGCATTTTGCTGCTGGTTCTTCCAGACGAACCAAAAGCTCATTAACGAATTTTTATTGTTTTAATATTCAGAGAGCAGTTTCTCGGCCTACAAAAGAGCTGTAGCTTTGACACTTGCACACAATACACAGCTTATCACACTCTTTCTCATGAGCTGTAAATTGTCCAGGAATTTATTAATATGCGTCTATATCTCTACGAAACCCCTCTTAATAGAAGAACAATAGCATTTTGCTGCTGGTTCTTCCAGATGAACTAAAAGCTCATTAACGAATTTCTATTGTTTATATCTCTGAGTAAAAGGAAAATCCCTGGACAATTTATAGCTCGTTAGAAAGAGTGTGATTAGCTGTGTATTATGTGCAAGTAACAAATCTACAGCTCTTTTGTGGGCCGAAAAACTCCTCTCTGAATATAAAAACAATAACATTTTGCTGCTGTTTCTTCCAGACGAACCAAAAGCTCATTAACGAATTTCTATTGTTTCAATATTCAGAGAGGCGTTTCTCGGTCCACAAAAGAGCTGTAGCTTTGACTCTTGCACACAATACACAGCTTACCACACTCTTTCTAACAAGCTGTAAATTGTCCAGGAGTTCATTAATATGCGTCTATATCTCTACAAATCCTCTCTGACTAAAAAACAATAGTATTTTGCTGCCGATTCTTCCAGATGAACTAAAAGCTCATTAACGAATTTCCATTGTTTATATCTCTGCGCAATAGGGGAATTCCTGGACAATTTATAGCTCGTTAGAAAGACTATGATTAGCTGTGTATTGTGTGCCAGTATCAAAGCTTCAACTCTTTTGTGGGCCAAGAATATCCTCCCTAAACATCAAAACAATAGCATTTTGCTGCTGTTTCTTCCAGACGAACCAAAAGCTCATTAACGAATTTCTATTGTTTCAATATTCAGAGAGGAGTTTCTCGGTCCACAAAAGAGCTGTAGCTTTGACACTTGCATACAACACGCAGCTTATCACACTCTGTCTAACGAGCTATAAATTGTCCAGGAATTCATTAATATGCGTCTATACCTCTACGAATCCTTTCTGACCAGCAAAGCTATAGCATTTTCCTGCTGGTTCTACCAGATAAACCAAAAGCTCATTAACGAATTTTATTGTTTTAATATTCAGAGAGGATTTTCTCGGCCCACAAAAGAGCAGTGGCTTTGACACATGCACACAATACACAGCTAATCCCACTCTCTCTAACGAGCTATAAATTGTCCAGGAATACCCCTTTTGCGCAGAGATATAAACAATAGAAATTTGTTAATGAGCTTTTAGTTCATCTGGAAAAACCAGTGGCAAAATACTTTTGCTTTTCTATTCAGAGAGGATTCGTAGAGATATATACGCATATAAAAGAATTCCTGGACAATTTAGAGCTCGTTAGAAAGAGTGTGATAAGCTGTGTATTGCGTGCAATTTTTAAAGCTACAGCTCTTTTGTAGGCCGAGAAACTCCTCTCTGAATATTGAAACAATAGAAATTCGTTAATGAGCTTTTGGTTCGTCTGGAAGAACCAGCAGCAAAATGCTATTGTTTTGATATTCAGAGAGGATTTTCTCGGCCCACAAAAAAGTTGTAGCTTTGACACTTGCACACAATACATAGCTAATCACAGTCTTTCTAACGAGCTATAAATTGTCCAGGAATTTGTCTTTTGCGCAGAGATATAAACAATAGAAATTCGTTAATGAGCTTTTAGTTCATATGGAAGAACCAGCAGCAAAATGCTATTGTTCTTCTATTCAGAGAGGTTTCGTAGAGATATAGACGCATATTAATGAATTCCTGGACAATTTACAGCTTGTTAGAAAGAGTGTGATAAGCTGTGTATTGTGTGCAAGTATCAAAGCTATAGCTCTTATGTGAGCCAAGAAACTCGTCTCTGAATATTGAAACAATAGAAACTCGTTAATGAGCTTTTGGTTCGTCTGGAAGAACTAGCAGCAAAATGCTATTGTTGTGATATTCAGAGAGGATTTTCTCGGCCCACAAAAGAGTTGTAACTTTGACACTTGCACACAATACACAACTAATCACGCTCTTTCTAATGAGCTCTAAATTCTCCAGGAATTCCCCTTTTCGAATAGATATAAACGCATGAGCAAAATTCTATTGTTTGTAATATTCAGAGAAATTTTTCTCGGCCCACAAAAGAGCTGTAGCTTTGACCCTTGCACATAATGCACAGCTAACGCTCTTTGTAACGAGCTAGGAGCTGTCCAAGAATTCCCGGATTTTTTGAGTTGAAAGTTCGTTTTAGCTAGTGGTTCTTCCCGTTTAACCAAAAGCTCATTAACCAATTTCCATCGCTTCAATATTCATGCGTTTACATCTTTGCAAAGAAGGGGAATTCCTAGACAAATTATAGCTCATTAGGAAGAGCGCGATTAGCTATGTACTGCATTTGTGGAAGTGTCAGAGCAACAGCCATTTTGTGAGCCAAGAAATCTTCTCTTTATATCAAACAATAGAAATTCGTCATTGAGCTGTTGGCTAAACTGGAAGAACCACCAGCAAAAATGAGCTTTCAACTTGTATAAGGAGAATTCCTGGACAATTTATAGCTCGTTAAAAAGAGCGTGATTAGCTTGTGTATTGAGTGCAAGTGTCAAAGCTACAGTTTTTTTGTGGGTTGAGTAAATCCTCTCTGAATATTAAAACAATAGTATTTTGTTCATGGGTCTGTCTTTGCAAAGAAGGGGAGTTCTTGGACAATTTATAGCTCGTTAGCTGTGGATTGTTTGCAAGTGTCAAAGCTACAGCTCTTTTGTGGGCCGAGAAAATTCTCTCTGTATATTAAAACAAAAGAAATTCGTCAATGAGCTTTTGATTAATCTGGAAAACCAACAATTAAAACGAGCTTTCAACTTCAAAAAGGGGAATTCTTGTCGCTCGTTAAAAGAGCGTGATTAGCTGTGTATTGTGTGCAAGTGTCCAAACGAGCTTTTTGACGGAAATATAGAAGCATGGGGAGCTATACGGGCCATTTAGCTTACCGTAACTCTAATTATTTGCTCATTATCAAGGGGTTAGGTTTCAATTGGGACGAAAGTCCTGTTCCTCTCCCCTGCCACTCCACTTTATTTTTCCTTTTCTTGTAACGGTGTAAGTTGTTTATTTGTCGAACCGTGGCGAATAAATTAAATTAAATTAAAAAAATTAAAATTAAATTAAATCCAAGAATTCCGTAAGGAAGTTGGCAAGTATTAGTGGGTTGATTTTATTTGATTGCGCAAATTTTGTCGATGTAAGAGAATAGAAAAACCACTCAATAAGACTAAAATTGTATAAAAATAAATGTATTGTTTTCAGCTTTGTTTGAAATTTTGTCATAATTTACAGGTATACACAGAGATACTACATTCAAGAATATTTTAGACGCATAATTGAATTGTTCACTAAGTGAAATTTTGTATTTAAATTGAGTTGAAAATGACGATTGATGTCCACTAAGGTTGATGCCAGCAACAAGTATAAAGTATGGGATTGCATGCGAGGTTACGACGGAATCGTGTTTACTTATTTCCAGACATTTTCCATTATTCTACATCGTTTTGTAATTCAACGTGATTACATAAAACCATCTAATTGCACAAACAGCCAAGAGGAATTTAAAGTCAAAAGTAATCAGATATTGCATTAGTTTTGCTCTAATCGGCTTTCTGATTGGCTACAAAAACGCGTCAGATAACTCCTTGTGATTGTTACCAATGCTCTGATTGGCTACAGTGATTAGATTGGTTTTACGTTATTCAGTTGAGACGTGCTCTGACTGTATTGTAAGAGTCAACTTACCCGAGTCTCAGTATGGGATTAACATTGTACAACTGAAAAATATTTAGTCCTGTCTCTATAACTTATTCGAAAACAAATCAAAGCATCCAGTGCTTTCGAGGGGAATATTTAACGACAGGAAGAATTCTCATATTCCTCCCTTAAACGTAAATGACAAATTTACCGTTTACGATGAAATAAATTCCCGTCACAATAGTCCTTTTTACAGTTGTGGGCTTGGTGGCCAAGCCTTTAAACAGGAGTGAGGCTAAGGGTGACCTTGTTATGATAGAGATGTTCTTGCTTTTCAAATGCAAATTTCTTTGTTATCATGCTAAGTAGATACAGGTCTCTATCACAACAGGGTCACCCTTAGCCTCACTCCTGTTCAAAGGCTTGGCCACCAAGCCCACGACTGTAAAAGGGACTATTGGGAAATTTCGCTTTCTTCCGGTCTGGTTCACTTGTGATTCACTGGGATAGGTATCGTAGTAAAAATTTTACACTGGAAAAAGTAACTCTCTCCTATTTCATTTCATAATGCTCCTTTTACAATGTACATGTAAAGGAATTGAAATTGTCCCTATCAGAATTGAAAAAAAAATAGTTTCCTTGGAAAAAATGTTGCTAAACAACACTGAATTCTCAATTTAGTTTAGAAATAAAAGATATTTCGGGAGGGAGCATTAAGACGAGGACTTGTGAAATACTACCCAACTACTTTTTCAAGTTCAGCTTCCTGAAGGCTGTAAATACTACATTTAACTACTATCTAAATCAGTTCCTAGCTTATTCAGTATGGAGATCGGCAAAAAGCTACATCAATTTCGCTGAATTTAAAATTGGAAATGACATTCTCGAGGGACGCGACAAAACGCAAGTCACATGATATCACCTGATATACATAATGTCACGAGGCTTTTACACCTTACTATCTTTGAAACAACCGTGAGACATGACGTGTAGTCACGTGACAGTAGGTGGAGCTACACCAATTACGATGAGTTTACCATCTTGAAGACAAACAAGAATGTGCGTGTTGTCCCTTGCCATGGAGACGTTACGGATTGGTACTAAAAGCTTCATTTTCTCCACCACTTGAAAACTGCAAGCACAGAGGAATCGTTCGTAAAAATAAGAAATAAAATACTTAAACAGCTGTATCCAGGCAAGGATACCAACGGAAAACACAAACTATATTTCGTCTTTCATTCTCTATGTTGTACTGTTCAACCATATTTATTGTACGTATATTGTGGTTTATTTTAAATATTGTAGTGTAAACGTTTCATCCTAAGTAATGTATTGTTTCAAGGCAGGGCTCCTGTTCAAGGTTAACATCTGAGTTCTAAGCTTTATCATAAAATGTTATTGAAAAATCATAAATTAAAACAAATACATAATTAAAAAAAACAAAGCACATTATTGGACGATATTCCACGTTATTATCCTGCGTTGGGTTGAGGGGGTATATTTGAAAATCGTCTGATCGTTAAAGGAAGATTTTTCGTATATTCTAAATGGTCTCCGCAGTTACCGATTATGGTTCAAAAAAGATTGAGAGGCGATAAGATTCTATAAGAAATCCAAATTCAAATATTTAAGATAATATACTAACGGTAGAAGAGAGATGAGTCTGTATCTATGCAATTTGAGTACAAATTTACAAGGTTCCCTGCGATTGCAATAACTTAGAAAGGAATGTAGTCATTAAATAAACTGAGCTGCCATGAGTCTCAAGGATTTGTATGATTGTTCATAAAGAGGCAGTTTCCGACAAAAAGTATGAAAAGAATGTACAAAAAAAAATAGAAACGAGAAAACAAACAATTGCAAAACAAAAAGTTTACGACGAACAAATAAACTGACAAAGATTTCGTACTTGTGCAAATTCCTGATTTCCAGTTTTCCGCCGTCTCCTCCGGTGACAACAAATTCGCCAGAAATGAAAACACGAGCGACATCGTCTTTTAATTTAGCGTCTTCTGTCAGAAGTTTTCCATTGATGGAATATCTACACAGAGATCGACTGCTTTCGTGTTTGCAACATACCACAATGTTCCCATATTCGGAGAGGGCGAGGCCAGTCACGTGGCAGGGGTTGGGTTGTGCGCCGGGCGACATTCCCATGGGCCTTAGCGTGACAACGTATTCGCCTTTTCGCGCTGTGTGGATGATGCATGTGCCATCCTGAACAGTGAACAGGCAGAAAAAAAATAAGTACCAGAGCAACGGATTTCTGATGGAGGAGAGGAGGGGGGGGGGATATTTGAGATTGTCAGCGTTATGGGAATTCGGAAAGGAAAGGGTCGAAAAAGGGAGGGGGAGGCGGAAAGAGAGCGGGGTATGAATTAGAAAAGAAGAAACACAGGAAGCTACGGTGTCCGGGTCAGTACGAGGACCAAGGAGAATTATCACGTGAGGGTGGGCGGGTTCAAGAAAGTCAGCGTGAGGAGAATTTGAGAATAGGCCAATTCCGAATTACGTTTGGCCTCTTTTTCAAAACGAGGCCAAGTGCTCAACCATACCTAAGAAAATGAGTTTAATTTGCATGTGAATGAAAACTTGTTACCATACGAACGGATGAGCACCAAGACTCGCTTTGAAAAAGAGGCTATAGGCAATTCGGAAATGGGCTATTGGTGCGCATCAAACGCGGACATAAATATAATGGTTTCCGTGTTAAGGGTGGAGGAGAAAAGCGGAGTGTATGGAATGTCGGTGAAAGGGGGAAAGGGGGGTCGAAAGTTACGGGGGGGGGGGGAAACATTTGAGATAAGAAACAAACGAGTAAGAAATAAGATTAAGACTTTTGGGGTGTTTCCTATGAAGAAGTAACCAAAAGTCAATCCCGTTTAGGATTCATATGAAGAAATATAAAGTCATCTAGCGTTATGAATTTAGTGTTAAGTATCTTTAAAATATTTTGGAGGTATTGTAACTATTACCTGAGAACCACTGACTGCCATGTCAAGTTCCCAACTCATAGCAACACATGTGACTGGCATATCATGACCATATAAAGTCTGTAGTGGGGTACGAATTAGTTCCTGAGCCACCCCTCCCTGATGAGTGATTCCCCATAAGCGGCAGGTGGTATCACGTGACCCAGTGATCAGGTGATGACCATCGTCATCCAATGAGACACAAGTAATTACATCTATAAATAGCGGCAATATAAACAAAACTGTTACAAATTGAAAAAATTAATTGGTAGTCTAATTGTTAATGTGTATTACGGAATGAAAAGCTTCAGTTGAAGCCCTTGCTTCAACTGCAAAAAAAACGGTGGGTTGGTAAGCTTCAATTCAATGTCCATCTTTTCTTAGCTGCTGTTTCAGCTATAATTTAATGTCTCCTTCTCTGAACATTGAATCATGCAAATCAACATTTAGCAAAAACATTCCACGTTGCCATGCCTCTGTTCATTTTAATAAGATAACCAAAGTAAACCGCGCGCTCTGATTGGTCAATTCAGCGTCCACCAATCTTAGTGAATAGGTGTACGCTGCTGACGTGAGCAAATGCTTAGACTAGTTTTCCGCGCGCGCTTTTTTTTTTCTAGTCATGTAAGATTTTTAAATAAAAGACAACTCTTTAGCTGCAATGTATCAATGTTATGTTATAAAACAAATGTTAAACGCCACAGTGTACACTATTGAGTTATGGATGTACTTGGGAGGTTTGCTAAGCATTTAAGAAGCTAGAGTCGCTCTCGGCTATCGCCTCGCGCGACTCTTATGCTTCTTTCGTGCTTAGCAACCACCCGCGTGCATCCATCTCAATAGTGTACGCTGTGGTGTTTACCATTTGTTAAATAGACCACAGATTACGCCAAAATGTGGTAAGAATAAAATACAATGGTACACGTGGTGCAGCCGAGTGTATCAATGCTGTTCATACCACATTTTGACAACTTTTGTAATCTATTTCTGTAAAGACCCACGGTGATATGGAACCCATTTTTCAGATAATAAAGATGCATAAATTGTTGATGGTGACGTTATCTATGTGCCTGTCCTCTAATAGATCATGAGTAAGATCCAATCAAAATGCGTGGGTAATGTAGCTTATGGTATAATGAAAGATAGGATTAACTTCACTGTGTTGCGTTCTTGAGCGAGACACTTTTAACTTATATTACTTCCTTTAACCCAGTAGTAGAAAGAAATAAAATCGAATTGTTATAGAAGAGAAAGCATAAGTTTAATACGCGCAGTTTATCGAATTGTACTATATCTCTTTTCTTAAACCTCAACTACTTCCAAAAACTCAACAAAGACAAGTCCCTCTTTTATTAACTGTGAAGGCAAAACGTACCTGCATGTCCCACAATTCTTGTCAGCTGTCTCCCCCTTGTGGCAAAAACTCGCAGACTGTTGTCCCAGTGTCCAGCGGTAATGATCAACTTAGCATCATGGGTAATAGCAAACAGATGTGAAGAGACCTGCATGTCAGGACTGAACGGGCCCGCGATACAACGGCGTAATCTACAACGGAAGTAGAGAACAGAAGAACTTAACAAGACTCGTGCTTTAAGATATGCTACAAAAGAAATCATAAGGTTGGTAATGAAACCTTTTTCCTACACGCGCCGACGTCTTTACATTTGTTACTCATACAAAGGAGACTTAAAATAACTCAACTTGAACACAGCAGATTCTTAGGGTGGTTTCGTTTCCAGTCATAATTGATCGCCTAGGAAGGGGGTCCGAGGATTCTGCTTGTGTCACGATAAAACTTACTCCATAAGGCGCTGTAGTATTCTTATCATAACCCCTCCCTTATTGGCAGTTATTTGGCAATCAATTTTCTATATTCCCTCCTTCATACTCTGTGGGTGACGACCGATCCTCCATCGTCCCCCTTGAAAACTATGTAATTTCCCCCCAAAATTCCCCCTTTCTTCCTTAGCGATATATAGTGACTGATTCCTAACACGTGGTGGGGAGAATCAGGCCCGAGGACGAATTCCACAACTTGCCTGTTTGACGACAGAGACGGGTCAGGTTCAAAGGTGAAAGGTTTGCCCCTGCCCTTGGAGTAAGGCAGCCAGTCGTGCAATCCCACAATGCCATTCTGGCTGATGGTGATCATGTGTTCAGGCATGCCCGAGTGAATCAGGGATCTGGTGTGAACGTGAGACACGGCGGAGAACACCAAAGGGTCAGTCGCATCAGATACCTAGATCAATAACGCGTTAAAAATGAGCTTATTTCAAGTGGAAATTTCGTTATGTATTATATGAAGAAGCTGGATTCAAAAACTATTTCACAGAAAGAGAGCAACCTTAAAAAGATGATCGGCGATTTTGCGTTTCGGGGAGAGTGAGTTGTCTTGGTCTGATAACGCCAAGTATAGACACCTAGTCAACATTTAACATACGTTTTCCTTCAGCCCTTTACATTCTAACATCACAATGCATATTTCCTATACTGTTTTCTGTAAATTTCCGATGGTGCTGACAAGGAGAAAGTAATAATCAAAGTTTAATGTCTTTACGTGGGGCATGTTTACTCATTTTGCCCGAGCCAGAGGCTCATGTATGAAACGCAAGACAACAACCCACCCATTCCACCCCAGGGGAGGATATCCATCACACAGTAATCTCGTGCGTGGGAAATTAACGTCTCGTACCCCTAACCCTGCAGGAGACGGGACCTCCATTTATTCGTCCCTATCCGAGAACACTAGAATATCTAAACCATTTCTTGATGTTATAGAAAGGCAGCATATTCCTCTCAATTATTTTAAGACCTTGAGTGTTGGTCCAGCCGGGACTCGAACCCTCGACCTCCCGCACAACAGTCCAGCGCTCTATCCATTGAGCTAATCGGGAGGCGGTTAAATAATTCGTTTAATAATCAAGAATTCGTTTAATAACCAAGAACTTCTATGATCCTATAATCTCGTGTACTTAATTTTTGAATCAGTGGTGATATTGTAAGGGGAAATTAAATAGTAGTCACCTGAAGGGGTTAAAAGGTTACCTTCGCGTGTTTCTTTTGACATTTTCTCTGCCATTCAAAGCTTTACTGCATGTTTCAAAATCAGGTTATTGAGTTTATGCCTCATTTTGAGCTCAACTTACGGTAACAAAGTAGGCCTTTAATTTGTCGAAGTTCTCAAACACATTCTCGAGTGTCTTGCTCGTGCCAGCGCTTTTTGTTGTATTCAACTTGGTGGCTTCTTCAGCTGTCATGCGCGGTGGATGCGGCTGCGTCAGTAGCTGTATTGGAGTTTGACCAAAGTTGTTTATCATACCCTCGGTAGCTGTTCGCTCGGCTGGGTCTGTTATGGCATCAAGATCAACAGCGCCTACGACCGAAGAACATGTGGATTTTACCTCTAACAGTATTATAACTGGCCCAGTACATATATGTTTTCTCTTGCCCCATTAGTCGCGAAGGAATTGTCAGTCGTATCTGTTGGTAACGTCACGGCTCATACCGGGGTCCAGGTTTGACCGAGCAGAGAGAACCAAAGGACTGAGTTGTCATGTTTCTTTTTATTACAGTGATCGGCCCAATAACTGCCATAGTGTTAGACAGTGATACCATTACATTTTGCTCAAAGATGGGTTGATTGAGCTTATAATTAAGAATTGTGAAATTCATTGGGACTGTTGCGTTCTTAAGTCAATCCTACCAGAAACTTACTGGAGAACTTAGAAGCACTTTTAAAAATATGCCCAAGCAATAAAACGATTGGAACAATAAATAATAATAATAGTAATCTTAGTGATAATAATAATAATAAACACAAATAACAGCTGCCCCAGTTTAGATACCCTGAACTTTTTCAAATATATTTTCAGTTTAAGATAAAAAGTTCACTGTCTTCTGGAACGTTTCGGTTGGGCTAAAAATTTGTTTGACAACAAATCACAGACAAACCCTTCACTTCGTTTGGATCTCCATAATCCCCACCAGACTCTTTTCTACTGTTTCTCTTCTTTGTAGCTCTGTAGGAGAAAAGGAGAGGCCCTGTAGCGCCCAGTCCCTTGACGCTCTCTTACCTTCATAAGTACAATAGTAAAACACATTCAGCGCCTCCTCCGCTGCAGGACCCTTCTGTTTATAACCGAATATTAAGTCAATCCACTCGTGCAGGTGAGATGACACGTGATCGGATTCTAACGCTTGTCTGTGTTTGAAGACGAAATCTTCAGGTGAGGTTGCCCAGCGTGGAAGAATGACATCATCAACAACCCCTCCTCGCTGAAGACGTCCGAGATCGAACCTGAGATAAGAAAATTCGCCGAACAGTTGGTTTGGTTCCTTTATTTCCAACGATCAATTCCTTAAGTCGCCTCTCTAACAGAGACGTATGTTCTTGGAAATTAGTACAGGGAATTTGGCGTCTCATCAAATATCGGAATTTATTATCCAACTACGCTTCGTAGAGTACAAATAACGCCATAGACGAGTACAAATATCACGCGGTATTTGTACTGCAGAGTTCCGGTTAAACAGGTTTTCTCGCATCGCGTAAGCGAAGAATTGGATTGTAGTTACGAAAAAAAATGGCGGACAATTTGAATCGTATTTCCGACGACGAAGAGTCAGAATGACTGGCAAATATAGATCCAAGGTTATAAGAAGAATCGAACGAAGAAAAACAGCAAGAAGACCAGGAAATTTCTTTATTTATTGAAGAAAATAGAAACAGCAACACGACAAAGCGCCAATTCCGTTCCGCTTCGCATACTTCTGTCACGCACTCCCCGTAAATAAATATCCGCGAAATTCGCCCGCACTGAACTAACAGTTTAGCATATTGGATAATAAATAACTTATTAGACGTTCTGTTGTGTAGTATCACTGAGTATTTTTACTCGTTATTTGTATTTTGACTCGCCCTACGGGCTCGTCAAAATACGGCACAACTCGTAAAAATACTCAGCGATACTACACAACAAAACGTCTAATAAGATATATGCACTCCAAAGAACGTAAGTAAGGGGATCCTTAGATACATTTGATCCCCGGTTTTTGCTGGGAAAAAGTGATAATTTATAACTGGAAAATGACCTAGGATGCCCCCAGATGTCCGTAAGAGGCTAGCACTGGACTTCTATCTCACCCCCAGCAATGTGAAAAGAAAGTGACAAATTATAATAGCAAAACAACCTGGGATACCCCCTGATAGGCTAGTGTTGGACCCCTTCCCTCCTCCCCCGTTAGCGTAGTCAAAAAACAGTGACGATATATAATAAAAACAGCATACTGGGATGCCCCCAAATTCCAGTAAGAGGTTAGTGTTTGACCCTTCCTCGCCACTTATTCTTTTTTTTTTTCAAGGAAAAGTGACAATTTATCATGTCGAAAAACGTGGCATGCCCCCAAATTACAAAAAGACGCTCGCGTCCGACGCCCCCTCCTCTCACCCGGGAAATTCTACGGCCCCTCCCTGAATTTGCATACCCCCCTCTGCATTTACCAAATCCTACCCTTGAGAGGAGGGAGGCGTCAGAGAGTTACAACAAATTGACCGTAGAATTTGAACGTGCCTACTTGATACACAATAAAAACCACCTAGCCTTTTAGTCTCTAACCTGTTGGAATTGACCAAGAATTCCGGAAAGTAGAAAAACTCAGGAATAAGCTCTTTTACATCCCCGCCTTGGCTGTAGATAGACTTCCAGGTGGATGGTATGTTGTGAAACTGTCTGTCCGCGCAGTCGAACTTTCCACTCTGCAGTTTAATGTGCAGAGTGGTGAAGGGTTCAACACGCAACATGTAATGAAGAACTCCAGCGGAGCTCGAATAATGCGAACCGTAGTGAAATTTGGCGATTAATCCAGAAGGATCGACGAACATGTTGTATCTACATTTACCATAAAAATATGAAAAACTTACGATCAGTGAAACGACGTAGGGAGTGAGATTTTCTCTACCTACTTTTAAAGGTCAAGCCTTACAACCTTAAGAGCGAATGTTACCAACGGTCAAACATTTGGTGTCAACAGCCAAAAAATCGATTCGGCTCATATTTTCAAGTTGGGTAGGCGTTATAGTGAAACAAAGCACTGCATACTTCCTTTGGCTGAATATCGATTTATTTTGGAGAAAATCGATAACAACTGAATTTCGCCAAAATGCCGCTTTGGAAGCTCAAAAATTCAGACGAATCTTGGAGTGTCGCGCCACGAATTGACAACACTTGGACCAATAAAAAGTACCAAATCTTGAAAAACAACATCAGTACATATGTTTGATGCACGATCCTCGCAGTAGAGAGCGCTATTTGTGCAATAGCGAAAATCAGACCTGAAAAATATCAGGCCTGTACGGGATTCGAACCACTGACCTCTGCGATACTAGTGCAGCGCTCTACCAATTGCATAAATAGCGCTCTCTACTGTGAGGATCCTTCATCATACATATTTAATACTGCAGTTCAAAATATATGAACTTCACATATACATTGTATCAGTACATATGTTGACAGCAATTTGAGCAATTCTTGATTGTCTATTTACACAATCTAATTGAATTTATCCGACCTTCATCTTACAAGATGAAAAATAGGTCAAAAGTAACCCGTTATTTAACTCTGTGGTAAATAACATAATCGACTGAAAATCTGGCTTTTGGAAGGCGAAGTGTGTTTCTTTTCGATCTCCAAAGGATTTTTTGGGGTAGTGATTCTGTGCGATTTAATCAAATTTTAAAGTTGGATAAAATGAGCTGATTTGACGGTGCCGTCAGTTATTCGAAAATGTACACATTCAAACGCAAACTCAATTGTTTCGCATTTTACATCCAGTCTACAGTTTATTTAACATAATATCATCTTACTGTCCATATTGAAATATCACAAAAGAGGATTACGGTCCTAAAATTGTTACATTGCTCCCTCAATAGTAGATATAACAACTTGGCAGGATAGTCAACACCTCCTGATAATGATTGTTTACAAAGCGTATCACGGGGTTTCTCTATTTCCATTTCGTTGAAATACTTCACAACCGAACCGTGAACCAAATGTAAGCGGAATGTAACTGGTTCAGAAAAATGTTTCACGTGTGCGGAATAACGCTAATTAATTCAAAATTAGGTCTACTGAAATAAAACGCAAATATAAAACATTGGACTGTGAAGCACGTGGCTACAGGAACTAAGGTTGAGTGTTACATATACGAAACAGGAGCAAACAATTATCTCACTCCAATCATGATTCAATGTATCATAATTTAATGTTTCATGTTACTTGGATGGATGAAGCCTATTTTAGGACAAAAAACAGCGAAAGATCTGCAAAGGGCATAGCATTACTGCAGATGTGCAACAGAGATAAGTGTAGTGTTTGAATATTTGTTTACTTAAAAGAAGTTTTGTAAGGGTCAAACCTGGAAAATCACGACTTTCGCTGAAATTTTTGTACTAGCCAACGTTCAATAGCTTTATATCTGTACTGTTTCTTCTCCAGAGGCTAATGTGCCTTGTTAAGTCACTCGTGCCAGTAGTAAAACTACGACCCAGGTAGCACACGTTCACATTATTCACACTCATCTTTTCCCGGTAGTGGTCCAAAAAAAAAAAAAACTCACGCCTGGAAATGAAACCATTCCTGCGTATCTCAGAACTCAAGAAACGCTTCGAGTAATCATTGCACCAGCTGATACAGCAGACTCGAGTGCGAGTTGGTAGACCTACATCAGTCAAATACGGTACTTGCATTTTGGAAACAGTGCCTTTGAAAAATTAACTCAACTAGTTAGTTATTTAGTATTCTTTCCCAAGAAGGTAGCCACGTAAGCAGTGATCCATCCCCCTCAAATATGGTCGGGTTCAAAGCCATCAATGCATTATATGGCGAAATATCATAGAGCGTAGCTGATGCGTAAGGACAAATTTAACATAAGCCTGTTGACTGGTCAGACCAGAATGTTCACGCCCATTGGAAAAAGACTGACATCCAGATTTAAAAAGAAAAAAGAAAGTAAACAGACCCATGTTTTGCCTATCTCCTTAATATTTCCTTCTTAGATGATAAATTTAAGAAGTGAATGACTACTTCTTATCGAAGTCCAAAGCCAATCAATGCTTTATATGGCGATATATTATTGAACATGGTTTGATATATATCAAAAGGAACTCGGCGCCTCGAACTTAGAGCCTCTCGTCTTCCCCAAACCAAGCTTTACACTAGGCGAGCGACAAATTGTCATGTTATGTATGTTAACAGGAGGAGAGAATATGGTTGCTTGGCTAAGAATTAGGTCAACTTCGTCTTTTGGCCCGGAAAACCAAGACAAGTGGAATGGCTCTCAATCCACCTTAAACAAGCAAGAAGAGGTATAATTACTGTTTCCCGTTTTCTGGATCGTTTGTCAAAGTCACAGTGCATTCTTACCGTAGTTTTGAACGAGCAGCAGATATCCTTATAAGAAGAACGACACGCACTGCTGTTGCAGAGTTCAAATATTTTCTCTGCATGCAGTTCGTTTTATGCAGTTTCAAGGTAATTCCTGTAATTAATCAAACAATCTATAGCGATTAAAATAATAAGGAAGAGAAAACAAATACGATTCAATCTTTCAGCGTCTTAAAAAAATACTTATAAGTCATTTAAAATCATGACCTATATTCAAGGCAATTGTCATGTCGACCGGTTCCTTCTCACACAAAGCCCCAAGTGTTTATAGATACTCCGTGTGGTATCAGCGATTAACGATAAAAACACCCCTCTGAATTTCATTAAATAGGTTTGACTATAACTCATGTTGAAAACAACATACCGTCAACCGAAGAAAAATTAAGTAAGAGTGCAGGGAAGTTGAAATCTTATCAACAGTAAAATACGGTAATATTGTAGCAGACAGTGGTTTTACATGTAATCACCGAACTAGGTTTACCTTTCGTTCTTTTTGTCCTAAAATGAGCTTTATCAAACGAAATAATAATTCACTAAATAAAAATTTAACTCAATAACGATTGGAGTTAAATAATTGTTTGCTCGTGTTTCCTATATGTAACACTCGACCATACTTCCAGTAGCCACGTGCCTCACAGTCCAATGTTGTATTTTTGCGGAGTTGTCGATTTCAGTGGACCTCATTTTGAATTAATTAGCGTTATTCCGCACACGAGTAACATGCTTCTGAACAAGCAACATTAATTCCGCGAACGTTTGGTTCGCGGTTTGGTTGAAGACTATACTTAAACAAAGATCTCTTACGTGAAGTAATTACAGCCTCCTTCTCAACGAAATGGAAATGGCGAAAACCCCGTGATACGCTTTGTAAACACTCGTTATCAAGATCCTGCCAAGTTATATCGCTATTATGGGAGCGATGCAACAATTTCAGGACTGCAATCACCTTTTGTGATACAGCAATATAAACGGTAAGATGATATTATGTTAAATAAGCTGTAGACTGGACGTAAAATGCGAAACAATTGAGTTTGCGTGTGACTGTGTACATTTTCGAATAACTGACGGCACCTTCAAATCAGCTTAATTTACCCAACTTTAAAATTTGATTAAATCGCACAAAATCATTACCCCAAAAATCCTTTGGAGATCGAAAAGAACCACACGTCGCCTTCCAAAAGCCAGATTTTCAGTCGATTATGTTATTTACCACATAGTTAAATAACGTTACTTTTGACCTATTTTTGATCTTGTTAGAAGAGGGTCGGATAAATTCAATTAGATTGTGTAAATGAATGATGAAGAATTGCTCAAATTGCCGTCAACACATGTATTGAAGTTGTTTTTCAAGATTTGGTACTTTTTATCGGTCCAAGTGGTTTCAGTTCGTGGCGCGACGCTCCAAGATTCGTTTGAAATTTTGAGCTTCAAAAGCGGCATTTTGGCGAAATTCAGTTATCGATTTTCTCCAAAATAAGTCGATATTTAGCCAAACGAAGTATGCAGTGCTTTGTTTCACCATAAGGCCTACCTAACTTGAGAATATGAGCCGAATCGATTTTTTCGCTGTCGCCACAATATTTTGAAAATGTTCGATTTTTGGCCACATTTGCGAGTTTTTACTCTTGGGGCTTTCCTCCGTTTCATTAGCTTAACGCGAACATCAAAATCCATATTCTCCACATTGACCTCTTTACATTTACTGTGATACGGACAAGGAGCTTCTTAAATTGGTGATCATTTCTCATATTCTCACGACCTTTACATTCGATTCAAGGGCGATACAGCTGGGAGAAATTACAAGTGATCACTGTCAGGGGTTGAAGGTAACATGGAGTATTAGTACTCCCCTTGTATGAGATGTTAGTCCGTGACAAATTGCCTCCCTACCCCTGCCCCATTTATTTGCCAAGTCTCCTTAACATTTTACCACTACTCATTTTATACTCTGGGAGGGGTGGGAACAGTGAGGGTAAACTGCGTCTTCTAATGCTTTGATTGGGAAACCATATTTATCATGGATGTCTGCAAGAGAGGAGCAAACTCTACATCCCTCATATCGACCTTATTTTCAGGTAATCTTTTACATTCTGGGGGAAACGTGATCAGAGCTTTTCAAGCCCCCCCCACCCCCTCCCCATACCCCCTCCCCCCACAAGGGGTTGAGACTAGGAAAGGCCCCTTGCCCGAAAACACTACACAAGGACCGAAACTCAGGAGGCAAGCCCAGATCTTTCGATCCGCGGTCCGACGCCTAGGCCACCTGCCACCACACCTCTCTTTTATAGAGTGGCAAATATGTTACCTTTCTCGTAAAGATTCCACGCGATTAGGATTCAAAGCCCCAACAGGTTTGGAAAGGTCCCTATATACAGAAGGGTCGTCCAGGCGTAACTCCTCTGACTCATAGTCTCTAAGGACCCAAGGAAATACTGGATACTGGCTCAGGTCATTATAAGTCCTTCCAGCGATGGTGTTGAGCTGCATAAGGTACTCAAAATTGGATACTTCTCGGTGCACCCACTTATCTGTGAGCCCCGAGGCCGTGAGCAGGTCCGCAGGAGATTTGGCGCCCATATAGTACAAATTCCGAGGCCGCAAGGACATTATCCTCTTGTACACTTTGTTACGGGTCTAAACAATAAATGAATGTTTTTTGTAAATCAAATAATATTAGATTTAAAAAGGAGCACATCCACAGGATCAAATTGGAATTTATGTTGCTGCAATTAAGTTCTAATGCAGTTGTAACGACTAAACTTCAGAGTAAATTCCCTACAGTTTCAGTCCCTGAAAGTTTTAAGTTTTAAAGTTTACCATACCCTCAAACGCAGAAATGTCAAAATACTACTGAAAATACCTCCTTGGTGAAATTCAAGAAATAGTTCGTCTGATCCATCAAAAAGAACTCCAACGCGCTCCTTCTCAGATTGTGTCGTCTTAGATGAACTTCTCTCAGCTCATTCAGCGGCCACTGGAAATCCTGACCAGCGATCTCATCCGCATAGAAGTAGACATGCGTAGTGGTGATTTCAAGTTTGCCCGGCACAATATCCATGAGGGTAATCAATTCGCAAGCTTCACCTAAAAGCGGTCTTTCCGTTTCGGAAATCGTGCGAACCTTCTCTCTGCCTGTGGGGCTTCCGATGTCATCAACTTCAAGTATGTCCTCGTCGACATTTTGAACAACGGCCTCTTTAGCAACACGCACGGGCACTGAGGCCTCGCGAGAATCCACCACATCCGCATTGTCACGCGCGCGGCTTGCCTCGATATGCGGTGTAAATGAGCAGTTTTGTGCTAGTTTAAGGCGCATGCGTTGAAAGTTCTCTGTGGTGGAGAGTTTCCAATGTATTTCCTTTGGTGACCTAAGACAGAACAAAAATGTTGAAATGAAATAAACTGGAAAAACGATACATATAGATGGCAAAATTAACAAGTCGGTGGCAAGAGAGAAATACCGCTGTTCAATATCAAATAAACAAAGTGGTCAATGAAAGGCAAGACGAACTACAATGACTGGCAAAAGTCTTCGTACGCTTTATTCCTTTTTCACTTTTCAAATTTTTTTCCTATAACTTTCATTTATCTCCCCCTCTCCCCATTTCAGTGTTGCCTGGTGATAACAAAATACTCACTTATTTGTGTCAACACTGTTTCGGAGGACTTTTATGTATCATACTAGAAATGAAATGCAAGATTTCTGTTTATTATGTTCCATGGAGCATTGTCGACCACTTAGTAATGTAAAGGCATGCAAACTCCTTTTGTCTCTCATTGTGGCTCGATGATCGAATGATTACAAGGGTTGATTTTAGTTTTGCACGTGGTCAGTTGGCAAAACAGCGCAGGTGTTACATAATGTTGTAAAACCTGGGTTACTTAGAAAGCCAAAGTTTGTTTAGAGTATTTCCCGAGCTGGTAATTTCATTTTCCTCACCTGGCACCCCACGGGGATCTTTCAGAGGTTAACATTCTTTTCAAACCTTTCCATTGCCTTGCCACACTTTCCTTTTCTTGTTCTTGTTGTTTGGGTAAGTTTTTGATGTGTTCTCTCTGTGATTCTTGAAATTGTTTGAATGGTGCGGTTATCTGCTCTTCAAATTTCTCGCAGCTTTCGTCCTGTGCTCTTTCTTTTTTTCTTAAGCTCTCTGTGAGTCCTGTCAGACAATCCATCCAAAAACGACCTGAGGCTAGAGACGACTCTGAGCTATAAGAAAGAGGAAAAGAATACAGAAGGTCGCTCACGGAAAACAGATATCAGTAAACGAAGAAAAAAAATCGTGAGGAACAATCATGATGCGGAAAGGAATCTTAGACACCGAGATAAAATGTGGCGGAAGGGAGGAAGAGAAGCTCCTTGTCCTAGCCTTTGGACACTCTTACCAAAGCTATTTATAAGTATTTTCCCAAACACAAGTCCGTTTCTTCGAGATATGCGCAAAGGGTGACCTCAATCTGATGTTATGAATGAATGAGATATAACGGCGACCAGAGTGGAGATTCGTTCCTCGATGAGAACGATTTCGAAAAGGAAGGGTAATATTTCTTGAGTGAGATTTCACAGTTTTGTCTTCTGATCAAACACACTAATCAGTTTTAAAAGTCAGTGATTACAAACTCCTTTTAATACTGTATCAATGGTTTATACTTTCCTGTCAACCCGTCCAAACCCGTGGCAGCCAACCCGTCCAAAACCTTATTCCTTCCTTCTTTTGCTCAGAACTACTATTTTCAAACGAATACCTGCAACAGACTATACAACGAGAGTTCTACCGTAGAAATTCGTAGAAAATTCCAGTTTTCTCTTCTTTTCCCAGGCTACAATTCACTCAAGCCTCCTCTTTCTTCCCTCTCTCCCCTAAGTACCATTACCCCGGCTAGGGCGTGGTTGAGAAAAGGGGGTCCCGAGCAGAATGTGATTCCCTTTCTGAGGGAAGAGTGGAAACCGGGGATACTCTTAAATGTCAGTAAAAGATGAGTGTAGAGCCTTCATCTGAAATATCTTGAATTAACTATTTACTAGGCTAAGCATTACTTACAATGTATTGTCATATTGTTTCATTCCTGGATAGATCTGTTGTTTCATCATCGCTTTGAATTCATCAGACTCTATCATCTGAAGGAAATCCTCTTGAGCATGTATTTGTGCGCGGTCAGTGGTTGAGAATGTGGGTATATAGATGGTCAGCGGTAGAGTGTGGTGATACTTTAAAAGCAACAGACGGATGACGGGAATGATGAACGAAAAATTTTCACTGTCACCTAAAATGTCGGAAACATTGTCAAAGTTTAAAAAATCTGTACAAGGTGGTTCCAACTTTTAAATCTGTTGATGAAACTTTCATGTTTGACCTTTCAAATGAAAACTAGTAAGTATTATCCTTAAACAGAAAAAAAATTGATTCTCATTTAATCGTTAATTTTTCGTAATCACACCTTTAACTCGTGATGCAACAAATGCTTGATGTAGTCGTCCTAAAATGTAGCACAGCTCTCCTTGAGACGAAGTCATCCGGGCCTTGAGAAGTTTGCTGAGTTTGGAGGAAGCTGTAGCGCAGTATTCTGTTTCCGGCCGAGAAATGAAAGCCAAGAGAATCCTCACTCCAACTTGAGACATTTCTTCCCATTCCACATTTTCTTCATTCTCGTCCCAGACGTTTAGTACTTCAAGAAGGAGTACGACATTCTCAACAAGCTAACAAAAGAGAAAGAGATCAACATATAACTTCTCCCAATAAAATCCATACATTATCTGGCAAACAGGTAATGAGAATACTCAAACTTATCGGTTACTGGGAATTGGGGGGGAGGGGGCATCTTCAAATAAGTTTCCTTCGATTGTTTGTAAACTGCTGATGCAGTCCGGCCAAAGTCCCCCGAAAAGTGTTGTGATGCGCATTTGATCATATCCACATGTTAATTTGCGCAATATAAATATTAAATTATTATTATTATTGCTATAAAGAGATGACACTAATTTCTCGTAACTGATTTTCAAGAGTATTTGTAGCAGAGAATTCACAAGCAGATCCTAGAGCTAAAAAGTTACAGGGAAAAAAAATTTATCTATAAGAGTAAACTATACCTTTACACTCCATGTCTCCGATTCTTTGTCTGATCCCGCTCCAGCAATGGCAGCTGAAGAATATTATAAGAAACAAAACTGTGAAATAAAGCGTCCATAAGAGGATCTGTAGTTCGGTAGAAGGAGAGAGGGCAGTGCTCTAGCAGAACCCAGGCGTCCAAGTTTTGTCTTTGAGCAACTTGTAAAACTTTAGTTTCATAAAAGCTTAAAAGGCTTAGCCAATACAGTTGTCTGAATCAGACGCATTACGAGATCCAGTGAATCATGAATTGGTACAGTTTTGAAAAGCGCCAAAAAACAAGTGTGAAAAGTAGGCATAACGTGGAAACAAGGAAGAGTATTCTGGCATTTGCATCTTAACCAACAGAAACACCAATATTTCTAGTCATTTCATACTATGGAAACCTGGATACACTCGAGCAGGTTTAGCTCGCCAACACATCCCATTTTTAACCTGACGAATTACCTGGCGTAAAGATGAAGTCTTCCACCAAACGCATGACCATCAGTGCATTCTGGGTCTCAGATTCACCTGTCTGTCCGGACACCTCGATATCTTGCACGGCCCCCTGCAGACAAAGCTCCAGAAGGCGCCTCTCGATAATACGATGAGGGACCAAGAAGGACTCCGCTGAGGAAATGAGACTCACTGCGGCTATGGCTTGACCCCGAACCTAAGGAAGGAATAATTTAATATTAATATTTAATAGAATAATAATCATAATAACAATAATAATAATAATAATAACTTAATATTAAATATAATATTAAAAGGAAGGTAACAATTCACTACAGGGGGGAAGATTCCCAGCAAGAGAGACATGACATCTCGAAAGATGAAGTCACCCGGGGCAGCGAGAACGTCATATGGTAGAAATATCGTTTTTAATTCATGGTTAATGTCAGTCTTACCGTGAGGTTTAGGTATGGATCCAAAATTCACTCACTCACCCACTCATTTTTCTGGTCTGTCAGACGTTTAATTTATGCATAAGGTGATGCCTCAGTGTTGAACTGCGCATCCTGCACTGTACATAAAAATCATGTAATCAGGAGAATAAGCGCGCGAACATTCTGAGCAAACGGTATTACTTTTCAATTAATAGACCAGGTAAAAAGCTTTGATGGCCTTAAGCTCATTAGCTCAGATTTGTGAGTATATTTGCATGACATCGATACAAAAACAATTTTTCAAAATATACATTTTACCTTCCAATCGCTTTCTCCAAAGCCTTCAACCCCTTTCCACATCACTCGAAACACGATTTCGAGCACAGTTTCGATCAAATCTTCCTCGCCTCTTTTCTTTTCTTCCAGAACACTAATGTCCTTTTCTTTCGAGACACTGATACCCCGAGGCGCGCCGAATGGGCCCGTAATCATCCTGAGCAACGTAACATGCCACCCAAATTCCTTAGCACACCGTGACATGCTGAGGGCGTTGGCATCGATTGATCGTAAAATCTGAAATAAACAATGAATTTTACTTCAAAATAATGCTTAACACCGACACAGAACTACTGTAATACTATACATTTGTGGCCATACTTGTGTATACGATCACAAAATTATGACACAACAGGTGCACTACAGTGATGTTGACTTTACCAAAAGCTACATTCCCTCGTTTAATGTACAATTTGCGCCTATGTTAATCGAGATTGACCCATTCCATCGTCCACGTACCTGTTGGAGGTTAATGTCAGTTGTTTAATTATCAACCCATCCCTTGTCTGTAAAACCTGGAGAGGATAAAGTTTTCGGTGGTTTTAAACCCGTCACCACCAACTAATTCGTGGCAGCACGATTTCATCAACGGAGCAGTTGCTCTAAACCCATCGTTCCATCCTCCCCCCTCCCCCCCCCCCGCAAAAAATAAACATAATAAGAACCATAAAAGTTGTCAGTACTGGGAATTTCTTTGAAATCAGTTAATTGCCACTGACCACTGACAGATAATGGATGCTAATATCGATTTTCCATGAACAAAGATTAACCTTCCCTACCATGTGACTCACAAAAGTCTTCGTTTCCAGATCCCCATTTTCAATCAGTTCCAACACAGCCAGTACCACGTGATAATGCATCAAGACGTCAACGCCTTTGTTCTCGTCATGCTCTGACACACCCAGCTGGAGGAGACTTTTTATAAGGGGCTTAGAGACGTCATCTGCGAGGAGCTTTGTCACCGCAGAGAGCCCAATAGGCCTTAAATGCCAATAGCTTCTGTTCCCCTCAGGGACCTTATTGGACGCTATGATGGCGGACATTAGTTTCAGAATCCTGAGACGAAGATCTTGGTTTTTTTGATTGATTAGTAATGTGACAAAGACGGGGATATGTCTGGAATCTGACAATAAAAAGTCAAAATTACACTTAGTTTGAAACAATTGCACGAAATTTTTGTTCGCAAATTACTTTTTCGTCTATTTTGTAGACAATACTCCTTTTTTCCAGACACAAAACATATTTTTGAGGCACATGTACTACGAACACATAATAATCACAATGCTTGGGGGTGGATCCAAAGGGAAAGGTCATGGGGGTCAGACCCCCCTTCCCTCCACCCCTCCACATGTGGGTTTTTTTAACACTCGTCTGACACCAAATTCTTGCAACTACAGGATCACAACTTACTACTCAATACGTAGTATTTAAAACTTACATGCCTTGAGATATGTATTAGCCTACTTTTGCTATGGTGCAGAAAAATTGTCTGTGTTTTCTGAATCAAAGTTTGGGCTAGACTGACAGAGAAACAGACCCCCTCCTGATGCTGTGTGTATGTATAATAGCAACTTTATAAATGAGGACAAGAGAAGTTATTCAATGACTTAAATTTATCGTTTGTAGAGGACACTACTACTTAATACAGTGGAATCTCGATTTTAAGAAGTGGCAAGGGACTGTGGAAATTGGTTCGTTATATCAAGGGTTCGTTATATCGACGTTCTGTGGCATACATTTTACTGTAACTTTGGCTGGGCTGAAACTGAAGTATCGTTCGTTATACCGAGGACTTCGTTTCATAGAGGTTCGTTAAATTGAGGTTCCACTATTTAACAAATGGTAAACACCACAGCGTACATTATTGAGTTATGGATGCACGCGGGAGGTTGCTAAGCACGAAAGAAGCGTAAGAGTCGCTCGAGGCGATAGCCGAGAGCGACTCTAGCTTCTTAAGTTTTATAACATAACATTGATACATTGTAGCTAAAGAGTTCCCTTACATTTAACAAATCTTACGTGACCAGAAAAAAACAAGCGCGCGCGGAAAAATAGTCTTTGCATTTGCCAACGTCAGCAGCGTACACCCATGGGCAAATGGGGGACGCTAAATTGACCAATCAGAGCGCGCGCTTTACTTTAGTTATGTTATAAAATAAAGTGGGCCTAGGAGGAAACGATCTGTTCTGAGTTTGTAACGTTTGAGAGGGAATTGTCTAATGAGACACCAAATTGCATACTTTACGGGGACGAAAATTCATTTCTTCGTCCCATTCAGTACCTGAGAGCCGTTTAGCCATCTTACTCTTTGAAGCTCGGTCACAGAGTGACGAGAGAACGTCTATCACTTCTGTGATTTGCTCTGAATCTGTCACGCAAGACAAGTATTCCACAATGAACCAAACCTCCTCTCGAGCAACTTTCTCTGTCAGATAGAACTTGATTAAACCTAAAATAAAACAAACGGAAAACTGAATTCACTCATCAGCGAATAGTACCTAATTTAAGTTCATCCTCTATGGTACTAACATTGAAATTCCCTTTCTATCTTGGACGAGATGCAGTTGTTAATCAACCCTCTCCAATCATGTGAGGAGAGTGCAAAAGAGTGAAAAAGTGAAAAAATTGAAATGGGAAAATGTGAAAACACAGTAACGCAAGTTAAGAGTGCCTCCCCTCCCCTCCCCTGAGGATTCACGAAAATTATTGCGTATGTGCGTATTAAACTCAAAAGAGAACCTGTCTCTTTCTATCAGAACCTAGACTAATACGGTAAGAATCCTTGCCCCAAATGTCTTTTCTAACAACCCCATCTGACTCAACCAAGGAAAGTATTAGAAATACGAACCTAACAAAGATGCTCTGATAATCTTCACTTCCTCCTGAGTTAACTTAATCTCATTTTCTCGATTCCGGCCAGCGGAATTCTCCAACGGCGCATGCTCACTATAGTGTTGGGTGATGACATCAAGGAAGAACCTGACACCATACTCGGAACGAAATCTTTCAGGCGAATCTTTAATTTGTGTGGAAATAAACTGAATGTGTCCAATTCTCACGTTAAATTCACTGCAGCTCCAAATGCGAAAATCAAAGAGTAGATTTTCAAAGACACTTTGTAAAACAGTCTCGTTTGTCACGCATTCCACTAGAGCTTGTAACGATCTCAGCACACCGACATTAATAAACTTGACGTCCATAGTACGTAGTATGCTACCAACATAACAAAGAGTTTCTGCAAACTCCTCCTCCCTCACGTCGTGGCCTTTCAAAATACTTAAAAGCAAAAACATAAACAGTGCTACGCCATTACTATTGCGTGACTTGCACAGTCGGTAAATCTCCTTCTTGTAAAATCGAAGGTCATGGTTATCTTCAATGTAAACCCATTCCTCCTCCTGCTGCTCTGTGCAAAGAGGACTAGGACTGGAAGGTTCACTGGATTCTGTTTGACTAGAGCCATCTTCTGAGGTGTTGCTGAGGTGCCTTTAAAAAATAAGACAAAATGACATAAATGAGAAAGAGACCGAGAGAGACCGATAGAGACCTACTGAGAATGAGAGGGGGAGATAGAGACCGAGAGAGACCAAGTGAGACCGACAGAGACCGACAGAGACCGATAGAGACCTACTGAGAACGAGAGGGGGAGATAGAGACCGAGAGAGACCAAGTGAGACCAAGTGAGACCGACAGAGACCGACAGAGACCGTAAGAGACCTACTGAGAATGAGAGGGGGAGATAGAGACCGAGAGAGACCAAGTGAGACCGACAGAGACCGACAGAGACCTACTCAGAACGAGAGGGGGAGATAGAGACCGAGAGAGATCGACAGAGACCGATAGAGACCTACTGAGAACGAGAGAGACCGATAGAGACCGATAGAGACCTACTGAGAACGAGAGGGGGAGATAGAGACCGAGAGAGACCAAATGAGACCGAGAGAGACCGACAGAGACCTACTGAGAACGAGAGGGGGAGATAGAGACCGAGAGAGACCGACAGAGACCGACAGAGACCGATAGAGACCTACTGAGAACGAGAGGAGGAGATAGAGACCGAGAGAGACCGACAGAGACCGAGTGAGACCGAGAGAGACCGATAGAGACCGATAGAGACCTACTCAGAACGAGAGGGGGAGATAGAGACCGAGAGAGACTGACAGAGACTGAGTGAGACCGAGACGAGTGAGACCGAGACGAGTGAGACCCAGACGAGTGAGACCGAGACGAGTGAGACCGAGAGAGACCGATAGAGACCTACTGAGAACGAGAGGGGGAGATAGAGACCGAGAGAGACCAAGTGAGACCGACAGAGACCGACAGAGACCTACTGAGAACGAGAGGGGGAGATAGAGACCGAGAGAGACCAAGTGAGACCAAGAGAGACCGATAGAGACCTACTGAGAACGAGAGGGGAGATAGAGACCGAGAGAGACCAAGTGAGACCGACAGAGACCGACAGAGACCGAGAGAGACCTACTGAGAACGAGAGGGGGAGATAGAGACCGAGAGAGACCAAGTGAGACCGAGAGAGACCGACAGAGACCTACTGGGAACGAGAGGGGGAGATAGAGACCGAGAGAGACCAAGTGAGACCGACAGAGACCGACAGAGACCGAGAGAGACCTACTGAGAACGAGAGGGGGAGATAGAGACCGAGAGAGACCAAGTGAGACCGAGAAAGACCGACAGAGACCTACTGAGAACGAGAGGGGGAGATAGAGACCGAGAGAGACCAAGTGAGACCGACAGAGACCGACAGAGACCGAGAGAGACCTACTGAGAACGAGAGGGGGAGATAGAGACCGAGAGAGACCAAGTGAGACCGAAAGAGACCGAGAGAGACCGAGAGAGACCTACTGAGAACGAGAGGGGGAGATAGAGACCGAGAGAGACCAAGTGAGACCGACAGAGACCGATAGAGACCTACTGAGAACGAGAGGGGAGATAGAGACCGACAGAGAACGAGTGAGACCGAGTGAGACCGAGAGAGACGTAAAATACAAAGATCCCCTCCCCCTCCCTCCCCTGCCCTTAAAGGAGGACAGACGTGCATTTTAGCTTCAGCGCTTAGATTAAATATTTTAAACTACCTTTCAGGGCTTCTCCCTTCTCCCATTTCAAGAGACTTTTCCAAGTCAAAGACTTCCAGTTGTTCACTGCTGCTAATATGTTCCCTAGGCGTTTCCGGTTCAAAGGACGCGATCTGCTCCAACAAAGGTAAAAAGATTTTCATTCCACCGATACAGCGCACAGCATCCTTAGGAAAAACAGAGACAATAAATATAATCTGAGTAACAAGGCTAAACAAAAACAACGAAAGATGGGTTTTAAATTTGTTCGAAACTGAAAAGCGAAAGTTCTTTTCAAGAGGAACGACAGGATCTCTTCCCACAAAAACGGGAACATTTTAAGCGAGTTCACCCGACAAGGAGCATACCTCATCCTCTGAGAGCTTGGACAATTTACGATAACAAACTTACCCAACTATCCAGCGGATAAGGGTTGATAAAAGGTACTGCGCTATCCAAAAAGACTTTATTTCGACGAAAGCATTAGCCTGAGCCACCCTTCCTGCAGTAGGAACCAGGGTTTTGGCCCAAATAGAAAGCTATACACGGATGTTGCCGACAATTTCTTCCCTTACCTTCATGCTGCTAGTGTTGCATCTATGGCCAGTTAATCTGTTTGTAGGGAAAATGGCACAAAAAGTGATGAAATGAGCTTGGTCGTCGAACTAAGAGAGGTTAATTTTCATTTGTTTAAAGTCTGCGCAGTGTCTTGGGAGAATATGAGGAAAGCACTTGCCTTCAGCTCGTGGTTTATAAACTTTCCTTATGTTCTCTCGACATCCTGCGTGGCTTTATCATGTGAAAGAGCCCAGAAAAAATGCGGTCTACATTGTAATGCTCTTATCTCATAATTAGTTACATTCGGGTTCTATAACCTGATAAAGCATCCGCTTGGAAACTGAATTGACCAATCAGAAGATGCGTGCTGTCACTAATATCAATCTGAATCATACACGCATTTTGATTGGTTCTTACTGATGATCTATTGGAGGGCAGACGCATAGATGACGTCACCATCGAACAGCGTTTACTTCTTTATCATATAAAACAAATAGATTCTCTGTTGCCGTGGGTATTTCCAGTGACATCACAGAAGACGTTACAATGTGGTAACAACATCAGTGGCACACTGGGCTGCGCCTCATCTGCCATTTTATTGTTCCTACCACATTTTGACGTCATCTGAAACCGTTACTGTGTAGACCCACGGCAAGATGGAATCTAGAACCGATCAAAATGCGTGTTTGATTCAGACTGATATTTATGACAGTACGCATCGTCTGATTGGTCAATTCAGTTTCCAACAATTTGTGAAACAGATTTCATCAATGAAACACTAATTTCATACTTCTACACATCTGTAGCTCCGTTGAGGAGCCTCAAAAAGTTCAATTCGAAGGACTGGAAGGCAAATCCTTGTGGGGAACTCACAATTTTTCTTAATTCAACGTTATTGAAAAAATAAATAATTACTTCACTTTTATAAAAACAAGTTTCATTCCACAGTACAGTTGTTACCTGCCATCCAAGTGGACTCTGCCTGGTTGACCTGGCGTTAAATCGCTACACATTAGATCATGATCTCGTCCAGCCTAAAGAAACATTAACAGCATTTATCTCGCCCTCTGTACAATGAATCGAAATTAGCGCTATCTTCTCTACTGTCTACATGCTTAATTTTTTAACATTTTCTAGCAACAACGAGCGTTTCTAACGTTTTCTAAAACGAACAAGAGCGGGAGCCTTTCTAGCCTAGAGACGATTCCGTTACGCCTCCTAAAAAAATTTTTCTCGTGTTTCTCCAGGCGCACGAAAATTCGGCTTTAATTTCCCGTTAAGCCTTTACCTCCCACGAACGACCAAGACAGAGTTTCTCCCTACAATATGAATACAATACCAAGCAGATAAAGAAAAATATCAACTAAGGGATTGGTAGTGGATCCAATACGAAATTCTCCAAACTAACATGATATTTGTATTTGTATTTGCGAATATTTATACAGGGTAGCCCAGTTCAGCTAATAGCTGGTTTAAATGGGGCCCTGTCACAACCACCCATCCAACCCCAGGGGAGGACATCCACCACACAGTAATCTCGTGCACGGGAAATTAACGTCTCCTACCCCTTGCCCTGCAGGAGACGGGGCCCACGGTTTATTCGTCCTTACCCGAGAAGACTAGAATATCTATCCATTTCTTGATATTATAGAAAGGTAGCAAATTCTCCTCAGTTATTTTAAGACCATGAGTATTGGTCCGGCCGGGGCTCGAACCCTCGACCTCCCGCACAACACAATCCGGCGCCCTAACCAATTGAGCTAACCCGGAGGCGGTTCAAATAGGAATAAGAATAAGAATGTATGGCAGACAGTAAGGAGAATTACTAACAAGATCTTGGGAGGGAAATGGTTAACTTAAATGGTATTTAGTGGATCCTTTTCTTCAATTACTTTAAAGCTCACAATAAAAACTTCGACAAAACCGTGCGAAAATGCTGGCCCCAGTTGTTCAGAGGGATGGATAACGCTATCTACTGAATAAATCTCCATCCAATGATAGAACGTTGCTTTTGCTAACTCTTATCCGTTGAAGAGCGTTATCTACCCTTCCAACAATTGGGCCCAGGTGTTCTCGAAACCGGAGAAATTCACCCAAAGACAGACCCGAAACCTTTCAGGCCCCGAGAGTTTTCAGAATTTACAGCCTGCATTTTTTCAGACACACAGTAACAAGCTGCTGGCGTTGGTCCGTTCACTTTTACAACACTAATAATAAACGACTTACCTTCGAATTGTAGAAAAGAACTAGTTTTGGAGTAAGGTCATTTAGCGCGAGCTGTGTAGAAGTGAAGGTATCAACTGGTTGAAACAGGTTAAGATTATTTGGACCTAAGACGAGAAGAAATGAAAACAAGATAAACTAGTTTTAATAACGTATATCCTAGCAAGCCATCAGGATACCCACCAGACTAGTCATAAGGGGGGGGGAGGGGAGGGAGCGTAGTACGTGACATGTCCACAAAAAGATAAGAACTATTCCATAATTCAACTATTATTCCATAAGTGCGCGTTGGAAATGAGATGGTAAATAGCTTTTTTCACCTCCGCAACAGTTAGCGCTATGCATTTCCATATAAGGCAACTCAGAATATGGGTTGAAAACCAGAGATGAGTGAACCAATCAAAACACTAGAAATGCAATATTCGAAGTTGAAAATTTGATACTTTTTTTCTTTCATATAAAGACATTTTCGAAAAATCAGAGGTAATATTTTCAGCTTTTACCTGCTACATACAAAGCAGTGATATAATTCTCGTGTAGTCCTTCGCTGAACACACATACGGGACCTAATTGTCCATGCAGAGACGTTGGGACCCCCCACACATAATCCTGTGCTCCGGCAGAAATGGTGGAGCAGTGGGGTGAGGTGGACTCTGTTGACAGCCCCGGGAGAGAGAGGGGGAAGGTGAACCTCTTCTGACCGCTTTTGGCGTTCACATCTTGGAATTCCTGTGGTGAAATGTTGGTCTGATGGGATCCTGAGCCGATTTGACAACTGGAAATATCCTAGAACAGAAGAAAAATATCGTAATTAAAAAAATATCTACATCATACTTTCAAGTGCAATTCAAGGGGTCATACCTACAAAACACTTTAGTCATTACCAATTTGATAGCGCACTCAACCATCCAAAACTATACTTACCTCTGAGAGCGAAGGAAACTTCATTGGGCTGCTGATCTTCAGCACACCATCAACATAAACAGACACATTGCTCTGCCCAAAAGGACGACGGGAAGGTATATGCGACACCGCTACAGAATGCTGGGAAATTACCAGGAACAAAAGTTGTAAAGTGATAAACAAGATTATAGGCCCCCACGAAAGAGCTGAATAATGAAATGCTACGTCAGCGGGTATGCGGTCAACAACGCGGGCTCAAGTGTCCTAGGCCTAAAATTTAGCGAAATTAGCGGAAAATAACAAGGGCTGACCTCTAAAACTGAGGAACTCTGTTTTCGTCGAAGGCACTTTCCTATTTCCAAGGGTTTAAAGGAGAAAATTAATTTTTGAAAATTTTTAGGGGGTGTGCCAAATTTTTGGAGGTTGTTCTGTAAAAGAAAAGCGACAAGGAAAACGACGCCTCGAAGCAACAGAATAGGAAATCAACCATGCGAACGACTCAAAATCCGTGTTTCCGCGGCAAAGCCTGGCGCATGCGTATACGTTATTCAGCTCTGTCGGCCCCCACGATACTTGTGAGTTAACAGAAGGAACAGGGCCTGAGAAAAACTCTCTGAGGACCAAAATTCATGTCTTTTTTTTATCTGAAATATCCCCCAGCTTATTTTGAGACGGAAACTTAAAGCGTTTTCGAACTATTTCTGTTTTACTCCGTAGAAGAAACACATTCAGAAAACGTACCCATGTTTGATCACTGAGCTGGCAAACTGGAACAGTAACAGAAGTGTATTCCTTTTTGTTGCACACGGCCACAACAAGATGTCCGGTGGAAGAAAAAAACGCCTCTAAACCAGCTCCAGAAGCAGTAAAAAAACTGTAAAGAAAAAAGCAGCTTATGAAACCTCCCACTGGAGTAGATCAAGAAAAAGAAAGACCAGAATTAAGAAAAAAATTAATAAATGAAAAAGATAAACACTAGACTAGCAGTTAAAGGGGAAATAACCATACGTTCCTCCTCGAGAGGATCGAGGCCTGGACTCGAGACTTCATATAGAGTAGGAACCCGGCACCTTTTCATTGCAAGAATTGTGTTGCCAGAAAAGTGTTTAAGAAACCCATAGGTCTGACGAGGGTAGGAGGGAGGAGAGGGGGATCGGAAGCCCCCACACCCTCCCCCTGGATCCACCGGTGACAAGATCTAAACCTACCTGGTACATGTATCAGTCTTCAATGAATTCAATGAAAACGTTTACCTGTAGAGGATTCGCCGATAGTGAAATATTTTTCTCTCTACACTCAAATCACTCCTCTCTTTGATTTTAACGGAGTCCAGGCAAATCCAAGCGTGAAAGGTGAAGCTATTTCCGGGCCATTTCTGAATACCTGGAACAGAGATCCCCTTTGACGGGAAAAAAAGCACAAGCTACTGTCAAAATACACACGTGTATTGTAATCACAGTTTGGAACCCCCCTTTAAAAAATTCCTCGTTTTGCCACCTATTACATGTTCTACACAATCATGGAATTTCAAAAATTAAAAGTTTCACATAGAAATCCATATACGTTAATTACCGAACGAAAGGTCCGGGAAGAAACTGTGCCCGAGGTCTTGAGTATGCTGAGGGCCGTACACAAGACCAAGGGCACAGTTTCCTTCCATACAGACCGCCCAAGAAAAGTAAATGACTCATTATTTTTTTCCCGCTGGTTTGTTTTTTTCCGCTTTTTTGCGAACGGCGCGGAAAAATTTCTAGATCGTGGCCCGTTTTGTAAAAAGCTGCTCACGAGGATTTAAGATTTTGGCCCATCACGACTTTTCAGGGGAAATAAGATGACCTTGCTGATGCCTGAAGAGTTATCTTACGATTCGGCTGGCGTCAAACGCTCCACTTTGTTGAGTTGAACTTGAGGCCCCTCCCGAATGTACATGTTTGGGGTGGGGTGGGTGGGGGAGAGATTGATTGAATAATTCCACCATGTTGCCATCACTTACAGCAGAGGGGTGGTGAAGGTCAAAGAAGTGTTTTGCTCTCAACCGGCTGCTACTAAATGACATTTTTACTAAGGCCTGAAGGACTCTGTAAGCAAATGGTACCTGTTGGTTGTAAAAAAAAAAAAAAGACTTGGTAACCTAAAAAAACAAAGAGATTCACTTGAAAGAAAAAATAAAAAAAACTTTAAGGGCCGATTCTTTGAACAAAGTTTAGCCATTGTTTAACAAATCCGCGTTGTAAGCCATCTTCAGTTTAGTCGAGCCTTTCATCTGAATATGACTTTGGTGAACAGTGTCAAGAGGGCCGAAAGCTAATAAAGATAAGACATTTCTTTGATTAAATCAACCTTCTTGTAGATAATCCCTGAGACAGGCTCACTGATTGCCGTAAAACCGCGGTTTGGGTTAGACCTAGTGTAAATAGCCAGCCCTAAGAGTTTAAATAATATGATGTATGTAATTTTCTTTATGAATTGCCACTACCCACAACAAAATAGCTCATCTCCTATAGAAATCACAAGGGTACCTGCTGTACCATATGAGATGTGGTATTTTCAAGGAGAGTGAACCCCTTGTTCTCTATCAAGCAAGCAAGGAAAAAAAAAAAGAGCAATGTCTCTCTATTACAATGACTTCCATTTGCTCGGCACTTAAAGAAAAAGGCTTTAAGGTGGGTTAGGGTCTTGTTATGTTGCTATTATGCAAGACATATGGACAGAGATGGTTATGACTTAACAATGTTCTTTTTAACCTGTGAACCATCCTCCAGAGGTACGAAGAGACCAATCATCTGTTTAAGTTCACGCGATGTTACAGAATGTGCACCAATGGCCTCCAATATACCGATCAGAGATTCTACAAAGAGAAAAAAGTGGACAGTTATTGAAAAGCTTGAATTCCATTCGGATTACATCTATACATGTGGCAGTTTGTTGGCCGTAGGTTAAGCAATCAGACAGTCAGTCTGTCATTGAGACTGACAGAGAGTCACTTATAACAAGTCACTTAGTCAGCCAGTTGAATAAAGGGGATAAGTTTCTAAAGAAACTGCGGTGCTGTGTCAGTGGGTAACATGATAATAGGCCATTTTACAGTTGTGTACTTAGTTGCCAAGCCTTTGATTCAGAGTGAGGCTAAAGATGACCTTGTCGTGATAGAGACCTGTATCTAGTTAGCATGATAACAAAGTGATTTACATTTGAAAAGCAGCAAGGTTTGTATCATAACAAGGTCACCCCTAGCCTCACTCCCATTCAAAGGCTTGGCAACCAAGCACATAACTGTAAAATGGACTATTTGGGTTTTATCAACTGAGTTGATAAAACTGAGTAAATAAAGAAAATTGGCCAACGCAACGAGTTTCAAGGTTGACATCTCGAGCGTCCAAAGGCAAATGCTCAAAATGTCAACTTTGAAACTCTAGTCAGTCAGTTGATTGGTCAGTCAACCAGTCTGTTAGTCTGTCAGAAAGTAACAACTGGTTTGGATGCTTCTTTGTTATTCCTTTCTACACCAAGAAGGTGCTCTTGAAATCGATCACCTGGACATTTTCCTGTTTGCCAATGTATAAGTTTTTGCATAAAGAGGGTAAGTTCCTAAAGAAACTGTGGTGCTGCGTCGGTGGGGGTAACAAGGTAATTTGGTAATATCAACTAAGTTGAAATTGTAAATTGGCTGCCATAAAGAGTTAAAAAGCTGATGTTTTGAGCATTAGCCCTTCGTCATTCACTCTGACGAAGGGCTAACGCTCGAAATGTCAGCTTTTTAACTTTTTATGGTGGCCAATTTACAATTTCAACTTAGTTGATCTTACCAAATTACAATTTTTTGCAGTTTCTTAGACTTTGCCGTCTAATATGTAGTGACACTTCTGATTTTTCTAACAAATCCCCCTGAGCCAATGTTCTAGTTATTCAAAAAACCATCTTGTTGGTTTAGGCCAAACTTGTACATACCTGCCCAGATGGTGTTAATGTTCTGTACATCAGACTCCAAAAGTGCTACAACTTTATTGAACACACCATTGGTGCTACACAACATGGCATTATGCATCGAAAACTTGCACAAGTGTTTGATAAATTCTGTTACATGTCTGGAGTGAGAAAGGAGACAACAAGAAAAAATGTCAGTTGTAGTGGAAAATAAACAGACACTTTGTTGTAAGCTCTCTGATGGACACTTCTTTGAAATATTTAATTCTTTCAAAAGATGAAATGTTTAATTCTTTCAAAAGAAACTTCTTTCAAGAGACAACACTATTGTTTTTCTATACGTTAAAAAAAAAACAGCAGCACTGTTTTTACCTCTTATTTTCCGCTGATAAAGATGGAAGCCAATCCAGAAGAAGTAACACAACATCAACATTGTTTATCACTTGGTTTTCTTTACTATAAATCCCTTCCACTACCTATAAACAAAATAAATGTATGCGAGAGGGACAGATTAACAATACAGTTTTTTAAACGTACAAAACTAAATATGGCTTAAAAACTGAAAAAAATTTCAGTGACTCTGAACCGTTCCCAGAATCTTTCTCGTATACTTGTCTGTTGATTTTCTTTTCTAACTTATGATCAAGACAGAGTTTTTTTCACCCTTGTATCACCACTGCTCTCAGGTAACTTGTCAATTAACAATTTCAATCCCAAGATCTCAATGATGTTGTCTTTTGATATCGTATTGATATCATAAGCAGAAATTCTTTGTGAATCGTAATGTGTCCATTAAAGGGTCACACAAATAACAACTAAGAAATATGCTGACAGTACCTACCCAGTTGAAAAGGAGCTGAATGAATTCTTTTGACGGGGAGTGAAGTCTTCTTAAATATCTACAAAACCTTTCAAACCCCACACTATCTTTAAACACTTCCTGAAAAATATCCATAAATTTAGCAGTTTGTCTTAGATAGTTCAAAATTAAATGATTTGTAATTTAGCAGTGAGTCACAATCACAAAGCGGCTCTTTGTCCACCAAAAATGCTTGCCTGGTTTATTTAAATTTAGGTGTGAAGAAGGAAAAAAAACCCAAGTTGAATATTCTATAATTTGGATCAAGGAAGTCTTCATGAATATGTAATTTGGAAGACAAACTAAACAAGGAGTTGTCCTGAGAGCAATTGAGGAAAGCTGGAAATGTAGGGATAACATTTATTATTTTGAAGTTGTCCTTCATTCTATAGCACATTAATTAAATGGATGATGCAATCAAGGCCTTAAGTAATTGTATTACTTTTTTTATTGCGAACTTTCCTTGATCTGTGGCACTGTCAGGGAACGTACAAAGAAAATATGCCATGATGGAGAAAAGTAAGGGGAATACACATACAGCAGTTAGAGTGCATTTGTTACTCCAGAGTTCCACATGGTAACCACTGAGGCATGGCCTCCTGCACTCTCTCTATAACCTTGTATGACTAATTAAAACATGTCATTGATTTAAAGTACCTTTGCTGCTGGTGATGCACACATGATTTTTTGAATTGCCAGCACACAGCTCTTGTACAGTGCATTTTGTGTGTCTTCATCCTCACACTGTTGAAATGATTAATATCAATATCTGATAAATCTTGTTGCCCTGTTAAACTGGAAGTAGATGCCACTTTAAATTCAAGTATATTTCATAATTATTGCAAACCCCCGAGTGAGTGACAGGATCCATATTTCAAGTCTAGGAAAATTTTGAATTAAAAGCATAGAAAAATAAGCATAAATGAATTATTCTATGTGCTGAGGGGGGGGGGGGGGAGAGGGCTGTCAATCAAATAAAACATTTGCATCATGGTGCAGACTACTAGAAACTGATTTCAGATTAATCTTATAGATCAATGCTAAAAGGACAGCAGCTATTAAAAAGGTATTATTGTTAAATTTAGCTGTAAGCCTCATTCAGAAGGTTTCCTGAACACCTGACCTCAAAGTTTAAAATGGATATGATGTCTTCAAAGCTTTCAACTCCAACAAAGATAGCCTGTTGAAAAAAAAAAATCATGTTCTTATTACAAAAGGTCATTTTACCTGGACAATAAAAATCAATAGAATCTGCGAGGACTCAAATAATTCAGAGAAATTTGTCTGAGTGGTTAAAATTAATAAACAGGGTAAGTTTCTAAAGAAACTGGGGTGCAACATTGATGGGAGTAGCGAGGTAATTTGGTTCTATCAACTAAGTTGAAATTGTAAATTGGCCACCATAAAGAGTTAAAAATGTTTCGAGCGTTAGCCCTTTGCAAGGCTGTGCTCTAAGAAAAATTGAAGAGAGCCCAGTGCTCAGAAACTGTGAAATCCAGGGTGCCCAGTATATGCTTTTTATGAAAAAACTAAGATTCCTGAGTTGCCCAAGAACAAATGTAAGGCGCCAGGGGGCCACTGGGCGCTGCTAGACCACAGCCCTGCATTGTCATTTGCTCTGATGAAGGGCTAACACTTGAAACATCAGCTTTTTAACTCTTTACGGTGGCCAATTTACAATTTCAACTTAGTTCATACATTGAATTACCTGGTTAAAACTAGAAAGACTAGTATCTAATTTCTCCTTACAGCATCACCTCTCAACGAAACATTAAGGTCAGGAGAATATAGGAAATGATCACCAACTACAGAAGCTCTTGATTCTTAAACAAATTCTCCTTGTCAGCACCTTGGGAAATGTATAAAGAACAGTATGGAGAATATGCATACTGATGTCAAGGGATTATGGATTAAAAGCCTCTCTGAGTCACCTGAAGAACTGCTGAGTCATCACAATCCAGAATCTTAGGAATTGCATCTGGATATAAGAAAGAAAATTTCTTGATCAACCAATATTGCTAAAAAGAGTTAAAAATATTTGAGTTTTTATTATTATAATTTCAGTTGTTATAGCTTTTAATCAGACGTCACTTACCCACCATGAAGACAGTACTTGAGAAATGAGCTTGTAATCCTCTAAAATTGTTCATAAACACACACAAAAAAACTTCTAATCATTCAGTATTCAACAATGAATCACTTCTGTCAAATGTTAACAAAGGGTCTTTCTACGCTTGGGGACAAAACTAAAATTGTCCCAACAAAATCAAAGGACAAATTTATCCTGCCAAATTTTTTTTTTAGCCTGTTGCATCTGCATTAAAATTTTAAAGCAGTCAAATTCTGTCAGCACCTGATCTGTATTTAAGACCGGCCAGCATTTTTTATTGATAGATTCAACTCTAATTTCCAGGAATCATCCTAAGCCGTTTTAAAGTTTTAGAATCCCCACGTTTTGCACCAAAGACAATTATTTCCTTCTAGTAAACCAATATTAGTTCAATTACATGCTGGTCGTAGCTTCATGAATAATTGACAAAGTTTGCATTGTAGGCCATGTGTTTGGAGAATTGTCTGCTTCAGCCAAAATTTGTCAAATAACAACAACCAATTCACACTTGTAAAATATTGGTAATTATAAAAAAATCTGTTGAAAATAGACAACTTTTTCATCAGTGCAGATAGGCCCTAAGAGAGCCCTGTATTCCTTATTTTCTAGGAAACACTGTATCTTGCTAATAAAAACAAAATAAAAATATTTGGGAAAATTAGCAGTTGAAGTCCAGCAAAGAGTCAACAACAAAAAATTAATAAAACTTGTGAAGTTTGCCACAAGTTACCTGAGCCGTATAATTTCCAGGAATCTCTTCAACAATGAAGGTGTATCTACGAGACACTAAAAAAAAAAACGAAAAAGCAAAATTAAACTTTGACACTTATATCAGACAAACAGTATCATTCCCACTTCCATGACATCTCTTTTTAAGATCAAAATTTAGTAATTGTCTTTACTGTCTGCTATACAATTCTTATGGTATGGGTTCGGGGAATCTGGTATTGGATCAATGAATAATCATATGATCGATACGTTTCTTCATTCTCATCACCTGTCTGCATGATATTGCATTGATATTGTAAGGAGAAATTCTGTCTTGGTAACTCATGGAAGTTTAAGGGTTAAAAATAAATATCATACATACGTGGACTTGTTGCCTTTTGTTAAGATTTGCTTGATGGATCAGGTGGATCATTTTGACAAGACATCTAATGGCTTGATCTTGTTTCTGATTATCTGAAGTTACACTTATTGTGTGTCTCGTTGGACATGGGGGTTTTTTGCTGCCGTCATCTTCTAGTATTCTAAATAGGCTCTCTGCAGTCTCTGGTGAAATATCAGTTGCTACACACTCCTAGATTGAAAAAAATAAATAAATAAAAAAAGCTTAAAGGTGAAGTAACCGTTAGAACCTAATGGTCCATTTTAGGAGACTTAATATCTTGATTTTGTTTATTGATCCGAGACTCGCTTAAGAAATTATAAGTTAACCAAACTAAAGTAGTAAAAGAGAATTCCATCTCGTATGAGATATCTGTAAAGAGAGAGTTTAATGTTTGTACTGAAGAGGAAATCAGAGCAGATTACAGTTTAAACTATTTTGTTGCTGTTTTTGTTTTATTTGGTTTCACGCGAAAGAAATATTAGACTGGTATGTGCGGGAAACTCGCGGTGGGTATAGTTTACGATGAAAATGAGCATTTGATCACTGCGTTTTCAGAGGACTTTGTAGAGGAAATTACGCACTTAAATATTCATGTTGCATTCATTAATCATAATTCATCGGCAAGTGTTAAATACGGAAATGATAAGATACTTCATCCATGGAATAAACAAGACGATAAGTTTAAAGATTCTACAAATTCAAAAAATGTTTCCATGCGCGACTTCACGGGAGAACATGTAAAAAGTTTTACAAAAGATTTTCGACATACCCTGCTGTTGAGGTAATTCCAAATTTTATCCGGACTGCGTTCAATTCTGCAAGAGGTAAGTTAACCCGGAATAAACGGTCATTGGAGAAAAATGTATCAGTAAATTATCGGATAACTGCGAGCATTTCAGAAATTTCAAACATTTTCTACGCTGACACATTTTAGCTGAGAATATGAATAATTCGAAAATGATTCTTAGGAAATTAGTAAAAATCATGCGATGGAAAACAAATCAACTTGCCCGTCACTCAGATCCTCCTTAACTTTATCTTCCTCCCCATCCGCCATCTTTGTTTTGGTTCTTGCGCAAACTCGCTCCAGGATTCATCCTCGGAGACCCAGGGGCTGTGAGTCGATTTCAAGTTAAGGGCAGAGGAGCCCCCTGGGGACATTGTCTTACAAGACTAGTTCCAAACGGTAGCAGTCGTTCTGGCATCTGATTGGTGCCAGAAAATCTTTGTGTTTTTCTGCCCAATCAGAGTGAAGTGTCCTTTGGAGTCCTTTCGTGTGTTTTAACACGCATATATACAATAAGCTCTGTTGTTCGCTATGTTTGTTTGGGCCGTGCGACGAAGCTTTGCCCGAGGTGAAAGGTTTCAGTCTCAGCACACAATGTAAGAGAAATCGATCAGATTGTCCGCGAAATCTTACCGGAAAATTATACTGAATACTTTCGCAGGTATCGCAAGAGAACGTGTTTAAAAGTTTGCGGGGTTCGTGTAAAACATAATGGTTGCAGGCATTGATATGGCGCTTTAAACGTTAGATGAGATGTAAGCCCAAATCTTTCAAGATTTTTTGTACAATTTGTTGTGACTGATATCGGGTTTTGCCCAGTAGTGGCAGATTTTAGGTTTTTTCTAGTAGTGGCTGATTTGGGGTTTTGTCTAATAGTGGTCGATTTGGGGTCATTTGTGAAGGAGTGGCCGGTTTAAGGTTTTGTCCACTAGTGGCCAATTTGGGGTTTTGTCCACTAGTGGCCGATTTGGGGCTTTGTCCACTAGTGGTCGATTCAAGGTTTTGTCCACTACTGGCCGATTTGGGGTTTTGTCCACTAGTGGCCGATTTAGGGTTCTGTCCACTTGTGGCCGATTTGGGGTTTTGTCCACAAGTGGCCGATTTGGGGTGTTGTCCACTATTGGTCGATTTTAATTTTTGTCGACTAGTGGCTGATTTCGGGTTTTGTCCATTAGTGGCCGATTTGGGGTGTTATTATGGGAGGCAGCGTGGTCGAGTGGTCAGCGTGTCGGACTCGCAATCCGTCGTTCCGGGGTTCAAGTCCCACTCTGACCACTCCCTGGATTTGTGTCACGGTAGCTCCGAGTTCAAATCCTCGGCCATGCTTGTAAATAGCCAACTGGTTTGCCTCCGGCCAGTTGGGATTCTTAACGAAATTATTTTCAATTTGAATTATTTGTTTACAGCCCACAATGTAAACTACTGGGCTACCAGTAATTGTGTTAGCTACTAAAGTTAATCCACTAGGGTTTTGTCCACTAGTGGCGGATTTGGGGTTTTGTCCACTAGTGGTGGATTTAAGGTTTTGTCCACAAGTGGCCGATGTGGAGTTTTGTCCACTAGTGGCCGAATGAAGGAGTGGCCGATTTAAGGTGTTGTCCACTAGTGGCCGATTTAGGGTGTTGTCCACTAGTGGCCGATTAATTTAAGGTTTAGTCCATTAGTGGCCAATTTGGGGTTTTGTCCACTAGTGGCCGATATGGGATTTTGTCCACCATTAGTGGACTAACTACCATTAGTGGCAAAAATGCAAAAACGGCCACTAGTGGGTAAATTGCTTAAATGCCCAGTTGTCGTTTTTTCCACTATTGGCCGATTTAAGGTTTTGTCCACTAGTGGCTGATTTGGGGTTTTGTGAAGTAGTGGCCGATTTGGGGTTTTGTCCGCTAGTGGCCGACTCAAGGTTTTGTCCACTGGTGGTGGATTTGGGGTTTTGCCAGTAGTTGCTGATTTGGGGTTTTGTCCACTAGTGGTGGATTTAAGGTTTTGTCCATTAGTGGCCGATATGGGATTTTGTCCACTAATGGCTGATTTAAGGTTTTGTCCACCAGTGGCCAATTTAAGGTTTTGTCCACTAGCGGCGATTTGGAGTTTTCTCCACTAGTGGCCGATTAAGGGTTCTGTCCACTTGTGGCCGATTTGGGGCTTTCTCCACACGTGGTCGATTTCGGGTTTTGTCCATTAGTGGTCGATTTGGGGTTTTGTGGACTAGTGGCCGATTAAAGGTTTTTCCCATTAATGGCCAATTTGGGGTTTTCTCCACTAGTGGCCGATTTGGGGTTTTGTCCACTAGTGGTCGATTTAAGGTTTTGTCCAGGAGTGGCTGATTTGGGTTTTGTCCGCAAGTGGCCGATTTGGTGTTTTCTCCAGTAGTGGTCGATTTCACGTTTTGTCCACAAGTGGCCGATTTGGGTTTTTGTTCCATAGTGGCAACTTTAAGGTTTGGTCCACTAGGGCCCTACTTAAGGTTTTGTCCACTAGTGGCCGATTTAAGGTTTTGTCCACTAGTAGCCGATTTTTGGTTTTGTCCAGTAGTGGCCGATTTGATGTTTTGTCCACTAGTGACCGACTTAAAGTTTTGTCCACTTGAGGCCGATTTGGGGTTTTTTCCACTAGTGGCTGATTTGAGGTTTTGTCCACTAGTGGCCAATTTGGGGTTTTCTCCAGTAGTGGTCGATTTAACGTTTTGTCCACAAGTGGCGGATTTGGGGTTTTGTCCACTAGTGACCGATTTAGGGTTTTGTCCAGTAGCGGCCGATTCGGGGTTTTGTCCACAAGTGGCCGATTTGGGGTTTTGTCCAGGATTGGCCGATTTGGGGTTTTGTCCTCTACTGTGGCTGAACGAAGGTTTTGTCCACTAGTGGCCGATTTGGGGTTTAGTCCACTAGTGGCCGACTTGGGGTTTTGTCTAGTGATGGCTGATTTGGAGTTTTGTCCACTAGTGGCCGATTTGGGGTTTTGTCCAGGATTGGCCGATTTGGGGTTTTGTCCTCTACTGTGGCTGAACGAAGGTTTTGTCCACTAGTGGCCGATTTGGGGTTTAGTCCACTAGTGGCCGACTTGGGGTTTTGTCTAGTGGTGGCTGATTTGGAGTTTTGTCCACTAGTGGCCGATTTTGGGTTATAGCCACTTGTGGCTGATCTGTGATTTTGTGCAGTAGTTGCTTGAAGTTGTGGTTTTCGCCACGTGTGGCGTATTTGGGGTTTTGGCCAGTTGTGGCCTATTTGGGGTTGTTGCCACTTGGGGCCGATGAGTGATTTTTTTCCACTAGTTGGGGATTTGCAATTTTTTCCTTTAGTGGCCGATTTGGTGTTTTGGCCACTTGTGGCCGATCTGTTATTTTCTCCATTGGTGGCCGATCTGTGATTATGCCCACTAGTGGGCGATCTGCGATTTTTGCCACTAGAGGCCGATTTGGGGTTTTTGCCACTTGTAACCGACTTGGGGTTTGGGCCACTTGTGACCGATATCTGATTTTGTCCACTAGTGTCCAATTTTCAAATTTGGCCAGAAGTCAGTTTTGGTCTCGCAGAAGTATTACTAGAGACGTGATCTGGAAATCTTGTACGCTTTCAGGATTCTTTTTTCTTGTTTAAAATGAGCATTTTACTGTTTGAGTCAGGGACTTATGGCAACGTACATTTGCGGAGCGAGGAAACCCTTCAGTTATTAAACAGAATGATGGAAGGGAGGGACGGTGGATCGGTGGAATGGGGGAATATGTTAAGACGCGGATAGTCGGAATATTCTGAAGCAAAAGTGTCAAAAGTAACAGGTGAAACTAGAGGAAGCATATGTTATCACTGTTGGAGCCCAGAGGATGGGGGAACCATGAGGCTTTCGAGCTAGTACCTGGTTTTAATAGCTAATTGACTTGTTAGATGAAATGAATTTCTCTCTGAGGGCTGCGGTGATATCACGTCTCCACAAATTTCAATACTAACATCATTACTTTGGATTATAAGGATAAGAAAAACATTGCACTGCACTGAATGATCAGTTTTGTGTTGGAAAGCGAAACCCGACAAATTTGTTATTGAAATCTTACAGAGGGTTTTTGAAATTATTTTCCAGCTGTTCTGCTTATTCAAGTTGTGTATCATTTCAAAGGAGCACAAGAAATAATACGAATGTTTCAACAGCTGAAAGAGTGAGAAAAACAAAAGAATGACTATTTAGAATGCCATGATCAATAGAAAGTTTCACAAAAGAAAACTTCAGTCATCCGAAATTATGGTGAGCATTGTTGACATAACCAAACAGTTTCATTTTACACGCGCGCTGTGATAAGTTAAGTCGACTGGCGCTAGCGCACGATTGGCCGTGGGTGCTCCAAAGGTCATCTTAATTTTTGCAAGAGGTGTGTAACGCAATCGTCAGTGTTCACTTTACTTACACAATGACGTGTACGGTTCCCCTTCAAACTGTAGCAGTTCTCTGCCTTATCTCCTCGACAAATGGATTTTGGGTTTGGAACAGACCAACGGAACGTCCCTCAAATGAGATAACAACACCAGTCATAATCGGTAAATAAGAATTGTTAATATTGTACAATTAATTTATCGCTTTCTCGCGACATTTAGCATTTATTAAACGATCATGAATCCAACGTTAAACAGAAAATCTGCAATCTCCTTTCCTAGCTTCACAAAAGAGATCGTTTCGTCGGATTTTGCTTCACAACTAGTCCTTTGCTAGGCCTTTTCAAACCTGATTTATTTACATACAGCCCACAATTAAATGTATATGCCAATATATTACGTAACTTCCATGAATAAAGCTTTGTTTCGGTTTCGCATGGGGATTAGCATAATGAACAACGAAAAATGCTGATCTTTGTATTAACAAGAGTCTAAATTAAGAATAAGCAAACACTCAGTTTTCCTTGACAGTCGACGGAATAAGCAGGTCTAAGCACGCAACTGAAAGTAAGTCGAAACGTGACCCAAGGGGTGGTAAGTTCATGTCTACGTCAGGACATAACTGAGGTAGTTTTTTTTGCGACGAGTAAAATTACCTTTGACATCAAGGAAACAACAATGGCCTTAAAGTTATAAAAAAAGAGAAAAAAAGACATCAAATAACGGTTCCTTTGGTGGAAAATCGCTCGTTAAAAATCAAGGTAAGCACTACGAAACCGGCCTCGTCTAGAGCGGAAGGCAGATACCTCTGGGGTCCTATGGGGATCTCACCGGTATTCCCGCCGTGTCAATATTTAATCGCTCACCGTGACCACCTTGCGTTCAATCAAACCGCACCCACAAAGGTAAGGTTAGTGATAATTTAAAGCATAATTCCTTTTTTCTTCTCTCGTCAGTGCCTGGAACCGGTGGAAGCCAACTGCAAGCCAAGCTTAATAAACCTAGCACTCTTCATTGGTATTGTTCCAAAACAACCGATGACTACTTCACTTTATGGCTCAAGAAGACTTCGCTATTACCTTATGCCATAGACTGTTGGGTGGATAATATGAGGTGATGAAAACCTTAAAATGTAGCTCATAATCGCTTTGATTAGTATTCCTTAGATCACTTTGTCATCAAGGAGGGAAATTGTTTCGCTTTTGGAGGACTGGTTATCCTTAAGAGGCAACTTGAGCATCTTAGGTTTGTTTATTCGGTGATCTCTTTTGCTTAGCCCTATTTCCGTTCGATTATTTCCTGTGGTCACTCATCATGTCTATTAAAGATTATGTGCCCATATCTTAGGAAGAATCTCGTTTAAATGGAATAAATGAATATAGCTTTGCCATCAAATTATTCAAATAGCTTTGCCATCAAATTATTCAAATGTACGCACAAATATCTTAACGGTTTGCTGCCTCCATTCAATGGTCACATGGATAATAAGTTTTGGCAAGAGCTTACCAATGAGCTCCTAATATAACTAGTATAAGTAATTTGTATAATATTCTTCTTCAATTAGTGATCTCGTCGTTGTTGTTGCGGATTTTTTTTTTCTGTTAACAATTATTAGACTTGTGTACGATGAAAGCACCAAGACCATGAAGAACGCACCGGGCGTGGAAACAAGAGTTCCCGGATTTGGTGACACCAGTACAATCGAATACTTGGACACTAGCGGACTGATAAAGTATTTTGCACCAATGGTAGAGACCCTGGTCTCTTGGGGATACCAGCGTGGAGAGACTGTCAGAGCAGCTCCGTATGACTTCCGTTATGGGCCTGGTAAGTTTCACGTGATCACTTGCTTGTTTAAAACTCATTATCGTCTTCAAATCCGATCGGCGCTCCAAGCCAGAAGGACCCTGAGAGCAGAAATCAAAAGGAACCCTCTACTAAATAAGACATTTTCATTTTTCCTCTAGAATCCCAGTCAGAATATTTTTCAAAACTGAAGACATTGATCGAGGATACCTACTCAGCAAATGGCAACAAGAAGATAACTTTAATGAGTCATAGCTTAGGATGTCCTTACAGTTTGGTTTTCCTGAACAAACAAACGAAAGACTGGAAAGACAAATATATTCTACAATGGATAACTCTGTCTGGTAAGAAAAAAAAATGGCGATTTAAGCTCAGAGGGCGCGTTCAGAGACATTTTTAATTGCATGTTTACACCGAATATTTGTAGTGATTTTTTCTTTACTTATTCTCGAAGATTTCGTGTCGCGTTTTGGGTAATCAGCTGCAGAACTAAAGCCAAGAGATCTCTCAAGTTCAGTCCTATGCTGAGGAATTGAGTTTGTTTATTCTATGCCACAGTTGCCCATGTCGTGTTTCGTCAGACATGCTCACGCAGTAGTGTGCAAAACATCATTACAAAAGATGTTTTCTTCTTTTTCCCATCAGGAGTGTGGGGCGGGACTGTAGAGCAAGTTAGCCTGTTTTCTTCTGGAAACACGTTAGGGATCCCGAAAATCCTCGTAAACCCGCTGAAAGTCAGGGGCGAACAGCGCACTGACACAAGCAATGTTTATCTACTCCCGAGCCGAGAATTATGGTCAGCGGATGAAGTCTTGGCAAGAACACCAGAGCGTACGTACACTGTTCACGACTACGACGATTTCTTCCGAGATATTGGCTTCCCGCTCGGAATAAAACTACGAAAGTTGGTCGAAAACATGACCTATCCGTTAACAGAGCATTCTCCCCAAGTAACCGTACACTGTATGCATGGAGCTGGCGTAAATACGGCAGAAGGCTACCAGTTCAAAGAAGGAGAGTTCCCGGATACTCCGCCAGCCGTTACCTATGGTGACGGAGATGGAACAGTGAACATACGCAGTTTAGAGGCCTGCAGTAAGTGGAGCCAGCGGCAGCCGAAAAATGTTACCCTGAAAACATATCCAGGAGTGAATCATAACGGACTGTTGAGCGACGAGAACGTGCAGAATTATATTAAGTCTCTTTTGTTTTGATTGCAAACTGTGAATTTCAAACCGATCCAATCACGTTTTGTACAACTTGAAATTAAGCAGTTTGTCTGTTATTTTCCATTTTGATCGTCAAAGTTGTTGTTTTTTTCTTTCTTTTCTTTCTTTTTGTCACTTATTTTCCTTTTGTGTTTTCAAGAAAATCTTGGTGCGATGTTTTCCCACAATGACCATTAACCAATGACTTTCTTTAAAACTTTAACTTATGTGTGTAACCAAGATACCCCTGCTGAATTAAACATTAGACTTATGACAATGAAGGAAATGATCGCGAACTTGAAAAGCTCTAAATTTTTCACAAAATTTCTCCTGTCATTGCCATAGAAAATGTATAGATAACAGTCTAGAGAATATACACTCTGATGTTAAGGTGTAAAGGTTTGGGAATGCTAATTATTTGGTTTATATTTTTTTAAGAACCATGGACTAACATCTATTCATAACTGAGATGGATTTGAAACGTCTTCATCAGTTGGTAGTCTCTGACAAAGGCTGTTAGTTATGTTTTGTTAGTTATGGCAATTTTACGTCTCAAAACAATTGTTACAGAACGATTATTATGTAAGAAAGCAAAGCTGCCGAAAAGATTTGCTGCTCTCAATAAGCAGTTTCTTCTCTGAAAGCAAAACTTGGCACGCTTTGTCATCGAAACAAAGCAAAAGCTGTTCAAAATTGTCTTTTACCAGTCTTGTTCATTGTGCGGCATTTCAAAGGAACACGAAAAATAATACAAATGCTTCAACAGCTGATTATGAGAAATTACAAATCAATGTTTTTTATATCCAAATAAAGTTTTTGTCTCCTATCTGATCTTTTGGCTAATTTTAAGTTTAATATTCAATTTCAAGCAAGACATTAAGTTAATTTGGAAAAGAAGGAAGTACTGACAGGTTTTAAAAAAGTAAAGGAGGACAGTCATAATTTCTAAAAATTGATTGTGCCACGTATTATCACAGAGCCTTACAAGATTGTCAGGATTATCTAGTGACCTTAATAACAGTAGAAGGTTCTTCATGCAAAAGTCACGAGTATTGATGGAAATGACTGGGTCTTCAGTGACCAGTGTAATACATGGCATGTTTTTCGAGTTCGTTCTGAACAGTTCGTCGGGAACGGTTCGTGTTCGGCCCCGGACACGCAGTGGGAGGATGTCCGGCACCCCCGGTGAGACTGGACTTATGATGGGACCCCCCTACTAAGGACATTTTTGTTGCGTTAGTATTATGGGATATAGGAACATGTGCTTTTCGCTTGAAGTTAGCAGTCTTTTCGTTGGATTAAAGGGGTGATTTAAACCGTTGTCGAAAGTTGAAGTTATTTAGTAGTCTGAATAAAACAGTGCGTGTTGAACACATGAACACTAATTTAGTTGCTCGTTGAGTACTGATTTTCACTCCCAAAACCGAACGGTACTCTTAGACGGCAGGAGCCTTGGCACTAGAAATCGAAGGAATCACTTAGATGAATACAAAATTTTCAATTTTTCCTCTAGAATCACAGTCGGAATATTTTACAAAGCTAAAGACATTGATTGAAGAAACGTATTCCGCAAATGGCAACAAGAAGATAACTTAGATGAGTCACGATTTTGGATGTCCTGAGCAAGCAAACTCAAGACTGGAAGATAAACCAATCACGAAAGCTTCTCTTTCCCGTTCAGTTCTGCGTTTCAGGAATTGGTTTGCTCATTCTAACCCACAGTTGCCCACATGTGTGATTCACCAGCACGCTCATACAAATGTGCGCGAAACACCACTTTATTTGCGAATAATGTTTGGTTTCTTTTTCTTATCAGGAACATGGGGCGGGACTGCGGCCGAACTTGGCCTGTTTACTTCTGGTATGCCGATAGCCTCTAAGAACCCGCTGAAGCTCAGAAAGGTGGTACGCACGCAACCAAGCGCGGCATATATGCTACCAAGCCCCGAATTATGGTCAGGGGATGAAGTTTTGGTGGAAACACCTAACCGTTCGTACTAAGACTATTTTTCCGGAGATATTGGTCGAAAACACTACACATCCGTTAACGGAGCATTCTCCAGAGGTGATCGTACACTGTTTGTATGGAACTGGGGTTCCTACAGTAGAGGGGCACCATGTAAAGAAAGGAGAATTCTAGGATAGGTAAACAGTCAGCTGTGACCTATGATGACGGGGGATAGAATGGTGAACAAACGCAGTCTAGAAGTCTGCAATAAGTGGCGCCAGCAGCAAGCAAATAAAGTCACCCAGAAGTCATATGCTAGAGTGGATTTTTTCGTTATACTGATTACAATGTTTTGATTATGATATGTGAATACATTAAATGAAAGGATTATTGGCTAACGAAAAAGTAAACGAGACGAGGAAAGTAGGAAATAGTAATTGTCTAATTTAGTAAGCAGTAAAAACTGATGTTTTTTCCTCATAGAAGAGCGAGATCACGGAAGCAATAAAAATGTCAATTATTTACATATTTGTTTTCAAAGCGAACAATGACGAAGAGCATTCGTACCATGATTCAAAAGGACTTCAAACCAATGTTTATCTTTTAAGGAGAGAAATGAAAGATTCAGTCAATATTTTTGCCAGTTATACGCTAACACGCACACACACACACACAAAAAAGATTTTGGAATTCTCGATCGCTCTAGTTGCGAATGAGTTAAAAATGGCCTTTGGTCTCTTCTTAGTAGTAAGTTTAGGTAAATTTGTGTTGTTCATTTTGTTTACAAATCACAGTAAAATGGTTCACAACTTCAGTTTTCAAGTCGATCTCAGGCCAAGCACGGTACTCCAATAAAAACTTGAAACAGAAAGAAATATTTTATGCACTTCTCTGTTACTGTACGATATTTAAATCTCATCCCTGTAAATTTTTTCTGGAACGTCCAGCTGGCTCAAGGAAATAAAGCTAATTTTATGCAATCAGATCGAAAAAATGATTATTTTTCAGCTGAACTTTTATAACCTGCATTGATTACCTCCGTCAAGGAGAAAAGTGTGATGTTTATTTATAAACATTTCCTTAGCTGTCTTCTCATCTTGTTTGAAAACAATAGAATTCATACACATCCCAAGCGTTTGCTATTGGCGCAGAGGGCTGGACCTAGCATATGATTGGCTAGAAAATTGCCAATATCTTTCTTCATTGGCAAAGAACCGTCACTATTCGAGTCACAGTTTTGAGCAAGTTTGAAGACTCAAAGATCCCTCGAAATGTTGCCTAATAAATTGATTTTTTGCGTAATAATTTTGAGTGTAACGCTATCCCTTGGCGAAGGATGGCGGAAAATTCCGACATACAAACCATCTGAACAACTGCCGAGGGCTGATGAAAAGATAATGACACCAGTGATAATTGGTAATAGCTGCTGAAAATATTAATTCTCTATGTATGATTTTACATATTTTCTGTGCTTTTAGTTACAATATGTTGTCTTGCTAAATAGTAACCCATTTCCATATCGTTGGGGTAAAATTCCCTGATAGGGGATGATATATGGGATCGAAGAAACTTGATTCATTTTCTTTACAAAACAGTTCTTTCCTCGTTAGTTCTAGAATTTTGGTGTTACCTTCAACTTACCTAATTTTGAGGATTTCTTAACATATTTTCCTTTTTCCTTCTTATCCAATTGCTGGGCGTTATACTAATAATTTGATGAGAAAATAACTTTCGATCATTCAGCATCTATCGCAAATTATTGTGATATCACGCTCACACAATTCCAGCTGAGCGTTAAGAGTAGGTCGGTAAATGAGCCTAAATCTTTCACTTTAACTGTTCCCTTAGCGACCTCGCATCCAGAAACGGGTCTCAGGAGGCTTCTCGGGGCTGGGACACCTAGCCTCCTCCCTTAGACTTATGGGTTTAGTTACTTTACTTCTCCGAAACAAAAATCTTCGTACGACAGGATCGCATATATAACAGCTCAACATGAAGAATTTAAAATTCACTTGTCTTGAATTATTTCTCAGCTTATTTAGGCTCGAGTGTAAAAGAGAAAAAGAAAATTAAAATATGCGTTTCCAGAATCAAAGTTTGAACCTCCCTTGATACACCCCTGATATCTAAGAGCTTCATTACTATTCACTAAAGTACCAGGACAGGATCTGGAGGCAGTCAAAGTGAACCCAAACTGAACAAATCCAGTGTTCCAAGTTGGTTTTGTTCTAAGAATACTTCAGATTACTTCACGCTATGGTTTCAAAAGTCATTCTTTTCCCTTACGCCATTCATTGCTGGGCTGACAATATGAGGTTAGTGAAGACTCTCTCCCACGGAATAAATATTTCCTAGAGATTATCTTATTTCAATCTATCAATACCCATCTCCAACAACCCCCCTCCCCTTATAGAAGCCCTGGGAACTAGAAAACCTCGAAGCTTATTAGAGCGTTTATGGAATTGTGACACTGTGCAAACCCCAGCATCAGGTTCCGTTGTTTCCCCGTTTTCAAAGATTGATGTGGATTCTCAATAATCCTACATATTGGAAGGACCATTGTCGTGCGTTATCGATCAATAGTGCCTTATCTTGTAGGTACTCTTGTAGGCACAGACTCACGAATAGAGACCCAATAGAGTTCGGAGAGCCAAACGGATGATAGGTGTTTACAATGTAGCAAAGATCAGAGTCGCTGCTAAAATCCTTTCCAAAGAGTTACTTTTCCCGATCATTTTTCAACGGATTTAATTTCAAGACTTGTTTATGATGAAAAGACAAACACCGTTAGAAATGCGCTGGGCGTGGTAACGAGAGTTCCCAGATTTGGTGACACTTCAACCGTAAACACTTGGATACCACAAACTTGATTTCATACTTTAAACCAATGGTGGACGCGTTGGTCTCGTGGGGATACAAGCGTGAGTTTAGCGTCAGAGCCGCACCGTGTGACTTCCGCTATGGGCCTGGTGAGTAGCACCTAGATTGCACATGTCCAAAACGTGATCTTCTCATAGAAGAACAGGAATACACATGCTCAAAGAGCTTCAGAAAGGAAAGGGGGAACTGACGGCAGCTTGGCTCTGATTATTATTTTTAAATCTCTTTCAGAATCAGCGTCGGAATATTTTTTTTTTATTCTATTTCATTAGCTTCGCCGACAGGTAGGGACACCGCAACAGCTTGCGCCAATTACAGCAGGCCCAGTAAACCCACCCATCCCACCCAGGGGAGGACATCCATCACACTCAAAGGGTACGACTCAGTGGACCACGAAGGAGTACTGGGCGACACAAACGCACTGAATTATATTAAGGGTGTTTTGTTCTAATATCCAAATAATTCTGTTATCTCTAATGGTGCAGCTATCAATAAACAAAACGATTTCAAACGTTTCCTTAAATTGTCAGCCTTTGTCTAAAATGTTGATTCCTTCTTTCTGCATCTGAGAGCCCCTAAACAAGAAAAGTAACCTGCCGTATTTGGGCGGAGCTTCCCTCAAAGCCCATTCCTCGCCCCTCACCCTCCCCCTCCCTTGTCCAATCCCTCCACGAGTGATATGAGGACGAAGCTTGTACCAGAAAACATCAGCCATGGGCCGGTTTTCTCTATTCAGTCTATTCAGCGACATTGATCCTATTGCAAAATAAACTACAAGCAGGATACAGGATTGTCATTGCGTGACGATTGCGTTATTTCGTGACAAATCCGGATAAGGCGTAAGTGATGGTGGCCAGTTGACGTGCACGAAGAGTACAAATATCTGATCAAAACTGATCAATGAGTTCTTGTAACGTGGAGACGCGCGTGAGGAATTCTCTGAACGAGCACTGAAAATCGTAGCAACCAAAGAGACCATAGATCTTTATTCTTAAAATACAAAGAGGTGAACCAATCGAAAGTTGATGGCATCAACGGGGAAGACTTTTTCCTTAGACAGCGCTTTACAGCAGGTCGGAGAATTTGGCCGCCATCAGAAACGAATTTACTTTTCGGTGAGCCTCATCTCGCTTCCTCTTGCTGCTCAGATGCTTATTGTCGTTTTTGTTGGAGGGATTCCGGAATGGAAATGTCCATCTCCCGCCGGCGACATTCTTCACTGCAATTCAACCACTGCACGCTGTTGTGGTGATGATGGCGCAATTTGCCAAGGCGCGCGGTTTTCTTCAGAGTTTACATCCATCGCGACAGAATGGAACTTAGTCTGCTCTCAGCGCTATAAATGTGAGCTAAGCCAGTCGATATTTGTGGCAGGATACATGTTTGGGGTTCTTATTTTTGGTATTTTTTCCGACAAATATGGTCGACGGAAGCCCTGGTTAATTGCGTATATAGTTGGAGGATTTTTAGCCCTCGTGTCAGCCTTTGTCGGCTCTTACGAAGAGTACCTTGTGCTACGATTCGCGATGGGGTTACTGAACGGCGGGGGGGGCCTTCTAACTTATGTATTGTCAACAGAATCGATCGGCCCCTCGTATCGAGGTAAGCGATCGAATGTCTTTTACTGTAAAGTCGTTGTTAGTTATATTATCTTATTACGATCATTATCATTATCGTTTTGTAAAATAAATGACCCCATACCACAAAGACTAAATATAAAGGTTTCTTTGCAACACTCTATGCATAATTAATGTATGGGGTTATCTTGCCTAAATGAATCCCAGCCACAAGTTAAGATAAAGTTAAGATGAGAATATGTAAACACGGTTGTGTTTTGTGCATACGTTAAGACATATTCTACTTCAAAAACACTGGGGCTACTTTTTTCCATGCTAGTGTTAAGAGTTCCTCCTGGCATTTTGTCAGGTTTCTGAATCTTGGTGCAAGTTTCCCTTTACACCAAGTTTGTTAGAGATTTGAAATCCATAGCAGGGATTGTCATGTCTTCTTTGTTCTTCATCTGATTGGTTTACAGGGTGGCCATGGAGTGCCTTTTCTCAACCAAGCACCGAGCTTGAACTGGTCAAAGCTCATCAACTTATTTTTATATGTTCTAGGAACTGCAGGCACATGGCAGCAGGCCCTCTATGCTGTTGGTTATGTCTTTCTGGCAGTAGAAGCCTACTTCATCCGCGATTGGCACACTCTGACAATTATATCAATTCTTCCCTCATTTGTGGTGCTACTGATCTTTAAATCAATTCCTGAATCTCCAAGATGGCTTGCCTCACAAGGAAGAATAAAAGAGGCAGAACATATTCTAAGGAAAATTGGGAAAGAAAATGGCTTTCAGAAGAGTGAAGTAGTACTTCTGAAAACAGATACAGAGGAAAACACGGAATCTTCTCAGTATGGAATGATGGACTTATTTACTCACAAGTCTGTATGTTTCATCACAATTATCATGATGCTTATATGGTGTGTGAACAGTATGGTTTATTATGGACTGGCATTGAATGTGAAAAACCTTGCAGGAAATCTGTATATCAACTTCTCTCTGGCAAGCTTAATTGAACTTCCTTCCTCTTTTGCCACACAAATTTTATTGGCTAAACTTGGTCGTAGAAAAAGCTTATTTTGTCTTCTACTTGGTGCGAGTATTGCATGCTTCTTGTGTACGTTCCTACAACTACAAGGCAGGCAGAATGTTATGGCAATCTCTTTTACAGCTTTAATTGGCCGCTTCTTTATCTCAGCATCATTTGCTGTGCTGTATGTTTACTCCGCTGAACTTTTCCCTACAGTTGTGCGTAACGTAGGTATGGGGATTTCAAGTTTTTCCGCACGATTGGGTGGTATGGTAGCACCATTTATAGTCCTACAAGGGGATCAAAGCACATCTTTCCCAATGTTTGTTTTTGCCTGCACAGCATTGTTTGCTGCAGTGACTGGCTTAAGACTGCATGAAACACAGGGAAAACCAATGCCAGAGACATTTGAAGAGCTTGATGAAAACTATCTGAGAAATCAAAAGACAAACGGAGACCATAAGGGGACTGATAGCTTATTGTTATAAGAACTATGGCAAACACATTTAAATCAATTAACACTTATTATAATTATTGTTTTCCTTCAGGTGTGAAATATAAATGTCTCTGTGCCTTAGATGTGATATATAAATGCTTCTACGAATGTTTAATTGGCATCAGCAAATTTTACTTTATAGTCACTTTTTCTTGAAAGTGCCCACATTTGTTAGAGAAAAGATAGAATGAGCCAACAGGAGGTGAAACTTGAGATTGGAGAAATAACTCCGAGGAAACCTTTCAGCTTGCAGTGAGTCCCTTTCCCATTTATAACTCCCCTATGAATTTAAACAAATATACATGCACAAATAAGCCTCAAATGTGAAATAAGATTGCTGTCTCAGTGTTGTAACTGGGCATTTTGGGAACTTTAGTTAACCACTTGAAAAAATGGAAACAAAGTGTAAATAATTTATGAGGTATTTAAAGGAAAGGGATCAAAATTAGCTTGTTGACTGTTGGTAGATGCTCTTCTTGTACAGTTTAAAGAAGTATTATTCAACAAATATTTTTTCTTTTTTTGAGAAAAATTCAAATCAATTGATGTTTAAAACTGTTGCTGAGTGAGGGACAAGGGATTTTCCATAAAGAAGCAAACCAGACTTCCCCTATAAAGCACCAAAGATATTTTTTTTCTATTAAAATATTTTGAGATGAATTCACCTTCCCCCCATAAAAGAACAAAAACAGATCTCTTTACAAGGGACATAGATATATTTTTGCTTTGTACCTAGGTTTCATTTTTGAACCTAAGCAAACTTTTTGGACAAGAACAAAATTGTTGTGTCAAACCAACAGGTTTTGAAAGCTCGATCTTAAAGGTCTAAATTATTTGTAAACATTGCTGAAAAAAAAAAAAGAGTCCGAAAAAGTAGTTAAGTGGTACTTTTTTTTAACAATAAAAGATCAAATCTGGCTTTTGGCTGTCTTTTACGAATGAATAACACTTCCAAAAATATTTTTATAAATTTGGTTTCACTTGAAACTTAAAATCATTGGGCAAAGATTAACAACAAGCTTGTAACAGTGATTCAGCGTGTATCGCTAAATTCTGAAACAGAAGAACCACACAAACTAACGATAATTTGAAGTTTTATATTTAATCTTCACTGCAGTAACCCGAGTACAACAGTAACAAAATAACCATGCAATTTATCCCATTTAGAAGACCTCTCTTGAATTAAATGCCTTTTAAAGGGTGTAATAAATATTTACCAAACTATAACTTTAAAAAATAACATTCTTGTTGACATGTTAAAAATGAGAATCCAAAAAAATAACCTATAAACTCTTACAAATTTTTATATACTATACCACCCCACCTGACAGTGTATTACAAAAGACAAGGGCCACTCTATTGGAGTTCATTGTAATAGGACCTTCATCACATTTAGAAACTATTTATGAAATTATCATCCATTTGTTCACTAAAGTTGAAGTCCTTTCATGGACAAATATATTTTAAATTGTGTAGTTCTATATAATATTAAAATTAATTTTGGTTTCAACTTTGAACCAGCATGGCTGTGAACTCTAACACAATTTGACATCAAGTGTATATTGCCGAGTTTTAAGTTAACACCAATACATATATCTTAATAACCAAGCGTGAGGGCCGTACTGGGAGAATATCGGCCTGAGGTCTCGACAGTACGGACCATGTACAAAAAGGACAGAGGGCCGATATTCTTCCAGTACGGTCCCGAGCAAGCTTGGTTAATAAGAGATTTATTACATGACTGAAGTTCAAAGGGACACGAGTGCGGTATCATTTGGGACCATTCGGGACAGTGCCCGGTACAATACTGAGAGAATATTGACCGGCAATAGAGCATTTTGATTGGTTGATTTTAGTTATTGGCCCTCTGACTGCCTGAGTCGTGTAATAAATGTAAAAAATGAGTATCTCCCAGTTAAAGAACAACCTGAGTTATATTTCCACATTACATAACATAAGGAAATTACACCTAAATCAAATAACAGATTTCCTTGAATAAGCAGCCAGGCACCTAATTACATTTTGGCAAAAAGGAGGAGAATCTTATTAAATTTGTATCAACTTGTATCAACATTGTAGTTAAAGCTTGAAAATTTATGATTACGGTAAGTGGCATTAAAACATCTTTTCCTTGTATCCCTACCATTTAAGAGAGGGTCAAATAATGAAGTAATGAATTATAAGCATAACAATTATAGTATTAATGAATTTTGAATATATGAAAATCATAAAATTATGTGTAATGTGGTTTCATGAAATGTATGAGAGCATTCCTTGCAGTAATAAACCCCACTTATCTAGTAGGTGGAAAATAAGGCCTGAAAAAAATTTAGGCCTGTATGGATTTGAACCCAAGACCTCTGTGATACCAGTGCAGTGCTCTACCAACTAAGCTAATCATAGTACTAATTATAAAGATAATAAGGATTGATAATATTAATAATAACATCTGATAATTTTACTATTTTAGTATTACTTTATGTATGGACTTTGAACAAAGGAGATTTTACAATTGATCCTGTTACACCCTAACATCATTATGCATATTATTCTATACTGTTCACTGTACAACTGTATGGGTATTAACAAGGAGAATTTGTTTAACAATCAAAGCTTCTTAGTTTGGCCATCATTTCCTAAACATTCCCATAATCTTAATTGATGTTTCAGCTGTATGACTGTAAGGAGAATTCAGATGCTGATCACTCTTAGGATTACAGGGTTAATACTACAACTAAAATGTTTTGTTGTGAATTATGCTTTAATGGCTTTTACTTCTTCTTGTTCTGATCTCTCTAAATCTTCCATTGTTTCTGGCATTGGACGACCTTTTGTTTCTGGAAGCTTTAGACCAATTAACCCGGCCACTAATGACATACAAGCAAATATAAACATTGGTAAAGATCTACTTTGTTCTCCCATTAGAACAACAAATGGACATAAGATCCCACCAATACGGGAAGCCACAGTTGTCATGCCCATCCCAACATTGCGGATGACAGTCGGAAAGAGTTCTGCTGCATAAACATATAATACAGCAAATGATGCTGAGATGCAAAACTTTCCAAACATGGCTGCTACTGACTGTGCACCAGTGTTTACATTTTCTTGTTGCTGCAGTTTCATACATACCCAGCATGAGCTGGCCGCACCCATCATGAAATAGAACAAGGATTTGCGACGACCAGACCAGTTGAGTAGTACGACTGTCAGCAGGTAAGAGGGGATTTCTACCAAGGCAGCTAAGACAAAATTAAAGTACATATTGCCACCAAGGTTTTTCACATTTAAGGACAAGCCATAATAGACATGGCTATTTACAAACCAGCTTATGATCATTACAAGGGTTATAACACAAGTGCCTCTGTTTAAAAACAAGTCAAGGATTCCATAACTTTGTCCCCTTGAGCCACCTTTCGTAGTTCCCTTCCCACGTCGAAGTGTCACACGCTGATTTCCAGAACCATTTTCAACAGAGATCTTCAATAAGATAGCTTCAGCTTCATCATATCGGCCTTGGGTAGCAAGCCATCTGGGAGATTCTGGAATCATATTGATGATAAAAAAACCAAATATTGTAGGAAGGGCTGATGAAATGGTAAGATATCGCCAATCTGGAATTAGATATGCCATTAGCCCTAGTAATGCCACAGATAAAGCAAAAAAAACTTGTAACATGGTTCCAGCAAAACCTGTTGAGAGAGAAAATATGAAAGATTGGCTTTTACCAGTTTATTTCTCAAAACATGGCTTGGAACTAAAAAATAATCTTTCAAATTGCTATAGGTAAATGCAGAGTGCTCAGTAAGAGGAAAATACTCTTGACATCTGAATAAAAAGTAGCTCATGTGATTGAAACTTAGTCAAATAATTCAACTTACTGGCAGGGCTCAATACTAACAGTAGCCCACTAGCCACAGACTAGTAGAAATTCAGTTTTGGCTAGTGGTTTTCAATTTGCACTAGCCAGTTTGGTTAGTAAACAGACTGAAATTGTCATAACATCTAAAAACATCTAAGATGTCACTAGCCACTTGGCTGGTAAGTTGAAAATTTAGTGTTGAGCCCTGCACTGGTAGCAGCCAATAAAATCCTTGATCTCCAATATCTGAGAAAAACCTTATAGTGACTTTCAGTTAGAGCACACATGTGTATACAACTAAATTCTTGGTAGCACAATGAGAAAAATTGAAACATCTCTGAAAAGAAAACATGCCTGCACACACAAAAAAAACCAAGTGCTGAGGTAACAATAGCAGTGCTCTTTGACCTTTTCTACCCTCCCTCCCTCCTTTCCCCACCCTCCGCTCCAATACCCAAGACAAAATGGAGAAAAAAGTAAGAACTCATTGATATTACTTTTGGCCTCATCAATATAACAAGATTAATATGATCACTTGTGTGTTCTACATAAAAAACGTAAAGAGATAATTTAAATAAACTTTCAAAGTCCTTAAACGCTGACATTCCCCTTACTTTTCAGGTTGTCAACCGGAAGTCAATTCCCCACTCTCCCACCCCCCCTCACCTCTAAAAAATTATTTTGATATTAGCTTTTACCTCTGTATGAAGGGCCAATTGATTCTGTTGCCAACACGAAAATAATTAACCCTCCTCCACCAGCAAAAATCCCAACGAGGAACCTTAAAGTCACAAAGACATAATATGATGGCGAAAGTCCGGACAGAAAGGCCAGCACTCCAGTTAAAAAATAGGTAGAAACCCATAGAGGTTTTCGACCATGTTTATCAGCAAGGCCGCCGATAAGGGGTGCTCCTACTAAGGTACCGGCCATGTAAATAGATTGAGTGAGTTCATTCTTGTACGTTTCACCACAAAGGAGGTTCCACTCTGTAGCGATCGATGTGAAGTTCGTGATGAATTCTGCGCGATTGCAAATAGAACCGTCTAGCGAACAGCAACTTTCTAGCGACTTGCAATACTTTAAGTTCGCTTGATCGCCTTTTGGACAGACCCATTTCGGTGTTGCTGCCGTGAACACAAGAACAAGCATTTGAAAGAACATGGGCAAGGCCGAAAGCGATATCAGAAAGAAGCGCTTTCGCTGGTAACGACCAAATTCACCCACTACTGTCAAGGCACCGTCGAAGTCCATATCGTAACTTTTCCGCCGGCTTTTTCTGATGAGTTGGCGCGAAAGGAAGGAGAGAACCTGGGGTGAGATTTCAAACATTACTGTGGGGGGACAGGGAGAGAAAACTAAGGTGACCTAGACGAAAAATAGGTCCTGCAAGCTTTCAACTGTGCGATGGCGTTCAACTGAAGATCGCACTGAATCCAAAGCGATACCCTGCGGGATACCCCATCGCACTGACTCAGGAAGAAAATTTTTCGATCACAAAGCATTCTCCCTTGTCGAAAAAAGAAACAAAAACTACGTTTTGTTGGGAACTTTACAATACGTTAATTAGTATTAATTTGTTAATAAGTGATATCGTTTGTGTTGTTCGTCCATATGTGACATGTGGCCTTGTTCCATGTGCCAGTTATGCAACTTGTTTTTTGGTGTCCTTTTATTCGAATAAGTGGGAGCTACGAGCATTGTAATAGAATCGTAAGTTCAAATGAATAAACCGTAGGAAGCGTGGTACAGCTTTTTCACATTTTCGACTCAGAAAAAGAAAAAAATTTCCCTTCTTTATTGCGTTCCTTCGACAAACTGAAGTTCTCAGTATATGAAAATAGCGTACGATAGACAAATGGATTACTTTATTTTCAGTTCTTCATTTGATGGAATAATGTTTGGTAAAAATTGAGGTCAAGCTAAAAAGATTAAAAAAGATAAAAAATGGAACAAAATCGTAGTTGTAATTGGCAGCGAAAACATCCTTTGAAAAACACTTTTTATCCTAAGGGCGGCGAAAAAGCGCAATAAGAAACCCCACCGTTTCACAGGCAGGAAAATTCCGAAAAAGACCAAGCTTTCTCTCTTTTTGACCAATAAAATTAAACCTACGTCATACATTTTCCGCACCGTTGTGAGAGCCAATGATAACTTTGGTTTTGACGGACCGACAGCGAAAATATTTTTCACTCTAAGTTCGGCAGTGAATGCAGAACCGGGAAAATTACAAAGCAGTTTGATTGAAACTTTGCTAATTTGAATCGTTGGCCTTCATCAAGTTTTTCAATGAGAGTTTTCATCGACGAAATCATAGCAGTCGGTATATTCTTCTTGTATCTTCTTCCGGCAAAGAGGTATTTGAACTTGAACTTGAACTTTATTTTTATTTAGACACGGTAAATCTATCAGATAAAATAATAATATTATTACAATCTATTATTACAGTTACAATCTATTTTAATCTATATAAACATGATCTAAAATTTAAAAGTAAAATAGAAAAAAATAAAGAAATTCTGCTTTACATAGATGCCGTGTGTGTTTTGTCGATTCAGAGGAAGAAATTGCGACAACCATTTCGGAAGGATTGAAGTGATTTTGCTTGCCGCAATTCAGGGGACAAGCTATTCCATATAACCGCACCGTTATAGCTAAAGCTATTTTTCAGGAAATTGGTGCGAGGCAATGGAACAGCTAGTTTGTTTTCAGAGTTCCTTAGATTATATGGAGGATCATATTTAGTGAAAAGAGAACCAAGATAGTCGGGCGCAAGACCATGTATAGATTTATAGACCATGGTGGCTACTTGTATTTGTCGCTGAGTATCTAACCGTCTCCAGTTAAGTTGCACAAAAAGAGGATCAGCGCTTGTGTCATAACTGGAGAAGGTCAGAATACGGGCAGCCCGGTTTTGCAACTTTTGGAGCTTATTCGAAAGACCCTTGTTACAATGCCCCCAGACCTCGCTGCAGTAATTAAAGTACGGTTGAACTAAGACATTGAAAACGGACTCAAGCGTGGTTCGATTAACAAAAGGCCTACAACGTTTAATTGCTCCAATGCCCGATGCGATTTTCTTGGCTATTTTTTCAATGTGCATATTCCATGAAAGGTTTTCGTCAATATGTACACCCAGAGATTTGACTGAGCTAACTTGTTTAATTATGTCACCACCTATGATTAGTTTAGGGGAAGTATCGTAGGTACCTATCCTTTGCCGCGATCCAATTAACATGAATTCAGTTTTAGATGAATTTAGAGTCAATTTGTTTGCAGTGAGCCATGTGTTAACATTGGATAGGTCGTGATTCATAACATCATTGATCATTTCTATGTTGTTACTGGCAAAGGTCAGGTGAGTATCGTCGGCATACATACGTGCAACTGAATTAGACAGGCAATTAGGAAGATCATTTATGTATAGAACAAAAAGCAAAGGTCCTAGAATTGTTCCTTGCGGAATTCCACAAGTGAGAAGTTGACTAATTGAGAGCGAACCATTTACAAAACATTGTTGATGGCGATTATCTAGGTATGAGCTAAACCATTCATAAGCGATACCGCGGATACCATATTCAAATAATTTAGACATAAGAATTGTAAGGTCAACGGTATCAAAAGCCTTTTTTAGGTCGAGAAAAACAACTGCATTTATACTGCCTTTTAGGTACAATGTCTGTGGGCAACCAAAGCAAAATATCACAATTGCGGCGCTTGCTCCCACGACAGGAGAATGGGATGTCGGTCGAACCACAGCCGCCGCGATGCCTACCTCTAGAGATGAACTTCTGGGCGCAGCAGAAGAGAGGAGTCGATGCTTTCATTGGTGGTGGATGTAACCGAGTGCGTGAATACATCAGCTTGCTAGCTGGAAAATCGAAGCTGCCTGTCATATCATGGGGCTGTATGTCTGCTCATTTATCCAATAGAAACACTTTCCCAACATTTGTTCGGACTGTAGGTACGTTCAATAAGTTACTGTTTATTTGATAATTTGAATATATCAACCAAGTTGAAATGGTGAATTGGTCACCGTTATGATTATAAAAGCTAACGTTTCGAGCGTTAGCCCTTCGTCGGAGCGAATAGGGGAATTGTTGGTTGTGTGTGCTTTTCAAGGCAGAAAAAGGAGCTACGTGATTGGTGGGAACATGGCAACGAGAAAAACACGAATAAACTAGTTGAATGAAATGCGTTCGTTGATACCTGTGGGATTTCGACTGCCAGTTTGAAAGATGAGCTTTTGTTCAAGAGTTTTCTGGCTTTCCGTGCTACCTAAGTGTAAGGAAAGATCGCAGATTGTCATGCGTGGCTTATAATGGTTAGATAGAGCCGTTTAATGTGGACTTTCCAGATAACAGAACAGTGAGTAACAGTCAGGCAACTTTCTCATTTCCATCTCTTCATTACCGTCTCCCGGTTAGCTCAATGGATAGAGCGCTGGACTGTTCTGCGGGAGGTCGAGGGTTCAAGCTCTGGCCGGACCAACACTCAAGGTCTTAAAATAATTGAGAAGGATATGCTGCCTTTCTATAACATCAAGAAATGGTTAATATTCAAGTCTTCTCGGATGGGGACGAATAAATGGAGGTCCCGTCTCCTGCAGGGTTGGGGGTAGGAGACGTTAATTTCCCACGCACAAGATTACTGTGTGATGGATGTCCTCCCCTGGGGTAGGTTGGCGGGTTTGTTGGAGCTTAAACCTCGTAGGGGACCTATGTCCTATTGTTTTTGCTCCAGTACTTTGTACAAATACAATACATTATGTAATGGGATAGCTAGCCACTATATCTGATAGGGGTGCTAGATGTGCATCTTGGGAAGAAAATTTTGAATTGGCACCACATAAAGCATAAAAACCCTGAACTGCCCGCTTTATAGTTATCTCGATATTTTGTTTTAAATATGACCGGAACTGTGACCATATTTGTGATGCAAGCCAGTCACATTTCAAAATAATTAAACTGACAGTAGTCACCAGAATATTTGTTCCTTCAGAACTAGGCCTCCCTCTGCCCTCAGAGAGCACACCAATGGAGGTCAGACAATAAGATAGAAATTCTTCTCATCAAAAGCAACTCTCCCACTTTTGTACAGTAGCGAGAGTTAGTCGGTTCAGTGATCAGTCAAAACGCTGTGAGACAGATGCTCCTTCCCGACAGGAGAAGAACCAGCTTCTTGGTGGTCTACCAAGCATGTGTAAATGATCACGCGCATGCGCGAGCTATATCGCGACATTGCCAACTCATATCCTTTCTCCCCATATGCATTCTCGCATTCGGTTCAGTTGCGATAGCTTTACTGGTGTCGAAAATATCCTTGCTTTGAACGCATTTCTTTCCGGAATATCTAAAGGATTTTGATATTAGAATTTGTTTTGGGTTCTCAACTTTCCAGAACTGATAAAAAGCATAGTAACAATGACTAATAATCAGTCTGAAGATACACAACAATTTTCCTGAAAATCACCACAATAAACCTTTAATTTTCTTTCCATTTTAGATTGTGGCATTTTTGATTGACTGGTACATTGTCTTGGACAATATCCTCAGAAACTACGATGTTTTCAAGGTGAGTAACGCAGACGTTTGAGAGCCGAGAGCCTTGATCATCTGAATCTTCCTCAGAGGAGTGCGATGGCATTAGAGTAATCGTCGTTTATTTCCTTAAAGGATCTGTCTTCTCCCTTAGAAAAAAAAATTCAATTTTGATTTCCAAATTGTTCGTGTGTAGCGTGAAAGAGGAACTTTACGGAGTCAAGTTGGCAGAGTCGAGACTTCTCTTTTCCGAAAGAAGAAATACTGCTACTCTCTTTTTCTATTTTACCCTTTTCGCAGTTGGAAACAATTGGTGATTGTTTGTTGGTGGTGTCAGGGCTACCAGTCAGGAATGGTAACCGCCATGCAGGAGAGATTGTAGACATGGCGTTTGACATTCTGAGTCTTATGACTCACTTCAAGATTCGGCACAGGCCTCGGATGGAGCTGCAGCTCAGGATTGGTCTGCACAGCGTTAATCATGTGATCCGTTCCCAATCTCTGCTCTGTGTCATTGTGGTTAACTGTCAGTTATTTACTCGACGAAACTGCTGACGCAGAGTCAAAAAAATGCAAGATTCAGCGTTGATTCGTTCCTCCCTCTGTACCCAGACTGATTAGCCTTCTGATCAGGCGTCTGTTGAATAGAAGTAGACTTCAGTATCTTTATTTATCAATCGTTTTCTGTTGTTACCAGGCTCCTGTGTAGCGGGTGAGGTCGGAATCCATATGCCACGTTTCTGTTTGTTCGGTGACACAGTGAACGTGGCATCAAGGGTGGAGACCACTGGTCAAGGTAAGGGGCTTGAGTTGCTAGACACAAGTAACTCTATTATCCCCTTAGATACAATCTAACTCTTTTAACAGATTCTGAGACTGAACTGTAATCGGTACTACAATCTTAAGATACCGACAACAGTAACTTTGTTCCCAAGGAAAGGACCAATCATTTAGATTAATTAATCAAAAATTTTGATTTTATCATTGCTATCAAAGTTGCTCAGGAGTCATTGCTTATTGTTTCATTTCTCTTGCATTACACTAAAACAGAAGTTAGTTGCTGTGGAACCCTCATCTGTGGGGTGATAAATTAATCAGCGAGTCATAGCGAGGCTATAACTGGAATAAAAGTCACACTGTTAGAAAGCAGACACTGACAAAAATTGACATCACTAGGAAGGCTTGAGGATTCCTAAACTCCCCTTCAGGGCTTGACACTAACTTTTCAACTTACTAGCCAAGTGGCTAGTGACATCTTAGATGTTGTGACAATTTCAGTTTGTTTACAAGCCAAACTGGCTAGTGTAAGGCAAAAACCACAAGCCGAAACTGAATTTCTACTGGTCTGTGGCTAGTTGGCTATGGCTAATGTCGAGCCCTGCCCTTTATTTCAGTTCTCTTCTCTCAAGACTCTTTCATTTTTCAATTATTTTACTCTTCTTCCATTCACCAAAATATTACAATTTTCAATCATTCAGAGCACACATGGGCCATACCCCCTGCCACCCCTCCCCCCACTTTTAAAAGTTAACCCTGTCAGAAGCTTAATGCTATGTTGGATCAACTCTCTGAAAGAGAAATAACTTTTGGATTGTTAAATTAAAGCCTGACAAGGTTTTGTTCTAAAAAAACCATCTTGATTTAGTAACACGTTACATTTTTGTATGGAGGACAGCTTTCACTGCACCACAAAACTCTTGATCTACTGAGATTTTAAAATCTGATCAATATTGATACTTAGGCAACTGCATACCAAACTCTCCTCTAATCCAATCACAGTCAGATGAGAAGTTAGGGTAAATGTTGGGTTAGGGGAGAGGGGTCAGTACACAGATGTTCAGCTGCTGACATTTGACTCATATTTTCTTATCTAAAATGACCTTTACTGTTAAAGTTTACTGGAGAACAGGTCAGTTCTCTGTGAGTCACACTGCGATAAGAATTGCTGTATCTCTGTAGCAGTTTGCTCAGGATTATCTATATGAAAGTGATGACCACCTTTAACCATTTTTCGCTTGTGAAATTTGGCATTTTGACAATATAGAATCGATCTTTCTCTTATTTCTTTTTCTACCTTACTAGTTGTGCCTTCTAAGATCAACAGCGCAGATTTGATCCTATTCAAAATTAACTTGATAGAGAACTCAGGCGGGTAAAATGGACGAGAAAGCCCTTTCACGACTGGATCATGAGAAAAGACGACACCCTCGTTCGTGACTTTGGTTCCCCTCCGGGTTATCAACAACGCGGCTTCCATGGACAAAGTGAAAAAACTATCAACGCGTTCTTCTCGTCTTGAAGCTGCTTTCTCGACACTTTCGTAAACACGAAGGTTTGCTGGTTTAATGTTCGCCATTCTGGTGGCGTAAGAAGCTAGCACCTCAGCAGGGCGATTTCCAAACCGAGGATGCGGTCCACCACAATCGATCAAAATAAGGTTCTCTACCTCATCAGGAAAGCATCCAGCAAAAAGCATTGCCACAAAGCCTCCCATGCTGTGGCCTATAATCGAGAATCGTTTCCATCCTAGCTGAAAAACGACCTTCTTTACATCAGCAACGTATTCTAAATTGTTATATCCCATCCCTGGAGGACGGTGGGAAGACTTTCCATGTCCAGGGAAGTCTATCGCGATAAAGCGAATGTTCTTGTGAAGCAACGGAAGAAGCTTTTCAAACGTGTTGGCGTTGTCTAGCCATCCGTGAAGGCCAAGAAAAGGCTTACCATCCTCTGGACCCCATGTTTTGGCTGCAATAACACCCCAAGGAACAGTAAATGAAGTTTCATGGTAGAATTGCCGGGTGAATTCCTCCGCCATATTGCATAATCTACTAGCTCCAGTCTTTACGTCGTTTTGGCGCAAACGAGGCTCACGAGTCACGTGAGACAACTTGCCATTGGCCATCATAGCGAAAATTCAGAAAAATCAAAGATGGTCAGAATTTGTGGCCCCAAACTAGCAAATTGTTGCTTTTTAATAAGCATATGGGGTGTTATAATGTTGGTGAGTCATTTATGCAAAGATGTTATTTGTATATTTTTGTATTCGTTTTAAAGCAGGGATAGTTGACGATGTAAAGAGTTATATCTTTGAAATTGATGGTTTGGATTTTATCTCGTTTGTTTTCAGCTGCTGTTAGGAGTATTTTTCAGCACAAGAAGTGTAGCACTCATAGAAGATATTCCCGGTAAAATGACAGAATCAGAAGGTTATAAGTCATCGGCAAAGTTAGTAATAATCATTAAATGTGTTACGAAGGGATTTGATCTTGATAAGCATGAAATTATGTATAAACAGGCTTATCAAATAATACAATGACACGTTTACCGAGAGAGAATTTAAGATGCTTGATTAATGTATCCTACTGATCTCAAGGGAATCTTAGAGAACTAGTCAGAGTTCCAGTTATTTCAGGTGTAGCTACCTGTAAGTGGATGTACAATAATGATTATAATATATGCAGGTTAAAAAAATTCATTACACAATGAATTGTACCAATTAAATCAGAAGCATATGACCTTGGGCGAGGTCATATGCTATAATATAATACCACATAACTGTGTAAAGGGCCTTTACTGCACCAGAACACCTTTGAATTTATGTAATGTTCAATTTCACTTGTGATACAAATTTAGTTTCAATTATTTTATGTGCATCAAGGCACAAATGTGCATGTATCTTTGTAAACTCCTAAAGGGGAATCCAAGGGAATTTGATCGAGATTATTTAGAGTGAACACCATGTGAGGCTGTAAGAGCCATGTCTTTCAGATCCAGTGCATCACTTGGACCTGACTCTCTTTCTACATGTTACCCCAGGGGTAAAAACTGACTTGTGGTTGGTGACAAGGGGTAGAAACTTGACTCAAAGTTTCATGAGAATTGCAAATCCCCTTCGGTATAGAATTTACCAGAAATTACTTTGGGTTTAGATATTACCATTTCTACCCCAGGGGTAGAAATCTGACTTGCAGTCAGTTACAAGGGGTGGGGAACTTGACTCTGAGTTTCATGGGAATTGCATCCTCTTGGGTGAACTTTTTCCCTGTTCCATAACACTGATCTGTTCATAATGTTAATCACACATTACTCTACCTGAATTTGAAAGCAAATAAAATTTAAGTCAAGGATACAATTGAGCTGCACTGTTTTGGAAGCTCTCTACCAATTTGCTGAATGTACTTTTCGGACATAAATTTGTGACTTTTACACCAACTTTAAGATTTATCTTAATGGTAAAAATTAAAAATTAAAACTTAATTTTCTCTTAGATGCATCATCAAATGTTGTTAGGCTTGATTAAGCTTTTCCTATTGACCATAAGATGATGTTATCCCACAGAAATTGTTACATAGCTGCTGGAATTTATGCTGTTACAATGGTTGTTGCAGCACATCAGAAATGGGTGAATAGTCGGACAGGGGATACACAAAAGCTGTAAGTAAAAATCTTTAGTTGCCTCCTCAGAATGTCTAATCCTTCGTGTGATAAAAACATGTGCATGTCAATATTATTTTGTATGGTTCTAAGTTAACACTGGACATGTAATTTTCTCTGCAAACTTGATGTTTCCCCAGGAAAAAAAAATGTGCCAAAAAGTTTAGAAAATCTGCAAAGCAAATTACACAACTACACTAAATAAGGGAATACAAGTATAAAGAAATTTTGGACCGTGGCAAAACCAGTTTTGTTAGTATAGGTGTAAATTTAGGCTCACCTTTGCTATTTTTCATACTGTTTTACTGTTCATTTAGTTAGAAATAACTGGGTAATATCCAGGTTGAAAGAGCATAAAAACTTTTGAGTGTTACACTTTTTGTGATAAAATAATTTTCTTATACCTCTCTAGGATGCATACTTGAACAAGCCTGTTCCAAAGCTGTTATTTCCTCAATAATCAAACTAATTATTTAACATTTTCTTTTTTCTAAGCAAATACTGCTTCAGTAAGAAAACTCAATCTGTTCAATCTTATTTCAATATTCACTAATTTCAAGACAGTTTGAACACAAACTAAGATAGTTAATAATCAACATTACATGACTCGGGCAGTCAGAGGGCCAATAACTAAAATCAACCAATCAAAATGCTCTATTGCTGGTCAATATTCTCTCAGTATTGGACCAGGCACTGTCCCGAATGGTCCTGAATGATACCGCACTTGTGTCCCTTTGAACTTCAGTCGTATAATAAATCTCTTATTAACCAAGCTTGCTCGGGACGGTACTGGAAGAATATCGGCCCTCTGTCTTTTTTGTACAGACCTCGCTGTGCTCGGTCCGTACTGTCGAGACCTCAGGCCGATATTCCCCCAGTATGGCCCTCGCGCTTGGTTAATAAGATATATCTATTGGTGTTAACTTAAAACTCGGCAATATACACTTGATGTCAAATTGTGTTAGAGTTCAACTTTAGTGAACAAATGGATGATAATTTCATAAATAGTTTCTAAATGTGATGAAGGTCCTATTACAATGAACTCCAATAGAGTGGCCCTTGTCTTTTGTAATACACTGTCAGGTAGGGTGGTATAGTATATAACAATTTGTAAGAGTTTATAGGTTATTTTTTTGGATTTTCATTTTTATCATGTCAACAAGAATGTTATTTTTAAAGTTATGGTTTGCTAAATATTTATTACACCCTTTAAAAGGCATTTAATTCTGAGAGGTCTTCTAAATGGGATAAATTGCATGGTTATTTTGTTACTGTTGTACTCAGGTTACTGCAGTGAAGATTAAATATAAAATTTCAAATTATTGTTAGTTTGTGTGGTTCTTCTGTTTCAAAATTTAGCAATACACGCTGAATCACTGTTACAAGCTTGTTGTTAATCTTTGCCCAATGATTTTAAGTTTCAAGTGAAACCAAATTTATAAAAATATTTTTGGAAGTGTTATTCATTCGTAAAAGACAGCCAAAAGCCAGATTTGATCTTTTATTGTTAAAAAAAAGTACCACTTAACTACTTTTTCAGACTCTTTTTTTTTTTCAGCAATGTTTACAAATAATTTAGACCTTTAAGATCGAGCTTTCAAAACCTGTTGGTTTGACACAACAATTTTGTTCTTGTCCAAAAAGTTTGCTTAGGTTCAAAAATGAAACCTAGGTACAAAGCAAAAATATATCTATGTCCCTTGTAAAGAGATCTGTTTTTGTTATCTTTTATGGGGGAAGGTGAATTCATCTCAAAATATTTTAATAGAAAAAAAATATCTTTGGTGCTTTATAGGGGAAGTCTGGTTTGCTTCTTTATGGAAAATCCTTTGTCCCTAACTCAGCAACAGTTTTAAACATCAATTGATTTGAATTTTTCTCAAAAAAAGAAAAAATATTTGTTGAATAATACTTCTTTAAACTGTACAAGAGGAGCATCTACCAACAGTTAACAAGCTAATTTTGATCCCTTTCCTTTATATACCTCATAAATTATTTACACTTTGTTTCCATTTTTTCATCCAATCACAATGGTTTCTCTACTACCTGCAACTACTTTTTCATTGGCTTTCAAAGTTTAAGCAGGTAATCCTTTGAATATGACTTGTTACAAATATTTTTGATTTTTTCTTCAACTGTTTGAAATGATAACTTTTCTTTGGTTTCAAGCTTGTTGTAGTACATGTATCTGCAAACTCCAAGTGATGAACTTCTCCAAAACCAATTTATGATGGCTTAAAGAATATAGCTTTGCTTTGTAAAAATAAATGATTCATACTTGCATAGTACAATTGCATCTGAAGAACTGAAACTTTGGTGGAAATGTTTATCTTCTCTCTTAAAAATTTTTAGAAAGACTGGTCAAGTTTTCTTGTTTTAATTTATATCTTTGCTTTTCACCTTTTGTGCTTTTCAAAAGATAATGTAGACAGTTCAAGTAATAATTTATTAACTTCATCTATCAGCCACCTGTTTGTCGGCTGGTCCAAGATAGTTTTTTTTTTTTTTTTTTGTGCGTGTGTGTGTTAAAGAGAGAGAGATAACTTGCCAGTTTCATAAACTCATCAACGATATGGATAATTTTTATTGGATTGTATTTGAAAATTTTACCTTCTGAATATTGCACAAACAGGTTGTATTAGTGACTTTGAAAGTTTGTTGAAAATAAGTTAATCATAAGAAAAAAAATTTGGCAGAGAAAAATGAAATGTTGAGGAAGTAATGGGGAAAAAACACGAAATAATCTCCTTGATACATCATCTCTTAATTTTCAATGAGGATAGTTGCTTGCTGGTAATATTACATTAACTTCCTCCTTTTACACTGAACGTTGTATCTGTTGTATTATTTACAAAAATTGGCATGTCACAGTATTATTTTAGCAAAATTTATACTCGTATTATTAGCAGAAGAATTTTCTGCAAGGACCTACAGTGTTAACTGTATTTTGCAGTAATGAAGAGCCAACTTGTGTACAACAATAATTATTTCCTAGATACTTTAAGGTTGAAATAATACACTGTTTGAATGTGTAGTCAATGTGGTTTTTTTTTTTCCTTTGAATTCTCTCTCCAACCTCCAAAATGAAATACCTATGAGTGAGTCACTATGTTTCTTTATTCAAACTTTGATTTTGTCTTAATTAACACTACTTTAACCTTGCAGGGTTGTGACCTAAAGTAAAGATTTTCACGGAAGTTAATGTCAAGAGAACTTTAGATTTAATGGCACTAGTAATAGCTTTGTCTGATTTGGGAGCTATAAATCCAAAGATTATTGTATAATCAATTATAATATAGCTAAATATATAAGTAAGTAATTATTTAATTTCTTTGTACAACTATCAATAGCATGGGTAGAAGAAAAGTCACTAGAACTACGGACAACATCTCTTACTATTCCTTGTAAAGATGATTTTGGAGATGCTGATATTTACCGATAACCATTATGCAGAGCCAGCCTAATTTGTAGTTAAAATTTCTTTATAGACTAACTTTGACTTTTTTTAGTAAATTGTCTTAATTTTTTTTTAAGGGTGATATGGGTTTTAATTTTAATTTGGGTTTTTGCTTTTTTGTTTTGCAGTTATGTTCAAGCGTAGCTGTGATGCATGTGTTCTAATATTGCTTTTGATTAACCCTTAAGAATAACTGATTTTTTTTTTTGAGATGCAATATATACAAGGTCAGAAGCAGTGATGGATATGATATATAGTGTGTTCATATTGTGAAGCAAATAGGGTCAGTACTAAGGGTAGTTTTTACTTTTGATAAACGCAACAAGGTCGAAGGCAAGAGATACCTTTCAAAGTACAACTAGATTACAGTGCTGTACTGCATCATCTGCGGAGAAACCCTGGTCCAAAACCCTGTCATAACAGACCATCATATATGGACCACCCTTTCCAACAAAAAGCATTCTTTATACCAAACAGTCTAAAACGTTTGTAAATTTTTTTAAGCATACAAGTGGTAAGATTTTGACCAAAGTTCAATTCATTCCCATAAGGCAATACAAGCTAGTCAGCCTTAATTCTGATGAACTTGTTTCTCAAGAAAGAAGTTTGTGATTGTTAATTTTGGTTTGCATCTCTTTTAAACATTGGGCAAGTTTGTAATAATACAGAGTTGCTTGTGAATGTAGGTTTAATGATACAAGTTCTGTGATTGCTCATCACCACTCTTCAAATGCACTCATTTTGAAGAGTTGTTGTTTGAGCATAATGAAGAAGTTAATTTACGTCATGTAATACATGTACATGAAGTTTAGTACGGTGAATAGAAGTAGATTTTGACCAAAATATGTAGTAATAAGTAAATTAATTTCATAATAATTTATTTGCACTAGTGTGCAAGTGGAAATTGAAAATATTGGGAGCTTAGGGTGAACAGTTTGTAACCAAATCAATAATGCCCCAAACAATTCTTTTATACATATGCATGTCTTTATTCTCTATACAAAAAAAAGTTTCAAATGTTGTTAATAAAATCTTGAATGAAAGATGATTTTGGGTGAATTACATTCTGGAGTCAAAGAGAATAAGTGTACTTGTAAGGTTAAGCTATTACTCCCCATTAATGATCATTATACCATCAAGAAAAAAAAAAAGAGATGCCTTCACCAGTGTGTGGTAATTTCATGCTTTTATAAGATGGGTTGAGAAAGGTGGGAAAAAATTGAACACTTGGCAAAGACCTAGAACTTGAATGGAGTGGGATAGTACAGTGGTGTGAACACTTGCCTCCCACTGCTGTGCCTAAGTTTGATTCTCGAGCCTGGGATACCTGTGAATTGAGTTTGTTTTTGGTTATCGTCCTTGCTCCTTGAGATTTTCCTCAGGTCTTCCAGTTTTCCTTCCTGCTCAAATAAAAATATTCCCAATTCCAATTTGATCTGGAAGCAGTGGACAGGAAGAGCCACCTCATGGAATGTCCACTGTTAAATCATCATCCCCATTAAATAACTAAAAGGATGTACTATTTCTTATTCTTTTAACACCCCACAGGAATCCATAACCAATAAACTCTTCCAAGGTTATTAATAATTGTGTTGATACCACCAACAACATCATTTTTATAGCCTTATTGGGCTTTCAACCATTCACTAGCAAGGCAAGTCTTGAGATATGCATCAAACTGTTGAACTAATGACCAATCATCTACTTTGGTAACAATTCTAAGCTGCTTGTTAGTTACATCAATGACAGCTTCCACCAGGAAGAAATTCTGTCCCAAAGCCTAAGGAGAGAAAGGAAGAAAGCTGAATTAATAACCTTTTCAATACTATAGACTGTGGAACCACAAACAAAGCTCCCTTTGAGACAGTTGCACTGACCTTGCAAAGTACTGTAGTGGGTTTAAAAAGTAGAAAGAAATTCAACTTTCTATATGGGAAAATGCATCATGCAAATGTAAGTGATTACATGAAACACTCAACTTTGTTGCTGTATCAGTTGTACCTTGCAAGCTGGGCAAATGCTATTGTACTTGAGCATTCCTAACAGTCCGAGTTAATTGCCTATAGTTTATGTTAAAATTATATAATTATAAGATCTTGTTTTATAACTAAATGTTCACTCAGTGGTGTTACCTACCTGCTGTGCATAAAAGAAATATCTCTGCAGAGATTGACCTGGTGGGCTGCTGGCCATCAGGGCAATTTTAATTTTGGAGAAATATTTCTGAAATTCCTCAGGAGTGGATGGAACACGACCCATGGGTTCACCCCAGGAGGAACTGAAAGTATACACAAAAACAGATAAATGTTCCATTTGGTAATTTTATTATTGCCTTTCTTTGCAATCATTTATTCCTAGCTTGCTATGCTTTCTTGTCACAATTATTGTAGAATACTGAAGGTGGTTTTCAGTGGTTGGTGAGACTGATCAATCACAGACTTACAGAGGGGCTGTGCTTGTCATTTCTATCTCACCTGACCCCAATACAAGCCTGCTGCAATTGACCATCCCTAGTTATTTCTTAGTACTGTGTCAATCTTTTGAATTACCCTTCTGGGAGAGTTTTCCATTTTTGCTCAAACTGAGCAGGTGTCAAAACAGGGTGATCATTGAGCTCAAGTATGTCCACTTCCTCTTCTTTCTCCTCGTCATGTTCACTTACAACATCCTCTCCCTATAAATCAGTATAAGAAAAGCTTGCTCAGATCTTTGTCTTCAGGACAAACAAAAGCCAATAACATCCTTCTGAAAGTCTAAAAGAACTGATTTACCAACAGATTGCCAACAAGTACATGGGGATCAGAAGGAGGCACATCAGGTGCTTTTGCTTCAAGTTCTTCCATGTAATCCTTCATTTCCTCTTCCTCTGTTGGATGAAAATATAAAATGTTGCTGTGTAAGCTACAATACTATAATTTGGTTTATGGTATACAGACCTGATGCATCCTTTTATTGGACTTTTATAATTTCTTAGGTAATTTTTTTAACTAAAAGTGAAATGAATTAAGACAAATAAATTAAAGAAGGTAAGTTTCTAAAGAAACTGTGGTGCTGCATTGGCAGGAATGACAAGGTAATTGGGATTTTATCAACTGAGTTGGTAATGTAAACTGGCCACTGTAAAGAGTTTTAAAAGGTGACATTTCAAACGTTAGCCCTTCGCCATTCACTCTGATGAAGGGCTAATGCTCAAAACAACAGCTTTTAAAACTCTTTACAGTGGCCAATTTACATTTATCAACTCAGTTGATAAAACCCCAATTACTGAATTAAGGACTCAGGTAGAAACGTCTCCATACCTGGTTCCTTCTCTGTGTATGGAAGTCCCTTTATGTAGGGTATAGTCTGACTGATGAAATGAACAGATGGTTGTCCATATATAACTGACAGTGAGTTGAATTCTTTAAAGAGGGCATCCTTCAAAAAGATAAACATCTCTTAAACGAATGTATGATGTGGTGATGTACAATATATAATATAATATTTTATTACTTCTATTGTGCCTTTTCTACACAATATTCAAAAGTGCATCACAACAATATATAACATAATAACTAAACTTACACCTCTATCAAAACTCTTACAAATCTTCCAATAATAATAATCGACTTTATTTAAAGAGGGTATACACATAACAGCTTGCGCTGATAAACCGGTGGCCCTCAAAACTAAAGTTAGTAAGTAATACATTCTAAGCCATAGAGATTAAAAATAGAACTAACTAGTCAAACAATGTAACTATTTAAAGATTATAAGTACAATAAAACTAGATTATAATACAGCTTCAAAAGAATCAATATCTCTATGAGAATTTATATCATTCCTCATCATCATCAAATCATTCCTAAGAGAGGAGATGCTATGTTGTTTCCTAAGCTCATTTGGAAGACAATAAAGCTTACAAACCATTTACATTTAAAAATCTAACACTGAATACTAACAACTGTAGAGGAAGTTCTAAAATACTAATGGGATAAAAGAAAATTACTGAGATAAGTGAAATGATTCCTTGTAAAAAAATGTTTTAATCATAGCCTTAGAAGATTCTAAGTTCCTTGCTTACCATGCAGACCTAGATCTGAAGTGCTCTGTCACCCACTGTTTTCTTTGTTTTCGCAATTGTGGTGGTACAGTTAGTGTACACAATTGATGTGGTAGAGCTTTATTCAGACTTGATACTATGTTGTATTTTGAGATAATTAATATATACCTAGATTTTACTTTATACCTTAGAATTCTGGGTGTTGGTAATTACATTCCATGGATTAGTGACTGGTTTGGAATCTGACCCACAAACAACCCTTTCAGCCTAATAAAAGAACAACACTATTATTGATGAATGAGTGATTTAAATTGACCGCAAGTTGAGTTTGTATTAATTTCAATTGTGAAATAAATGATAGACTTAATGTTACCATTACCTCTTGTGCATTAGTTTTAAGAAGTCTGTAATATAACAGGGCTCTGTCATGAACATCCATGTGAGTTTCCTCATCTGCAAAGAACAGGGTATTGAACCGAAATAGACAAAATTAGTCATCTCATGAAAATGACACTAGCTTAGAGGCCTTTACTGCCAGTGCTTTACCCAGTTGCTGTTAATTAAACCAACAAGGAGAATAGCTTTTTTTCTGGATGTTATCCCATCACAGTTGACCCTCACAGAAAATCATCAATTCTCCCTGACAGTGGCCTCTAAACAAGGTTTCCACTTCTTCAGCTTAAGAATCTTTGTTTTCTTTTGTTTGAGATGAAAAGAGAATGGAACACTAACCTACGCAGAACTTTAGTAATCGACCCAGCATGTCTTGACATTCAGGAGGCTTCTTGAAAAACAGTTTCATTGTTGCAGTAAGTAGCTGTAACTTCACTTCAGCAGATTGCTCTGAGTCGATTTTGTCCACCAGAGGTTCCAACATGTATGGACTATCAGGAACTGACTGCCAATGAGAACAAAATTTTAACTAATTAAACTTACCAGCAACCTCTACATAATTCTTGATACATTTTTCAGGCTGGTTTTCACATTACCATTGAAATGATTAAGAAATTGCACACAGAAAGATTTTATTCACAATGACTTCATTCTTACTATCACTTTCCAGAAATGACCTATGGCTTTTATCCTTTTACTCTCAAAAGTGACCAATGAAGAATTTCTCTTTTGAGAAGAAGGGTCAAGAGCAGAAGAAAAATATCTGTTACGGTACCAATAAAAGAAAATTACTGAGATAAGTGAAATGATTCCTTGTAAAAAAATGTTTTAATCATAGTCTTAGAAAATTCTAAGTTCCTTGCTTCCTGTGCAGACCTAGGTAACTTGAGAAGAAGGGTCAAGAGGAGAAGAAAAATATCAATTACTGATAAGAATATGTTCGTAAAGAGAAATTCTCTCTAGCCCTTACAGAGTGGGACAAAATAATGAGCACAAAAAAGGATAGACCTGTAGGAATCTTTCCTCCTTTTCTCCTCCATTTAGATTTGCATAATGCCTGTTGGCATTATTGAATGTGCTTCTGTTTACTTATTATTAACTTCTAGATAACGTAATGTAAAATTCAAATCTATAACTTCTACATCTGATTGTACCTCTCCATACTCTCCTAAAATCCAAATGATAGCTGATAATCCCTTAGGGTCCTGAACTATTTCCAGACATTCTGCTATCTCAGGCAAAACGGCTATGGCTGACTTTTCATATTTTAGCAGCAAGTCTGTCGATGAAACAAGCAAATGAGTCTAACTGAAAAGTAACACAAAATGACTTAAGGCAGTGTAAGGCTTAAGATGATGAATTTATCCTAAGTTACCTGATTCACTTACCTCTTAGAACCACTAGAGTCTGTGAAGTAATGTACTCAATTTCCCAGGAGAGGAATGTCAGTAATACACTGATGCAGTATTCTGATGCCTCAGGAAGACACATGGTGATCTCGCCAATAGCTTTGATTGATTTTTTGGAAATGTTTATGTCCACATCATGAACATGAGCACTGTGTGGATTTAGGAGAATTTCGTAACTATAATAAATCAAATATTGACAGACCAAACACTGATGTATGAAACTTCAACTGTTAGCTTCACTTTCAAGAGTCACCATCAAAGACATAGATTCACGGTGATCTATTGACGATTGCAACCCTTCAACTGCTAAAATTCTAAACTTTTGTTAGAATTTCTTGATCCTTTATTCATTTGATACAGTGTAGCTTGACTTTACAATTGATAGGGACTCTAAATTATAGAACAAATAATTAATCATATACTCATCATTGCAACCATGATGAACATATTAAACATCTCTTATTACAGATCAAACACTGTCAAAGCACAGTGACTCAAACACTTAATATGCTTGCAGAGGCCCAGCTGGGGCTGCATGAATAATGAATGGCACGCAGAAATTTGTGACCGTAACCTTCCCCATTTAAAATCCTTGCTATGCTCTTGTTTCTAAGAAAAACTCAGCCCTCAGCTCTTATTCCAACACTGCAAAACAGTATAACACTTACCTTAACTCAGTGACCACTTCTTCAACATTAGAAGCAGATGCGATAGTGGTGAGGATCTCAAGCTTTTTGGTTTTAATATACAGTGGATCAGTGTGCCTAATTATCAAAACAAGAGCCAAATACTTCTTTGTCAATAATGATGAAATACCATGATTACTAACAAGAACTTGCAGTTGCTTTGAGAATTACCTGGAGAAGAAGGAGCGGTATTCTTGATCAAATAATTTTGGAATCTTAGTCAGTAGAAGTTCTATACAACACAGACACACATACACCAACTCTGCATTACTTGAAGAGACAATTGTCATAAGTGGACCTATGAAGAAGAAATCGTAACATATCATTTTTCCATTAGATGCTTTCATGCACCATTACTGACAGCAGTTATGCATTTTGTGTTAAATGGCTAACACTTACAGACACAGAGTGTCTGCAGCCATCTAAAATCTGAGATCCTCCAGCTACTGCACAGAATTCAGTCCTGCTAATTTTCTGAGACAACATGTGTAGAAACTTAATCTCCTCTAAGTCTAAACTATTGACCTGCCCTTTTATTTCATATTGAACACCCTGTAAACTAAAGTAATCAATTATTTTTGTTTATCAATTGTTGAATCTACCTTTAATTCTCTTGTACACATGTTCAGTTAACTCTTTCATATCTTTTGTCAGATGGATAAAAAGTTGAATACAAGCCATCACTACTGCACTGTTAGGATGCTTGAGGCGGTCGTCAAGCAGGTTCTAACAAATTCAAATAAATCACAACTAATCAAATGCTTTACCTAGGCCTATAAGTTTAAACTCAGGAAGTATGATTGTTATCAGAATAAGAAATTAACCTGATGCAAAGACAATGGACATTTTGAAACTCTTTCAAAGTTTAAATAAAAACAATGTAAAACAACCATTATACAGTATATCACCTATGATCAAAAGAGTGGAATGAGGAAGAGATCACACAGTCATTATATACATGCCACTTTTACTAACCATTATTTCAAACAATTCATCTGTATCACATGGTTTATAACGCTTCATTAGTTCTATAAGCAAACTCTGCCCCCATCCACTGAAGGATTTTAATCTGGTCAATGACATAAAACAAACACATTGATCAAGAAATCATTGACAAACAGTTTTGCACAGTTTGAAATTTCTCATCATCTATAACAGATGTAAATAAGTAAATAAATGTAACCCATTCAAAAAAAGCTCCCCTAATTTATGAGGTAAAAAAGGTAAAGACCACTCAGGAGCCATGTGGCTCATCGGGCTGGTGCTTAACTCCGGTTTCTGTAGCACGAAGTGACTAGGAGTATTTCTACTCCCCCTCTACATGGGATGCTAGTCCATCGCAGGGTTACCCCTAGCATTAAATTCACTGGTACTCATTTAATTCTCCTGGGTGAGGAGAGGCACTGTGAGAGTAAAGTGTCTTGCCTAAGAACACAACACGATGTCCCTGGCTGGGGCTCAAACCTGGACCACTTGATCCAGAGTTGAGCGCACCAACCAAGAGGCCACTGTGGCCTCCACTTAATTTATAAGACCAATTCAATTTTCCTTGTATATTACATTGCAAAGCATAAGGAGTATTTGATTTTGCATAATTATGAGTCAGTTATATTAGGCTAATTGACAAAATACACTCATTCAAATTTTAAAATCAGCTTTAATAGACCTTCATGAAGGTTAAAATTCAACTATAACTTATTTTTATCTTAGCAAATCATTGTTACCTCTTAAGCATGTAATGAGCAAATTTTTTGTTCACTTGTACTCCACCTTCAGCAGCAAGGATTTCATCCAAAGCTGAAATAGCATTGCAAACTACCTAAAGATGGAAAAATTGTTAGACATAATTTTACCCCATTAATGCTGACCTGCTGGATACATTTTGCTCAGAAGCTTTTTACTCCTGGGGCAAACTGGTGTATCAAAATTATCATGATCAAGATTTATAAAGATATCCATAATAAATGATTTTGAAGTAGGTCGTATATGTCAGATGGAATTGCAACACATCAAAAATGGTAATGGTAAAGAATCTGATCCCACCAAGGCATCTACTGACATGTTAGCCGACACACTACCAATGCATCAGCTGACACTCTACTTAAGCATTGGTAAGATCAACCAATGCGTCGGCTAAATGCATTAGCCAACACACTACCAACATAATGCTAACGCATTGCCTGACATGTTGGTGGAATCGGATTCTTCACCTTTACCAAAATGGTAAAGGTAAAGACTGGCCAATGTGTTGGCCAACACATTGGTGGGATCAACTTCTATACCTTTACCTCAAAAACTGTTGGCAAGCTAACCATAATAATAATCATTACCATAACCGGTATGTATGATGCACATACCTGAGGATCTGGGTCGGTCAATAGTCGGCAAAGTTTGTCTATGATTCCATTATCTGTTTTGATGCAATACACCAAAAAATACTAATTAAGGTTAGACACACATCACTATAGCAAATGAATGGTCTTCATCAATATTTTTCCCATTGTAATCAATGGAAAGTTATTAACAAAACTTCAGCAAGTTACCCTGTAAGAGAGGGGAATATTGGATTTATTAAGTCATTAGGTTTTTCATGAATACTGTACCTTCAACAAAGTCAGGAATAAGATGGTACAATTTCACACATCCCATTACTGCACACCGACGCACATAAGAACTTGTATCTCCTAGACCAGCCAGAAGAGGCTCTACAATGTATTCCACAAGATCAGGCAGCCTATAGGAGGCAGCAACAATAAATCAATCAATCATATTCTGTGCAATACCCTGTACTTCTGCAATCAAATGATTATTTACCTCAATGAGCACATGCTTCTCAGGGCAAGACCTCTGACCATAGCACTGCTGTCTTGAGAATCTTTCCTCAAGGTGTTAATGGTCAACAAAGCCAGTTCAGGGTTAGATTGTGCATAACTACAAATGTACAGATACACCAGCTTCTTCTGAACAAGATCATGGGTGGCTCCAGCCTGACAAAAGCAAAATAAAATGATTGGCTGTCAGTAACCCTTCAACTTCCTTATTATTAACCTTTCATTAAAGAGGAACTGATAAATAATTCTTCCCCCTAACTGTTACTATACACCTCTTTATCAAGTTGTAAAGAGGATTGGGTGCTAAATCAGGATAACTCTCACAAGCCCGACCTCAAGCCTGTACTTATAGAGAGCAAAAACTATGGATGAGAAGAGATTGGAATGTGACAGCATAAATTATGCCTCACAAGTGTAGCATGTGAGAGGTTTACTCATGCTCCAACATAATTTATGTACCAACCTTCCTTCATGCCTCTACCTAAGACTAAACAGAAAAAAAAAAAGAAAAAATATTTGTTTTGTTCGCAAAGTAAGCATCTGTGGAAAGGGTATGGATATTTTCTGATAACCATTCTATGGTAAAGCTAGTAAAAACGAAAAAAACAGACAACTATTCTAGGTCTTCTAGTTCTACAATACCACAAAAGTGTCTCTGGATATTGTTAAAAAAAAAGGAACAAATGAGTATATATACCTTTATCATGTCCATGAAGAGAGAGGATAAGTCCATTCCCACAGTCATGCACGATATCACCTTCTGGATAACTTTCTTATAACGTGAAGCATCTCTCTGCACTTCTGGTGACTGTAAATTTTTCTTTAATTCGCTCACTTCGCCTTTCTTGTTTGACTCGCTAAAAAATGTTGTTGAGCTTGTCGCCATAATTTCCTCAGGCTTTTGAAGACGTTTAAAATGCACTTTCAGTTCTTCTCCTGTGCTCATGCCTCACCACCCGGCCTGAAAGAAAAGAATATACTGCCATACTTTCCACATGAGCTAGGTTTCCCTGATGTTCTGAAAAAAATACAGTCCATGTTTTGTACATGAAGTAAAAATACAGTAATGTTTCAGTTTCCAGTCTTTATTGTCTATTTGAGAAGGCCTGGTTACTGAAAGTACCATAGGGCATCTTTGACCTTGACATCGTGACAAAATACAATAGTTACTTTGTTTATATGATGGGTGGATCATCTCAAATAGAAATGTATCAGAACTGATAATATTTAATATATATCCTTATTTAAAAGGAAGAAGTGATTTTGACATCGTCATTACAATGGCTTCTGCGAGAGAAGGAAAGGGAACGACCCGTGTTGGTTTTGTATGTCAGAGATGTTATCAACCACTGAAATTGGATCCTTCCTTGTTGTCTTTGGACGAAGAAACTATCGCTGAGCTTACAGGTTAGACACAATTATCACCAAATTAAATAACGGAGCGAGCCCTTCCCCCGCCATAAATAATGAAGGCTCCCTAATTTTGTTCTGTGAGGTATCAGTGACAACTTTGATTTAGCTGCTTGTCGGTACAATTCTTTGAAAAAGCAATCGAACTAAGAAATTTCTGGAATACTGAATTTCTGCCAGTACAGTTTGTACATGGGCAAACTTGTAGTGTTTATTTCCTTGTGGAATCAACTTTTGCCCTTGCATAGAGACGTACTTAAACTCCAGCTGTTCTCATGCTTATTATAATTCTACCGTTTTAAAACTATCATCGCTTGTTAGTTATACTGTTGTCTATTAATACTCAAGGTAAACATGCAATACAAAACAAATCATTACTTTCACATTTGACAGCTTTGGTAGCCATGTCTACGTATGCTCTTGTGAGTCCCTTGTAGATGTGGGTAATTACTTATGAGCCTTTTTTTAGCATCAAAAGTAAATAAAAATCTGTCATCTCGGCATTTCCATTTCCAGTACCATTTCCTGAATTTGTAGCCCAGACTGATGGTGGGGAAGACACAACTGGGAAGTATGACCCTTCTTTATGTGAGGTACGATAATCCTTTATAAATTTACATTTCTTATATAAAAAGTAAGTTAAGACTAGTTTTGTGGCATGATCCAGATTAGATTTAGAAAGAGTTACAATAATCACAACTTATAATTGCCAGATGGGTTTTCTCAGAATAAATTTGAATATATCAACAAAGTTGAAATGGTAAATTAGCCACCGTTATGATTATAAAAGCTGACGTTTCGAGTGTTAGCCCTTCATCCGAGCTAACGCTCAAAACGTCAGCTTTTATAATCATAACGATGGCCAATTTACCTTTTCAACTTTGTTAATATATTCAAATTATTTTGTTACCCCCACCGACGCAGCCCTAAACAGTTTCTTTAGAAACTATCAGTCTTTTTTCTCAGAAAAGACATTTGATCAACTAGCACAACAAATTTAGTATGTGAAGATTTGGCGTCAAAATTTGTTGTTAACCTTGTTTCATTGTTTTTCTTGCCTAGACTGCTGTCAATGTAGATGGAGATGATACAGTAATAAGGAGAATCATTTCTCCTGCAAGGTAAATTTCCCTTTTTTGGCTTACATTTGGTTATCTTTAAATTGCACGATTCATATGGCTTTTTAACATGTAACTCTGCTTTTTTTTTAGACTTCAGTCACTGGAGGGTGGTTTTACTCTGATTGGAGACTCACAGCCCATAAATACAGAAAACCTCAGCGACAGGCTTAAGGTACAGTAAGTCAGAATTTAATAATGGTGTGAAGCAGGATGTTTTATCTGGTAACCCCTTAAGAGATTTTTTCTGTAATATGACTTTCTCAAAGGTGTGTTTAAGGATGAGGGCATGCAGTGGCCATACAATATGTGATTCTACTGCATCATTTTGAATAGTGTATGATAATTTTAATATATTATTTTTTCTGGGTAGTTAAATGGGTTTCAACAGATTGTCAGGGTAATCTGATGAAATGCTGAGTGAGTAAACAGTGAGTAAGGTCCAGTGTGCTGCAGCTCCATCTGCTCCACTTGCTCAAACAATTTACTCTTAATTAGACCAAAATAAAATCCCCACAACTTAATTGTCAGAAATTTAACTCACTATACACCTGTCCGCCCCCTCCGTTCCTCAAGGTCCATCAGTCTGTCTGTCCCAAGATCTAGAACCTCTACCTATGGCAACAGATCCTTTGCATGTGCATCCCCCCCCCCATGCTTTAGAACAAACTTCCTGATTTTATAAGATATTCCGAAACCTCAGATTCCTTTAAAACCAGGCTCAAGACTTACCTTTTTAAAATTACTTTTAATTTATAATTTAATTTTTGTCTTATTTTGTAATTACTTTAAATCTTATGTAAAAGCATTGAGACTTGTGTATAATGCATTTTTAAGAACTGTATTATTATTATTATTATTATTATTAGATAGTCCTTGAATGATACAAACAAATTTGTAGGGTTTTATACACATGACTGTGTTTGTTTCTTTGTAAAGGTCACAAGCCAGTTGTTTGATATAATGTCTGGACAGTCAACTATTGATCACCCTTTGTGTGAGGAATGTACAGACACTTTATTAGACCAGCTAGACCAGCAGCTTAAGATTTCGGATGATGAACTCAAAGATTACAAAGTCTTTTTTGAGAAGCTGAATGACAAACCATCGCTAGATGGTGAGGCCTTGTCAAAGGAACTTGAAGAACTTAGAAAAGAAGAACAAGAACTGATAAAGAAATTAGAAGAAATTGAAATGGAAAGAAGCAAAGTGGCTGAAAAACTTGAGGCAGAGAAAGAGAGATCTAAGCAATTGGAGATTGAGGAAAATAAGTATTGGATGGAATTCAGTGAGTATCAGAAGGAACTCTTGGAATCTGAAGATGAGCAGCAAAGGTGGGTTCATGTTAACTGTATGTTTAAGAAGCTTTGTTATGTGCTGGAATTTTGGAGAACTGAGGTGGTATTGTTTTTTTTTTTTTAATTGGGTGGGGGTGTAACAAGTTATTGGGAAACCTGGCACAAAGAGGGTGTGGGGGGAGGGGGGGTTTCACCCATTTGATAGACTAGCATCCCATACCAGGGAGAATTAGCAGTACTCTTTTTTGTTTAATGTTATTGGAATAATTATGTTTAAGTTCTTGCAGTATCTCTCACCTTTACCTTATTAAATATCTACATCCATTAGAGTACTGATAGACTAACAGATATAGTTTGGTGTTATTTGTGATGTGTGTACAGCCCAGTGAACATTAGTGTTTTTTGATTGTCTATTTATTTCTGGTTTTCTTTTTTCTTCCCAGTGTTGATAATCAGATGAGATATGCCCAAGCACAACTAGACAAACTAAAAAAGACAAATGTATTTAACAGTACTTTTCACATATGGTGAGTTGAAAATTTACATCATCACTGATTCACAACAAAAATAGACAAATTAAGACAGTATGTAGTACAGACTGTAAAGTTTTCTTGCCTCTCACATGGCAAGCTATTTCATCAGCTGCAAAGGTTACTGATACTATGCAATTGAGTGCATTGTAAACCTGTTCTTTTCGGTAGTGATAAAAGCTTAATTAGATTTATAAGTTCTCTTAAGGTGGTTTAAACCAAATTAAATTAAATTTTTGGATAATGATGCAAGCTTGACATAATCTCTCTGTAGGCACAAAGGTCACTTTGGAACAATCAACAACTTCAGGCTGGGTCGACTGCCAAGTGTGCCCGTAAGTTTTACTCTAGCACCTGGAAGTGTTATGGCCCTAATCTTTTAAAACTTATAAAATAATTACAAATATTAAGGGATTAAAGGTATTTGTTGTGTCATTTATTGCAGGTTGAGTGGAGTGAAATAAATGCTGCATGGGGTCAAACAGTCTTGTTATTACATTCTCTTGCCAGAAAGATGAACTTAACATTTGAGAGGTAAGTCCAAAGGAAGAGCAGTCCAAGTGAAATATTCCTAGAATAAAATTTAGAAGTCTAGGCCATAGGGATAAATTATGAATTCAAAATTCTGACAGCAGTCTCAAAATTATAGAAATCTTTCAGTTTTCTGCACATGCTTTTGCAAACATTTACCTCCGTCATATCATATTTTACAATCAATATAGGTATCGTTTGGTTCCTTATGGAAATCATTCCTATCTAGAATCACTGACAGACAAGTCAAAGGATCTCCCTTTGTAAGTATCAAACATGTTTCTCTGTTATGAATACCTTAAATCCTTTGTTAAGCCCCCCCCCCCCCCATCTAATAAGCCACCCCCTCTGATAGGTCCCCTTCTTTAGAGGAAGAAATTAAGTCTCCCCCCTCTAATATGCTATGCCTCTAATTAGCCACCCTCTTTAGAGGGTGAAATTCATTAAACTCCTCCCCACCCTTTTAGTTTGCCATTTTATTATGTTTCTGCTGGACTGATTTACAAGATCGTTATAACAAATCATACAACTCGTAAGACTCTACTGAGGATTTTGAAATAAAAAAATGTAAAATGAGAAGAATTTTTCAATAAATACAGTACATCATATCCTATTGTATCCTGGTAGTAAACATCGGGCTAAACTAATGAGCCTCCCACCTCTAATAAGCCACCCCACCCCTATAAAGTACCTGAAAAAAATAATTCCCCGGGGGCTTATTAGAAGATTTACGGTATATATTACCATTTTTTAGCAGAATTGCAGGTTAAAACTCAGAGTACAACTTATTTCTCTGATAACCTGAGGAATATTTGAACTTTCATGATGAAATCAATTTCGTTAGCAACTCGTTTGATTCTGGTCGTGAAATACAGTGAGTAGAATGTTATAACAATGACTTTAGATGTCATAGTTTTTTTTAACGTACTGCTGAGCTTGTTTTCATAAGGTATCCTTTATAACCAACAATTAAAGTTCAAACAGATAAGAAAATCTGTAATGTCAACCGAATTTCTTTTCAACAGATATGGCTCTGGTGGATTTAGATTCTTCTGGGACACAAAGTAAGTGACAAGAGAATGTAAAGGTTTTCTTTTCAGATCTGGTTCGTGTCAAACTAGATTGCGGCTACAGAAAAAACATTCACGAATTCAAATTTTAAATTAAGAAGAACGTTATTAATGTGGTCTAATCTTTTGACATGGGAATACCCCTAAATAGTGAGATATAAATGATACGAAGAATTAGCAAATGAATTATGGTTACGTTCGCAAATCATGAATGTCACTTTTTATTTTTTCTTCTTGTGAATCAAGAACATCATTAGAGAACATCATTTGAGATAGCTAGAGGTTGTGAATTAATCCAACCATGTCAATATAAAGCTTTTTCAAAGGACCGTGTCCTTTAGTTTACCACTCGCTAACGATATCCATCGGAATGAGATCGTTTCATCGTTAAAAAATTGTAAACTTACCTGAGATTGTTTTCCACGTGAGTTCTCGACGTTTCCAATGCTTGCACAACTCACTCATCAAATTTAGAGTTACTTTCCTTGTAGTCTTTCGCTGTGGAACTCGTATGATGAAAGACTTCATGTTTGAAGATTGGTTTCGAACCTGGAGCCCAATTTGATAGAAAATTTACCCTAAAAATCTCTTAACTGAAGTAGAAAACACATGCTTGCCCTGAGAATATTTAAAATGCTCGTGTTTCTCGTATTAAGACCAAAGTTTTCCCGCCATAGGACTGCGTGCTTACTAGTCTGCTTTTCTCTGATTGGTCTTTTTAAAATGAAAACGGACGATGACTGGCTGGTTGTAATAATGAAAACATGGAAATCTCGCAGAAAGATTTCCAGACTCGAATTTTCTTTTAATCATTGCTCAAATTTTACTAAAATGTGCTACATTTTCGTACTCTGATGTATTTTATACAGGTTTGATCAGGCAATGGTTGGATTTTTAGACTGTCTACAACAGGTATTTTGATGTAATATTAGAAATACGGAATAAAAACATTTCTCTCTTTCTCGCAAGTACTAAACAAACTACAAAGATGTTTAGCGAAAACTAGCGAACAAACTCGAACACAGGCAATGAAAGGCTGTGGAAAAAGTTTATTTGTTTGTAGGTTAAATTCTTTTACAGCAGATCATTGAAACAGTGGAAACGTAATGTCCTTAGGAATTCTTTATTTAAGAAGTCCCATAGACGCTCGATATTGAGCGGCATTTTAAAAACTATCTACTGGCAAAAACTACACTCGTAAAGTCGAAAACTGCTTTTTTTTTGTATCCTTAGTTTAAAGAAGCTGTTGAAAAAGTGGACAAGAGGTTTTGCCTTCCATATAGGTGAGATAGTGTAAATATATACCAATAAAACAAAAAAAAAGCGTTTGTTATGTCTTTCATGAACTACATTTTGCTAAAGAATTTATTATTTTGGGAAGTTCTGAGCAATTTTTGTTCTTACATGTATGTGCAAGCATAATTTATCGAAGGTTCTGTCTGCGGTTTAATGTAGCAGATCGCTAGTGTAAATTTTGAAAAAAACTTAAAATTCAGATTCAGTTTTATTCGGGTTCTCGGGTGTCACGCATTGTTTGACTCTCACGATTGTGTGACAAATTGGAATTTTGCTTTCATGACGTCAAGCATACGCCACTAAATATTTGTCTCCAACTGTACTAATTGGTAACGAGCATTCATGACGTAACTTTTGCGTCACTAATTTCTCATTAAATTAGCCTAATAATCAACAGCTAATTAGTTAATTGATCGTTACGTTTATGACGTGCCCCCACTTGATTAAGTCATTTGCTGCAAGTCTCCAAGCTGTTCAGACGTACTTTCTGCGCTCCGTGAAAAAATTCGCCAGAACAGTTAAAAAATGGCCAAAGCTAAAACCCGACGTGTTGCTAAAAAGTCAGCATTAGTCAAGAAGAAGAAGGCAGCCAAGAGGCCTGCTCTTACAAGCCAAAAGGTATTAGCTGCCATCGCCGCCTTGAAAGATCGTAATGGCTCAAGCGCGAAAGCAATTATGGCCTACCTCCACGCGCAACGTGGAACAAAGAAAGTTACACCTTTTCAAGTGAGAATCGCGTTGGCGCGCGCCGTCAAAGACAAATCACTGGTGAAGAATGGAGCTTTGTTTAAAGTTGTTGCTGCTTCCAGCAAGTCGCGGTCGCGCTCCAAATCGCGTTCCAAATCCCGCTCCAGATCACGCTCTCGGTCAAGATCAACCTCGAAGACTAGATCCCGTTCTCGATCCCGATCAAGGTCAAAGAGTCCGGGCAGGAAATCGGTGAAGAAAGTCACCAAGAAGGCTAAAAAGGCGAGAAAGGCCAAGAAAGTGATCCGAAAGCGCAGGGCCCCGGCTAAAAGACGCGTCGGAAAGAGGAGATACTACAAAGGAACTAAGAAGGCGACCAAGAGAGCCGCACCCAAGATAAAGCGCAAGATTCGCAGGAGGCGACGATCCGCCCGCAAGTGAACTGACTGACTTTATAAAAACAAAACCGCCATGTCTTTTGCTTTCCCTTCTAAGAACACTCAAAGACTTTTAAGTCTCTACAAACTCTCTTAAGAGAGCAAACGCCTAAAACGCTGAAGAACTGTTAGTAAGCGAAGTTTACAGGATCCTCTGTTTTGTCATCTTTCCTTTTTTTTAACTCAAAGGATTGTACATAGAAGAAAAATGATTAAACAGTGAAGGCGAAGACTTGTTTGGTGTTTGATTTCCTTTCTATAACAGGGGAAGAAAAGTGATGATTTTTACGTAGAAAAGACGGGATCTAACTTTTCCTTAACGAAGAAGCGACAACAATCAAAATTTTTAATTAGGAGGCACTTATGTTATAAAGCATGAGTGGGATACTTTTAAGTCGGCGCGCCCGTGGCCTTTTTTTGCGCGCACCTTGATTTTGTGCGCATTTGGAACCGTCCGCCAAAATGCTGCCATAGACAGAAACTTTAAGTAGTTTTGATCGTGTATTTGTTGTAAATTAAAAACACAAGGTTGCGCGCGCGTTAATTCTGTGGCATTCAACGCGTCCCAGATGCTGCCCGAGGCGTCTTCATTGAAGGACTTCGTCCTAAGTTTCCGTGGGAAAATTTTTACGAACTCATTTGGATCTGCTTCAATTTCCACGAAGCTTAATATTTGTGATTTTTCCAAACGATAGTTTTAGGAAAGTTTCTGATGAATCGATGTCAATACTGCACGTGCACTTAACAAGCGCGTGACTTGCAATGTTGTCACAGTGTGTTACAATTGGCCAAAGATCGACGGCGAGACTTAGTAAGCAAACGGCCAGAGGTAAAAAAATAAATAAATAAAATCATAGTTAGTTGAGGGGACTATGATCAAATCTGTAGTGGAATTTAATACGCCCAGAGCCTGCGCATATAAGTGCAACAGGGTTCACTGTTCTTCAAAGACGATGCTTTGAAAAGGTCACACTAGTTTACGTAGTTCCATCCGTTTATCTAGTTTTGTTATGGTAAATTTCGTTCTGTTTCGTTTCAGGATGGAAAAAGGAAAAATCCACGATTCAAGTGGGAATGGCGGAGCTTTTTCCATCAAGTAGGTTGACAGATTTTTTTCTAGGAAGTATAAGGGTAACAGTGAAAAAGTGAACAAAGTTTTCCATTTGAATGACGCAAAAACAAGTAATTACTGCTACTAATCAAGGAAGAGGATACTATCTCAAAAAAGCAATGAGAACTTAAACTGCTTGAAGCGCGGGAAATTGCGGGAAAGCGCGAGTGACCAAGCCGCGTTTGGTTTTAGTTTTGCATCTGATTGGTTGAGCGGATGGCGCGAATTTTGCGGAATAATCACCGAGCGAAGAAATCAAAATCAACACATTTCGTTATTACTTTCGACACACGATGGAAAATTTCTCCAAACTAATACTTGGAACCTATCTCTGTATGCAAAGCACTTCTACACAGAATTTAACCGAGACAAGCGTCATTGGATCTTTGTTCTTGTTTCTGTCTCATCAGAATTCAGTTCAACTCCGAGGAGCAGTGGACCAAGGCGTTAAAATTCGTGCTGACCAACTTGAAGTGGGGACTAGCGTGGGTTTCGTCCCAGTTTACTGAAAAGTGACTCTGTCAGGCGGTCAGCCAAGTTTATGAACTTCTGCAAGAAGTTCATAATGTACGAACACAGAGTTTGACTTTGAATAATTAGTCTTGAATGTAGTCTGTGGTTTGCCTTTGAAGGAGTAATATAAACAAGACTCTTAAAAGAGAAAAATTTCAAATTCTCTAAAGTCCAATGTAGATCTTTTCAGAGCATTTCACAAGGCTTGAACGATTCCAATTCTCATAGTCATCGTCTTAAAACATGAATTATCCTTTCTTGTGACCACAGATTTCTCTTTCTTTGAATTTCAGTTTTGAGAATTCCACTCCCCCTTATTTCACGATTTATTGATGTTGAAACAGAAACTTAAAAGAGAAATAACAAAGAAACAAACCAAAGTAAAAGTAAGGCATGTTTGTCGTATATTAGGTGTGTCGATTTCTTTTATTGTCGAAAAAAGGATTTTATACAAAAAAAGAAAGACTCTAAATTGTTGTACATCTATTTTGTTGTATGCGAATAAATTCACAGTAACGCATATGTTTACATATTTGTATTTCCTTAGTTTCGTGCACTGTGCGACGGGCAGGATAGCCCTTGATAATCTATACTCCTTTGCCGTGTAGCGCGTAAGTGTCCAACTTGTCCAAATCATCTCCAGCAATGAGTGACAAAGAGACACCAATACTTTGACTACAATCATAATTAATTTGTTTCCAACATACAATCTTAAACATATCAAGGTGATAACGTGATCAGACGGAATGACTTAAAAAAGGATTATAAGGGAAGACCTGATTGCATAGTTACTGCTTAGAGTAAGTTAGACCCAAGCTCCTAGTTAGGAAATTTGTCATGAGGCGGTAAAGATGGCGCCGCGTATGAAATCCAACTATCCCGTGATCCTTATCGGTGTAGTACTGCGGAAAGAACACAGATAATACGAAGTCGTGACGCTTTAATGCAGAACACACCGTGAAGTGGCCGGATTGGAGCATTTTGCTCGCGGGTCTGTATTCTTCAGCAAGACACTAACCCTGACGTTGCATTTCTTCACCAGGGAATGTACAAGTGAGGGGCGGGGAAGAGGGGGGCGGAAGAGGGGGGCGGGGAAGAGGGGGGGGTTGGGTGGACGGGAGCAAGAGGTTAGTATTGAGATTAACAAACATCTCATCCAGGATGGGCTGAAAACTGATCAACGCTGTTTCTACCGAACGTTACAAGAGCAGATAAATTAATTTACGAAATCGTCAGTCTTATCGAGCCTCAAGATCTGCTACTTCTTACACGCATGCTTCTATGGTGCGTTTAGGCTTAGTCCTTTGTCACGGGAATCGGTGCATCTGCATTCCTATCTCGGGAGCATCGTGGGCGCAACGAAATGCTCACGGCTGGGGACTAAGACTTAGCGGGGTATGAACCGGGTGGGGACCGCAGATGCGTCTGCAGAGTTAAGAACAGGTCTCACCTGAACTCTGAACTTGACCTCTGCTTCAGTTAGTGCTCTGACCATCTGTGCTGTGTGCTGGTAATGAACGTTGTCTTTAAATATGAAAAAAAATAAATAAATAAAAAATACAAACAACAGACAAAAAGTAAGAGAGAAACACAAAAACTTCACATCGCAATTTAAGCTAATTCAAACTAAGGTAATCCATAAACAAAACCACAAAACACCGTGAGCCAGATAAAAAAGAAAATGTTTGATACTTTGGTGTAACAGGTCGTAGATATTGTCCCTCAAAACTCGTAACTAATGGTATCTAATGGAGGGCTTTTCTCATTGGTCCATGACGATTTTTACTGTGTAGCACAATTCGATAGCAGTATCGATATTGCATCCTTACCATCTGCAGCGCCGTGGATTATGAGGTAGTCCACGTTGGAAAATTTGGCAGCCCTGGAGAGTAGCGATGTGTACTAATAAAAATCAACATTATCGAGAAAGCATTAGCTTTTGCCTACCGCCTTTTCAAGTATTCATAACCTCCCTTTCTGCCTAAAGAAGACGATATGACGGGATAAAGCTGCAACCTGGTAAAATTATATCATGCTCAAAATGCAAACTGATAATTTACAAGTTGGTTTATTCAGGGAGTAATTTCTAAGCCATCTTAATAAAATGTTCAAAAATGGATATGAAACTTACTCTGTAGCCTTCTTCGTTCTCCTTTGGAACACCCATGTAGCGCTCTGTGTAAGCTGAATCTACAAAATTCACCATAGGAAAGATTAAAAGGAAAGTAACGCGCTTTGATTCCTTGCGTGACACAGCTCCGGTCACGCAAGCAACGTTTCCTTACCATAGTATCTCCAATCCGTGACAGGTGCCACAGCAATTCCACACTTAAATACACTGGAATTCTTGCTGAGAACGTAACTTGTCAAAAAGCCGCCAAAGGACTACAACCAGAAGAAAAATCTGTGTTAGTCCCCCCCATCCTTAACCACGCTCGTTCCATGACAACCTTTCTTAATCAATTATTTTTCTATGAAACTTCAAAGCGAACTACTTAAGGCCCTTGTCTGTATCAAGGAGAACGACCGCAAACGTTTTAATTGTTAGTCGGGGTTAGGCGATCATTGTACACTCCAGGAAAGGTGGTGTAAATACTTACCCAACCCCAGACTGACAATTTCTTTGGATCGACGTACTTCTTCTCTTGCATGTACCTACGTAAGGAAAAGAAGGCAGGACTTGGTTTTGTGCGTCAGTAACAAAATAGATGTTGGCTCAGACTCGTACTCAGACCTCCTACGGCCAAGCGGTTGCCTTCATTTCAGTCACAGTTTACACGGTAGGATCTGGGTACAAGACTAATGTTGGCCCAGTTGAGCGGCTTACCGTCCAGCCGTGATGACATCTTGAGCTTCATATTCTCCCAGTAACTTGTACACAGCTTGTTTGAAACTAGAAAAGAGCAAATTCTTCGTTAGTAAATTAGTCAGTACCTACTGATCATGACGACTTAAACGACAATGATTAAATATGATTGAAGATGAAAAGGGGAGGCTGACGAAAAGTTGTCGCTAGTGATGATAAGGTTTCTGAGGAAGAGAGACAGGAAGGAAAGGAATAAGGAGGAAAAGAGACAAATGGAAGTGAAAAGAGGAGAAGGACAAGAATGGTCCTCACCCCATCCTGACGATGAGGATGATGATGACGATGGAAAGTTGATGACGAAAATGCGGAGGAAAATGACGAGGAGGATGAATGATAGAACAGTAATGAGGATGACGACGACGGCGGCAACGATGATGACAACGATGAAGATGACGAGGAGAATGAGGAGAAAAATGAATCAGACACACATACGAAAAAAGAAGAGGACATGATGGATAAAGAAGACGATGATATCAGATGTTAATAATGATGATATCAGTATTTCACCATCTTTCACTCACCTTTCTCCTCTATTCCCAGTCCCTCGCCCGTCCACCATTACCACAATAATATCAAAGTTACTGACCAAATAGGCAACCCAGCCAAGTTGTCTTAAGAACAGTTCGGTAACCTAAAACACAAAAAAAATAAATTCATGCCAATAGTAGATAAAATTGTAAAAGACGCGACAGCCTGAGGTTGAGCTTGTGAGGTCCTCGGCTTGCGCGAACTGGGTTCGAGTCTTCGCCAAGGCAATGTGTGTTTTTTTTTTTTTTTCGCGTAAGACACTATGCTTTCACAAGTGCGATTTTTCGGCAATTGTTCAGAACACACTCAAACCATTATCATTGACAACACAAAATAATATTCAAATTATTGCTTGAAACAAACTCTTTGTGATCCAGGACCGCCGTACCTGATAGAGAGAAAAAAATAGACATGTGAGAGCAATTTAACACACAGACGCGAATTGAGCGTTCGAGAATTTCCCAGCCCTATGCACACGTGAAAGAGGAGTGTGCCAAGAGTTTAAAGACAATGTTTACTTACACCTCAAAATGAACGGCATATTTCTTGTTTTCGTCAAAATTTGGAGGGAGAAATTCAGTGGCTAATAAATCTGAAAATTGTGAGGCGAAGCAAAGAGTATCGTTACCAAAATACCTTTACAAAAAATAATGGCTAAAATGGAAATCGCTAAGTATCAAACTACACAGAAAATTATTACACTCGCACCTGAGAGCATGATCTGAAATTTGTCATATCCCCAATCAAAATTTATGCCATAAAATTTTTTAGTCAGTCAGGCTCGGCAGATGTGCGTTCGTTCGATCGATGTCAGTATCCAGGCAACTGCATACCTACCCTTCCCCTAACCCAGTCGACGGATTACAAGTTAAATTTACCGTTGGGTTAGGGGAGGGGTGGGTACGCAGTTGCTCAGATAAAGAATCTCACCGTATTTTCCAGCGGGAATCTTAAAGTTCCGTCTTTTTGGTATGGCAAGTTCTGACATCTTCTTTTCTAACGCCCTGTTCATTTCAAGCTCTTTGTACCAAGCAGCTGAAAGAAAGCATTTCTTTACGAATTACAAAAGACGAATAAATGTTATACATAATTAAGAGGGGCAGTTTCCCAAGAAAGCTCTAAACAGATTAATTGATGAAAAAAACTAAAGAATTTACTTACAAGATTTGGTTTTGTGTAAAGTAACCCTTGGGAGATTCGGTCCTTGGAAACAAAGTAAAGAAAAACATACTAATGTTATCTTAAATCTAAATGTTCCAGACTGTTACTCCGCCTGAGGTAAGAGACCGAACAGTTGGTTGTTGTACCGTTCATGCAGCAGATTTCTTCTCCGATACTCGTGATTGAATTTCAAGCCATTTTTTGAGAGCTTACCGTAGCAAGTTAGAATGTACCAGCTGGCTTCGAGACTAAAGCTTGCTGAAAAGTATTTGCAGTCCCCATCTAAACAAAAAAGGAATACAAAGTCGTTCTAAGATAAAGGAAAAATTCTTTAAGCTCAAGTTATCCGCAACGGACTTTACGATTTTGTATCCCAAGCTTACACTTATTGCACACTGAATTTGTGACTAAACATGTGATACCATTAAGACTGACTTTCCTCCGAGCACCTTTGAGTTAGCAAAGAAATGCAGTAACAGGAAAGAGAAGTATTATTGCTCTAGGTGAAATCGACATTCCGTTTCTTTCCCATGAATTCCGAAAAAGCATCATGTACCCTATTAAGTATTGAATTAAATGATTTACTTACTTTTAGCCCAAGGTAAAGAGCATGACAGACATTTCTTCTCTTTAGTTTTTACATTCACGCTGATAAGTAACGGATAAGAAAAACAAAAGTTAGTCATTCTCTTTCTTTTCGTCATCTGGGCCGATTTCCTACGAGATCTGATAAACAGAACTTGCAGCCTTCACTGAATATAAGAAGTTGAGTGTTTTCACCTAGAATGACGTAAAACCTGCGAAAAAATTTGGATAGGATAACTGCGATAAGACCTGGGGCGAGCCTTGTCACGCAACGGGTTCAAAGGCGTTTATATGCAGACTTCTGGCGTCGATTTTGCTTGTCGAGAGCGTTTTCTTGAGTGACAAAGAAAGACAGATGGAAAATTTCAGTTCAACCGTTAAATCGGTACTGGTTGTATACTATACTACACGAGAGTTGAAAAAGAGCATAAGACTTGTGAAAAATATTACAAAATTATTGACTTCCACCTGTAAATGTGTCTGTCTCTGGGCGATGTTTCTGCACTCTGAAAATACCTATGAATCAAAACGAGAGATATATCAAGAAAAAGAAATACATTCCATCAAATCCCACGCTAAAACACGGGGTTGAGTTGCTCAGTTCGATCAAAAAGACCTCCCATTGGAAAAATTTCGTTGATGACAAATCTACAATCAGTGGGCGGGAAGGGGTGGGGGGGGGGGGGATAAATGGGATGCGCCTTCCGACCAAGAATAACAGTTAATTTGTTCTCTCTCTCGTTAGATAATCTAAGTTGGAACCTCATGTACATGGTGGACTGAATAGCGTATAGAACTAAACGGAGAGGCAGTTCCTCATGATATTTTTAAGCACTCAATAAATAAATAAATAAATAAATTTTAATTAGTTGTATAGCCCTATTTACATGTACAGATCAATAGTGCTTTACACTGAATAAAAATTAAAAACCTTATATATCTAAATAAAAATTTACAATAGTAATGGTAGCTAAAAATACATAAGAATAAATTATTTTAATGTAATATATCTAAGTTAATGATTACAAAAAGCTTCATTAAACAGAAATGTTTTAATAGCTTTTTTAAATTTATCCAAACACTTAATCATTTTAATTTCATGAGGAAGTCTGTTCCATAAGTATGGTGCTGCTGCCTGAAAAGATCGATCACCAAATGTCTTCAGCATCTTACCCTTAGGGGGCTCTAAGTAAAGACCGTCATTAGATCGAAGACAATAAGAAGATTTTGATTTAATAGATATGAGGCTGTTAATATATGACGGAAGTAAATTATGAAGCGCTTTAAAAGTAAGTAGAAGAATTTTAAATTTAATGCGAGCCTGGATTGGAAGCCAGTGTAACTCACATAAAATAGGAGTAATATGCGAGTACCTTCCAACGTTCAATAGCAGTCTTGCGGCTGCATTCTGTACACGTTGTACTTTAGCTATCAGTTCCTTTGAGGCACCATACAAAAGACTGTTACAATAATCTAATCTATTCGTTATAAACGCATGAACTAAAGTATGGAGACTGTCTTCGTGTAAATATTTCTTAATGCTTCTAATGTTATGAAGATAAAAGAATGCAGATTTGCAAATATTTGTAATATGCTTAGACATGCTTAGGTTAGCATCCAACCAACAGCCTAGATTTTTTACCTCGGAGCTATTATTAATTACCGAGTTGCCAACGGAGATACTGATTGGCTGTAGTTTAGATAATTGTTGTTTTGAGCCTATTAAAATCAGTTCAGTCTTGCTATCATTAATTAACAGTCTATCATGAATCATCCACTTCCTGATCTTTCCAATACAGTTCTCCATTGCTTGCAAGGCTTGGTCTTGAGATTTAGTATTAGGTCTAAAACTCAGATATAACTGGGTGTCATCAGCATAACAATGAGCACAAGGGAGCTCGTGTTCAATGATCTTAAAGAGCTTAGATGCATATATAATAAATAGAATCGGTCCAAGACACGACCCTTGAGGAACACCGCAGCCTAAATCGAATGGGTTAGATATCGATCCCTCGATGTCAACTTTTTGCATCCTGTTATGGAGATATGACTCAAACCAGCTCAGGGCAGAATCAGCAATACCTGATTCTTCGTGGAGACGTTTGATCAGTATATCATGATTAACAGTGTCGAAGGCGGCACTAAGATCCAACATGACAAGAAGAGTGACCTCTTGTGAATTCATCTTCATTAAGATATCGTTAACCACCCGAAGAAGCGCTGTTTCGGTACTATGTCCTTTTCTGTAAGATGATTGCATTTCTGGATAAACAGAATTGTCTATCATGTGTAAATGAAGTTGATTATACACCGCCTTTTCGGTGAGCTTCGATATGTATGGCAAATTACTAACAGGTCTGTAGTTACTAAGAAGTGGATCAAGACCAGCTTTTTTGAGCAACGGCTTAACAAGTGCACATTTCCAGACATCAGCAAACACACCATCCACGAGGGATAGATTTATCATTTTTGTGATCACGGGAAGCAGGACATCAATGCAGCTAAAAACCAGTGAGGTAGGCATCGGATCAAAAGAACAGCTTTTCTTTGCGCTACCTTCGATAAGTTTCCGTACTTCGAGTTCAGAAAGTGCTGTAAATTTACTAAATTTGGGGGTTGGTGACAATGTACAGTTTAAAAGCGGGTCAGTGGAAAGATCTTGAGCCATAACGTCGAGTCTTGTACCAATATCAGTGATTTTTTGAACAAAGTACGAGCCCATCCTATCAGCTAATTCAAGCTTATCATCGCAAGGTGGTAGCACAGTGTTCTTTTTCTTTTGATTCAAAAGAGTATTCGCAGCTGCAAAGAGCTTTTTTTGGTTTGAACTGTTATCATTAATGAAGTCATGATAGTATTGGCTTCGAGCTTCGTTCATTAATCGATTTGTCGTATTCTTGATCTTTTTGTATGACAACATATCGTCGTGTTTGCCAGAGCGTCGCCATTTTCTTTCTGCTTTCCGTTTTTCACGGCGGGCATTTTTTATATCTTCATTGAACCAAGGAACCAGAGGTCGAGATCGTATAACTTTGGATCGAAGTGGAGCATGTCTTTCGAGCACTTGGGACAAGGTATCGTTATAGCATTCAACGAGATCGTTAAGCGAATCTGGACTGCGATTACAAAGCTCAGAGGTAGACAGATCTTGTTTAAAATCCTCAATCTTGATTGCCTTCAGTTTTCTATATGATATTTGCTCATTTTTGGGAGATGGTTTACTTAAGGCAAGATCGCAAAGAACAGTAAAATGGCCTGAAAACAAGTAGTCAGTCATAGGTTTGGCTGTAAGAAATGAATCCGAGCAACGAGTAATCATTAAGTCTAAGGTGTGCCCAGATATATGTGTAGATTTATCCACGTGCTGTTGAAGGCCCATAGACGATAGTAAATCTTGAAAACGAGAAGCATCAGAGTCAGTATGTACGTCGACATGAATATTGAAATCACCCGTTATCAGCAACGGCTCAGGAGACATGATGATCGACTCGAGGTAAGTTATGAATTCATCAAAGAAAACACTAGTGGTGACTGGATGGGCTTGAGAATATGGTATACGATAGATGACAGCAATTCTCAAGCTATTTGAACCATAACGCAGAGTCCATTCACAAAATTCGAAAGATCTACGCTCACCACCGTCCATTTTCTTGGCATCTATGCCGCTCTTTATTAAGAGTGCAAGTCCACCACCAGTCCTTTCAAGACGCGGTTGATCGAGCAGCTTGAAACCAGGCAGAGTAAGTTCAGCTCTATGTGCCATGTCACGTTCCGTCAACCATGTTTCTGTAAATATGTAAATGTTCGCACCGGTGGATGCTGCATAGCAAACAAAATCCGCAGATTTGTTTTTAATTGATCTAGCATTCAAGCAGCAGAGCCTAAGATGATTTTTGACGTTAGGAGATTGTTCTGAAATAGTTGGAATATTAATGATGGTACGGACTTCAGATCTTTTGTGATTATTTTTCACCGCGTGATGGTTACCATGGCGACGTCGCGTACGTTGAGAGATACGAACTGAAATAGATTTCCTATTCTCCGGGCCAGGCAATGGATGAACATCACCGCTAAGCAAGACTGATAATTCCAAAAAATTAAAAGTTGACGAACTATTGGAATAATAAGAGATTTTACTCTTGAACCATTTTTTCTTGAATTTACATAATGGTACAGAGCAGCGATTGTCTAATGAGACAAAGGAAGCACGAATAGTACGAGGTTGAATTGAATTGCTTCGCACTTCACAAGGCACAGTGTCACAAAGAAGTGTTGATGAATGCAGAATTCCACCAGGCTTGTAGTAACCATTGTTTGAAATACAAAGAGTGGATGTAGAAAACCATTGCACAATCCAAGGTCGAAAACCAAAAAATCCTTTTTGCAGACGAACCATTCCAAATTCCAAAGCCAAAAATTGACATGCTGGAGAGCATGATGTTAGATACTCATTTCTTGAACTATTTCCGTGAGGAGGACTTGGGGAAAGGCTTGAAAGGAGCAGAATCGCACAGATCAAAAACAGCATGTCCACGACTAATTAACGGCTTGATACATAAGCTCACTCAATGAAACAAAGTAAACGAAGTAGTAAGTAATGAAACGAGGAAATAGAACGAAATAAATGAAGCAGAGGGATCAGGATACAACAGAAATGAGTAGAATTATTTTAGAATGACTTACACTGTTTCGGTGTCTTTCTTAAACGCCAAAACTCGGACAACTTCCCATGCACCAGAGGTGACAAAGGAGACTTCGTTTTTCCCTGAAGACTGTGAATTTAATGGAAAAATAAACGAATAAACAAACAAATTATGTGAAGGGAACAGAATCGTAGATAAGTTACCTTTTCCTTTTAATAAAACAATACCGGTGCCAGTAACAATACTCTTGGTCACTTATCTCTCTCAATTTCCCTCCCCCCCCCCCTTACCACTAATCCCTTCTGTTAGCTTTCCCTTCCTTTCTCCACAAGAAATACCTTTCACCAAACTCACCACAAATTCCTAGTTTGGAAACACCCCACAGTATTACACATGTATACTTCTTAAAAACCCAAATTTCTAAGTCGTCCCCCTACACCCAGTTAAGTTCATCGGTACTTACAGTGACCTTGACCTTTGCCAAGTGAAGGAAGCTTCCATCCTTCCCTTGTGGTGAAGGTATGAGAGTAACATAGTAAGACCCATCTTTTGAGAACCATGGGTTCGGGGGCTGTAAATGTAATCAGTTTAGTAGTCATTTCATATTTCTTATGTTTAATTGTAGAGTGCAAAATAATTCCATTCAGAAAATATTCCTTTTTATTAAAAACTGGATCATTGGATAATGCAATTCAGGACTTTTTATTGGCTTAGCCATTATGGTATATGAGCCAATATACCATACTCTACAAATATGGTAAACGTACGCGTCGGGTTAAAATTAAAAGGGAGCTAAAAAATTTAAGATTTGGTAAGATTTGTCTAATATCTTGGGGGCGTTTTTAATAAAACAATTATTCCACTCGCGCTTGTTGGATATGAGATAATTATAGCCAACTCGGCGCTACGCGCTACGCGCCTCGTTGGCGCTACGCGCCTCGTTGGCGCTACGCGCCTCGTTGGCTATCTATCATCTCATATCCAACGCGCGCTCGTGGAATAATTGTTAAATATACAAAATCGCAACGATATAGATGACACTACTCGCTAACAGACCCACCAGGTATGTTTTGGTATCCACCCAGCCGTTTGTCACCTGAGTTTTTTGATTCTGAAAGAAAATATAAAAAAACAGAAATAAAACTATAAATTATATTTCCGAGCGAAATATCAGTGACGTGAACATTATATAGGAATTAATTCGTTGACCAATTATTCCAACCTACAGCCTAACAAGTGCAACAAGCAACAATTTTTTTGTGCAGAAATAAAGCGGAAAATTTGTCTGCATTTAAAGACATAACGCCATCTGACAATACTTTGTTTGTTGTTACCTCAGCACACCTTCCGGATGGAGCGTCACAGATGGATGATATAGAAGTGTCCTGAACTCGGTTCAGCCACCAAATCAACACCTTAGTGTTTGACGCCCATCCTACATTGGTGTAGTAATGTTCTCTGATAAAAAAGTTCAATCAAACACGAGAAAATGCCAGAAACAAACATACGACTGTGATGATGACTTCCGCTTAGCTTATCGAACGTCAGTCACCACTACCGATAACAACCGTTCTCGGATCTCTCCTAGAATAAAACATTTACTGGATAGTGAGAATAACATTAATTGCGGAGGGGATCAGAGGGTACGAGAAAAAGGGAGGGGCGTAAGGAGAGGGGGACGAATGAAGGAAAGGGGACATGTCAAGGTAGATACTGACTTTTCAGCCAGTGTAAATACACATGTGCGTACATTTCTCCATGATTCAAATCTCAATTCTCATAGAAGCACATCCCACATCCTCACATCCCACACTTCATACCTCGTATTTTGTATCTTAAATATCACATCACACATCTCACATTTCACATCTCGTATCTTCTACCCGGCATCCCATGGAAGTGTTCCATACCCGATATCTAACATCATCTCTACAAATCTCACCTAGTTGTTCCTAACAAGTAATGGGAAGCACTTACATGTTTGTAAACTCAGCTGGTGGATTTAAGTCCATGGTATTAGGCACTTGGCTTTCATTGGATGGTAGCTTGTTCAAGTCTACCATTTTGATTTTTACAACGGGATTTGGTGAGCCAGGTTTGGGGTAAGCTATCTTCTTCACTGTGGTGTACATATCAGAATATTTACCGTACCACATGTAAGGAAACCACTTTACTTGAGTATCATTGGACTGTGCATAAACCAGATATCGGCCGTCTGGGGAGAACCACATGGCTACATTTGTGGACGTAACGTCCTCTAGAAATGAAAGTTAAGATTTTTTAAAGGAAGTTCACGAGAACTTGAAGTTAAAGTCGACACCACTCTATTTTTGCTCCTATGTAATGCTCACTATGGAGAAACTTACACAGACCTCTTCTGAGTAGACAACGAGTGTTAAACAGTCACATGTTACTTGCCTTCGTAGACCCAGTCAGGAACGCCATTAAAAAGCTCATTCTCTTTTCCGTTTTCCGTTATGGTATGAACGGTGCCTCCAATTTTGTCCAACCAGTAAATGTTATTATCTTGTACAAAGCCCTTTCAGACAGAACATATTCCAGGAAGCATCAGAAAATTGAGGGTGTCAGCAGTCTTGCGACATCTTTCCCTTAGGAAGTGTCAATTTCCAATAAAAATGGCGGGGGAAAAGGTGGGGAAAGAGGTTCGTAACATGTTAGGGGGTAAATTTGCGTGTAAGTGCCGGTTAAGATGATTAACGGCTAACAACTTTAATGAATGACGCTAAAGTTATTGCGTCACTGACTCTATGGGCAACATGAAGTTTAGGTTTTCTTGTCACGTGAATACCTTTAAGGAAATCTGGGGTTGAAATAAGTCATACCGTTCTTTTAGAAATGGTTCCTAATATGTATATAGGTGCACGAGACAAGTTTGAGCTACATGCGCAAACATGAGGGGATCGTGTTGCATTTTGGTAGCCTTTGATTAAAAACAGTTCGTCTCTAATGCACGATGTAGCACTTTGTGCGGACTACTTACTATAGAGGTGTCATTATTTCCCCATATTGCCAACTGAATCTGTTTATTTGGATCAGGTGGTATGACTTGAGAAGTTGATCTGAAACGAAGGTCGACAGAAAAGGAACAAGGTAACTTTGAGAATAACAACCACAGTTAAATTTCTTACAATATTCCAAAGAAAATATGGAACACATGTTTCTCTAAGTCGAATTTCCAGTTTCAAAGCTTTTGCTAAATGACTCAGTTAAACTGGAATGCGAGATAAAAACTTGGGTGAGATAACAGAAGAGGACAGTTTTAAGAACTGCTTTCCATCATGAAAATTCTTTAAACAATTTTTAAAACAAGAAACATTTCTCTACAAACCCCTTTTCAAAGTTGTGCACGTAATAATCAGCGAAAAAAGACCTGCGATACAACTAAAAGACAAACATCAAAAGATATTTTAATCTTTCGACTGAGAGTTATAGTGAATGACTAGCTTCTCTGAACACTGATTGATGTTTATCTAGAGGGAAATATTACAAGTTGTCTCGAGCGTGGGACGGAGAAAACTTTGGGAGCTATGTGCGGACTCTTAAAGCCTTCAATCAGATGCGCTGCTAAGTCACGGTTACAGGGAAATCGTTGGCGAGCTACATCATTCTCTGGGCATCATGAAAGACATTCACGTGACCTAGCCTGTGTCACCTGGGATCTGCTCGAGCACAAACCCGATTAGGGGCCGACCATTTAACTCTTGACGGGGATGGGGTGGGTGATTTAAAAAAAAAAATTTCTGCAAGCGCTTGTTGGAAGAAAAAAATTGCATGCAGCCCAAATGTAACAGAAAAAAAGAGCATTCAGGACGGAAAAAATATCCTGCCCAGCAGATTACTAGAAAAGAAATTTCTTGATGACCAGAAATAACCCACCCCACCCCCTCAAAAGTTAAATGGTCGGCTCCTTAGAAGATACGAGATGGTAATACAAACTTGGTAAATGATAAGTACAGCCTAACGCTACGCAAGTGATTTTTTGGCGCACTGGAAGACTTCTCCTTTCTCGAGTTTATATGGGAACAGTAAAGCTTGTGCCTGCCTGCTAAACCGCTGCAAATCAAGAACCTATTTTAATCATCCACTTGTTTGAGGACGAAAAAGATATACACGAAATTTTATGGGGTTGTACCTTTCTCCTATTGGAAGCCAAAAGAACCCATTTTCCATTCGACGAAATCCAATAATTAGAAACGTTGAAATCAACCTATCATGGGAAAAAATAAACAAAGGAAACAATTCTTATTTTCCCACTTGTAACCTCAGACCAAAATGAAATAGTGAAAGAAAGGTAAATTAATTTTTTCTCGCAAATAACTGGGTAAGCGACAGCTTGGAAGGAAATAGAATCCCACTTTTCGAGACGTTGTGTGACAAGGTATACTTTTCTCCTTGCGCGACAAGTTCAACAGGGGCCCTTTTGGAAGGGAGGAAACGCTTTGGATATAGACCCTTTACAACTATTGTAACGGTTAAAAATGTAAAACAAAAAAAACAAAAAAAAACAAAAAACAAAACAAAAAAAAAACACGAAAACTAGGTGGTTATGTGTACTTACCATTACTTTATTAAAATCAGAAAAAAGTACAGTTTCGGTCTTTGAAACATTAGTCACCGTCAAATTGCCTTTAGAATATCGGATATACGTGTCGTCTGCGGAAGCAAATGAACTCATTATTGGACTGTTTCTAAATGATGCAGAAAAAAGCAAAAGAATCTTTCTCTTCCCCGACTCAAACTTCCTGGAATCGCCTTTGATCCTCTTTACAAAGTTTTACTTAAGTGCCCCCTTAATCATTTTGTAGTACAATCAACGAGGCTTTCTCGCACTCACCTGTCTTCCATCGGACAGGAAATGTGGAGTAGGAGTAATAGCCGTTGAAAATGTCGTCAAATCTGAACGGCTTCTTGAGAGATTCTGGTCCTTCTTTACGAGCCCCCGTGGCAGTAAAAAAAAAAAAAAAAAAAAAAAAAAGTTAAAAACAGGTACAAGGTATAAAAAACCTTTACAAAATTTATTTTTTAAAATGGCTAATAGTTGGAGAGTCTCTTTTGCAGCTGTCGTCTGGTAACAGCACGAAGCGATTAAGCGCGCCAGTCCTTTCGGTGGTACGCCGCACATTGACTTAGACAGCTTTCTTGAAAACGACTTTTGTATTATCTTTTTGAAACCGAAAACTAGATTCCGTTTAGCCTTAACACAGCTGCTAAACTTTATTCTTCTGAATCGCTTACTAAGAATGTACCATTCTTTGTGTGACATTTAGCGTTCCCTGAACAGTCAAGCCGGTATAGTTGTGTACGCAGTAAAACTAAGGTGAATAAATTGAATTTCGTTTACTTGACTAATCAAAAGGAGTTAAAAAAAAAAGAACAAAAAAAAAAAAGACAAAAAAACAAAGACAAAAAAAAACAAAACAAAACAAAAAATAACAAACAAGATAGAGGCCATGCCACGAGATCAGATATGGAATGCGATAACAAGTTTAGAAAGCAAAGTGTAAGCCTCAAGTAAATGTAAGCAAATTAACTCCACACGGCGTCATTTGTGCATTTGTGCGAAACCAACAACAATTTATCCATCTTTAAATAAACCAAATATTTTAGTAACTATTTAATTAACCGAACCTTTTAAAAACAATATTCAAGTAGTCCTATAATGGGATTGAGATGCTCCGAGCATCATGGGTCTAACTGACAAACTAGAGAATTTAACATACATAGTGTCGTCAAAAATTATAAATGGGCGACCTAGGAGGTGTTTTTTATTATCAGAGTTTGAGCAAACAATCCGATATTTAGCTCGCTTGCAGAAAATTGCGTCATGTTGCATTCACTTCGTCCATTAATTCAGATCTATGGAGACTACAAAGCAAAGTCACTACAAACCTGCATCCAAGACTTTTGACAAAAAAAAAAAAAAGAAAAAGGAACACTTTCACATGACAAAGGTGTGGAGTGGCCGCCAAGGGGATGTACTTCTCAAGATAGTTCAATATTGCCCATTCAGTGACTATTTTACAAGTCTCTGGGCTGTGAGAAAATAATGGAGCGCGATTCCCTTGGGCAAAGGCAACGCTCTGTCAAATGGGTAAACCGCTAAATGTAGTTCCAAACAGATGGCAGCGTAAGTAAATACCTGGCATTATCTCAAGGTATACTAGCGTAGCTCACCTTTTGTTCTCGGTTGACCGGAGAGAGTTATGGCAAGAATTATTGCAACTGCAACGAGCACACTTATTGCAACAAGTGGTATACCGAACTTAAAAACTTTCGAGTTTGTACGCATTTTTGCGGAGGAAACCGGGGAACGATTCGTACCACTGATCGAGCAATCGCACGCTTTGACAGAAAACTGTCCGTCAAATGAAACTAGATACTACCGGTTGTCACAGCTGCACTGTCTATAAGTTGTCTTGAGCTTGGTAACGCAATAGTTTACCACTCTAGTTTACCTTAAAGCGACGATCATTTTTAAATGAAACGTTCTAACAAATTAACTAGAAACGTCTCAGCATTGGAAGCAAAGGAAGACTACAGAATGTAAAGTAGGAGAAAAGATTACTGTATTTAGCACCGTAACTAAAAGTAAAAACTTACCTCTGGTGTCTTCACGGTCTTGATTTCTCGTCACTACAATTGCGACGATGATAAACAAAGCTAAAGACGATGACAAGAAAACTGCTAGAATAATTTTCCAGCTACGTTTAAATCGCATATTCAGACAGTTTTCCAAACTTTTGTCTGCCGGTTTCGCCATGAAAAAGAAACAACTCGATATGCTAACACAGTTTGATCGCCGCCTACCAGAGGCTGCTTCCGGTACCCCACTGACAGAATTGCAAGAAATTCCGGATTTGGTTTATCGATATTGATTGCCTGCAGTTATTCCCTTTAAGGACAATAGTTTTCCCACTGAGAAAATAAAACGGTCCACCGGTCAAATCTAATCTAAAAGAGATCCCAGATTGAAGTGTGGTTGTCTTGTGTGGAGGTCTTCTACAAACACAAATTTACAGAAGTTCAGAGACCTCCAGGAAGATTAAGAATGTTATATAACTATATATATTTCTAACTTTCAAGAATAAAAATGTACATTGTGGATAGCAGATGATTTTAAAGTTTGGCTTCTTCCAAGTGTTTACGCATACTTTGAAAATATACTTTTACACATTCCTACCTGTCTTAAAAATCTTCTAAATTAACCCTTTACAACCTAACATCAGTATGCAAGTTCTCCATTCAATTCTGTATTCATTTCCCACAGTAAATGAAAAGAGAATTTGCCTAACAATCAAGATTCGTGATTTTTCCGGGAGAAATAAGATTATATCATTCTTAGGGGTTACTGTAATCCTTAAACCCCTAAGAGTGACTAATAGCTAATTTCTCCTTACAATATCACCCCTGAATCACACAATGAGGTTGTGAGAATGACAAAAATGATCACTGACTAATGAAACTCTTGATTGGTAAACAAATTCTCCTTATCAGCACCTTAGGAAATGTATAGAGAACAGCATGGAGAATATGCATACTGATGTTGGGGTATACCATGAAGATGACCTTTTTTTTTTATTGGTAAACAATTTCTCTTTCTCTGCACCTTAAGAAATGTATAGAGAAATGGTATCAAGAATACGCATACTGATGAAGGTTGAAAAGGGTTAAAGAGTTAGAAGGTAGACAGAAATGTAAAACAAAATTAACTCCTCATTTCAGCTTGCATTTATTACTAAGCCACAATCTAAAATTTCTATTCATTTACTTAATGAACAACTCATACAGAAGAGCAGAAGCTGTCAATGCAGTACATACTAGTGATGTAAACGTACTTGCCTTAGACCACCACTGTGCATTTTCAGCAAATTTTTCAGGTACACGTGTTAAAGGTTCCACAGAGTTGCTGAGAGGGAAAGGCTTAGCATGAATGGACTTACCAAGTCTTTCTAGCTCCTCCACAGTTCTGTTTTCACAGTGAACGACAGAACTGTCAAGATTGTCAAGGTGTTGTTGCAATGTCTTCAAATCATCCTTCATTTTATATTGATCAATTTTCAAGACCTCAATAACTGAGTCAATTTTTGATACAATACTTTTCATCAGCTCTTCAGTATTGCCTTGGTTTTGACTCATGAGAGATTGTACATTTTTAAAATGCTCAGGATCCACAGCTGGTTGAACATGAATTCCCAAGTCCTTTAAGGGATCGGAAATTAAATTTAGAGTAAGTAGGTTTAACAAACCTGCTAATTCTTCAAGTTTTTGCTCAAACAATTTACTTTGAGTAGATAAAGATTCCTTTAAGTCATTTGTTTGTGTCCCTATTTGATTTTCCTGAGTTTTTACCAGATCAGCAAGCTCATCTGTCTTTCCTATCAATGTGCTTCCAGTCTCCTTGATGGAGTTCTTGATTTGCTTCAAGCGGATGTAGTTCACTAGAGTAGAGCCCAAGATTCCTGAAAAGAAAGGAAATGTCAACAGGTAAAATTACAACAAATCAGGATTAATTACCTCGTAGGCTGATGAGGCCTGAAACTAATTTCCCTCACTGACAAATATATACTTCTTTGCTAAACTGTTGTGAGAATTTGGTGTTACATCATAAGAATACATTTCAGTTGATAATTTTCTTAATTTTCTTGATCACTCTTGGAAGTAAAAGGGTTTTAGAGTGAATAAAAAAATCTTTTAGATGGTGGATATGCTGACTTTGATGTTCCAATGCTCATATCAATAATGATTAAAATGAGAGCAGAGTATTCCCTTGCTTCCCAAAATTCTTCCTCTTTTCTTTTTCTTTAGAAAACCTGTCCTTCCACCTTGTAATCCCTCCCCCAATTTTCCAGCAAAGGGTGACTTGAAGCAGTAGGTAAGCACAAGGAGTCTTGTAATAGACAATTAGGAGAGCCTTGAATCACTTGTCTCTGATCTTCCTTTGTGTACAACCCTTCAACTTGGAATATATAAGTATGAATCTTGTGACGGTTGATTGAAGCTTGGAAGTAATAAGTAATGGTGAGGGGCCAGTCTGCAGTGCATGGCTGGTGTGCAGACAAGCTCTCTTCAGAGGCACATATTGCAAACTAGGGTGCAGTACTGCAATCATGTGGTATAACGAGTGCACATGAAAGTCATTTTGCATGCACATGTTCTTATTGACTTCTGCACACCCTTAAGACTAGCCCAAGTGCCTTGTTTTATGCTAGAACTACTTAGTCAAAGCTTTCACTCCTGAGATCTACATATCAATTCTCCATACTGTCTTCAATAAATTTGTTATAAAAATAGATCTGAGAATTTCCTGTCTAATCAGAGAACATACCCTAGTTAATATTTTTATGATGTCTTATTATTTTTCTGCTAGAAAATCTGTAGATATTGTGGGGGAGAATTTCATTTTTGATCACTATTCAAAGAAAAAGGGTTTAGGCAAGCAAATTAACTTACCAAGTGCAGCACCACCAATAGAGCCAATCACAGACCAGTGTTTTGTCCTTTCCACTCTTGCCCTCTCTCTCTCGTGGGAATCCCTCACAGCTCCTGACAGGAGAGCAAACTGGTCTCTTTCCAGTGCTTCCAAATCTTCATGTTCACTCTTTAACTTTTTTTCCTCGAGCAGAATCTTGTGTTCTTCTGTCGCTAAAGTTAGATAACGTTCATCGTCCCGAGGAATCCGATCCAACTTACGGCGAATGTCTTTCAGCCTTTCCTGTTCTGAGTTCAGTTTTGATTTGGAGGACTGCACCTTGCCTCGGGTGGACATGAATTCACTCTCAGCTTTTTTTACACTTGTCTGAGCTTCTTGTACATCGGAGATCCCTAAAAGATCATCCAACGCTTGAAAAAGTCCGCCAACTTTCTCGTAAGAATTTTTTAACAAACGTTCGCTCTTGACATAAACAGAATTAGAAGCCTTCGAGAACCACTTATCGGGAAAGCTCCTGCTGTTGAGAAAATTTGTCCCGTTAAGGAAACGAAATCGAATAATTTGCATTGTCTTGGCATTGATTTGAAAGCATTGTATGGTAGATCGGCCGCTTCTATGAAATAAGAGTCTGGAAGATAACATTCTAACTGCTGCAGAGTTTGGAATTTTGAAGAATCATTGGTCACATTGCAATCGGTCCACCATGTTTCTTCATCCTTTTCGAGTGAAGATTGGGGCGAGGTAAAAAATGCAGATCTAAGATTACTGAGGGTACAATGGTAGAGAATATTTTTCAAACAGTTTCTTTCATAAAAAGCGAACGTCTTGGATAAGTAAACCTAAAAAAATTTAAATTTGGTGCAAATATTAGTTTTCTGACCTATTTAAAATACCAACATTCGCTTTCAAAATTAATTTTTGAAATTTAGAAAAGTGAGACGCACCCCTCCCGAGGAAGAAAATACTTTTCGCATCAACTTGAGAACTATACCCAGTTTCGCTCGGTAATTGGATGAAAACATGTGAAACATGGCGACATCAAGTGTGTATCGCTTGCAATGTTTGTATTCTCGTGTTTGGAATAATCGCCACTACCATGGACTTCAGCAGGGAACATTTGCTTATTTAAGAGCTACTGGAATTATTCACAATCGAACTGATGGTTTTCAAAAGAACTTTTCGACGTCACCCAGCAATGCGGCGAGATCGGCAGATTTGTCGAGATATCAAAAATTCCGTAAAGTTATAAACACATTTGTTGCTGGAAGTAAACAGCTAGGAAAGGATGTAAAAGTGATGTTTCAGATACAGAGAAAACTTAAGAACAATAATTACAACTGGGAAATCTTGAAAACCGAAGAAATATTACATCTACATCAGGTGAGAAAAGTAAATTATTTTGAAAGAGCTTTTCTTTTAATTTGGGAGACTACTTCATTGGAAAATTGCCGGTAGATGTCTTCGTTGAGGTTGCTGTTTGCTTGTGTTCTTTATAGACAAGAAAAGATCTTCTGAAGAGTTTGCCAGTGGTTGTGGGGTTCTTCATACCATTCCTGGGCTATGCAGTTCCATTTGTAGCGTAAGTGTTTCAAAAATTAAATTAATTATGGATTGCAATAAAATTTCACTTTTAAAGTTAAACATCTTAATGTTATATATGAAAAAATTACGTCCTTCTGAATGGCTGAAAATGAGTGCATATTTCGTGTAACACAATTGCAAAGTTGTAGCACAAGTGTAAATTACAAATAGGGTGCACTGTCAAAATTTTGTCTTGACTTTCTGTGATGCTTTTTCAATTTGTAAATTATTAATAAACAACAACATGATTTCTTGTGCAATTTGGTGTAAGCACATTTGCAAAAGATTGCAAATCGTTGTCTTCGAAAACCACTTGTGCTTATTCAGGGCTGGACACTAACAGTAGCCAACTAGCCACAGACTAGTAACAATTCAGTTTTGGTCAGTGGTTTTCGATTTCCACTAGCCAGTTTGACTAGTAAACAAACTGAAATTGTTGTAACATCTATGTTGTCACAAGTCACTTGGCTAGTAAGTTGAAAAGTTAGTGTCGACCCCTGTTATTAGCACAAATTTGCATCTGAAATCACTCTGTTCCAGATACTAATTGTATTTGCTGGATTATAAAAGATTTTTGTATAGCCCTATACCACTCTGGAACAAAGTGGCAGCTTTCCCAAACACAATCTATTGTTTTGGTCCTGATATTCTTCATGCAAGAGCTGTATGTATGATGAGTAGAAGCTCTTGACTATTAAACAAATTCTCCTGGCCAGCACCATGCATAGTGAACCGTATGGAGAATATGCATGTTGATGTTAGGGTGTTAAGTTTATGTCATGTCTAAAACATTTTCTTTAAGTATTAATGAAGCCTCTTCAATAATTTATTTTTGTCTAAGTTAAGGAAAAGTTACTCATCAAAGTCAACTACCATGTCCATTTTTTTAATAGGATTCATCAATTTTGAACTAAAAGATATCACAAATGTAAGCTGTTCTTGTGAACTGAGAAATAAGAAGTAAAAATCACCAGCAATTTCAAGCTATGACTACGAGTGAGGTTGAGATTCTCACTAATCTTTATTTTCAGTTTCCTTTATCCAAAACAACTGTTGTCTCATCATTATTGGCAACCGCACCAACGTGAAAAATTTGCTCAGCAAGATGTAAGACGAAGAAGTAAATATCAGCTTCCTCTTGTGAGAGAAGTTGGTAGATTGGCCTTGAGATATAAAGCAAGCAGATACTCTACAGACCTGATGTCAACCTCAGTTAAGGTATGGAAAAGAATTAACCAAATAGATTATATGTTGTCAAGGGGCTATGTGGGAATAGATCAGATGTGGTGTTAAATATGGTGAAATTGAAAAAGTGGCACACGGAGTCAGCTCAGGGATATAACACACAGACCTCTAACCTCAGAGCCCAGCACACTAACTGTCTGCCTCTTTTAAAGTAACACAAGCATCTCCGTGGTCTATAATCTTAAATCCTTTAATATGATGGGCTAGTTGGTCACTCATAACTAGTCCAGCTTTTTGCATTAAATACCAGTGTCTGGAATTTTTTCTGTACCGGCAAAGTTGAAAAAAAAAAAAAGACAAACAAACCAGCAGGAAAAAATAGATGTTAAGTTATTACATTGTTATATTAAGAAAAAAACCTTGAAGAGGGCCATACTCAAGACCTTAGGCATAGTAAATAACGTATATTTAGAACTTGAGGATGAGTTTTTAACCCTTTAACTTACAGCAGTGATTAACATGTAACTTCTCCTCATAGTATCCATACACAATTCAGCAAACAGGTATTGAGAATACTCAAACTTATCAGGTAGAGGTTGTTACCTTGATTGAACACCAAATTCTCATAATCAATTTACAAGGAAATGTGTGGCAGCTAGATGGGAGAATTCATAATCAGATCTTGGGAGTTAAAGGGTTTAAGACATGATTAACCTAACCTAGAGTTAGTGTAAATTTTTAATTTTGTCTTATAGCTCTGCCAAGGAATTTTTCTTTTCTATTTTTTCTCATTAGTTGTGAGTCTTACTGAGAGAAGATACAACAAAGCCTTAGCTCTTATATGCATTCTCCTACGTATGAAATGAAAGCCAAGGTTAACTTCTAATCCTAGATTGATGCCACTCCCTTTAGAATAACCTGCCCTAGGTGATACTGCACATGTTCCATGTTGGGTTTTTGGCATAATTTTTTTTAGGCTTTAAACAAAAAGCATTTGTCCAATGAGGAGCTGTTGCAAATGGCAAAATTCTTTGAGGGGAATCTTCTAGGCTTTGATCACTTACCACGTTATCATCTGGTGAGAAAATTATTTTCCTATTCATTTTTTCCATCATGCATTATAAAGTTTTAATTAGCAATACTCACTTGGATTAAATTGAAAATTTAAGGGAGCGGGGATATACGAGTAAGCAATAGCTTTGGTTGAATAAATCATAGTAATAATGATTTATAAGAGAGGTATAAAGTAGTTGAAGTTGGTTGAAAACTACTGAAGAAAGCTTTCTATCCTCATGGTTTTTGTATGATGTAAAATCATACTATTGATGTCTCCCTAATATGCAAATCGCAGTTTTCATTTCTGGTGTAAAGTTATTTTAATCTGTGCTTTTTTCCATTCCACAGAAAAAACTTAGTCAAGTGTGGTTAATCACTCCTTGGCTACCAAAGTCATTCTTGCGTATTCGCTTGAAGCGTTTGGTAAAATCAATTAAGAGGGAAGATGTTGCTATAAAGAAAGAGGGACTTGTGAATCTCGGAGAAGATCAACTGAAAGCGGTGAGAGAGGTTTCTGATTTAAGGTTGATTCCTAGTTCCTCACCCTCTCTTAGGCCTGGTTTAGATTTACTTTTTGTTGCTCGTTGGCTGGCAGAGAAAAATGACGAAACAGAAATATAATTATGCGACAGTAATGTTAACCTGGAGGCACACATAACCAGTGGTATAACCTTCTCATTTTCTTGCCCTTTTTGTAGGTGTGTCACTCAAGGGGCCTGGACACAACTGATGTTGACCCAGAGGCACTGGTGCAGTGGTTAGCTGAGTGGGTGGAGTTGTCTGATGCTGCAGGGGGTAATATTTGAATAACAGACTAAATACAGATAATAATGTGCATAGATTTTCTAAAATGGATGTTTTAGGAATTCTAGTATGAACTTTGAAAGGCTCTGACACAAGTAACAGCTACAAATTCCAACCACTGTCAATTGAGTGTGTGGGAGTTAATGTGGGGGAAAAATTGAGTGGTTTTCCAGGGTTCAGTCATTGCATGCATAGGAAGACAAGCTTTAACTTACCAAGGGTTTCATGCCTGTCAGTTACCCTCATCAGGTTTAACCTGCCAATAAAAGCTGTTGGCCAGGATGTGGCTACCGTTGCATGCAAACAGCTAAAAGGGGCCACTGGTGGGAGCTGGGTCTAGGTGGGGACCAAAATTGGAAGAGCCACTCATGAGAGCACCACTTGCCCTTCTGTCAGAGGTGCTACCCCGCCCATATACCCCATACACTCTAGAAACAATGTAAATGAACAACCAGCCCCTGGAAAGCATTTTTTTACTATTTAAAATAAATGCCATGAATTACCTTCAAGTTGATTTATTTGTCACAAACAACAATTTAGCTTCTTTTGTTGTTATCTTTGAATTAATTTTTTTCATGCTTTTAATGTAACAGTGGTGTAATTTGTCTACTCATTCCCTCTTTCTCTTTACAGACGCAGATGAATCTTTCTTGGCACATTGTGCTGTTTTTAAGGCCATTAATTATTCAAAAGACAGACAAACTGGAGATCAAGATTTGTTAGAGCAAAAAGGGTGATATTGATGATGTTAAGTCTTCCTGGAGAATATTGAATATAGATTTAAAAAAAGTATGGAATGGATGTTAACAGCACAAGTGTTTTTTTCTCTTTTAAAAAAAGCCAACCACAAACTCTTAGTAAGACAACACAATATAGAGTTAGCATTCACTGAAACACTGTGGTAATTAATGCTTCAACATTCATGTACTTTCTGGATGTTGTTAATTTTTGTAAATTCTTTAACTTCCCATAAATTTGTCTGTAATGAAAAACAAAGGGTAAAGTATGGTCTTGTAAATTGTGCAAAATATCTAGTTTTCTCACAATAAAACTTTTGTTACAGTGTTAGTGTCAAGTGTTGTTATTTTTACTCATATTTGAACCAAAAATAACAGATTTTGCCTTGCTAAGACAACTGTCTTTCAAAACCCTAATCCTGCCTTTTACAAAAAAAAGTTGAATATCAAATCGGGTTCTTAGGTGGAACAACAAAATTTTTGTCCAAAAGGTAAAATGCCCGGGATCAGGAGGGGTATGCATTAGACTAAACCTGGTGCCTAGTGCCCAGGACTAATGACCAACAGTAAGGATGGTGATTTGCATTTTGCCAATATGGTGGACGAGGGAGCTTACTCTGACGAAGACCATCAACAAGGCAAGTTTTACTCAAATGTGTACTTAAAGATACGATTCAAATTTTTAACACGTCTTTTTTTTCTGTATTCGTGGGAACTCGTGCTCATTAGCCTTAAGGAGTGCAATAAAATATGACACCATGACATGATATTTATTTAAGATAAGGAAAATACAAAGAAAGTAAGATATCTTGAAAACCCGGGGTAGCCAATCGATGGAATTGATTTCGTTCACAATTGATAACAATCTATATCAATTAATCGATTGATATTGATAATCGATGACCAATCGATGGCGAAGATTCGTGTGGTTATCGATTGGTATCGATTATCAATGCCAATTGATAGATAAATTGGTATCAATTGGTTGTAGATTGGTGGAAACGGAATTGACACTTTCTATGCAGTAATTGTAAACACCATTCATTTTCATGTCAACAGGAGAACAATCTCTCTTCTTACTCTTTAACGTTAACAGCCCGTCCATGGGAATCCAGTTTATCCGAAATAACAATGTATGTGTTTTGATTAATTTCATATTTGCTTGCTCAGATTGTTTGTTACAGTTTTTATAAAAAAAATTCACCAACACCGAAATATCTGCCTGTAGTGGCCAAAGAGGATCCACGAGCTGGGACTGTAGATGGCCGAGTTGTACACAATGGTTCACAACTTTAAACGTGTTTCTGCGTTCTCCCCTCCTCTTGGTTGCAGTGAACACTTAACCGACGTTCACCTCAAAACGGCAAAGATGGGAACCTTTGACGATGCACCTTATATTCAGTAAAGCTTCTGCCCGGACGCCTTTCATTATAATTACACGGAAAGGCAATGACGGGCAATTGGGTAATTCGAGTACGCATGCAACAGGGTATATTCTTTGCGCTGAGAAGTCTGGGTTGGAATTGTTTTACTAATTTCGTCCCCAATGCTTGTGATTATCGATTGATCATCGATTGACAAATACCAATCGATACCAATTAACTAATTTCATCGATTGATATCGATTGATCGATTGGTTTTCTGATCATCAATTTCCATTGATTGGATACCCCGGGTGAAAAGGAAAATTAAAGGTTAACCCTTCGATGTTAACAAAAATCACTAAATAAATGCGAGCTATGTACAGTATGAGTTTTTTTAGTAAAAAGCTATGTGAAAAATATTGATAATCAGGTCAGACTGAAAACAACCAGGTAGGCCATTGTGCATGTGTACTACATGTATTCAAGAAAAGTTGTGTATACTCCAGTTTAAGTCTGGAGCAGAGTTTATTTAGAATTTATAAGCTCTGTGATCAATTTTCACCATCACTGTGAGAATGACTGCTATTAGCGATTTTTTAAACTGGTATAGTAATCCTTTTTCTTGTTGAATTTTTAGAGAATTCTAAGCGATTTTAGGTGGTAGTAAGAGGTACCACAGGTGGTTTATTTTACCGGTGACCCCCCTGAAAAATAGAACATCGTGTAATAAGTCTTTAAACTTTTTTTTTTCTGTTATATTATGGATATCTTGCATTGTTGAGTTCTGAAGTTGTGATAAAGAATAACAGCTTAGGGGTACTCCTTTGTATTGATGTTTTGTCATCTTAGCTCTTTGACTACTGGGAGTGTCTACCATCCAATTGCTCCTTACAATGTCAGCCTGGAATCATGCATTGAGGTCACAAGAACAAACAAAATGATCACCAGCTAAAGAAGCATGTGATTTTTCATGAAATCCTCCTGGCCAGCTCTTTAGGAAAAGTATAGAGTACTGTATGGAAAAATAAATGTCTACTGATATTTTGGTGTGAAATGTCAAAGAAAGAAGGCTCTCGTGTACTGCCTCCCAGTTAGCTCAATTGGTTAGGCTCTTTTCAAAGTGATAGGGAGGTATTCTGTTGGCATCTCTCATAATGTGACATGGACTGATGGTCAACAGTATTACATTGATGCTGCCTTGGCTAAGTTGACTAGTAAAGAAATAAATAGTTTACAGCTGAGTCAAACAGCCGAAGTGATTGGAACAGGACTTCACCCAAGTGGGAAATGTAGTTCAAGACTTAAAGCCAGGGGGAACTGTGCAAGAGTGGCCGCACCACAGGATTCACCAAGTCTGGTCGTCATGTGCAATCATCAATGTTTCTCAGTACTTCCTCATATGAAGTGAATGCCCAAAATAAAGGATTGGTCAGTGTTTTGAAATGTGTCAAACTCTGTCAAAGTGGTAAGGAAAGAACTGGGATTAGAGAGCAATCAGAGTCTACCACTACTACTTTTGACTCTTGTGAAAAAGACATAGCAACTCTATGTGACAGTCTTTGGTTAAAGAACTGCTTTTGCATAGACCATCCATTTGATCTTGGTCATGCAAAAGTGTTTGCTACTGAAGGAGATTCTGGTGCAGTACTCTTTGAAAGAAATGAAGATGGAGATCTTCAAGCTTTTGGCATAATCTTTGGCGAGCATCAAAACTCATATAAGCTTTGTGGTTTAGACACACCAATACAAACTGCTCTTGAAAGCTTATCCAAAGGGATCTCTGAGGACACCAACTTGAGACTGCTTTCAAATTACGAGTGACAACGGATGCCTAATGAAACTTGAATTTATGTATTTATGCTTATTGTTAATCAAGGTTTGCTTACTTGAATTTTCTTATTTGTGGTGGGGGAGAGTTAAAACCTTTTCAATGTTAGGGACAAATTTTGTCCCCACTAACATTGCAGCTTCAAGAAACAGTCAGCACGACCACATTTATTAGAACCTTTTAACTGTTTCATCAACTATTAGTGTTGTGTGAAGATTGTTTCTTCCTGAGTTAATTGTCATACCACATTAGGATGGTTGAATGGTGATGTTCACCTTGTTTGGCAATTTCTTTCAAATGAAATGTCATTATGTTTATTAAATATTTTGCCTTTGGTGAAATCAAGAAACAAAAAAAGGAAGCAAAACTTGTAAAAAGAAGACCTGTGCAAGATTGGTCATATGCATTATTACATCTTAAGTAATGAAAGAACTTCTGATACGAAAGTCAGACATTGTCTTGACTGCTGTTAACCTAACATTTTCTGAACAAAGAGACATAAGTTGAATACGTGTGTGATTAGAACCAAGATCCTTTTCTGCAGGGTAATAACACGTCGAGGGACAGCCCTTCACTTGTACATTGTTAATCAGCTCCTTCCTTGTTGCAAATTGAGCATAGCATGCATTTTTCTGCCTGAACTCCTAAGCTTCCTCACAGGTAGCTGGCCAATGAGATTCTTCCTGGCTCCTGAAACATCACATGGTGCCACAGACACATGCCACTGGCAAAGGCTGGACACTGCCACTGTGTTCTACATAACAGATCCTAGACAAGTCCTGAACTTTCGTTGCCTTGACAGCCAACTTGCACTGGTCTGTAGGACACTGTTTCCAGCATGGTGTCCAACCTCTTTGCCAGATGCCATTCAAACAGAGATGGTGTAAGGGACATCAAGGTGACTGCTATGCTGTATACACTCATTTCCTGGGCTGCTCAGTTTCATCTCATCTGGATCAATTTGGGTCCTCAAGTGGGCTCTCCAATACCTGTTACAGAACTTATGGTCACAGGTTTTCAAGGACCAAATTGCAATGGTGCCATCATGCTCTGAAACACAACAATTTCTTTATTCTCAAGATCTGATCTTATGGTCTCACTGGATAAGTGGGATGAGTTGGAGCAATGAGCGCAAACATTAAGCTGGACTTTTCAATAGAATAGGAAACCAGTGAGTTCCTAGACCTTGTTTTCTTAGAACTTTGTTTTAAACTTCAAAGCTTTCATGCAAACCCTTTCACATCTATGAGTGGCTAACACTTAATTTCTCTTCACAATATCACCGCTGAGTTAAACATTAAAGTCACAAGAATGATGGAAATGATCTACAACTAAGGAAGCTTAGCTAAAAAATCCTCCTTGTCAGCACTTTAGGAACCTTACAAAGAACAGCATGGAAAGTAAGCAGACTGATGTCGGAGTGTAAAGGGATAACCCTGCTCAGAAGAAAATAGTATTTTCCCTCAGACTCAAAAAACAGTGAAAGCTTTCCAACCTCAAAAATGAAACATTTATAAAATGTTGGTCATCCAGTTTAAATTCCCTTTGCACGACATTTAGCTTAGTAACTGAACTTAGTAACTGAGTAGCTTAGTAACTGAACTTTTGTTGCCTTGACAGCCAACTTGCACTGGTCTGTAGGACACTGTTTCCAGCATGGTGTCCAACCTCTTTGCCAGATGCCATTCAAACAGAGATGGTGTAAGGGACATCAAGGTAACTGCTATGGTGTATACACTCATTTCCTGGGCAGCTCAGTTTCATCTCATCTAGATGAGTTTGGGTCAATTTGGGTCCAGTCTTAATAAGTAGTTTCTTAGAAATCGACTTTGAAATAAAAGCTGGCGCTAAGAAGTCATGACGTTTCGACCTCTCTGAGGTCATTTTCAAGTGAGTAAGTTTTCCAAATCAGCATAAATATGTTGAAGCGAGTTGAAAACGATAAAATGTGGCGAACACTAAAATATGCGAAAAAGTGTAAACAATATACAATGGAAGAGAATAAAAGAATAAAGGAATAAAAGAATAAAATAATCGTAGCACGAATTGTTCTAAACAAATAGTTTGGTGCGATTCGATTCGCGCCAAAGATAAGTTCGATACAAAGAAAAGTAAGTTGTGATAGTTAAAGGTTAATTTTGAAAATTATTTGAAGAAATATTGTGAGAATGGAATGTTGTTTCCATCTTCAACTTTATTCGATATGTTTATTTCTCGATCAACAGATGGAAAATCATGCCTCATGTAAAAGAAAATCTAGGCCAGAATGCCACCATCAGATTTCATAGTTGTCCAAAACCAGACTGGTATACCAAGTGGTCGAATCTTTTAAACCGCAAAGGGTTCAAATTCTTCAAGTCAACGGTTGTTTGCAGCAATCATTTTGAGTTTGGACAGCCTCGACTTAATTCTCGCCACCCTTCTAAATATCTTAAGGGGTATTCAAGTGGTCAGAAAACAAGGAAGAGTCCCACCGAAAGACAGGAACAATCCAAAATTGCCTCTCAAGTGAGTCAAGCAGAAGAAATTGTCCCTAAAGTGCAGAATGTAGAAGATGAAGAATCTAATTCATTAACTCAAAAGGAACAATACGAATTAGAATTACTCAAACTTAAAGAAGAATTGAAAACAGTCAAGGACAGCTACATGAATATTATTAAAGAAAAAGACCAGAAAATCGAAGAACTAAAGTCAAGAATCATTTTTGGTATTGATCCTATTAAAGGTCTTGATAATCAGGCGAAAATTTTCACTGGCCTACCATCCTACTCACTTTTTAAATGGGCGTTTGACGAGGTAAAATAAGCAGCAAATACAATGACCTATTATAATTTTTGATAAAAATAAACCTGGTCCAAAGAGAAAAGTGGCATTGGAGAATCAGCTTTTGATAACACTAATGAAACTTCGACATAACTTAAACATCGATTTCATTGTTGCCATGTTGAAACAAGGTTTATTTGAACTGTACATTACCTTAACTACAAGTTAAACAAGAAATAAATTAAAATATATACAGTTGCTGGTCGCCCAAAATAACTAAGGAGCTAAACTAAATTGAGAATTTGTCATTATGCACTCACTAAAAACACAAGAAAGGCAGCAGTGAGTACGCACGCTTTTAAACTTACGTTAGTCAATGTAAACAACAACTTCTACACTTGAAATATTGGGAAGATTATCAAGTTTCGATTTCCATCCCAAGAGTAATTTCTCTGGATCTGGAAACTTAATGATGCCATTTTCTATCCTTAAGAGATTTTCAGTTGTCGTGAACAACGCTCGTTCTAAGCTCTTCTGGTGTCGGCCGAGGAGGAAAAGCCAAATTCTTTGCTGCTTGAGCTATTATTATTCGCTCATTTTTTCTTCTGTCGTGAAAGGGAATACCTCGTCTTTGAAGAAAAGCACCCAGTTCATCATTTTTCACTTGAGAAAAGTTTTTATCCATGATAAAAAACGCAGTTGTGAAACTTTTCCCTTTCCGCATTCATTTTCGCGGGTTTATTTGTTCTGAATCTAGACCACAATGCCCTGCGTTCCTTGACTTCCGGTCTTTCTCGGAAAAGACCTCGATCATTTTACGCGTACAGTATCACTCCTAATTGATTGTCACGCAAGTTCTGAGATACTGTGTATTAGTATAAACCTTACATTTTCTAGACGACGAAACATGACAAGTTCGTTGAGCCAACAACCCAAGCCGATCTCATCAGATGTTGGATGTTTCAGAATATTTTCCAGACTGGGACTGAACTTGGTCGCTTCGCAACCGTCATTTGAGAAATCATCACTCCAATATTGTCCCTACCCTCCCAACGGTAGTCTATATTACTCTTGCTTTCCCGTGAGTCCGTTCGCACTTTCTTTTCCGCTTTCACTTTGTCATGAAACTTAGTTAAAAACATCCTTGGCGACAAGTTGGGGAAACTTTCGGGGTAAGATGCTTTGTTATATATTATTTTCACAGAAGAAGGAATAAAGATGTTAAACGGATCTCTTATATTATTCTTGTTGAGATTTCACTTAAGCAAAGCGAGAAAACTCAGAAAAGTACTGACTTTGCAGCATTTTGAAATCGCTTAGATCTGTATATTAGTACGCAACTGTCTTCGAGAAATCTGGGTTCTTTGAGAAAGGCTCAATAGCAAGTTAGCTCAATTATTACATTACAAGTAACTGGATGGAAGTTATGTAAAACTGGTCTCTTCTGAGTTTTTTTTGGTGAGGAACTTCCTCGTATCAGAAAGCTTTGGGATCGACTGACCTCCCCCGCTCAATTGATCGTTTTCACTGGGATGCATCGAGAGAAAGAAATTCAGTGGATAAGGTTAAGAAATTGCGATGTTATAGGAGATAAGTTAAGGAACCACTTCTTCAAGGTTTAGGTCCCTTTGTTTTCCCAACTTAGAGTTTTGCGTCGAAATGTTTAGCGCAAAATCTACGGAGCTCAGTATGGAGCCAACATGTCGATGGATATCTTTGATTCACTACGGCGAGCGGAAATAGAGTAAAACATTTGGAACTTACTTCGGCTATCTAGCCCACTAATTATTTAAACTAAGCCAACAAACATGTACAAAAACACTTTTTCTAGCACTTAATTATCTAAAAAGGCTTAAAATCTCCAGGTAAGTCTATGTTTTTCAACAAAGGCGATCGTAGCTTTATGTCACGCAACCACAACTCAATTCAATTAAATACCTGGTGCAGTCACTTAACCGCGTTCGGTGATGAAACAAACATGGTCAATACTTGTAGCTCCACGCTCTTTTCTTTACTACCCAGTCAAGCTTGTCCTTGAGAGTACTTTGTATGTATGGACCAAGATTCTGTTCACAGTTCTAACCACTGCATAATTTTCTCAGAGAGAGCGCTTATCTATTCAACGCATGTCTCTTTCGTTACAGAAATCTCTGTGAAATTTGAGTCATCGTCTATAAAACTGCTGGTTATACACTTGTTCTTTTCAAATGGCGGTCGCTCCAAAACCTAATGAAATACTCCGTTCGACGAATGGTAAAGATAATTTCCACCGTTTAACTCGATTGTTAATAAGTGGAGGAACCGAACTACTACGGGAAACTTTTGACAGCAGATGTCCACCAGCTCATCTTCCAACAATATTGCAAAATCCAGCCACCAAAAAGCTGCTCAAAGCAGCAAAGCTCACTATTCCACAGAGGGATTGTCTATACCCTTCCCCCGGGGTGTACGGAAAATCAACAGATTGTGATGTCACTCTCCTCTTTAAATTACTGAGGACGATTTGCAGCCTCACCCCTCCTGTCACAGGCTGGGATGCTCAACCGTCAATTACAGATCACAGTTTGGAAGCAGATTTAGCAAGAATCAAGTATTATCGTAACACAGTGTATGGTCATGGGAAGTCTGACATGGAGATAGAAGATGACTTCCAGTTCTTAACTTTATGGCGTGAAATCAGCGAAGCCCTAGTGAGAATTGCAGACCAAATCTATCCTTCAAAGAAGCATGACTGGCAGGCAGCCATTGATAAGTTCCTAAAGGATCCCCTTACAGCAGAGGATGAAAGATATGTAGAGGAACTGTGTGACTGGTACAGACAGGATCTGGAAGTAAAGAAATCTGTAGAAGAAGTACAAGAAACTAGCCGGGTGATCATTGAAAAAGTGGAAGACCTCACTAGTGCAGTTGGAGAGACAAAAGATATACTGACGGAGAAAATGAACCAATTTGGAGACAGTGGTAGAAGAGATTAGGAGTCTTAGTGATCTATTAGGTGCCTGTCAGTCTATCAAAGGTCAGTTATGAAGGAATTTTTTCCAATTATCTTTATTTTATACCACATTGGAAATCTGTAACGTGTAGTAAGGTATACATCACAGTTTTAATTGCAACATTTCTTCGCGGCAGCATGTTATACTGAGGGTTTTAAAAGCAATGCAAAAGCCTGTGTTGGACTGAGTCGTCGCATGCAACGCACTTGCCTTATGATCGTCTTCTTTGTTATGAATTACAATTTAACAGCGTGAATTTGGCGATATTGCGCAGGACGCATTGAATGACGGTTTTCTTTTCTTACAGAATACCAAACATCAAAGAACGGCACAGGGTCCGATAAACAGGCTGGAGTGTCACGTGTCTCGGTAAGCAGCGAACCGATTGGCGCATGAGTAGACCTTTAATTTTTGCCCGCTTTATGAATTTTAGTTAATATTCTGATAATTTTATATTGTAATGCGCTTTTTGAACTTTGCAAATTTATTGCGCGATGCACCGCCCTCTTTAATTCAGTGCTGTCTTGCAATATGCAGATAGTGCATGCTTGTTTATTTAACATGTGCCTGATTGCTGACCTTGAATTGTAATGTATTTGCTTGCAAAGCAAGGAGTAAGTCTTGAATCAAGGTTTCTTTATGCAGACATGTGTAAGAAAAAATTGTATCTATCACATCGTACTGCTCTGTTTCAAGGTGCCAAGAGCAGTTGAAGGTTTTACCAAGGATGGGTCGCGATCAGAGGTACTTTTGGATGAAATAACAAGAAAATGTGACAGGATTCAAAGTTTGGAAGGAGAACTTTTCCACCAGACTGAAAAGTTACGCTACATGGCGAAAGAGATCGAAGATACCTTGCAAGAGTTTGAAACGAAGGAAGAAGAATACTTCAGCAACCAACTTTCCTCTGCTAGACGGCGACTCGTTGTGTCTATCCTATGCACGGCTGGTAGCATTAGTGGTTTCTTTCTTGCATTTGAACCGGTTTTGTCTCTTGTTAATTACCTTTTCACGACAGCAGGGACGTTGTATGCCGCCACCCCTTTGTGTTCGAAGAAAAGAGGAAACGATTATAATTTACTGTTCAGGCTCTCAGTTAAATTGCAACAATCGTCAGGTCAATTTAAAGAGGTGCTAGGTGATGTAAAAACAAATTCCGTCTCTTATGCACAATCCCTCGATGACTTTGTTAGCTATATGAATATGGTGACACACAGTGGAATTCAAGTTTGCATACCAGACATTTTGATCGAAAAATACACGCTCGCCTTGAGAATTCGAAAAGAATTTCCATTTGATGAAATTCGGAAAAAGGCTGTTGACATCACCAAAATCGGCGAAGTGTTATTCATGTCAGGCCACATCTTGGCATAGGCTTCTTACTGTACTGTTAATTGTGGAGCAAAGAAGGAGGAAGAGTTAAAATGAATTCGTGCTACGGGTAACCCTCAGTTATCGAAAATATCAATTCAAAGAAGTCGAATTGTTTTCAGATTTTCTGCTTCCTTTTTTCTGTGGTTTTCAGATGGCTAAAGTTAAAAATCATGGAGCAAAATTCAGATCAATCTTTTTTTCTAGTATGTAAACGTTATGACGGAAAGTGTAATGAACAGTCATGTTCACTGATAAAATCAGAAATCATGGGTTTTCTGAGAATGTTAAGAAACTTGAAATTTTAGTTGCTTAGAAGATTTTCCTTTTTTGCTTAGAATCTTCGCCCTTATATTTCCTGTCACTTTCGAAAGTCTTTGGGTCATCCAGATATTTTTTCATTTCGCAAACGTGAAGGCCCATATTCGTTTGGGTGGAGAAGGACCGTAATGTTACAAGTGCCATACTAGTGCCTCATTGATGAAGTGGCTATTCTGAAACGAAAGATATTGCCCTAGCTTAGCGTACCCTAAATTTCTTCGACATTGAAAATGTAACTAACAATGATTTAAAATCTAAGTTGTCAGTTTGTGATTATCAGCTTTCGATGTGTTTTCAAAGAGAGAGAGAGAGGGAGAGTTAAAAAAAAAAACACGGTAGTGCTTCGGCCGTTTTTAAAATTGGGCGTCAGCAGATACAATCATCTTGCGTGGGATGAAAATGACAAGATTCTAGGCATCATTGACCAATCAGAGCATGTCATTTTGTACAATTCTGTATTAGACATAAATCACTATCAATTTTACTGTACATTGTTGGCATATAATCTCCAAGGTGGTTTTGTTTATGTGTTTGATGCATCTAATAGCGCGCAAGTGACCTAAGTAGTATTTACCTAATTAATAACTGATTTTTAGGGGAGAACATATCAGATTTATCAAGTGATTAACTGTAAATATAGAAAGAATCTTAAGTTCGTTACCTGGAGAAATAATTCTTCGAAGAACGAATTTAGTAAACGCTTGAATTGAACCCATGTAAATTTTGCTTTGAATAAGGTTTCTTCTTTGGTGTTATGTTATGTCATGTACTGTTATTTCTTAGACTGAATTCAATAAAAATTTAAACTGTAAAGAAAGAGTTTAAACCAAAAATGTGCGACATCAAAGTGTTTTTATAATGTACCACTGATGTTGAGGTCATCCATTTGATTGCGTCGTCCATGGTTTGTACCTTCTATGAGACAAAATTAATTCGTTGTGGGCCGCTGAAAGAGATACCCGACAATTAGTATTCATCCTTCGAAAAGGAAACTGGCTGACCCATACACTTAATTATTTCACTTCATTGTGTGAAGTGTCAACGAAAGCGGACTTTGTTGGAGACCATTGCAGAAGAGATAAGTTATACTAGCCCACGAAGAAAGAAATCAAGCGTAAATCAGGATAGGCTTTTTGTAGGGGGAACCTGTTGCAAATGTTTAAAATAGTTCATTCTTGATTCTTAAGATAACGTGAGGGAACTCTTTAACCACGTTTTCTCGATGAAATTCTTAACACTTGTGAAGCCGTCTGTCTTGCGTGACGGTCTTAGTCTCTTTCCCACGCGCCCCTCAAGATATCACGCAAAACCCCTGCGTGACATGCTACAGTGCAGTTAGAAAGGAGACTCAGTTACGGTTTCAAGTCACAAACAAGTTTCACTTGTGTTTTTGGACCTTAAAATTGTCCAAAATGATTTTTTTTAATGAGTTTAATGAATGCGACAGTATTTTGCATAATACGTGTTTGTTTTTTTTTTTTGCTCCCATCTTTTGAAGAAATTTGGCTAATGATAACCAAATAATAACATAATTTTATGATCAGCACTTCGCCAACCCCGCCTCCACAAGGAAAGGAAACTGATGATTTGGCTCGATAAGTCAGGAGTGAGTGTTACAACTTACAGGAGTCTGAGATAATTTATTCCTCCAGAGACTGTCGTTATTATTAATTTAATTTGATTTGATCAACTAAGTTAATACTATAATTTGGCCACAATTCGCTCTGAGGAAGGCCTAACGCTCGAAACGTTTTAGAAAGTCTCGACAATGGCGAGTTTACATTATCAATTCAGTTGATAAAACCAAATTACCTCGAAATACACCCCACAGTACGCAGCTCCCTTTATCATTAGAATTCTGTAGAACTGGTGCGCATTCGTTCCTATTCACCCCATAAAGGCTTATGAATACCTGTAGCCTGCAGTGCATGTATCTTATCAAGGCGAGTTAACGCTAAGAAGTGCGATCGTTATTTCGACTGGCCATGTTAAATTTGGAGATTTTTGTCACTGCCGCTCACCCCCTTGGTACAAATTTCTTTCTCTCCTCAGCCCTTCGTTTGTATTTAAATAAACGACTGGACGGCCATAATTTTCGCTAAGAAAATAGTGAGAACTCGCTCGCCAAAGTTACGCCTGCTGTTTGTAATTTTTCCAATGACACATTCATCCTGTCCTAAGTACTGTAGTGTACTTTGTTGTCGGAAGTTGCTGCGGACGCACTATTCGCAAGTCTGTAAGTGAACGCGAGTTGCGTTACTCTTTATTCACGCAAATGTAATTGTCAAAAGGTATCACGCCACCTTTCATATATCCCAATGGACATATTTTTTGTTTATTTGTTTGTGTTTGTGTGCGTGTGTGTCTAAGCATGTGAAGTTGGTGAGTCTAAAGTGCTCAGATCTCATAAGTCATTCTGCTGGGTGATTTTCCCGGTACCTCAGCCGTAAACAAACAAGCAGCGTAGCTGCATCATGTTGGTCACCAGGTGTAGTTGAAGTTTTGCAGTCTAAAAGTAAAAGCAGCCGTTAACAGTATGGTACCATGTTCTGGACGAATAAGTTGTCATCGATATTTACATGTCTAGCTGTTTTGGAGAGGTAGAACTGACCAGGGGACAAACGCTCGATTTCCCCCACCCTCTGTGCCTTTAATTTAATTTATTTCGGCTTTCCCGTGATACGTTTCGCGCCTACACACTTCCGCTTGTTCCAAGGCGAGTGGTTGTTGGGATGAAAGAACCTCACAAATGTAGATCGAAGGAGAAAAATCGAGCGGTAAGTCATTTTATTTCACGCCTTTTTGCGTAGTCTTCAAAATTTCTGTTGCACTCGAATGACCTTTCATGTATCCCGATAGGTTGCGGGACAGTAGAGGTGACATAACTGGATAGATCTGATCATAGATAACTTTTTCAAAGACTTTTGATAATGTGGTTAGGACGGAAACCAGTCTGTAATTGGCTTAGTCTGTTTTATTTCTTTTCTTGTATACTGGTGTAATATTACTGCTTTTCCATTCTCTAGGTATACTTTGAGTATTTATAAAATGGTTGATGAGCTTTGTAACTCTAGTAGAAATGCTTGGAGAAGATAGCCTTAGCAGATGTGAAGATATGTTATCCATGCCAACAGATTTTCTTGCATTCAATTGTTCCAGAATGCTTTGTATGTACTTTATGTCAACAGGAGTAAATGCAAAGTCGTCTAGCTGTTCCATGTTGCGTATCAATGACACACTAGGATGTGCATTAAATTCCAAATCTTGAACATTATGATTGATTATATCAGTAAAATAGGAATTGAAATTCTCAGCTATACTCTTTGAGTCAGTTATAACATGATCTTTCTCAAGTAGAAAGATCTTGTTGTGAGCCTTGCTTCTGGTATTTGGCAATAAAGGATTCATTCGTTTCCAAAATTCGCCTGTATGTTTCGAGTCATTTTATTTGAAGCGTGCTTACAGAAAGAATGCAATGCTTTTCGTTTCATTGATGTGACTTTGTTAAGCTGAACTTTATATACATTCCATGTGCTCGGAGATCGATTCTTCCTGTGCAATTTATACAGTATTAAGTATTCCTGTGTCCAAACTGCAAAGATCATAAAGAGAAGTCACGCGTAATGGAATTCTAGAGCATGCAAATAATACTGCCTCCTCCCACCCCCCCAGAAAAATTAAGGTCAGCGTTTTTTTCTAAGCTTATTTTCAAGCCAACTGTTACAATTTTTTTTGAGTAAATTTCCCTTCTCACTCATGATTAATCTTGCCTAGTGAATGTCGTAGACGGATTTCGATTCAAGACGCCCAATTAAGCACAGGAGCTAAGCGAGTTGTTTTCGGTTAGAGCCTGGGACTGAATCGGCTAAATGGTCCTGAAATAATTGGAACAGGAGATTGCCATGTTGATAAATGTAGATGAAATGAAAAGGCCATTGGAGATTTGTACAAGAGCGGCTCAACTACAATATTGATCGAGTCAGGTTGTCACGTGTAGCCATTTGTGCTTCACTTAGTGATTTTTAAATGCCTTGGATGAGGAATTGGTCGGTCTGCTTTAAGACACCGTTACTTTGTCTATGTCGCATCTGAAGGGTTAGGAATTGCAGCGTTTTCAATGTCTATTGCATCTCCTCGACAATTTGTGCAATTTTCAGAGCGCTAGAAACAACTAATTATTGCCTTTTTTTTTAACTTACGTATTCCTATGTCCGTCCACATTGGAAGCTACCGTCCTAACTACAAAAACACGCTGACCTTAATTTTTGTTTTTGAAGGGGGGGGAGGGGGCAGTATCATTCGCATGCTGATTCAATCACGCTATCACCAAGAGAAGTCACCCGTGATTGAATCAGCATGCGAATGATACTGCCCCCTCCCCCCCCCCCCAAAAAAAATTAAGGTCAGCGTTTTTTATAAGCTTATTTTTCAGCGAACTGTCACAATTTTTTTAGGGTCGTGTCTGATCGTGCCAGAGAGCAGTATTTTCAAATTTTTGCAGCGGAAATGCATTTATTCCTTAAACGTGTAAGAAGATGACGGAAGTTTCTACTTTTCCCACGCGGTTTGTTGTCATCTCAGGGAACAAGGAACTCACGGATGGTTTTCTGGAATCCCAGTGAAAGGATTTGAGAAACTTACTTTTTTTCGTAGGCTATTTTGTTCTGACCGCTTCTATTTTCATTGTTCTACGTCAATATCGTTCAGCGACAGCTTTCCAGCCCCCTCCCGTTGATTTCTTTATGTAGCCTCACCTCGTCATATAGCATACATTTTTCAGATACCGTAATACCGACCCTCATTCCATAGATACATTACTGATACACGAAATTTACCACCGTAGGAAAGAGTTGTAATCATACGGACGAAAGGGCACATCGAGAAAAAGACGCTTTGATTCCTCCACCCCTCTCTCGCTGAGTTTGAAATTTTGCTCCCATAATCCATAGCAGGAGTTGAGACGCTTTCGACTGAATGAGTTGAAGCAACAAACTTGAAAGGTGAGTCACTTTTTATTCCCTTCTTCAAACTTTTATTTCTTTAACCAAACATATAACTCCACAGATAACACGAAGTGGTAACGGTTTCATCTTTTGCGAGTAAAAAAGCTGTCGAACGACATCTAGTTATTCTGATAAACGAACTACCATCTTGTGTATTGTAAGAAATACAGTAGATTAAATTTACCTAAAGCCCCTAGCGAACTGTTTCTGTTTCTGATACGGCGTTAGAATAAGAGGTAAGCTCGAAATATGTATTAGTCGTGTCATTAAAAGTTTTTGTTTTTCATAGTGGCGAAATAATGATAGATTATTATCTTTGGCCACATGAAATTCTAAGCACATTCACATCAGTAGCGTGTAGTCGAAGCGTCGCAATATTCGTCGCTAAATCTTGAAAACTATAACACTCGTTCTTAAATATATATAATTGTATTCCCAATTATGCTTGATTGAATGATTCATCTGCTGTGAAAAGCTGAACCTAAGTTCAGAGACTACAGTCGGGTGATATTTCAACGGAACTTGTGTCGACAAACTAAATTTTCGTTTTGCGTTCGCTGTATCAGGCGACTTCTTACTCCGTAAGCTGCATCCTAAACCTTTAATGGTTGAATTCCAGTACTTCTATATATTTCACAACTTGGGAGTGTGATGAATTTTCATTAGCTCCCCTTGGGTAAAGGGGAAGAGGTCGCTGATAGTAGAACCCAGGCAATTGTTGCGTTCGAGGTACGAGAACGCAATCCCTAATTTGTGTTGGGATTTATGTGCATTATTGGGTGTCCTGTGCAACTTATAAGGGAGGTTGTTTTCGAGATTACTTTGGTTTGTCGTTGTCGACACACATTTGCCTCTGTTTGAGGCGCTTGCTTACGTTTTGCCTCATGAGATTGCTTTGGTTCGTCATCGTCAACACACATATGCCTCGCTTTGAGGTGCTTGTTTACGTTTTACCTCACTTTGAAGAACTAACTCACGTGGGGATTTGTGACCTCGGCATTCATTCATCTCATCCTTCATGCTGAAGGTCTAAAAGATTGCTGAAGGTCTACTGAAGGCAGTAAGTACAACATGCTCAGTAAAATTTTACTTTGGATTTTGGATTAAGCATGGTCCGTCACTGTCTTTGGAAAATGTGTGCGACTCCTGGCGCCTGTATCAAACCGGGTTGTTAACCTCAGCGGCCGTTGTGCCACAAAGTAAATCTACCGAGTTGTGTAGCTCAGCAGCTGTTGTGCCAGTTAAAGTCAAGGTATACAGCATCATTAGAGTGGAAACAATTAAAAGTCGTTATGACCATCCTCTTAAAAAGCAAGAAATCATTCTCGTTGACCACACCACTTCTATAAAACTTTTTCTGTGGCAAGAACATTGTGACAAACTTGAAGACCAGAAGACTTATGCCTTGCAAAATCTAAGGCTCAAGGAGACCAATGGAATCCGCTATCTGAACACTCCAAAGTCAGAGCAGTTTCTTTACAAAGAGATTCCTCCTTTTACACAAAACCTGGCACAAGTCACAACAGAGATGGAGTAACCAACATGAAACAAAATATCAGCCAAATTAATTGGCATTCAAAACACATCGAAAAATCTTGTGTGCATTATGCAAAAAGAAGGTTTCAGTCAAATCTAATTGAAAAATTGCAACATGTCCATCCTGCAAGAAGAGGATGAAAACATCATGATCCTCTTGTGAATCTCAGTGGTTTTTAAAAGTGCTTTTCCAGAACACATGCAACGTAAATGACAAACTTGCACTTACACTCTTTCATCCTGAGGTGCATAAACTGGCTGCACTTGTACCCAGCATTAACCTTGACATAAAATCAGAGGAAGAGCTTATTTTGGATCTGCTGGAAATCAAATCTAGCTTCTGCATAACTTCTGACATGGCCTCTAATAAGCTCATGGAAGTTTCTCTTGAGGCTATTTGACTATATTAAATGTTGTCCAGATATCATATTGTGTACTTTGAGCTGTTCAAAAGGCTCCACAAACACTTGCTAAGCTCATAGAAGTTTCCCTCGAGGCCATTGACTCATAATAAATGTTAGATATCATAGTCTGTATTTTGAGCTGTTCTAAAGGCTCCACAAACAATTTTTAGCTCATAAAAGTTTCACTTGAGGCTATTTGAAGCTCCACCAAATGTTGTTGTTATCAACCAAAGTACAAAAATCCTTTTTTCCAATTCAGAATGTTCATGTTCACTTTGGTTTAGTTCCAAAATGGTCACCATATTCAACAGAATGTAATACTCGATTTCCTGTTAATTCAAAGAATAACTTAATTGTCCGCTATTTCTCGCCAGCATATACATGTTCCTGTTCAAACACGATTTTATTGTGTTCCAGTGTTCAGCCCGAAAAAGTAGTGTTTGGTCTTTACCCAGGTTGAAAAGACTTGCAAGTAACAGTTTCATTTTATTGTAATTTTCAGTGATTGTTTACTTGTGGAATTCCCAATAAATAGAATTAATGATTACATCTAACAAGTTGTCAACTGTTTGCTTTTTAACAATACCTGACCCAGGTTTTCCAAAGCTGGGCTAAGATAGCCCAAGGTCAGTGTGAAATTTGAATTCACATTAGAAAGCTTAAAAAAAAAAAGTAAATTCACTTTCATTCATTTTGTCAACAAGTTGATGATTGGATACTCTTAAAAATGAACTGGAAAATTATCCAAAGAACTGCTATTCAACAGTAACAACAAAAAAAACCCAGTTTATTAAAGCGCTAATCAGCCTTCAACAACTTAGCTCTGTAAAGCATCTCTTGCAGCAGTAAAACAAAAAGTTCTATCTGCGTACCTGACACACTGTAGCCACTGTCTCCTCAAATTCAGGTACTTAAAACCAAGCATACAATATCACTACCGTTCACAACCTTTTCATAATGATGCACAGGTTAGATAGAGGTTTCTCTGTATGTAACCCTTATATTCAAATATCCAGTAAAATCATTTTTCTATCGTGCGAACCATCTACCCTTCCCCCTCAACTGCTACCTGTACCCCGACAAACATCAAACGCACTCACCTAAGCTCCAATTACCCCAAGTATAATAATATTTGTTAATTCAAAGATCTTCAACATGTCTGGTAGAACATTTAGAACATTGTCTTTTTCAAAAAGATGCGACTAAGAATAAAAAATTGTGTGATTGGTGGATAAATTGAACCAGTGAGAGCCAATCAGATTGCAGGATCGCAAGTTGTTTCAAAATGGCCCAAATTACACCTCAATCAGTTCAATTACCATTGTAAATGAGGCTGTTTATTGAAGTGACTCCAGTTTATCTATATTTCAAAACACAGGGAAATCACTGAAAAAAGCAGTAAAAAGGCCTTATAAATGTAGAATTCTGACATCCTGTGGCACTAGTTTTTCAAAGGGTTTTAGAAATCTCTCAGCTGCTTATCAGTCCTTTCTGAACATCTGAAATGTACTTAGGTTAATAAAACCTTGTGGCTTAAAATTATTTTGAACACCCCCTTGCAATAAAATAAAAAACCTAGAAATTGAAGGCTTCTTTAGGAGAAAGAAATAGTAATAGCATGTTTTCTGAGAATGATATTTTCTCTCTCTAAGTGGTTATCAATTGTTTACTCTATAGAGGCTTATTTCCAGCTTTGTGACTAGATAAAGATAAAGAAAACTCAGTTTGCTACCATTGTCTGCCATACAATTCTTATAATATTAGTCAGGAGAATTTGGTATTTGATCATAAAAGAATCCTTTAATTGATATTTTTCTTTATTGTCATCTACTAAATCTTGTCTACTAAATCTTGTACTTTTATTGTAAGGAGAAATTCTGTCTTGGTCACTTATGGGAGTTAAGCTTGTTTTTAAATGCTGTCATCAAGAACACTGCTTATATGTCTCCCTTTTTATTAGGTTATCTAAACCCATCCTAAACTCTTTAAAACATAATTATGTGAGCCTGGGATCATAACCAGGATTTTGTGCCAGGGTGATGCATCTTTTTAGTTCTGTTATTCCTGGTTTGGAAAATTTTGTTGCAATGATTTAATTTTTTCTTCATAATGTGTGTTCCAACCCTTTATGCAGTCTTCAATAATTAACTTCAAGGTCAGCACGAAGAAAAATAATAACTACTTTGAGATTGTTGGTTTCACCAAACCTTTGAGGTTGTTTCAAAAGAAGCTATAGCATTCTTGGCAGCAGTAAAGTAAAGTAAATAAAGTAAAGTAAAAGCTTTATTAATGTGTTTATGTATTTAGTTTTCACAACTAATTGGAGACATAAAAAAGAAATAAATAAATAAGTATATTAATAGATAGATAAAATAGAATTATTTACAAATAATTTATAGGAATAATGTGTAAATTGTTCATTAAAACATTAGGTATATAAAAGGTGGTCCCTAAGAGTTGCACAGGTCACAGCAGCCATTGTTGTTTAAGAGTGACGCTAGGTCTTTTTTTTTCGTAATGTTCTTTTTAAAAGATTCGATGTTCCGGGAGGTATTTCAATTTAAAAAACTTGACATCTTTAAGGTAATTTCTTGATAAAAAGGTGTGTTCCTCGGGAATTCATAACATACTGGCCTAACAGTTGTTGGATGCCATGTGAAATTAACATTATTTTACTTATCTTGTTAAGTGGATGTGAATGTCTTACTCCTGGCCCCAGTTCTTTAAAGGGTCAATAACATTATTTGTTGGATAACTCCCTGTCCCAAAGGTAGCACAATACATTTTGTCAATACTTGGCTGCAGCATAGAGATTTATCCGTGAGATAGAGTTATGTTCCCTTTGAACTGGACTCTGATCTTTGGGATTAAACAACTTCCAGTGATGGAATTTCAGGACAATAGCCATTTTTCTTCTATATCTGAGAATTTCTAACTGAGCAGGAGGTCTGAATGGGAGAATCTTAACCGAGGTCACCAGTACAAACCGAACGCACTGACCGAGGTCAACCAGCGACCGAGGTCAAGATTCTCCCGTACAGACCGACCTAGCTCGGTTAATAAGATGTTTATTATATGGCTGTGTTTATAAAGTAACGGAACATATTCTTTGTAACTTTTTTTTCTAGACCAGTCTACATGGGAAAGTCTAGACCGCTTTCAATATTGATTTCAGCCAATGAAATTCGTGAATTCGGTAGTTCCCAGTCCTTCTGAGACACATCCATATAATAAAGCGTCATATAAGGAACCACTCGACCATTCAGATTACTGGAAACTCTTTGCGCAGCTCTGAAATTGTACGAAATATATCTATGTATATCTATCTATCTATCTATCTATATATATATATAGGATGAGTCATTGCCGTTGCAATTGCGCATGCTCGCTGGTTTACTCTAGTTTGAGCACTCTGGCATGGCTTAGACGATACCACAAAGGTTGGGTCGTTTGGGGTGACCGTCTCGGTTCTCCCCCATCCTAGCATTAGCACTGCACTGATGAGGCCCAGAAGGCCGAAACAGTACTGTCTGCAGTTAGTTATATATATATATATATATTTACAGGTAAATAACTGAAGAAGGTCTCTGACCGAAACGTTTGTTATTAAAACTTTTTATATTTTTTACGTCAGAAGTTGTCCATCCTCGCAATTTTTTAAACTTTTTACGTTCGTGTTGGCTGTGAGGTTTGGGCTGCGAATCTTTATTGATCCTCATGGCGCGGTGCACCTTTGTTGGCCTGAGAGTTCCATTAACGACTATATAAATACATATATATATATTTACCAATTATTCGCCTCAGGTTCAGTGAATGTCGTCGAATAATCCCCGAGACCAAGTCGAGGGGATTATTCGACAATATTCACCGAACCTGAGGCGAATAATTGTTTTAGTATAATTTCAGAGCTGAAAACCAGAGAAATTTCTAAAATAATAACATTTTATACAATGAAATATATGAAGTTCATATATTTTGAACTGCGGTATTAGATACATATGATACACGATCCTCGCAGTAGATAGCGCTATTTAAGCAATAGCGAAAATCAGACCTGAAAAAAATCAGGCCTGTACGGGATTCGAACCACTGACCTCTGCAATACTATTGCAGCGCTCTACCAATTGAGCTAACAATTGTTAGCTCAATTGGCTTGTTAGCTCAATTGTTAACAATTGTTAGCTCAATTGGTGGAGCGCTGCACTAGTATCGCAGAGGTCAGTGGTTCGAATCCCGTACAGGCCTGATTTTTTTCAGGTCTGATTTTGGCTATTGCTTAAATAGCGCTATCTACTGCGAGGATCGTGTATCATATGAATAACATTTTAGTAACAATTATTAACATTTTATTTTAACATTTTATATAAACCGCGTGGAGCGGTTTATACAGCACGACATAAGGAACCGCTCGACCAATCAGATTGCTGGAAACTCTTTGCTAAGCTCTGAAATTATACTAAATACATATATATATATATATTTATATCTATCTCTTTTTTCAGGAATGGAAGATTTGGATTTGAAACCAGCGGAAGAGATTACAGATGATGCCATTAATCCTGCTGGCAAAAAGAAGCTCCAAAGCATTGTTGCAACAGCAATGGAATTTGAAGCTATGCATAAGGAGTGCTTACGTGTGTTACCATACTCAGAGGATGCTCGTAAAGTTGTTCACTTGTATGTGTTGTATGGTAAGTCTGGCATACCTCAAAAATTGATAGATGCTGCATGGAAATGTTTTGAAGATTTGGACGTGGACCTCAAATGGTTTGACCTCTACAAAGATGCTAATGAGATTTTGAAGATTTCACCTGTCCAGTATCCTACTGATACACCACAAAGCTTGAATGAGTCTCATATTCAAGCAATAAACAAAATGATAGAACAGAACCTTCACATTCTTGTCAGGCATCGTAATATCACCGCCGTGCAACCATCACTGAAAATCACAAAATCTAAACAGACAGAGACGCCTTGTGTAATGCTTTCTGTTCTTCGCAAAGGCCACATCCCAGATGGAGAGTGTGCGTTTCCTCTCACTCTTGGTTCGTACCCCGTGGATGTTGTGGATGGATTTTGGTTCCGAACTGATGACCTGTGGACACCGAATGAAGCACAGGAGCAAAGCGAGGTTCTTTGTTTGGGAGCAAGTATTGGCGTTAAAGACGAGGATGTAGCCGGGACCTTGGGTGCTATTGTGAAAGGCGATAAAACCTTTTATGCACTGTCTTGTGATCACGTGATGAAACATAAGGCAAAGTTAGAAATTACTCATCCTGCCCATAATGATCACTTGAACAACCTAAAGTACCATTTTCAGCAGTATCGATTGTGGACAAAGCAGATGATTAAGCAGGACGGCAACCCTATCTTGAAGAGCCAGACGTCAGATTGTACCCTTACAGGGCCAGAGGAATTGTTAAGGAGATTCCAAGACCTCAAATCAGTCAAAGAAACCCTTCTTGATCCTGCTAGAAAAACGAAGAGGAAGCTTCAAGCCTCAGATTTGCACGAAAAAGCTTTCAAGGAGGGCTTAACACCTCCAAGGGTCATTGGAAAGTACACTGTTGGTGTGTCTCGTAATGTGAAGTGGACCGATGGTCAACAATATTACATCGATGCTGCCATTGCTGAGTTGACATCAGAGGAGGTAAAAGGTTTACGGGAGAGTCAAACAGCCGAATTGATTGGAACAGGATCTTGCCCAAGTGGTAAATGCAGTTCAAATGTGAAGGCCTCAGGGGAACTGTGCAAAAGTGGACGAACCACTGAATTTACAAAGTCAGGTCGTCACGTACAGCCATCAATGTTTCTTAACGCCTCCTTATACGAGGTGAATGCTCAAAATGAGCAACTGGTCAGTGTATTGAAACGCATTAAACTCTGTCAAGTGTGTTTGGAAAGGTTTGAAACCGGACAGAATTTAGATACTTCTCAGCGTGCGTGTGACTCTTGTGAAAAGCATACAGCTACTCTTAACAAGAATTTTTGGTTGAAGAACTGCTTGTGCATAGACCATCCATTTGATCTTGGTAATGCGAAAGTGTTTGCTACCGCAGGAGATTCTGGAGCAGTGCTTTTTGAAAGAAAAGAAGATAAAAGTCTTGAAGGTTTTGGCATAATTTTTGGCGAGCATCGAAATTCATACCAACTTTGTGCCTTGGCCACCCCACTGCAAGTTGCTCTTGAAACGTTGTCAAAAGAGATCCCTTTGAACACCGGCTTAAGACTACTTTCAATCTATAACGAGTAACCTTGTAATTGAGCAGTTCTTCATTTATTCTTGCTCAAGATGTTTGAGTTTTTTTTCTGGTTGTTCGCCAGTATATTTTCGGCCTAATTTCTTGTGACAATTAACAACATATCCGAAGGGAAACTTATGTAAACGTATATCCCAAATATGCAAAGCGCTAAAAATGTCAGGGTTACCTACTACAATTTTCATTCCGAGAGGATTTGAATAGCATGCGTTATGGTACCCACGCCAAATACTGAAGTGATACTTTGGAAACAACTACACGGAATGTTTGGTTTATGACTGATTTTTCGAAAAGGAGACCTGCTAAAGACCTTTTTGGAAAGAGTCTAGTCGCAAAAGACCTATGACTTTTACCATCGCTCAGAGTTTGTTGGGTAGACTGGTTCATTCGAAGGATAATTCTTTTTTAATGACAACTGTGCGGCTAGTTTAGTCCATTCCCAATTGTTTTATCTATTCTGATTGATTAGGTATAAATATAGGGTACGACTGAACTCTATTGTGTCAGATATCCTCGAAGTTTCTTTTGCGATTTAACATTTTTGATAAAAGTAGTCAGTTTGTTTCCACAATTTTTACTTGCGTTTTAATTAAAAACGGTGTTTGGTATCGGTAGATGGACGTGACTTTACTCCTTAAGGTGTCAGAAAAAAATTTATCCAACAATATTTTTAACTTTCCTTAAATGTACCTTAACAGTGTCTGTCTCGAGAAATACAATCAATGCAATAAAAAAGATAGGTCATAGTGCTTGTCTAAGACATATGATGTGCCAAACTTACCCCATTTATGCCTGTGCTGGCATTAATCACGCGCGTCGTTTCAGAGGTTCACCGTACATTTTTAGTTAGCTGGAAGCAAGAATTTTTTAAGTAACACTTGGAAAAACTTGATAGATGGAAAGTCTCGAGCGTATGGAACAGTTTGACATATAACTTGTGGAAAATCATGCAATTTTAAACGACATTGGACAGTGATCCTCTAGAAAAAGGCAGTAGTGAGTCCAGGGACTTATTAAACAGCCAAAATCCAGTGAGTCCCACACTCATCTTTAAACGAGGTGTACCTATGAATAGCTCATACAATTAAACGAGGTTTGTATTTTATTAGTTACTTTCAGTCTTTGACATACAGATCATGAACAACTTTGAGCAGGGGGCAATCTCAAGAAATCTGAGTGGACAGTGTTAGTCGCAATGTCTGTACTTTCAGCGGTAAGGGCAGTTACCATTGGAGATTTTTCCCAACTTTTCTTTGAGTTCGTCATCAATTACATCTGAAAGGCACTGCAAGATATCATCTGAAGTCGTGTAAGAATCGTAACTGATGTTGGTTTGTTTGAAAATCGCTATGTCCTTAAGCCCCCAAATCGTGAAGAAGTTCAAGTAGCGATTTGAATTTTACCAGTGGGATGCTTTCTATAGACAGCCGCTGTACACATATGCGAAACAAAGCAGAATAAAAGAAGGAGGCCAGCATGCCGATTTAGCGTGGTGTTTTGAAAATTTCGGCACTGGGCTTCCTTACTCATTCCTTTCGATTTGCTCGCCTCCGAGCAGACTTGAGCATACATATAATTTCAATTTTTCTCGTAGACCAACCACGAATATGTTTTGAGCCACGGCTCAAAAATCTTCGTTCCTTACATTTCGCAGATTTCGCTTGTGCCGATTCTTCATTGTCTTCATTCGCTTTCTCATCATCCTTCTCTATGCAGTTGCTGCTGCTTCTTCTTGATGTTTACTCGCGTCGGGCTGTTTTGTAAACGAGAGCTTTGTTGGAAAGCAGATTGTGTCTGATTTCCACATGTCCGTTTAATTAGCCGCAGGATCTTATTAGCAGAATTTACTTTCGTAAAGATGTGGTCATGCCATGCTAGTGTGTGATGTAGCATTGTACCTAGATCCTTTTCCGTGTCAGATAGGAGTAATTGTTCCGTACCAAGATGATAGATATTGTGGATTGGTTGTTTCTTCCTTGTTATACAGAGCTGTTTGCATTTCTGTGAATTAAAGTTCATTTTCCATAGTTTACTCCAATCATGTAGAGCTGACAGATCGTTTTGGAGGGTGTAACAATCATTAAGGTCGTTAATCACTCTGGCACACTTTGCATCATATGCATAGAGGGGAAGACTGGTACCAGTAGAAAGATTTTCCGCAATGTCATTTACATATACAAGAAATAGAATGGGGCCAATGATAGATCCTTGAGGAACTCCGGAAGTAACTGGCTTCCAGTTTGACGCAATGCCTTCGATGAGGACGCTATGACGTCTATTTGTAAGATAGTATTTGATCCAGACTAATAATGGATTTCGAAAGCCAAGCATTTCAAGTTAAGATATAAGTTTCTCATGTGGTACCCGGTCAAAAGCTTTTGCCATGTATATGACATCAGTTTGACCACTCGAGTCAAGTGTTTTTGCCAGTGAATGAATGTAATGAACAAGTTGGGTGACGCAAGATTTATGTTTTCTGAGAGCATGTTGTTCTGGGTGAAGAAGGTCTTCGACATGGCTGTAAATGTGGATATGGACACATCTTTCAAGTCGTTTTGACATAATGGACAAAAGTGAGATACCTCTATAATTGGTAACTACATCTTTTTGACCAAATTTAAAAACAGGGGTGAGATCTGAGTCTTTCGATTTCTCTGGGAAAACACCACTTGTTACAGTCAAACTAAGTGAAGCGTACCCCTCAAGATTACATTAGTGAATTGATCATTTGGATATTGAACCCGCCAGTCGTTTCAAGAATGCAATAATTAATTCATTATTTGATTATTGAACCCGCTAGCCGTTTCACGAATGCAATAATGGATTGATTATTTGAATATTGAACCCGATAGCCGTGTCCGTTTCGAAAAGGCGCGGATCATTGTTCAAATCAGAAGTCCATTTCTGATTAGACCAATAAGATTGTTCTATTCGACGAGGAATCCTGAAAAAGAACAAACTGCACTGTAAAAACACTGCGAAAACAGTCGATCGCAAATATTTACGAAATAAAAAAGTCTTGGAATGGCTTCGCCCGTAAACTATTTTCTTCGACCATGAATGCACGCAAGAATTTCTACAAGCTCGTCAAGATGTAAATAGGCGAAAAAAGCTGTCGATAACATTCCATTTACAACATTTAATTTACAAGAAGTTCTACACAACACTCGAACTCACCTTTCGCGCCATGTCTGACGCCATGAAATGGTTCCATTTCATTATCACTTGTTCGCATAATCCAATCAGAAATGGACTTCTGATTTAAACAATGATCCGCGCCTTTTCAAAACGGATACGGCTATCGGGTTCAATATTCAAAAAATCAATCCATTATTGCATTCGTGAAACGGCTAGCGGGTTCAATAATCAAATAATGAATTAATTATTGCATTCTTGAAACGACTGGCGGGTTCAATATCCAAATGATCAATTCACTAATATAATCTTGAGGGGTACGCTTCACTTAGTTTGACTGTAATGACTTGTTGAAAATTGATGTAACCGAGTCACTTACTTCAGAAGAAAACTCTTTCAAGAGCCTGGCAGTTATGCCATCTGGTCCAGGACTTTTTGATGGGTCCAGATTTTCGAAGATGGATTTTACGTCAGAAACAGAAACAGAAACAGCCACAGCTGAAATTTCATGAATAGGTAAAATAGGGTGAGATCCCGGTGGTGGAGGTTCAGCATAAGCATGACTATAAACTGAGTGGAAGTATTCATTAAAGAGATTCGCTTCGCCATAGGATGACCTGACTGGGTTTCTGTCGTCTTTGTTTCTCTTTATAGCCAATGGAAGTTTTCTAGATTTTGTTTTAGTGCTATAAAAGCTCCAGAGCTTCTTGGGTTCCTTTTCAACAGAATCAGCAAGGTTATTGAGGTAGTCTGCGTACTTTTTGTGGATCAGTTTCTTTGCGTTTCTTCTAAGAGATTTAAAATTGTCGATATGGTCTTGGTTTTTTTATTTCAAAGCTCTTCGACTGGCCTTGTCCTTTTTTCTACACAGTGCCTTTACTTCAGAGTCTATCCAGGGGTGTGTCTGCCTGTCCCTGACCCTTTGGCGAGGAACAAATTCATTCACTGCTGCCCAGAAAAGGTCCTCCCACTTAATAACGTTCATGTTTATGTCATCATCTAACATAGCAACATGCCAAGGTATGAAGGACAGGGTTTTCCTCAGTTAATCCATGTCTGCTTTATTAAAATTTAAAATTTCTTTCTGGATAGAAAATAATGGAGAGTAGGAAAGTAATGGAGAGAAGGTAATTTTTTTGCGTCCAATGGGACGTATCTGGTACTAAATTTGTGCGTCTTTCAGGAAAATTATGAGTCTGAGACGCGGGACGCACAGGTAGATGGATCACTCCATTGAATCAAAACGTTCCTCGAGTCGTTGCCCTAGAGGTCATAATTTACTGATTACGTGATTTTTTTTTTTGCGCAGTACAGGATGCGCAGTGAAAAATACTAAGGAATCACTTATATTTGCCTTGCGTGATGAAAATTACCAACTGTCTTACAAAATAGCAATATAACTTTTGTCATTGAAGACACAAGTTATCTAAAATCCAAGAACATCAAAAGAGACAGTTTCTTCATTTGTTCATTCTTTTTACTAATTTTAACTTGTTGCTTATGTAAGCTCCATTACTAACTATGATTACGAAACATCGTGTTAATGGTTTTTTTTTTTATGAGGCATTAAGGGCAGGGTCACTCTAGTTTGGACGTTGTAACGTTATCATAAAAGAGCTAAGTTTCTGAAGAATCTGTGGTACGTTGATGAGGGGCTAACTCTCGAAACGACGCCTTTAGAGAGTCTGTCCGACAACTAATAAGAAATTATTGGATGAGATTGTCGATGTCAAGGTCTGAGTTATCTACCGAACTCGAAGAATGAGGCAGATAACACAGACACGAGGGTTTATAACTCATGATACCCATTAGGGGCGTATACAAATTTTTTCCGCCCACTTGACTTTTATGATATGACTTGTGAGAAATTTTAAATCGAAAATCGAACTTTCTTAGGGAACAGGCCTACATTAAAACGAAAAGCTGGCGTCGCCTCTGTCCACATCTAGTAAAAGCGTTCAGCCATTTTGAGTTTCTCTCTGCGTTAACACAACACAGACTATGGGCTTGAAAACTAAGCAGACTTTGCACTCGACATGATAAATGCGATATCCTCTAAATAGAGGTTTTGCACAGCAGCCATATTGGATGGCAGGAACAATGAAAATATTTTGTGTATGATGCACGATCCTCGCAGCAGAGAGTGCTATTTATGCAATAGCGAAAAATTTTTTTCAGGTCTGATTTTCGCTATTGCATAAATAGCGCTCTCTACTGCGAGGATCGTGCATCATACGTATCTATAACCGCTGTTCAAAATATATGAACTTTCATATATTCATTGTAACCAAAATATTTTGCATAAGAAAGAATTTTTTTCCAATGGGTAAATAATCTATTGTTCCTGCCATCCAACATGGCTGCTGTGCAAAACCTCCATATATGTAGCCATTATCAAGTCAACTTCACATGCTATTGTGTATTGAAGTCTCTAGGTTTCCCTAGAGACTTCCTGATCTGGACACTCGATTATATTACGCATCGTAAACAATTCGCACAGATCGATGACACGTGCTTAGATGTTAAAAACGTGATTTTTGGGCTTTCGCAAGGCTCCGTCTCGGGTCCGGTGCTATTCAATATCTATGTTGCTGATCTTCAGGAGAACGTAAATGTCAAATGCTTCCAGTATGCGGACGACACGACAATCTACGATCATGCTAAAATATCTGACCTAAATAACTGTAGAAACACTATCTCCCAATCAATTAATAAACTAAGTGCCTGGTCTAAGCAGAGTACCCTCGCCTTTAACAACGACAAAACCAAGGTTATGATCCTATCCACCCCGCAAATGTCCAGAGTACATCACCTTGACGAGTATGATCCTAACATCGTAGTCAGTGGTTATAAACTGGAACGTATTAAATCTTGCAAACTGCTTGGAGTTCACATCAATGAACATCTTAAGTGGGACGATCACATCAAGCACACGGTATCTGGATGCTACGTCACTCTATCGATATTAAGAAAATTGAAATACCTTGCCAAATATGAGCTTAGAAGCAACTGGTAGAAACACTGATTTTGTCAAAACTAGATTATGCAGATCTGGTTTTTTACCCTTTACCACAATTCTTACTTCGCCGTTTGCAACGAGTTCAATTTGCTGCTGCAAGTTTTGTACTCGGTCACTATGTTAAGAACTTTCGGGATGTACTTAAAATCAGATGGCTCCCAGTCAATGAGAGGAGAGATTTGAACTTCCTGAAATCATGCTTTAAAGCTTGGCATAACACTGAGACTTAGCCAGATTATCTTAAAATAATAAAACAGGAATGCCGCAAGGAACTGCGCTCAAGCAATTCAATTAGATTAGTGGTCCCGACCGAAAACAGCACTTTCCAAGACAACGCGTCGAGGTTATTCAACAATTTACCAGAATCTATTAGAAACTGTAAAGATTACAGAACCTTTTTAAGACTTTCAAGGAATTTTTATGTACTATAGTACAGAGCAATTAGTTAGTTTTACTGTAATTTTTATTCTGTCAACCTTACTTCTACTTTTAATTGCATATTGCATAATTTGTGAATTACTCAATTTGATTTTTTTTAATTGTAATTAATGTATTTTTAACAGGGAAGAGCCACCTGGTGGATCTGTTAATAAACCATTATTATTATAATTATTATTATTATTATTGATCGAACGCTCTCGACCAAACAGATTTTTCATAGTAAGTGTCATGTATAACAATTCACACTATAAAGTTGACGACACTCAACAACACCCCTAAAAGTTTCCTAGCTTGGGATGTGATGGCCGTTACCTACAGTTACTTTAGTCATGCATGAAAAAACATAGGCATGCTTCGCATGCAGGAGTTATTTTTTTTGGATACGTAGGTTGAAATGAGACACTATATAAATGATGCTGGTGTCTGAATAATTGTTGGCAAAAATAAACTGCATCCAGTACAACGCTTCCTGCAGTCCCCTCCACAGCCCTACTTTGAACTTTTCATGCAACGTTACTTTTCAACTTACTTTTGCACCTATTAAATTACAAGAGTTATCTGACAATTTGATGAGAATCTCTACAGCTGATAGTATCAGTGAGGAAGCTCTCATCCTGGAAGCTTAAACACTCTTAAAGGAATATGACTGATCACTCCTGACATTCATTTTCAATGAAATCTAGACAAAACTTCTGAAAACTTTACAAGTAATTTTACCAATTTTACAAATAAAGAAGACATAGCCCCCATATAGCATATTAGTCTAGGCAAGTTGTGTACAGAGAACAAAAGACTAATAATTTAAACCAGTTGTAAACTTCTGGGAATAATGACAAATTCTTGAATAACAGTTTGCCACAGTAAATGTCACTGCCAACCATTCTGTCTATACTACCAATTATTGGGTCACTTCACATTACCTTAAACAGAAGAGAACATAACAGTTAATTCATATCATCAATCTTAAGAAATAAGAATTTCATGATCACGACACATACAGCAAAGTGAATTATAACTCAACTGGTTTGAAATTCATGGTGCAGTTCGACTCAACATTCATTTCGCAAGGCAAAGCATTCTACTGAAATGTACAGGACAGAATACAGCTGAAGCCATTCGTTTCGAATAACACATGAACATGAAGGAAACGGCACCAGTTTTACTCATGAGACAAAGTCCACGCATTTGTTTGAGGTTAATGAACTAGTTAGACCGAAAGCTAGATAAATAAACAATTAACTGACTGTAGTGAGGGACTCGGGGGCCAAGTGATAAATAAGTTTTACCAAAGTTTTTCCTCTAGTTAGCACATGAAGCTCGAAAAGGCAATAGTAAAAATTACCACAAAAACACAGTAAAAAAATAAGCCAGCACCGGAGTTGATTGAGGTAAGACCATAACAATTGTTAAGACACATGCCTACCTACCATGTACAAAAGACTAGGAGAGCAAAAAGGCCAAAGGCGGTTTTGGATCATGACTTGGAAAATCCACCAAAACCTCCCGAAAAAATAATTCGCTGAGAGTTGTAGTAAGAGAAACTTAATCCTGAAGCTGGAACATTTTTTAAAGCCTTGTGTCCTATCCATGGAAGAGATTTATTATACTGACTGTAAAGAGAACAGAAGACACAACTGCAACGCAAAACTTGTCTTTCCCTGATCTCGTATCCAGATCCCATTGTGTCAGTTTAACTCACAAGTTACAACCGTTTGACGTCTAAAGGACAGCATTAGACTTGCAAGGACTTGCAAATCTTTCCCTGATCTCGTATCCAGATCCCATTGTGTCAGTTTAACTCACAAGTTACAACCGTTTGACGTCTAAAGGACAGCATTAGATTCCATCCACCAAAACCACCTCGGTCGAGAGGGACTGAGGTGGAATACTTAACAACTTGCAAATCATAACCGAAGATTCTCGGAAATCCACGCGGAGACATAGCCGAACACCCGAAGAACAAACAGAAACAATGTGGCGGGAATTTTAAAGCGTGAACAATTTGCATGATGGTAGAGATGCGGATAATTTTGGATACGTAAATTTTGTTGATGAGGCGTATAAACTCATTGCGGAATTCGAAACAGGATCGACGACGAAGTTTTCTTGCTTTAAGGTGGCTCGATAGGCCAAAAAATCATAAAAACTTCATATTTTTGGAAATAAGTTTCTGGGCACCAACAGTCATTGTAGTTTCAAGAAAAGTAAATCTTTTGTAATTTTTCCTATGGCTATTGTATGTTTTTCAACTGTTTTTGGATCTGTTTGAGCGGTTGCTATGGAAACCAGCATTGTTAACGCGTCGTTTTCCACCAAAAAAAGCCAATGATTTCAAAGAAATCTTCACAGGAGTGACCAGAATAGATTTCAGGGGCCTGGTAAATAGTTAGGCCCTAAATGAGGACATTGTGTGCTGATACATGACGTACTTGGCATGAGAAAAACGTGTTCGCTTGTTTACGATCTATCTACTGAGAGTTGAAGCGAATTATGCCTCCAAAAAGGAAATTTAGGAACGTTAGAAGAAAAAAAAGGAGGTTTACAGGCAACAAGTATACTAAGAAAAGAAATTCTGAAGAAATGGAAGGAACTGATGATCAGGAATCAGTGAAAGAAAGCGAGGAATCAGACATCACCGATATCGAAGATGAAAAGATTCCGAAAAACATCACACGGAATTCTGATCGTACTAAATCGATGCCTGCTACCCTGAGAAAGTTGGACGATAAGTCTAGCGATTCTGGAGACCCTGAAAACGATGAGGAGGAAAAGATGGCAAGTATAGAGGGTTTTCGTTTGATTGATATCTCTGTACTTGCTTCAGTCTTCGAGTCATTTTGGTGTCCGATGTGTAAATATGGCCACGTCACGTTCGAGGAGGATTGCAGCGCCAAGATGGGTTTTGCTACTCTTTTTGTGCTAAAATGCACATCCCAAAAGTGCAAATACTCGAAGAGGTTTTTTTCCTCTGCTAAAATCGAAGGGAGTCAGGCTTATGAAGTCAACCGAAGAGTTGTCCTTGCTACAAGGAACATTGGAATTGGACACCAGAGTCTTGTAAAATTCGCTGCGGTGATGAACATGCTACCGCCCATGAACGAGAACTCTTATCGAGATCATGTTGCCACAATTCGCAATTCTGCGGAGACTGTAGCCAAGGAGAGCATGCAAAATGCAGCTGAAGAGGCAAAAGAATTTTATGAGCCAGGAGAAGATGGGGTCTTTGACATTGGAGTGTCAGGGGATGGAACTTGGAGAAGAAGGGGGTACTCTTCAGCTTATGGGGTCGTCACTGCAATATCCACAGTTACTGGTAAAGTTCTCGATGTGGAAGTAATGTCCAAAGAGTGCAAGGAATGCATGGTTTGGAGAAGCAAAGAAGGAACTGTTGAGTTTCAGGAGTGGTGGGAAGGACACCAGCATCTTTGCCAGGCAAACTATTTTGGTTCTTCGGGGTCGATGGATGCTTCTGGAATGCTTGCCATATTTGAACGGTCTGTTCAAAACTACTCTGTTCGTTATACAGAATTTCTTGGGGATGGAGACAGTAAATCCCACAAACTTATTGTTGAAGAAGCCGTTTATGGGCCTGTTGAAGTAAGAAAATTGGAATGTGTGGGCCATGTCCAGAAACGTTTGGGGTCGCGACTTCGCTCACTGAAGAAGAGAACTGGTCAGACACGTCTTCAAGATGGAAAGTCAATTGGCGGAAGGGGCAGGCTAACAGACAATGTCATTGATAAACTGCAAGTATATTATGGGAAAGCCATTAGGAACAATACTCATGATATCCAAGCTATGGAGAATGCTGTAATGGCAATTTGGCATCATACACAGTCAACTGATGATAGCCCAGATCACGACCTGTGCCCCCCTGGAGAGAGTTCATGGTGTGGCTTTCAAAGGGATGTTGCACAGGGGACCTCTGATTATAGACATAACCATCCCCTTCCAACGGCTGTGGCTAATGCCATCTATCCCACCTTTGAAGCCTTGAGTGAGCAAAGTCTGCTTGCACGCTGTCTACATGGTGGTACGCAAAACCAAAATGAGGCCATCAATGCCCTTATCTGGCAGCGTGCTACAAAGGAAACCCACTCTGGGCTAGCAGTGGTGGAACTTGCTACCTTCTTGGCAGTCTCACATTTTAACAATGGCACTATTTCTATCATTTTAGTTCTTCGAAACCTGGGAATTGACCCAGGATTTCATTGCATCAAAGCTTGCCGAAAGCAAGATCATAATCGAATTCGCCATTCTCGCCGTAAAAGCTCTGAGCAAGCCAAAAAAAGGAGAAAACAGATCAGAAACTTCAAAAAAGGTTACAGTGACACTTTAGAGGCAATAGAAGGACAACAGTATGGTGCTGGTGCCTTCTAACATTGTTTTCAACTCTTGACTGCTTGCCCAATGATCTTGTGAACTTTATTTGCTATTTTCTAATTTTCCGTATTTCAGAGGTTTTGAAACCTTGTGACAATAATATCTCAAAAAATATTTACGATAAGTAGATCAAATTTTCACAGCATCTCAAGTGTCAATAGCTGTGTGCAATGACCTATTTTTATAGTGTTTGGACTTCTCACTCATGGGTTATGCCTTGTAAATTGAAGTGTAGTCAGGGTTATTTTTTGGTCTTTCTTTGTTGAGAGCTAATTCATGAATGCAACATAGTACTTACCTCAAAGTAGGTCATTGCACAGCTGTGATACAGTACAACAAGCACCTGAAGTTTTAGCTCTATAGCATAAAGCAGAGTAGAGATATCTTTGCCAAAAAACATACCTATTTTTGTCTCTCGGAATTGGGTGTGGCTAGAATAAATGGTGTGGCTCCTCTGAATTTTATGGAATGCTCTCCTAACTTAGTGGAAAGTAATGGGTAAGACCTATTTAAGTTTGTGGCACAAGTATAATGATATGATTTAAAGTTTAAGTGTTGGTAAAATTGTTGCCAAAATGAGCATTTTTAGACTATCGAGCCACCTTAAGGCTGACAAAGGTTTCGGAAACACTGGTATGCGCATATATATTTGAAAGCGTTACGTCGTGCTAGCTTGTATCACTCTCGTCGTTGCTCTACTGATCCTATCTTCCATCACAATTTAACAACAGATCACTCGAACAGAGGTCACAAAATACTCTGGGAAGATCCACGAGACATTAAAGGTGCAAAAAATTCCTTTTAATGGTGTGCCTTCCATAATTTTGGGAAGAAAAGTGTTCGATTGTCTGCACGGCAAAGATAGAAAAGCTGGAGAGAAAAGGAAACGAAAAGACGCAGAAGAAGTAAATGAAATATTGCACTGTACATACACATATTTTTCTCATCCGCGACATTGATGTTACTACTGTCACCTATGGCTTTTGAACCCGAAAGATCAGATACACATCGATCACTGGGTCATATGACATTGATCTCAGAATACTTTTATGACAAACGCGATAACACTTCAATCTCGGCTAAATTGAAGATGGTTTAGAACTTACCAATTATAAAAACCTTTCACTGACGTACGCTGTTGACAAAAGAGAAAATAAACGCAATTCTACGCTTTTTTATTTCTATCCAGCTGTCGCATGTCGGCTCCTTATCTTACAAGCATCGCGCAATGACACTTCTATTTCTTCACATTCCAAAAAATTATATAGCTTGAGAAATGTACTATCACTCATCTTACGCTGATATACTTATCTTTTACAGAAGGCTGGTCACAAAGATTTCGTGTTCAAGAAAAGAAGATTTCTCGTTCAAGACACGCGGAAGTTTGACTACAAAGTACAGATAAAAATGCGAGAAATTTTATTTTTTGCAGAGCACAGAGTAGTTCCACTCATGTATTGACAGAACACTGATAAATCCGGTAAGCGTTATCACTGTCGAAAATTCCCGCTACGTAGTCACCGGCTTATTGACTGGAACGAAAGGTGGTCTCGTTTTGGATTATTCAAGACACTTCGAGCTTCCTGATGTTTTTTCTCTGTGTCTGAGACGTTAGTGTGGTCAAAAAAAGCTAACACACTGCCAGCACCAAGTTGTCTTTTCATCCACATAAACGCCGTGAATCAATTTTAAAACCTGACAGAAAAGTTGAGTTGAAGCAGCGGGAAAAGCTTATTTGTGCACTGCATCAGAGGCATTCAGTTTACTGTTACAAGGCAGCCATTTTTTTCCTTCAAATGTATGATTTTTCGTCTTTCATATTCAAGAAGAGAGCAAAAAGAGATGGGAGACTGCGTCTAGAAATTTTCGAAAACCTTTACAAGGGATCGCTAAGTACGAAAGAACGATTTACATTGAACTAACTCTCATTACAGATAATCAGAATCCCTTCGTTGGCAAGGTAACTAAGTGTTCAACACGAATTAATGTAACGGTCAATGAAAAAAAGTACGCGGGGGGCAAGCCGGTCAAAGTGTGAAATAAAAGTGCCTGTACATTTTTTGCCATGATTTTGTTTTCCTTGTTGTTGTTAAAGTACAATTTCAAACATTCACACAGTAAAAAAAAATGGCAACGGAGTAAATAACGTATAGGTGTGTATTACTAGGGCGTTCCCACTTGAAATAGCGAGCATTTTCACAGTTCGAGTTTTTTATTTCTATAGGTCGCTGGAATATCTCAACCCCTTGATGAGAAGATCATCAAGAGGATCCACGAGCTCGTTGCGGAGGGAGTTAAGGAAATATATGAAAAGAGACGGCATTTGAAAATCTTTGTGAAAGAGGTCTTGTTTCGAGATGATCAGCACAAGACACAAACCGACGATACTTCCCTAGGACATCTGACCTGCGCACGCACATGTATCGAGCTACGGTTAAAAACCGCAGGTCAAGAGTTGACCCGGCAAATGTCCACATAAAGACAGATAAGCGGAGAAAAGTTTACAACACTGATTCCTTTTCTTTTTTCCCCAATCAGAACAAGTAAACACGCCTATGGAGGTTCCAGTCTGGTCTGAAAATGAAAAAGAAGAAGGTGATCACTGCAAATTGAAGCATTGGGGTTCTTATTTATAGCGTATTGTTTATGGTATATCTGTGATCTTTGCCCCACCTTGACGAGACATCCCTTGATTTTACCATACTGCTTTCTTTTGTTGTTGTTGTTATAGATGAGTTGGATGAGGAAGTAAGTCTCACTCAAGAGGGGGGAGAACAAGAGTGGGCAATCAACTCAAAGAGGAAATGGGAATGACAAAAATGTAAAGATCACAGAATATTAAAACTTCAAAACAGTTTGGTTTAAATATCAAGAAATTAATGTAACGAGTAGCAGCCAGTTATTGTTAGAGTTTAATCAAGTCCATTACATTATTAAATTCAGAGTTACTCTGTTTTGAGAGAAGGAAATTGAGGAGCTGTAATGTAATTATCATCATGGCAGGACCACATAGTAAAATTTGTTTATAGAGACTTTTGGAGGAGAGGGGGAAGACTTGTGACAAGCTGGCTTACATATACATGAACTTTACCAAATGGGTTTTCTTTTTTCAAGTTATGTTACACAAAAGAACACAAAAATAATAATAATACTTTTGAATATTAGGAGCCTGGCATAAGCAAGAAATCAAAGTTAATTTGGGTAATAAAGTTAATTTGATCTTCCAATGTTCTTTAATTTTAACCACTAATAAAATTTGCCATTTCAATTTATCCCCTCCATTGTTTTGGTTGTTGTATGCCAAAAAAAAAAAAAAAAAAAAACAATCAAACAAAAAACATTCAGCAACAACTGTCCTATATTGTGGTAAATAATTTATCACAAAATACATGGTATATTATGATTTGATTTACCAAAGTGGCACAGGCCTTTCACTGTCTATCCATAAATTAAAAGGGGAAATAATTTGTAAAATGTGAGCTATTCTACATCTTGATCGTATAATTAATCATCCATGTGAAATAGGTTACTTGAAATCAATGTGAAAGATTTGTAAGATATTCAGACCCCTGATAACAATTACTGATGTTCTGATTTGTAGTATTTAAAGGTAATGATTTCAGAGGAAGTAGAGGAAGAAACTTCTGGATATGGAATTTTGTTGCAAACATCTGTTAAATCAGTTAAAAACTCTCTCTTATCATATTTCAAGAGTACATGATTGCCACACCAAAACCTTTTGTTTTCTACATTGAACACCAAGTGATGATTATGGTTTCAATAATAAAAGCTGCTGACTTAAGAACTTTGCAAAAATATCTATGTACAAAGAAATAAATTGTGGTTATTTACTCCAGTAGCAGGTTAAACCATTCCTCTCTGATGGAAGTGACAGAAATTGTCATGGTGGTTTTGGTGGATGGAGAGAGAAACATCCACCAAAACCACTTTAATCAAATTTCATGTCTTATGATGTCATTATGAACGTTTGGTCAGCAATTGTGCATTATAAGAAATAATTAGCCAGAACGTAAACTGCTAATGTTTTGTGGAATATAATTCTTTTGCTTCCTTGAAGGTCTAACATTGGCCATAGATAAAATTCAAAAATTACTCTTGTTGGTTTTGATCACTGTTTTGGTGGATGTCCACGCCTGACATCCACCAGAACTACCAAATACCTTGGCACCTTTTGAATATTGGAAGTATCTGTCTAAAATTGCGCGAAACGTTTTATAATACTACCATCAAACAATAAATTAGTACTTACCATTTCTCGGTTGTAAAGTTTTGACGCAAGTTTCCAAACAAATATTCCACTCAAGTCATCGGGATAAATCGGAATGTTTTCGTAGCTTCATAATACGTCATGAGGTGTCCATCGTTCCATCTCAGTCCCTCTCGACCGAGAAGGTTTGTAGAATGTAATGCTGAGAAAAAGACTGGTGAGGAACTAGATTTAAACCTCGCGAATTTACGTACTTCTCTCGTTTCTAAAAGTACGTCCCTCGTTTCTATCCCTTGTTTTCCTGCCTTCGGAAAGTTTGGATGCTGGTAGAGCAGTTTTTCATAATTTTCAGCTTTGGCAGACTCTCCGAGGAGTAAGCTGTTGTTCTAGGTAAGGCTTTTTGGTTTATATTGTCTTTTCTATTTGATCAAATCTAAAAGAACGAATTGTACCTAACTGGGAAGGCGTTGGGCTAATGCTCGCGTGGTTTAGCATAAGAGCGAACTCGATCGTTGTTTTAAAGAGTTTTCAGCAATGTTAAAGGGAAGGAGGCGATCTTTTGTGTTTTCTTCATCCAAAAACTATATGCATTATGAACAGTGTGAGGCTCTATGTAAAAAGTAGAGCTGGTGTCAACCATTCAGACAAGGTATGTCAAAGGGTGAATTGTATTCATCAAAAAAGCTCAGGGGTCCTCTCTTCCGTTTGCTGCCTGCCCACACCAATGATATTAAAGCACCTTGTCAGAGATGACTCTAGAGATATCTTGATGTTGCTTTAAATGAATCGTTTTATATAGGACATAGCTCGAACTGAATTTTTGGATCATTAACCCTTTGGGTTAGTAGACATCTTTTTTACGAACCAAATTATAAAGTTTGGTATATATCCAAGCTCACAAGTTACACTTTCTCAAGTACTGAACATTTTGTTAATAACAACCAGGACAAAATAAAGAGCGGCTGAAATTGCATGGTGACCTTAAAAATGTTGACAATTATGCACCTATTTTAATTCACTCTCATTTACCATAATTAAAGAACTCTGCATAATTCAGTGCTGAACTGCCAGAACCTTGTGAACAATAATATTTTGGTGCGAATAAGGATCTGCAACATAGCGGTCTGATAAAGTTGCATCTAGATCCCCACATTTAACACAAATTTGCATTCAGGGCCTTCCGCTCAACATGGCTGTAAAGCTCAATTCAATCCTAAAGACTGCAAGAACAAATTGTTTCAGACAGAAAACAGGCTAATGCAAGTAAATAACACATAAACCGTTCCCAAAACTTATTATTTATTTGTAAAAAGCAGCAGCCTATTTCTATAACATAATTTAAATATGGTAGAAAATTTTACTAACCATGTCGGGTTAGTTGGACACATTTTTAGTAACCGAATGTTGAAAATTACTAACCATTGGTTAACGGGTTACCGTTGATTTTGAGCCCTGTTAGAGAACTCGGGCGTCCTCTTTCCTTTTGGTGCTTGCCCAAACCAATATCAATTAAAAAACTTTTTTAGTGATAAAAGGGAGAAAGAAAAGGGGAGTGGCTTCTGAGAAAATTGAAGCTCTAGATGGAGGGTTTAAGTTTGGATCAATCTACATTATCCCTTTCAACTCTAAAAGTGACTAGCATCTAACTTTTCCTAACCGTATTATCCCCAAATCAAACGGTACGGTCCTGAGACGTAGGGAAATGATCATAAACTGAAGAAGCTGTTGATAGTTAGACAAGATGTCCTTGTAAGTACTATGGAAAGTGTATTTAGAACAGTTTGGAGAATATGCATACTGATGTTAGGGTGTAAAGGGTTACTGTTTGTAATTAAAAGGTCAATTAAAAGGTAAAAAAGGTCATAATTAAAAGGTCATAATTAAAAGGTCAATTGTATTCATCAAAAAAGCTCAGGGATCCTCTTTCCTTTTACTACCTGCCCACACCAATAACATTAAGGAATCATGTGAGAGGAGATGAGTGTAGAGATATGTTGATGTGGTGTTGAATGAATTGTTATATGGAGAAGAGCTCGTGTGTCCTCTTTCCTTTTGGTGCCTGTCCACACTAATGAGAATTAAACACCAAGTTAGAGACAACTCTATAGATATGTACCATGGGAAGTGTATTAAGAACAGTTTGGAGAAAATGCATACTGATGTTAGGGTGTAAAGGGTTTCTCTTTGTAATTAAAATTTAATACTTTAATTGAGCTTGGGAGTTATCCTACTAAACTTGTTATATATAGGAGAACTCGGGTGTCCTCATTCCTTCTTTTTCCTGCCCAAACCAATATCAATTAAACACTTAGTTAGAGACAACTCTAGAGATATGTTGATGTTGCTTAAGATGAATTGTTATGGTCAACTTTCCATTTGGTGCATGCCCAAATCAATATCAGTTAAAAAACTTAGTTGGTGATATAAGATGGAGAAGAAAGAGAGATTGGCTTTAGAGAAAATTGAAGCTCAAGATAGAGGGTTTAAGTTCGGATCAAATAAATATTTCAACCTTTCAATCTAATTTATCCTTTTGAACCCTAAAAGTGACTAGCATCTAACTTTTCCTAACGGTATTATCCACAAATCAGACAGCAAGGTCCTGAGACTTAGGGAAATGATCATAAACTCAAGAAGCTGTTGATAGTTAGACAAGATGTCCTTGTAAGTACTATGGGAAGTGTCTTTAGAACAGTTTGGAGAATATGTATACTGATGTTAGGGTGTAAGGGGTTACTGTTTGTCATTAAAATTAGTGAAACTTTTATTGTACGATTTTTAATAATTTTTATTAGTGTGGGAAAACTCCGCTCCAGTTGGCAGCAGAGAAAGGTCATATTGACATGTTGAGGTTCCATGTAAAAATTGGAGCTGATGTCAACTATTCAGATAAGGTATGTTAAAAGGTCAATTGTATTCATCGAAAAAGCTAAGGGATCCTCTTTCCTTTTGCTACCTGCCCACACCAATAACATTAAGAAATTATGTGAGAGGAGATGAGTGTAGAGATGACTGTGTTGATGTGGCATTGAATGTATTGTTATATAGAGAAGAGCTCGTGTGTCCTCTTTCCTTTTGGTGCCTGCCCACACTAATGAGAATTAAACACCAAGTTAGAGACGACTCTATAGATATGTACCATGGGAAGTGTATTTAGAACAGTTTGGAGAATGTACATACTGATGTACATACTAAACTTGTTATATATAGGAGAACTCGGGTGTCCTCATTCCTTCTTTTTCCTGCCCAAACCGATATCAATTAAACACCAAGTTAGAGACAACTCTATAGATGTGTACCATGGGAAGTGTATTTAGAACAGTTTGGAGAAAATGCATACTGATGTTAGGGTGTAAAGGGTTTCTCTTTGTAATTAAAATATAATACTTTAATTGAGCTTGGGAGCTATCCTACTAAACTTTTTATATATAGGAGAACTCGGGTGTCCGCATTCCTTCTTTTGCCTGCCCAAACCGATATCAATTAAACACTAAGTTAGAGACAACTTTAGAGATATGTTGCTGTTGCTTAAGATGAATTGTTATATGGAAATTTCTGTGGTCCACTTTCCATTTGGTGCTTGCCGAAGTCAATATCAGTTAAAAAACTTAGTTGGTGATATAAGATGGAGAAGAAAGAGAGAGTGGCTTAAGAGAAAATTGAAGCTCAAGATAGAGGGTTTAAGATCAGATCAAATGAATATTTCAACCTTTCAATCTAATTTATCCTTTTGAACCCTGAAAGTGACTAGCATCTAACTTTTCCTAATAGAATTATCCCCAAATCAAACAGTAAAGTCCTCAGACTTAGGGAAATGATCATAAACTGAAGAAGCTGTTGATAGTTAGACAAGATGTCCTTGTAAGCACTAATGAAAGTTTGTTTAGAACAGTTTGGAGAATATGCATGGGGATGTTCAGGTGTAAAGGGTTACTGTTTGTAATTAAAATTAGTGAAACTTTTATTATATGCTTTTTAATATTTTTTATTAGTTTGGCAAAACTCCACTCCACTTGGCTGCAAAGCAAGGTCATATTGACATTGTGAGGTTCCTTGTAGAAAGTGGAGCTGATGTCAACTATTCAGATAAGGTATGTTAAAAGGTCAGTTGTATTCATCGAAAATTCTCAGGGATCCTCTTTTCTTTTGCTACCTGCCCACACCAATAACATTAAGGAATCATGTCAGAGGAGATGAGTCTAGAGATATGTTGATGTGGCATTGAATGAATTGTTATATAGAGAAGAGCTCGTGTGTCCTTTTTCCTTTTGGTGCCTGCCCACACTAATGAGAATTAAACACCAAGTTAGAGACAACTCTATAGATATGTACCATGGGAAATGTACTTAGAACAGTTTGGAGAAAATGCATACTGATGTTAGGGTGGAAAGGGTTTCCCTTTTTAATTAAAACTTAATACTTTAATTGAGCTTCGAAGTTATCCGTCTAAACTTGTTATATATAGGAGAACTCGGGTGTCCTCATTCCTTCTTTTTCCTGCCCAAACCAATATCAATTAAACACTAACTTAGAGACAACTCTAGAGATATGTTGATGTTCCTTAAGATGAATTGTTATATGGAAATTGTTGTGGCCAACTTTCCATTTGGCATATGGCCAAGTCAATATCAGTTAAAAAAGTTAGTTGGTGATATAAGATGGGGAAGAAAGAGAGAGTGACTTAAGAGAAAATTGAAGCTCAAGATGAGGGTTTAAGTTCAGATCAAAATTAATAAATATTTCAACCTTTGGATCTAATTTATCCTTTTGAACCCTAAAAGTGACTACCATCTAACTTTTCCTAATAGTATTATCCCCAAATCAAACAGTAAGGTCCTGAGACTTAGGGAAATGATTATAAACTGAAGAAGCTGTTGATAGTTAGACAAGATGTCCTTGTAAGTACTATGGAAAGTGTCTTTAGAACAGTTTGGAGAATATGCATACTGATGTTCGGGTATAAAGGGTTACTGTTTGTAATTAAAATTAGTGAAACTTTGATTATACGCTTTTTAATATTTTTTATTAGTTTGGCAAAACTGCACTCCGGTTGGCTGCAGAGAAAGGTCATATTGACATTGTGAGGTTCCTTGTAGAAAGTGGAGCTGATGTCAACTATTCAGATAAGGTATGTTAAAAGGTCAATTGTATTCATCAAAAAAGCTCAGGGATCCTCTTTCCTTTTGCTACCTGCCCACACCAATAACATTAAGGAATCATGTCAGAGGAGATAAGTCTAGAGATATGTTGATGTGGCATTGAATGAATTGTTATATAGAGAAGAGCTCGTGTGTCCTCTTTCCTTTTGGTGCCTGCCCACACTAATGAGAATTAAACATCAAGTTAGAGACAACTCTATAGATATGTACCATGGGAAGTGTATTTAGAACAGTTTGGAGAAAATGCATACTGATGTTAGGGTGTAAAGGGTTTCTCTTTGTAATTAAAATTTAATACTTTAATTGAGCTTGGGAGTTATCCTACTAAACTTGTTATATATAGGAGAACTCGGGTGTCCTCATTCCTTCTTTTTCCTCCCCAAACCGATATCAATTAAACACTAAGTTAGAGACAACTCTAGAGATATGTTGCTTAAGATGAATCGTTATATCGAAATTTCTGTGGCCTACTTTCCATTTGGCGCATGCCCAAGTCAATATCAGTGAAAAAACTTAGTTGGTGATCTAAGATGGGGAAGAAGGAGAGAGTGGCTTAAGAGAAGATTGAAGTTTCAGATAGAGGGTTTAAGTTCGGATCGAAATTAATAAATATTTCAACCTTTGGATCTAATTTATCCTTTTGAACCCTAAAAGTGACTAGCATCTAACTTTTCCTAATAGTATTATCTCCAAATCAAACAGTAAGGTCCTGAGACTTAGGGAAATGATTATAAACTCAAGAAGCTGTTGATCGTTAGACAAGATGTCCTTTTAAGAACTATGGGAAGTGTCTTTAGAACAGTTTGGAGAATGTACATACTGATGTTCGGGTATAAAGGGTTACTGTTTGTAATTAAAAGTAGTGAAACTTTTATTATACGCTTTTTAATATTTTTTATTAGTTTGGCAAAACTGCACTCCGGTTGGCTGCAGAGAAAGGTCATATTGACATTGTGAGGTTCCTTGTAGAAAGTGAAGCTGATGTCAACTATTCAGATAAGGTATGTTAAAAGGTCAATTGTATTCATCAAAAAAGCTCAGGGATCCTCTCTCCTTTTGCTACCTGCCCACACCAATAACATTAAGGAATCATGTCAGAGGAGATGAGTCTAGAGATATGTTGATGTGGCATTGAATGAATTGTTATATATTAGAGAAGAGCTCGTGTGTCCTCTTTCCTTTTGGTGCCTGCCCACACTAATGAGAATTAAACACCAAGTTAGAGACAACTCTATGGATATGTACCATGGGAAGTGTATTTAGAACAGTTTGGAGAAAATGCATACTGATGTTAGGGTGTAAAGGGTTTCTCTTTGTAATTAAAATTTAATACTTTAATTGAGCTTGGGAGTTATCCTACTAAACTTGTTATATATAGGAGAACTCGGGTGTCCTCATTCCTTCTTTTTCCTGCCCAAACCGATATCAATTAAACACTAAGTTAGAGACAACTCTAGAGATATGTTGCTTAAGATGAATTGTTATATCGAACTTTCTGTGGCCAACTTTCCATTTGGCGCATGCCCAAGTCAATATCAGCAAAAAAACTTAGTTGGTGATCTAAGATGGGGAAGAAGGAGAGAGTGGCTTAAGAGAAAATTGAAGTTTCAGATAGAGGGTTTAAGTTTGGATGAAAATTAATAAATATTTCAACCTTTGGATCTAATTTATCCTTTTGAACCCTAAAAGTGACTACCATCTAACTTTTCCTAATAGTATTATCCCCAAATCAAACAGTAAGGTCCTGAGACTTAGGGAAATGATTATAAACTCAAGAAGCTGTTGATAGTTACACAAGATGTCCTTTTCAGAACTATGGGAAGTGTCTTTAGAACAGTTTGGAGAATGTACATACTGATGTTTGGGTATAAAGGGTTACTGTTTCTAATTAAAATTAGTGAAACTTTTATTATATACGTTTTAATATTTTTTATCAGTTTGGCAAAACTCCACTCCACTTGGCTGCAGAGAAAGGTCGTATTGACATTGTGAGGTTCCTTGTACAAAGTGGAGCTGATGTCAACTATTCAGATAAGGTATGTTCAAAGGTCAATTGTATTCATCAAAAAAGCTCAGGGATCCTCTCTCCTTTTGCTACCTGCCCACACCAATAACATTAAGGAATCATGTCAGAGGAGATGAGTCTAGAGATATGTTGATGTGGCATTGAATGAATTGTTATATAGAGAAGAGCTCGTGTGTCCTCTTTCCTTTTGGTGCCTGCCCACACTAATGAGAATTAAACACCAAATTAGAGACAACTCTATAGATATGTACCATGGGAAGTGTATTTAGAACAGTTTGGAGAAAATGCATACTGATGTTAGGGTGTAAAGGGTTTCTCTTTGTAATTAAAACTTAATACTTTAATTGAGCTTGGGAGTTATCCTACTAAACTTGTTATATATAGGAGAACTCGGGTGTCCTCATTCCTTCTTTTTCCTGCCCAAACCGATATCAATTAAATGCTAAGTTAGAGACAACTCTAGAGATATGTTGCTTAAGATGAATTGTTATATCGAAATTTCTGTGGCCAACTTTCCATTTGGCGCATGCCCAAGTCAATATCAGGGAAAAAACTTAGTTGGTGATCTAAGATGGGGAAGAAGGAGAGAGTGGCTTAAGAGAAAATTGAAGTTTCAGATAGAGGGTTTAAGTTCGGATCAAAATTAATAAATATTTCAACCTTTGGATCTAATTTATCCTTTTGAACCCTAAAAGTGACTAGCATCTAACTTTTCCTAATAGTATTATCCCCAAATCAAACAGTAAGGTCCTGAGACTTAGGGAAATGATTATAAACTGAAGAAGCTGTTGATAGTTAGACAAGATGTCCTCTTAAGCACTATGGGAAGTGTCTTTAGAACAGTTTGGAGAATATGCATACGAATGTTCGGGTGTAAAGGGTTACTGTTTGTTATTAAAATTAGTGAAACTTTTATTATAGGCTTTTAATTATTTTTTATTAGTGTGGCAAAACTCCACTCCAGTTGGCATTAGAGAAACGTCATTTTAACCTTGTGAGGCTCCTTGTAGAAAGTGTAGTTGATGTCAACCATTCAAATGAGGTATGTTAAAAGGTCAATTGTATTCATCAAAAAAGCTCAGGTATCATCCTATTTTCTTCTGTTGGCTGACCAAACCAATATCAATTAAACACCAAGTTAGAGATGACTCTAGAGATATGTTGATGTTGCTTTGAATGAATTGTTATACGTAGGAGAACTCAGGTGTCCTCTTTCCTTTTGGTGCCTGCCCACACTAATGAGAATTAAACACCAAGTTAGAGACAACTCTATAAATATGTACCATGGGAAGTGTATTTAGAACAGTTTGGAGAAAATGCATACTGATGTTAGGGTGTAAAGGGTTTCTCTTTGTAATTAAAATTTAATACTTTAATTAAGCTTGGGAGTTATCCTACTAAACTTGTTATATATAGGAGAACTCGGGCGTCCGCATTCCTTCTTTTTCCTGCCCAAACCGATATCAATTAAACACTAAGTTAGAGACAACTCTAGAGATATGTTGCTTAAGATGAATTGTTATATCGAAATTTCTGTGGCCAACTTTCCATTTGGCGCATGCCCAAGTCAATATCAGTGAAAAAACTTAGTTGGTGATCTAAGATGGGGAAGAAGGAGAGAGTGGCTTAAGAGAAAATTGAAGTTTCAGATAGAGGGTTTCAGTTCGGATCGAAATTAATAAATATTTCAACCTTTGGATCTAATTTATCCTTTTGAACCCTAAAAGTGACTAGCATCTAACTTTTCCTAATAGCATTATCCCCAAATCAAACAGTAAGCTCCTGAGACTTAGGGAAATGATTATAAACTCAAGAAGCTGTTGATAGTTACACAAGATGTCCTTTTAAGAACTATGGGAAGTGTCTTTAGAACAGTTTGGAGAATGTACATACTGATGTTTGGGTATAAAGGGTTACTGTTTGTAATTAAAAGTAGTGAAACTTTTATTATACGCTTTTTAATATTTTTTATTAGTTTGGCAAAACTCCACTCCACTTGGCTGCAGAGAAAGGTCGTATTGACATTGTGAGGTTCCTTGTAGAAATTGGAGCTGATGTCAACTATTCAGATAAGGTATGTTAAAAGGTCAATTGTATTCATCAAAAAAGCTCAGGGATCCTCTCTCCTTTTGCTACCTGCCCACACCAATAACATTAAGGAATCATGTCAGAGGAGATAAGTCTAGAGATATGTTGATGTGGCATTGAATGAATTGTTATATAGAGAAGAGCTCGTGTGTCCTCTTTCCTTTTGGTGCCTGCCCACACTAATGAGAATTAAACACCAAATTAGAGACAACTCTATAGATATGTACCATGGGAAGTGTATTTAGAACAGTTTGGAGAAAATGCATACTGATGTTAGGGTGTAAAGGGTTTCTCTTTGTAATTAAAACTTAATACTTTAATTGAGCTTGGGAGTTATCCTACTAAACTTGTTATATATAGGAGAACTCGGGTGTCCTCATTCCTTCTTTTTCCTGCCCAAACCGATATCAATTAAACACTAAGTTAGAGACAACTCTAGAGATATGTTGCTTAAGATGAATTGTTATATCGAAATTTCTGTGGCCAACTTTCCATTTGGCGCATGCCCAAGTCAATATCAGGGAAAAAACTTAGTTGGTGATCTAAGATGGGGAAGAAGGAGAGAGTGGCTTAAGAGAAAACTGAAGTTTCAGATAGAGGGTTTAAGTTCGGATCAAAATTAATAAATATTTCAACCTTTGGATCTAATTTATCCTTTTGAACCCTAAAAGTGACTAGCATCTAACTTTTCCTAATAGTATTATCCCCAAATCAAACAGTAAGGTCCTGAGACTTAGGGAAATGATTATAAACTGAAGAAGCTGTTGATAGTTAGACAAGATGTCCTCTTAAGCACTATGGGAAGTGTCTTTAGAACAGTTTGGAGAATATGCATACGGATGTTCGGGTGTAAAGGGTTACTGTTTGTAATTAAAATTAGTGAAACTTTTATGATAGGCTTTTAATTATTTTTTATTAGTTTGGCCAAACTCCACTCCAGTTGGCACTTGAGGAATGTCATTTTAACCTTGTGTGGCTCCTTGTAAAAAGTGGAGCTGATGTCAACCATTCAAATGAGGTATGTTAAAAGGTCAATTGTATTCATCAAAAAAGCTCAGGTATCATCCTCTTTTCTTCTGTTGGCTGACCAAACCAATATCAATTAAACACCAAGTTAGACATGACTCTAGAGATATGTTGATGTTGCTTTGAATGAATTGTTATACGTAGGAGAACTCAGGTGTCCTCTTTCCTTTTGGTGCCTGCCCACACTAATGAGAATTAAACACCAAGTTAGAGACAACTCTATAGATATGTACCATGGGAAGTGTATTTAGAACAGTTTGGAGAAAATGCATACTGATGTTATGGTGTAAAGGGTTTCTCTTTGTAATTAAAATTTAATACTTTAATTGAGCTTGGGAGTTATCCTACTAAACTTGTTATATATAGGAGAACTCGGGTGTCCTCATTCCTTCTTTTTCCTGCCCAAACCGATATCAATTAAACACTAAGTTAGAAACAACTCTAGAGATATGTTGCTTAAGATGAATTGTTATATCGAACTTTCTGTGGCCAACTTTCCATTTGGCGCATGCCCAAGTCAATATCAGTGAAAAAACTTAGTTGGTGATCTAAGATGGGGAAGAAGGAGAGAGTGGCTTAAGAGAAAATTGAAGTTTCAGATAGAGGGTTTAAGTTCGGATGAAAATTAATAAATATTTCAACCTTTGGATCTAATTTATCCTTTTGAACCCTAAAAGTGACTAGCATCTAACTTTTCCTAATAGCATTATCCCCAAATCAAACAGTAAGGTCCTGAGACTTAGGGAAATGATTATAAACTCAAGAAGCTGTTGATAGTTACACAAGATGTCCTTTTAAGAACTATGGGAAGTGTCTTTAGAACAGTTTGGAGAATGTACATACTGATGTTTGGGTATAAAGGGTTACTGTTTGTAATTAAAAGTAGTGAAACTTTTATTATATGCTTTTTAATATTTTTTATTAGTTTGGCAAAACTCCACTCCACTTGGCTGCAGAGAAAGGTCTTAATTACATTGTGAGGTTCCTTGTAGAAACTGGAGCTGATGTCAACTATTCAGATAAGGTATGTTAAAAGGTCAATTGTATTCATCAAAAAAGCTCAGGGATCCTCTCTCCTTTTGCTACCTGCCCACACCAATAACATTAAGGAATCATGTCAGAGGAGATGAGTCTAGAGATATGTTGATGTGGCATTGAATGAATTGTTATATAGAGAAGAGCTCGTGTGTCCTCTTTCCTTTTGGTGCCTGCCCACACTAATGAGAATTAAACACCAAGTTAGAGACAACTCTATAGATATGTACCATGGGAAGTGTATTTAGAACAGTTTGGAGAAAATGCATACTGATGTTAGGGTGTAAAGGGTTTCTCTTTGTAATTAAAATTTAATACTTTAATTGAGCTTGGGAGTTATCCTACTAAACTTGTTATATATAGGAGAACTCGGGTGTCCTCATTCCTTCTTTTTCCTGCCCAAACCGATATCAATTAAACACTAAGTTAGAGACAACTCTAGAGATATGTTGCTTAAGATGAATTGTTATATCGAACTTTCTGTGGCCAACTTTCCATTTGGCGCATGCCCAAGTCAATATCAGGGAAAAAACTTAGTTGGTGATCTAAGATGGGGAAGAAGGAGAGAGTGGCTTAAGAGAAAATTGAAGTTTCAGATAGAGGGTTTAAGTTCGGATCAAAATTAATAAATATTTCAACCTTTGGATCTAATTTATCCTTTTGAACCCTAAAAGTGACTAGCATCTAACTTTTCCTAATAGTATTATCCCCAAATCAAACAGTAAGGTCCTGAGACTTAGGGAAATGATTATAAACTCAAGAAGCTGTTGATAGTTACACAAGATGTCCTTTTAAGAACTATGGGAAGTGTCTTTAGAACAGTTTGGAGAATGTACATACTGATGTTTGGGTATAAAGGGTTACTGTTTGTAATTAAAAGTAGTGAAACTTTTATTATATACTTTTTAATATTTTTTATTAGTTTGGCAAAACTCCACTCCACTTGGCTGCAGAGAAAGGTCTTAATTACATTGTGAGGTTCCTTGTAGAAACTGGAGCTGATGTCAACTATTCAGATAAGGTATGTTAAAAGGTCAATTGTATTCATCAAAAAAGCTCAGGGATCCTCTCTCCTTTTGCTACCTGCCCACACCAATAACATTAAGGAATCATGTCAGAGGAGATGAGTCTAGAGATATGTTGATGTGGCATTGAATGAATTGTTATATAGAGAAGAGCTCGTGTGTCCTCTTTCCTTTTGGTGCCTGCCCACACTAATGAGAATTAAACACCAAGTTAGAGACAACTCTATAGATATGTACCATGGGAAGTGTATTTAGAACAGTTTGGAGAAAATGCATACTGATGTTAGGGTGTAAAGGGTTTCTCTTTGTAATTAAAATTTAATACTTTAATTGAGCTTGGGAGTTATCCTACTAAACTTGTTATATATAGGAGAACTCGGGTGTCCTCATTCCTTCTTTTTCCTGCCCAAACCGATATCAATTAAACACTAAGTTAGAGACAACTCTAGAGATATGTTGCTTAAGATGAATTGTTATATCGAACTTTCTGTGGCCAACTTTCCATTTGGCGCATGCCCAAGTCAATATCAGGGAAAAAACTTAGTTGGTGATCTAAGATGGGGAAGAAGGAGAGAGTGGCTTAAGAGAAAATTGAAGTTTCAGATAGAGGGTTTAAGTTCGGATCAAAATTAATAAATATTTCAACCTTTGGATCTAATTTATCCTTTTGAACCCTAAAAGTGACTAGCATCTAACTTTTCCTAATAGCATTATCCCCAAATCAAACAGTAAGGTCCTGAGACTTAGGGAAATGATTATAAACTCAAGAAGCTGTTGATAGTTACACAAGATGTCCTTTTAAGAACTATGGGAAGTGTCTTTAGAGCAGTTTGGAGAATGGACATACTGATGTTTGGGTATAAAGGGTTACTGTTTGTAATTAAAAGTAGTGAAACTTTTATTATATGCTTTTTAATATTTTTTATTAGTTTGGCAAAACTCCACTCCACTTGGCTGCAAAGAAAGGTCTTATTGATATTGTGAGGTTCCTTGTACAAAGTGGAGCTGATGTCAACTATTCAGATAAGGTATGTTAAAAGGTCAATTGTATTCATCAAAAAAGCTCAGGGATCCTCTCTCCTTTTGCTACCTGCCCACACCAATAACATTAAGGAATCATGTCAGAGGAGATGAGTCTAGAGATATGTTGATGTGGCATTGAATGAATTGTTATATAGAGAAGAGCTCGTGTGTCCTCTTTCCTTTTGGTGCCTGCCCACACTAATGAGAATTAAACACCAAGTTAGAGACAACTCTATAGATATGTACCATGGGAAGTGTATTTAGAACAGTTTGGAGAAAATGCATACTGATGTTAGGGTGTAAAGGGTTTCTCTTTGTAATTAAAATTTAATACTTTAATTGAGCTTGGGAGTTATCCTACTAAACTTGTTATATATAGGAGAACTCGGGTGTCCTCATTCCTTCTTTTTCCTGCCCAAACCGATATCAATTAAACACTAAGTTAGAGACAACTCTAGAGATATGTTGCTTAAGATGAATTGTTATATCGAAATTTCTGTGGCCAACTTTCCATTTGGCGCATGCCCAAGTCAATATCAGGGAAAAAACTTAGTTGGTGATCTAAGATGGGGAAGAAGGAGAGAGTGGCTTAAGAGAAAATTGAAGTTTCAGATAGAGGGTTTAAGTTCGGATCAAAATTAATAAATATTTCAACCTTTGGATCTAATTTATCCTTTTGAACCCTAAAAGTGACTAGCATCTAACTTTTCCTAATAGTATTATCCCCAAATCAAACAGTAAGGTCCTGAGACTTAGGGAAATGATTATAAACTGAAGAAGCTGTTGATAGTTAGACAAGATGTCCTCTTAAGCACTATGGGAAGTGTCTTTAGAACAGTTTGGAGAATATGCATACGGATGTTCGGGTGTAAAGGGTTACTGTTTGTTATTAAAATTAGTGAAACTTTTATTATAGGCTTTTAATTATTTTTCATTAGTGTGGCAAAACTCCACTCCAGTTGGCATTAGAGAAACATCATTTTAACCTTGTGAGGCTCCTTGTAGAAAGTGTAGCTGATGTCAACCATTCAAATGAGGTATGTTAAAAGGTCAATTGTATTCGTCAAAAAAGCTCAGGTATCATCCTCTTTACTTCTGTTGCCTGACCAAACCAATATCAATTAAACACCAAGTTAGAGATGACTCTAGAGATATGTTGATGTTGCTTTGAATGAATTGTTATACGTAGGAGAACTCAGGTGTCCTCTTTCCTTTTGGTGCCTGCCCACACTAATGAGAATTAAACACCAAGTTAGAGACAACTCTATAGATGTGTACCATGGGAAGTGTATTTAGAACAGTTTGGAGAAAATGCATACTGCTGTTAGGGTGTAAAGGGTTTCTCTTTGTAATTAAAATATAATACTTTAATTGAGCTTGGGAGCTATCCTACTAAACTTTTTATATATAGGAGAACTCGGGTGTCCTCATTCCTTCTTTTTCCTGCCCAAACCGATATCAATTAAACACTAAGTTAGAGACAACTCTAGAGATATGTTGCTGTTGCTTAAGATGAATTGTTATATGGAAATTTCTGTAGTCCACTTTCTATTTGGTGCTTGCCCAAGTCAATATCAGTTAAAAAACTTAGTTGGTGATATAAGATGGAGAAGAAAGAGAGAGTGGCTTAAGAGAAAATTGAAGCTCAAGATAGAGGGTTTAAGATCAGATCAAATGAATATTTCAACCTTTCAATCTAATTTATCCTTTTGAACCCTGAAAGTGACTAGCATCTAACTTTTCCTAATAGTATTATCCCCAAATCAAACAGTAAAGTCCTCAGACTTAGGGAAATGATCATAAACTGAAGAAGCTGTTGATAGTTAGACAAGATGTCCTTGTAAGTACTAATGAAAGTTTGTTTAGAACAGTTTGGAGAATATGCATGGGGATGTTCAGGTGTAAAGGGTTACTGTTTGTAATTAAAATTAGTGAAACTTTTATTATATGCTTTTTAATATTTTTTATTAGTTTGGCAAAACTCCACTCCACTTGGCTGCAAAGCAAGGTCATATTGACATTGTGAGGTTCCCTGTAGAAATTGGAGCTGATGTCAACTATTCAGAGAAGGTATGTTAAAAGGTCAGTTGTATTCATCGAAAATTCTCAGGGATCCTCTTTTCTTTTGCTACCTGCCCACACCAATAACATTAAGGAATCATGTCAGAGGAGATGAGTCTAGAGATATGTTGATGTGGCATTGAATGAATTGTTATATAGAGAAGAGCTCGTGTGTCCTCTTTCCTTTTGGTGCCTGCCTACACTAATGAGAATTAAACACCAAGTTAGAGACAACTCTATAGATATGTACCATGGGAAATGTATTTAGAACAGTTTGGAGAAAATGCATACTGATGTTAGGGTGTAAAGGGTTTCCCTTTTTAATTAAAACTTAATACTTTAATTGAGCTTCGAAGTTATCCGTCTAAACTTGTTATATATAGGAGAACTCGGGTGTCCTCATTCCTTCTTTTTCCTGCCCAAACCAATATCAATTAAACACTAAGTTAGAGACAACTCTAGAGGTATGTTGATGTTGCTTAAGATGAATTGTTATATGGAAATTGTTGTGGCCAACTTTCCATTTGGCGTATGGCCAAGTCAATATCAGTTAAAAAAGTTAGTTGGTGATCTAAGATGGGGAAGAAAAAGAGAGTGACTTAAGAGAAAATTGAAGTTTCAGATAGAGGGTTTCAGTTCGGATCAAAATTAATAAATATTTCAACCTTTGGATCTAATTTATCCTTTTGAACCCTAAAAGTGACTAGCATCTAACTTTTCCTAATAGTATTATCCCCAAATCAAACAGTAAGGTCCTGAGACTTAGGGAAATGATTATAAACTGAAGAAGCTGTTGATAGTTAGACAAGATGTCCTCTTAAGCACTATGGGAAGTGTCTTTAGAACAGTTTGGAGAATATGCATACGGATGTTCGGGTGTAAAGGGTTACTGTTTGTTATTAAAATTAGTGAAACTTTTATTATAGGCTTTTAATTATTTTTTATTAGTGTGGCAAAACTCCACTCCAGTTGGCATTAGAGAAATGTGATTTTAACCTTGTGAGGCTCCTTGTAGAAAGTGTAGCTGATGTCAACCATTCAAATGAGGTATGTTAAAAGGTCAATTGTATTTGTCAAAAAAGCTCAGGTATCATCCTCTTTACTTCTGTTGCCTGACCAAACCAATATCAATTAAACACCAAGTTAGAGATGACTCTAGAGATATGTTGATGTTGCTTTGAATGAATTGTTATACGTAGGAGAACTCAGGTGTCCTCTTTCCTTTTGGTGCCTGCCCACACTAATGAGAATTAAACACCAAGTTAGAGACAACTCTATAGATGTGTACCATGGGAAGTGTATTTAGAACAGTTTGGAGAAAATGCATACTGATGTTAGGGTGTAAAGGGTTTCTCTTTGTAATTAAAATATAATACTTTAATTGAGCTTGGGAGCTATCCTACTAAACTTTTTATATATAGGAGAACTCGGGTGTCCTCATTCCTTCTTTTTCCTGCCCAAACCAATATCAATTAAACACTAAGTTAGAGACAACTCTAGAGATATGTTGATGTTGCTTAAGATGAATTGTTATATGGAAATTGTTGTGGCCAACTTTCCATTTGGCGTATGGCCAAGTCAATATCAGTTAAAAAAGTTAGTTGGTGATCTAAGATGGGGAAGAAAGAGAGAGTGACTTAAGAGAAAATTGAAGTTTCAGATAGAGGGTTTCAGTTCGGATCAAAATTAATAAATATTTCAACCTTTGGATCTAATTTATCCTTTTGAACCCTAAAAGTGACTAGCATCTAACTTTTCCTAATAGTATTATCCCCAAATCAAACAGTAAGGTCCTGAGACTTAGGGAAATGATTATAAACTGAAGAAGCTGTTGATAGTTAGACAAGATGTCCTCTTAAGCACTATGGGAAGTGTCTTTAGAACAGTTTGGAGAATATGCATACGGATGTTCGGGTGTAAAGGGTTACTGTTTGTTATTAAAATTAGTGAAACTTTTATTATAGGCTTTTAATTATTTTTTATTAGTGTGGCAAAACTCCACTCCAGTTGGCATTAGAGAAACCTCATTTTAACCTTGTGAGGCTCCTTGTAGAAAGTGTAGCTGATGTCAACCATTCAAATGAGGTATGTTAAAAGGTCAATTGTATTCGTCAAAAAAGCTCAGGTATCATCCTCTTTACTTCTGTTGCCTGACCAAACCAATATCAATTAAACACCAAGTTAGAGATGACTCTAGAGATATGTTGATGTTGCTTTGAATGAATTGTTATACGTAGGAGAACTCAGGTGTCCTCTTTCCTTTTGGTGCCTGCCCACACTAATGAGAATTAAACACCAAGTTAGAGACAACTCTATAGATGTGTACCATGGGAAGTGTATTTAGAACAGTTTGGAGAAAATGCATACTGATGTTAGGGTGTAAAGGGTTTCTCTTTGTAATTAAAATATAATACTTTAATTGAGCTTGGGAGCTATCCTACTAAACTTTTTATATATAGGAGAACTCGGGTGTCCTCATTCCTTCTTTTTCCTGCCCAAACCAATATCAATTAAACACTAAGTTAGAGACAACTCTAGAGATATGTTGATGTTGCTTAAGATGAATTGTTATATGGAAATTGTTGTGGCCAACTTTCCATTTGGCGTATGGCCAAGTCAATATCAGTTAAAAAAGTTAGTTGGTGATCTAAGATGGGGAAGAAAGAGAGAGTGACTTAAGAGAAAATTGAAGTTTCAGATAGAGGGTTTCAGTTCGGATCAAAATTAATAAATATTTCAACCTTTGGATCTAATTTATCCTTTTGAACCCTAAAAGTGACTAGCATCTAACTTTTCCTAATAGTATTATCCCCAAATCAAACAGTAAGGTCCTGAGACTTAGGGAAATGATTATAAACTGAAGAAGCTGTTGATAGTTAGACAAGATGTCCTCTTAAGCACTATGGGAAGTGTCTTTAGAACAGTTTGGAGAATATGCATACGGATGTTCGGGTGTAAAGGGTTACTGTTTGTTATTAAAATTAGTGAAACTTTTATTATAGGCTTTTAATTATTTTTTATTAGTGTTGCAAAACTCCACTCCAGTTGGCATTAGAGAAATGTGATTTTAACCTTGTGAGGCTCCTTGTAGAAAGTGTAGCTGATGTCAACCATTCAAATGAGGTATTTTAAAAGGTCAATTGTATTCGTCAAAAAAGCTCAGGTATCATCCTCTTTACTTCTGTTGCCTGACCAAACCAATATCAATTAAACACCAAGTTAGAGATGACTCTAGAGATATGTTGATGTTGCTTTGAATGAATTGTTATACGTAGGAGAACTCAGGTGTCCTCTTTCCTTTTGGTGCCTGCCCACACTAATGAGAATTAAACACCAAGTTAGAGACAACTCTATAGATGTGTACCATGGGAAGTGTATTTAGAACAGTTTGGAGAAAATGCATACTGATGTTAGGGTGTAAAGGGTTTCTCTTTGTAATTAAAATATAATACTTTAATTGAGCTTGGGAGCTATCCTACTAAACTTTTTATATATAGGAGAACTCGGGTGTCCTCATTCCTTCTTTTTCCTGCCCAAACCAATATCAATTAAACACTAAGTTAGAGACAACTCTAGAGATATGTTGATGTTGCTTAAGATGAATTGTTATATGGAAATTGTTGTGGCCAACTTTCCATTTGGCGTATGGCCAAGTCAATATCAGTTAAAAAAGTTAGTTGGTGATCTAAGATGGGGAAGAAAGAGAGAGTGACTTAAGAGAAAATTGAAGTTTCAGATAGAGGGTTTCAGTTCGGATCAAAATTAATAAATATTTCAACCTTTGGATCTAATTTATCCTTTTGAACCCTAAAAGTGACTAGCATCTAACTTTTCCTAATAGTATTATCCCCAAATCAAACAGTAAGGTCCTGAGACTTAGGGAAATGATTATAAACTGAAGAAGCTGTTGATAGTTAGACAAGATGTCCTCTTAAGCACTATGGGAAGTGTCTTTAGAACAGTTTGGAGAATATGCATACGGATGTTCGGGTGTAAAGGGTTACTGTTTGTTATTAAAATTAGTGAAACTTTTATTATAGGCTTTTAATTATTTTTTATTAGTGTGGCAAAACTCCACTCCAGTTGGCATTAGAGAAATGTCATTTTAACCTTGTGAGGCTCCTTGTAGAAAGTGTAGCTGATGTCAACCATTCAAATGAGGTATGTTAAAAGGTCAATTGTATTCGTCAAAAAAGCTCAGGTATCATCCTCTTTACTTCTGTTGCCTGACCAAACCAATATCAATTAAACACCAAGTTAGAGATGACTCTAGAGATATGTTGATGTTGCTTTGAATGAATTGTTATACGTAGGAGAACTCAGGTGTCCTCTTTCCTTTTGGTGCCTGCCCACACTAATGAGAATTAAACACCAAGTTAGAGACAACTCTATAGATGTGTACCATGGGAAGTGTATTTAGAACAGTTTGGAGAAAATGCATACTGATGTTAGGGTGTAAAGGGTTTCTCTTTGTAATTAAAATATAATACTTTAATTGAGCTTGGGAGCTATCCTACTAAACTTTTTATATATAGGAGAACTCGGGTGTCCTCATTCCTTCTTTTTCCTGCCCAAACCGATATCAATTAAACACTAAGTTAGAGACAACTCTAGAGATATGTTGCTTAAGATGAATTGTTATATCGAAATTTCTGTGGCCAACTTTCCATTTGGCGCATGCCCAAGTCAATATCAGTGAAAAAACTTAGTTGGTGATCTAAGATGGGGAAGAAGGAGAGAGTGGCTTAAGAGAAAATTGAAGTTTCAGATAGAGGGTTTAAGTTCGGATCAAAATTAATAAATATTTCAACCTTTGGATCTAATTTATCCTTTTGAACCCTAAAAGTGACTAGCATCTAACTTTTCCTAATAGTATTATCCCCAAATCAAACAGTAAGGTCCTGAGACTTAGGGAAATGATTATAAACTGAAGAAGCTGTTGATAGTTAGACAAGATGTCCTTGTAAGTACTATGGAAAGTGTCTTTAGAACAGTTTGGAGAATATGCATACTGATGTTCGGGTATAAAGGGTTACTGTTTGTAATTAAAATTAGTGAAACTTTTATTATACGCTTTTTATTATTTTTCATTAGTTTGGCAAAACTGCACTCCACTTGGCTGCAGAGAAAGGTCTTATTGACATTGTGAGGTTCCTTGTAGAAATTGGAGCTGATGTCAACTATTCAGAGAAGGTATGTTAAAAGGTTAATTGTATTCATCGAAAAAGCTCAGGGATCCTTTTTCCTTCTGTTGCCTGTCCAAACCAATATTAATTAGACACGAAGTTAGACACAAGTCTAGAGATATGTTGATGTTGCTTTTGATGAATTGTTATATTGAGGAGAACTCAGTGATCCTTTGTTTTTTTATTGCCTGCCCAAGCCAATATAAAGAAAAAACCTAGCTAGTTACAAGAGGCAGAAAGGAAGGAGGAATGGCCTACGAGAAAATTGGAGCTTTAGAAGGAGGGTATTATATTTGGATCTAATGAAAACTTTAACCTTGCAATCTGCATTATTGCAGTAAATGGTTTGAATTGGAGCTGACGCGCGAGATGTTTTCACGTGTTCCCGGGGGTAACATGTGAAGGTGTAGTCTGATCGTCCGGGTGAGTGTAGTCCTGAGAAGGACTGTTGTCGGTGGTAGTGACTGACGTTTCGACAACCTGTGCGGAAGTCATCATCAGAGTCAAGTGAATGATTGTTGTCAGTAGAATGTTCTTATTCCAGTTCGTGTGAAATGATCGGTTGGTTTTGCCGTGATGTTATTGGCTGTAAGATTCAAGTGACGTAAGTCGGTCGTGATTGGTCGGTTTCGATCTGTCGGTGAAGTTAGGTCGTTCTTTTTTGGTCGTTCTTTTTCGGTCGTTTGTGATGTTTATGTCGTGAATGAGTCGTTTGTATGGAGCGGGTAGTTGTTGACATTTGTTTAGGGGAGTCTGTTCTAAGTTAGTAAACCAGCTTTCCAGAGTCAGTCGTTGAAAATAGTCAGTGCTGTAGGTTAGGCATTGCGCAGAGTCCCAGTCAATGTTGTGGTTGGTAAGTCGATGGTGTTCAGCAATGTGATTGCTGACATCACCTTTCCTCGTCGCCCGTCTGTGTTCAGTCAGTCTTGTTGTGAGGTTTCTGCCAGTGTCACCGATGTAGGAGGCTTGGCAGTCGGAACAATTGATCTTATAAACCGTTCCCTGTCTGTTCCTCGGTTCGTCTTTGTCTTTAACGCTGGTTAGTAACTGACGTAGTGTGGTGATGGGTTTGTGGGCGACGCGGATATTGAAGGGGAGTAAGATGCGCGAGATGTTTTCAGACATGCCTTTTATGTACGGTATGGTTGCTGTAGTCGAAGGGGTTGCGGTGTCGTTTGTTTCGGTAGTGGTAGTGGGTCGGTGAGTGTTTCGTTGGATGAAGTCGTTGTTGTAGTTGTTCTTCGTAAAAACACGGTGAAGGTATTTGTTCTCGTCGGATAAGCTGTCTGTCGAGTCGCATACTAGTTGTGCGCGTCGTGTTAGAGTTCTGATAGTTGTGGCTTTGTGTGATGTAGGGTTGTAGGATGACTCGTATAGTAATCTGTCGGTGTGTGTCGGTTTCCTGTAAACTGTCGTCCGTAATGAGTTGTCGTTGTGGCTTACCAGGCAGTCTAGTAAAGGAAGTTTGCCATTTTCTTCGACTTCTCTGGTAAACTGTATGTCAGTGTTTTGTTCATTAAGATGGCGGTGGAATGCGTCAATTTCGTCGTGTCGAACGGCGGTGAAGGTGTCGTCAACGTAACGTAACCAGAGCGGTATCGTTTGTCGGCAAGTCGAAAGGGCGCGTTCCTCTATGTTCTGCGTCACAATTTCTGCTATAACAACAGAAACTGGAGACCCCATGGCAGTGCCGTGTAACTGTTTGTAGTGTTTACCGTTGTACTGAAAGTAAGTAGACGTTAGGCAAATGTTGAGCAAGTCCATAATGTCGTCTGTCGGTAGCGGTAGTGGGTCGGTAGATTGTCGGATTGCAGTTTCAGTGCATTGTAATGCCAATTGAAGTGCAATACTTGTGAACAGTGATTTCACATCAAATGACACTAGTTTGTAGTCGTCAGGTATCTGAACAGTCTTGGTAGCGTTAATGAAGTCTTCAGTGGATTGTAGTTTATGTCTGGATTTGTCGGTTAGCGGTTGTAGTATTGTCGTCAGGTACTTGAATAATTTTAACCACAAACAATCTGCATTATTGTTTGTGATTAAAATTAGTGAGGCTTGGGTTATACCATTTGTAATATTTTTTATTAGTGTGTTGGAACTTAACTCCTGTTGGTTCTAAAAATGGTCGTTATGACGTTGTGGAGCTACTTGGAGAGCTACTTGTAGAAATTGGAGCTGATGGCAATATATCTAAAGGTCATTTGTAATCATTGAAAAAGCCCAGGGGTAATCTTTCCTTTGGTGCCTGCCCAAACCAATATCAATAGAGCAACTAAGTTGTTTCTACATAAGATAAAATTATATTCTTTTTTAAAATGGAATGGACTTATCTAGCAATATCTGCGAAATTACGTGTAAATTTAAAGTGTGGAATCCCTAGTAAAAGGTTCTTAAATCTCCACAAAAATAGTGGGTTAAGAAGGGGAAAGGAGAGGTGTGCTTTAGAAGTGTTGTAACTAAGAAATAATTAAAAATAAAATTGTTTATTTTATAAAATTAGTTGTGGTTATTCATCATGGTAAGTAACAGTAAAGAGAGAATTGCAATTGTTTGTCTCACGATGTGGTCACTTGGAATATGGATTGCGACGTTTCAACTGCATACTGCTAGTCTTCTGGTGATGAGGTCACCTATATGCTGTTGTGCTCAACTGTGATTGGATGGAATTCCATGGCTGTTATTGGTGCATCTTTCAGATCAGGTTCCCTTTATGGTCCGGTGCTTCACAGCTCTTCTGTTGTCATGTTTTCTTTTATTGTGGGCATCCAGGCGTCTGAGATTTCAATTTCGCTGTTGACAGGATGTTGTAGTCTACAGGATTCTCTATGAGTGCAGAAAGGTTTACATCAGCAAAACTGGCAGACCAATGTACGAGGGAATCAAGGAACGCAACAGGGATATCTAACCTTTGCCATCTCGAAGCACGCCCACTGTGGAGTGAAGTAAAGTTTATTGATCATGTTCCCCATTTCTACACACACTAGGTGAAAGAGGAAATTCAAATATGACCTCACCCTAACAAGGTTAACAGGGACTCAACCCCATCACTTGAAGAAGACTAGCAGTAGGCAGTCAAATCGTTGTGATCCACATCTACATTGTGAGACAAATGATTACATTTCTCTTTAAAAAATTGTTTGTTGTTAAGTTGAACACTTAAGTTGAGGGACCTACAAAGTGCAAGGCAGCCGGTTCAACCATATGGCAGAGCAAACATAAAAATGATTAGTAGATAAAAATCAAATAGCAAAGCAGCTACTTCAACCACAAGGCAGAGAGTCAAGATACAAATGATTAGTTATTAAATTGGGTACTAGCATTGAGGGACCAACAAACTGCAAAGCAGCCAAATCAACCACACGGCAGTACAAAAATTTAATGATAATAATAAGGAATGTTAGGATGAATCAGGGTAGTCATAATATATAGTTGAAAGTTGGTTAGTTGTATTAAAAGTAGTAGGAGGTGATAGGAATGGACAAAGTTAATTGTAGGGAGCTGAAAAAAATTTAGATTGACTGAATACCTTGATTGATGTTGGGGGGGAGAGTTTGGGTTGGGGGGTTAGTTTGGGTTGGGGGTTAGTTTGGGTTGGGGGTTGGTTTTGGTTGGTTTCGATTGATGATTAATTAGTAACTAATTAGAACTTAATTATTTGCCAACTTGCATTAACTTGAGTGTTTTGGCATTTTCAGTGCAGATCTAGTTAACAGTATTAAGTTTGAATATCTATTTTATAATTTTTTTTTCGTTCTCAGTGTGGTAATACCCCAATGATGTTGGCTTTGAAAAAGGGTCACCTCAACGTTGTAAAATGGCTTTTTGTGAAGGGAGCGGATTTTAACAAAGCTGACAGGGTATGATATCAGCTCATTTGAATTTCATTAGAAATAGTTAAGTCAAACTATCTCCAGGTCAGATCTCTGAAGCTCAAGTTAGAAAATTAAAAAATTAGCAACAGTTAAAGTTGTTGAATATTGTTTATGTGTTTGACATGGTGAACACAATCACAGCACTGACCTACTCCGCCTTGCAACACCCCTTTTCAAATCACTAATTGATGTCTTCGTGACTACTCTGCTTTTAACAATTGGTGAAGGGTATATATGTGCTGTTTGCACTGCTGTCTTCTACTTTAGCCCCTTGCCTGAAAACTATTCACACTGTTTGTCAACAACCGGCTGTCTCCACACCCAGAATAATGTGAGATTTATCAGAATACTGCCCTCTATTTTTTATTGTAAAGGTTATCATAAATTGCTATGTGAAGACAAGGCTTCATGGTGTTGCTCTGGATCATGATTTGAATTGGGTATCAGACCTGATATGCATCATAAGATGTTTCTTAAATAAACAGAAATCCCGGTTTTTGCCCAGAAGTGTTTGTGAATCTCTCTATCATAAGGCTATTTTGCCATCTATTCTGTATACAATATCTTTTAGGCAGAACAGGCAAAGCTTTTCGACACGCTTGATGCATTACACTGCTGCGCTACTAGAATTATATGCAGCTTAAAAATGGACCTGCCCTAGGAAGAAGTTCTTGCTACAGCCAAGTAGTGTTCTTTATCATATATGTAGAAACAATTTTTGAAAATTAAGCTTATCTTCAAAAACTCATGAATAATTTATGAGTTTATTAGCCTATCACACGAGGCAAATCGATCACGTGTATGAACCTTTATAGCCGGTATAGAATGATCGTTCTGAAAAGCCCGGAGAGGGTTTTGATTTCGGTCTCGGGGAAATCGGGGTACAATTCATAAACAACGAAATCATCACTGAATTATTAATGAAAATATGATTACTGTGCAGTAAATGGTTTGAACCCGGGGGTAACATGTGAAGGTGTAGTCTGATCGTCCGGGTGAGTGTAGTCCTGAGAAGGACTGTTGTCGGTGGCAGTGACTGACGTTTCGACAACCTGTGCGGAAGTCATCATCAGAGTCAAGTGAGTGATTGTTGTCAGTAGGATGTTCTTATTCCAGTTCGTGTGAAATGATCGGTTGGTTTTGCCGTGATGTTATTGGCTGTAAGACTCAAGTGACGTAAGTCGTTCGTGATTGGTCTGTTTCGGTCTGTCGGTAAAGCTAGGTTGTTCTTTTTCGGTCGTTTGTGATGTTTATGTCGTGAATGAGTCGTTTGTATGGGGCGCCCCATACAAACGACTCATTCACGACATAAACATCACAAACGACCGAAAAAGAACAACCTAGCTTTACCGACAGACCGAAACAGACCAATCACGAACGACTTACGTCACTTGAGTCTTACAGCCAATAACATCACGGCAAAACCAACCGATCATTTCACACGAACTGGAATAAGAACATCCTACTGACAACAATCACTCACTTGACTCTGATGATGACTTCCGCACAGGTTGTCGAAACGTCAGTCACTGCCACCGACAACAGTCCTTCTCAGGACTACACTCACCCGGACGATCAGACTACACCTTCATATGATTACTGTGATCTTTATATAAAGATCACGTTAATTATAACACCAAATTATTCCCCAAAAGGCAGCATACAAAAACACTAACCGCAGTAAACAACAAAGTTTATTTTCCTGATAAATTCTTGTTAGAACAGAAATTCGTTCTTTTACAATTTCCCATTGTTCACAAAATTAATTGTGCAGTTTTGGAAGACACAACTGTAGCGTCGCTTCCATTGCTCTCTTCCAAGTAACGCTGTGATCCACAGCAAATACTGTACAAACTTCTTGGGGGATACCGCTCTCCGTTCTCCTTGCACACCTCCGCGACAAACTTTGTCAGGCAAAAATCCAAGGATTCAGCTCTCATCTCAACAATACTCGTTTCTAAACTCTGAATACTCTCAACTTCAACTCTAAATCCTATTTCCTCCAAGTTGGCGTCTTTATTTCTTCTGACGAAGGGCTAACGCTCGAAACATCAGCTTTTTGAGTTAAAAAAAAAAAAAACTATATGTTAGGGTATAGATTTGTGTAATTTGGTGTAGTGTAATCTGATCGGCGCAATTTGGTGTATCTCTAAGCAATCTTATTGGCGCATCTTTTGTTTGGTGTATCTCAAAGCAATGTGATTGGCGCAATTTTTTGGTGTATCATAAACCAATCAGATTGTAGTATTTTTCGATGTCGCACCAATCAGAGCGTTCTTGCTAATTTGTGGTTGGACAGGTCTTCAAATTTCAGCGAATCAACCCGTGAGTCGGGGAGAGCGGTTCGCGAATTAAGGAAACGTCTTAGTCGTGTAGGGAAAGCGGCGGAGTTGAGATCAATGTACGACTATGGTTATTCTTCGTTCTGAAGGAGACTGAGTAGAACATGAGAAAAATTTTGAATCAAATATTGCAACCTCAGAATACCCGGCCGCTATTGACTGTTATGAATGGATTGCTCCCGCGGTCCCAATGTCGAAAATTAATGTTAAAAGAGAGGACATTTTAACCAGTGGTCTTGCATTCAAGCTTTCCTGATGTCAAAGAATGATAGAATGATATGGCCGTTAAACTAGTGCATCCGCAATCTCGCGCTCACAAAGTCGAAGAATGATACAACAAGAAGGCCGTTTAACTAGTGCTCCCGTAATTCCGCGCTGTTGAAGTCGAAGAATAATTAAAGAAAAGGTGAAGTTTGTCAAGTGTTGACGTAGTCCTGCGCTTAATTTATTTCGTTTTCTCGACTGAGGGATATTTCATGGCTATATATGAATTCCATTTTTTAATTTCGCCTAAAGAACAAGGTATGAATGACATCTACAAGAATTGTGAGGTCATCTACCCATTGTGATGGCTGTCCTTCGTGAGGACTTCATCGCTATGATCTGTCAGGATTAGAAAGGTCGTCAGGGAATTTTTTCTATAATTGCAAGTTAAAACGGGCATGTTTTGTGTACCACTTCTTCACTTATAACGCAGACACCGTCAACTAAAGGCTTAACACGAATTTCGCACCAGAGCGTGTTGTTTTGGATGACTCTTTCTGACTCTGGTAAAACTTGCGCAAGGCATTTGCATAAATTATATTTGATTGATGATCTTGTTTTTTGCCCTGTGGCTGCTTTCTTTGTGAAGGTTGAAAAGACCACCAAGTTATAGTTACTTTCTGCGTCGACTGCCATGTCAAATATCCTTTTCTTTGCTTTTAAAAGTTCTCAGTAAATTAAATATCGTTTAAACGACACTTTCCCGCTACAAATGTGTGTTTACTTTGTAATCGCCAGTATGGACTACACTTTCTCAGATGAAATGCCATTTCCAGTAAACAACGTAAATTTTATGACATAATTCCGCCTCACCGAAAAATATTTGATAAAGAACATAATGGTACAATCGGTCAATTTTCCACGCAACTCTCGCGTGCTTCGACGTTTTCTACCAATGAAATTCGTTTTTAGCAACCTTGGACTTTACCCCATTGCGTGTCAATTCCTTGTAAACAACCTGCATTTTATCACCTATTTCGCACGCACAGGGCAAAGTCCAGATAGGCAACAACCAATTAAGAAGCCCACATTGTTATGCTTTGAAAAACGATAATCTTTTCTTCGTTTAGTCTATTTTCACTTGTTCGAAGAACGGAGACCGGAAAACATCTTTGTCCAGAGGCTGTTGGAGATAAAATAGAGCTTTCCACTGCAAAATTATAAGGAAGAATATTTTGAGGCGACCATCTGTTACCGAACAAGAGGCTCCACGGAGCCTATATTCTGGCCGGATCTGCGGTTCAGCGGATTGAATTGAATTGGTTCGAATTGAAGGCGTTGCTGTTTTAGCAAAATCGCTGTCTAGTGCTTTTCATTGTTTGTTAACATAGAGAGTTATGGGGATTAAGACTTTGGAACAAGTTGATGCCATCCATGACAATTTGGAAATACTAAAATTGCTAGAGGAAATGCAGGGTCGCTCAATTTGCATTTGAACGGGATGACTTTGCTTATAAGGATTTTTCCTGCTTACATCTAATAGCAAACCTCTGAATTTTTTTTTTGGCCCCTGAACGATATATCCCTGAAGGCATTTTATGGACCGCAAGTTTTTTGACTGATTGAAATTTAAGGTCTGTGGCAGTGACTTCCACAACCTTTTCTTTTTTTTTTTTGTCAGAAAAGTATAGTTCTTTCGTTTGCAACATTAATCTATTAATAGATCCAATCTCTAAAGGTTACATACGACAGTGAACTTTTACTGTTCCCAAGGGTTCTTGTTTTCATCAGTACGATAACATTAGAAGTGAGTTACAGTATTAGGTATGTGCTTTAAATAAATATATTTAAGTTTGCTTGAAAGATAAGTTTAAACTGTAACAAGCTTAGTTATCGGCCCAGCATTTTAAGCCTGACTGATGCTCGATGCCAAAACTCACCCTCGTTCCCAGGCTATGTCCACCACGTTGCTTTACGCCAAATTAATAGGTGCAACGTAACGCCTATTGTGCATCTTTCTACTCAGGAAAATTAAACGGAATTACTGATAGAGGCCCTTTATGGTCAGAATAATAATTGCGGTTTTGTCTTTGACGAAGAGGCGGCAGTAAGCATTATTATAGCCTACGAGCAGGGTGTTGTTTGGTCTCGTCACGCAACGTCGAAGACAGAGCGTTGCGTGACGAGTTCAAATTAGGGCTGTGGAGGAAACTGCAGGAAGCGCGGTGTCAATGCAGTTTATTATTACCAACAATTATTCAGACACTAGCATCAGTTGCTAAGTGTCCCATTTCAACCCACATATCCAAAAGAATAACTCCTGCATGCGTAGAATGCCTATGTTTTATTCGTTACAGTGGCCAATTTACATTTTCAACTTAGTTGATATAACCAAATTACCTTGTTACCCCCACCGACGCAGCACCACAGTTTCTTTAGAAACTTTCAGCCTTTATTGAGTTAATTTTTTAAAAAAAAAATAACTATGTTAGCGTATAGATTGGTGTATTTTGGTGTAGTGTAATCTGATCAGCGCAGTTTGGTGTATCTCTAAGCAATCTGATTGGCGCATCTTTTGTCTTGGTGTATCAGAAAGTAATGTGATTGGCGCAATTTTTTGATGTATCACAAACCAATCAGATTGTAGTATTTTTCGATGTCGCACCAATCAGAGCGTTCTTGCTAATTTGTGATTTGACTGGTCTTCAAATTTCAGCGAATCAACGCGTGACTCGGGGAGAGCGGTTCGCGAATTAAGGAAACGTATCAGTCGGGTTGGGAAGCAGCGGAGTTGAGATCAATGTACTATAATGGTTATTCTTCGTTCTAAAAGAGACTGAGTGGAACATGAGAAAAATTTTGAATCAAATATTGCTTGAGATGTTGATGGGAGCAACTTCAGGATACCCGGCCACTATTGACTGTTATGAATGGATTGCTCCCGCGGTCCCGATGTCGAAAAATAATATTAAAAGAGAGGACATTTAGACAAGTGGTTCCGCATTCAAGCTTTCCTGAAGTCGAAGAATGATAAAATGATATGGCCGTTGGACTAGTGCATCCGCAGTCCCGCGCTCACGAAGTCGAAGAATGATACAACAAGAGGGCCGTTAAACTAGTGCTCCCGTAATTCCGCGATTTTGAAGTCGAAGAATAATTAAAGAAAAGGTGAAGTTTACCAAGTGTTGACGCATTCCCGCGCTTACTTTGTTTCGTTTTCTCGACTGAGGGATATTTCATAGCTATACATGACTTCAATTTTTAATTTCGAGGCGAGAATGACATCTACAAGAATTGTGAGTTCATCTACCCAATGTAATGGTTGCCTTCATATGGACTTTTCGCTATGATCTATCGGGATTAGAAAGGTCGTCAGGGAATTTTCTCTACAAATTGCAGGTTAAAACGTGCATGTTTTTTACCGCTCTTTCACTTATAACGCACGCACCGTCAGCTAAAGGCCTAACACGAATTTAGCACCAGATCGTGTTTTGGAAAGGCTAGTTTTGCTGACTCTGGTAAGACTTGTATAAGGCATTTGCATAAATTATATTTGATTGATGATCTTGTTTTTTGCCATGTGGCTGGTCTCTTTGTAAAGGTTGAAAAGACCACCAAGTTATATTTACTCTCTGCGTCGACTTCCCTATTAAGTGTCGTTTCTCTGCTTCTGAAAGTTGTCTGTGAGTTAAATATTGTTTAAACGATACTTTCCCGCTACAACTGCGTGTATACTTTTTACTAGCCATTGTGGACTAGACTTCCTCAGATGAAATACCATTTTCCATTAAACAACGTATATTTTATGACACAATTCTGCCTCACTGATAAATATTTCACAAGGAACATAATGGTACAGTCAGTCAATTTTTCACGCAACTCTCACGTGCTTAGACGTTTCCTAGCAATAAAATTCGCTTTTAGCTACCTTGGGCTTTACCCCATTGCGCGTCAACTCCCTGTAAACAACCTGCATTTTATCACGTATTTCGCACGCACAGGGCAAAGTCCAGAAAGGCAACAATCAATTAAGAAGCCCGCGTTGTTATGCTTTTTTCTTCGTTTAGTCCATTTTCACTTGTTCGAAGAACGGAGACCGGAAAACTTCTTTGTCCAATGGCTGCTGGACAAAAAAGACGTTTGGACGTCTTGTAAGGACATTTGACTTCCACCCATCCGTAACTGCTCTGTGGTAGTGGCCAACTCGAAAGCTTGGCTTCTTTGGCTACTACACACTTTCCACTGCTTTGTGTAAATTCGTGTATAGTTAGAACTCTTTTTTTCTACTTTTCTCTTTCTCGTTGTTGTATTTTTTAGTAGAATAAGTGTGAATAAAGAATGAATGAATGAATGAATGCTGGAGATAAAATAGAGGTTTCCATTGAAAAATTATGTGGAAGAATATTCTGAGGCGACTATCCGTTACTGAACAAGAGGCCACACGGAGCCTATATTCTGGCCGGATTTGCGGCTCAGCGGATTGAATTGAATTGGTTCGAATTGAAGGCGTTGCTGTTTTAGCAAAATCACTGTCAAGTGCTTTTCATTAGTTAACAAGGCGAGTTCTGGAGATTAAGACTTTGGAACAAGTTGATGCCATCCATGACAATTTGGAAATAGTAAAATCGCTAGAGGAGATGTGGGGTCGCTCGATAAAAATTTGCTTTTGAACGCGATTACTTTGTTTCTAAGGATTTCTCCCGCTTGCATCTAATAAACCTCTGAAGTTTTTCGTGCCCCGGAACGATATATCACTGAAGGTATTTTATGGACCGCAAGTTTTTTTGACTGATTGATATTTAAGGTATGTGGCAGTGCCTTACACAAGTTTAAATTTTTGTTAGAAAAGTATAGTTGTTTTGTCCGCCATATTAATCTTAATAGATCCAATCGCGAAGGGTTACAGAAGACAATCGTATTAATTAATCGAATTTAACAATCAGTCAACGAACTTTTACTGATTTCAAGGGTTCTTGTGTTCGTCAGTACGATAATAATTGAAGTGATTTACAGTTTTAGGTTTGTGCTTTAAAATAAATATATTTAAGCTCGCTCGAAAGCTAAGTTTAAACTGTAACAAGCTTGGTTATCGGCCCAGCATTTTAAGCCTGACTGACACTCGATGCCAAAACTCAGCCTCGTTCCACCACATTGCTTTACGTCTATTAAAAAGTGCTACGTAACGCCTATTGTGCATTTTTCTGCACAGGAAAGACCAAACGGAATTACTGATTGTGGCCCTTTACGCCAGAATAATAATTACGGTTTTGTCTCTGACGAAGAGGCGGCAGTAAGCATTATTATAGCCTACGAGCAGGTCGTTGTTTGGTCTTGTCACGCAACGTTGGCGAGAGAGCGTTGCGTGACGATTTCAAATTAGGGCCGTGGAAGGGACCGCTGGAAGCATGATGTCAATGCAGTTTATTATTGCCAACAATTATTCAGACACCAGGATCAGTTACTAAGTGTCCCATTTCAACCCACATATCCAAAAAAATAACTCCTGCATGCGTAGCATGCGTATGTTTTTTGTTTGTGCTTGTCAGCCTGGATTCAAAGGCAAAAGAAACTGATTTGTTTTTAATGGTGACTGAGAGTATTCCTTCTGAAGTTTTTCTTACTACATCCATTCATTATTGGTAACCCCATAATGCAATGGATGAACAAGTGTTCAAATAAATAAGCAAATGAATCACTCAATAGAAATATTAGAATTGTCCTGCTTCACCAAATGTTTAGAAACATGATTACCTTCTAATAATATTAATTTAACCGCGGTTACGATTTATTTTCTCTGACCATAAAAGCCGCAACGGTGGTGTTGTGGAATGGCGGAAAATGACCCCATATCCTAAAACACGGAACGGCGGAAAATGACCCCAAATCCTAGAACACGGAACAGCGTAAAATGACCCCAAATTCTAAAACATGGAACGGCGGAAAATGATCCCCAATCCTGAAACACGGAACGGCGGAAAATGACTCCAAATCCTAAAACTTGCAATGGCGGAAAATGACCCCAAATTCTAAAACACGGAATGGATGTCAGGGCGTGTTGCACGAATTTTGTACAAAGACACTCAAGCGCTTGGCTTATTCATCCTCACGAAGATAACTCGCGTGACTAAAATTAAGTGATTAATTTTTTTTTCTTTTACTGATTGGTATGAATAATAATCTGCTAAACAAATAGGTTAAATAGCCTCTTTTTTGTCCAGAAAGTTTATTTCTTTCGCTGATATGTAAACCGTAAATTTAATTGTAGGATGGTGGTGTTTTCGACACCTGGTCGCGAAGAAATTCTTCAAATTCTTCTTGACGGCTTCCTTCTGCTAGCTTTCTTTTGTCTTTTCACGCGATGAGAAATTCCCACCCGTGTGACCCCCTGCAAACCTCTCTTCACCCAGTGTTACTCAAGGCCCAAAACTTATTCGTCACGAAGAAACGCTAGTATTGAAGGGCTCCTTACGAGGGCTTGCTCTCACGCTAGTCTAAGTTTGGAGCTGGGGCTGAACGTCGTTATATTTTGAGAAGCCTGAAAACGTTCCTGTGATGTTCTCACATTTACAAGCGTTTGAGATATTTTTGTTTCATTAAATCAATGCAGACGTGACCAGGAAACGTATCAAAGTTACCATTGTTTATTGTAATGTGGTATGACAAGTTAGTTTTCACACCCTGTGTGACTTTTTGTGCCACGACTAAAACTCATGGCAAATTAAGCATAACAAAAGGTAACTAAACAGGTTTATAACGCGAAAACGCTGCTATCTTTCATTTATAAAGGTTCATTATTATTCATACCAATCAGTAAAGGAAAAATAATTAATAAAACTTAATTTTAGTCACGTGCGTTATCGTCGTGGGGATGAATGAGCCAAGCGCTCGAATGTCGTCGTACAAAATTCGTGCAACATGCCCTGACATCCATTCCGTGTTTTAGAATTTGGGGCCATTTTCCGCTGTTCCATGTTTTAGAATTTGGGGTCATTTCCCGCCGTTCCGTGTTTTAGGATTGGGGTCATTTCCGCCGTTCCATGTTATAGGATTGGGGGTCATTTTCCGCCGTTCCGTGTTTTAGGATTTGGGGTCGTTTTCCGCCATTCTATCGTTCCACTGTTCCGGTTTTTAGGGTCCCCCATCTGGGGGTAGAGTAAGTGGTGAACTACAGATTTGCCGTAGGCCATGTAACCATGCAAATTAAAGGACTACACTGCTTAATTAGTTGTTACTGTGAAACTAAGAAAGCCAGAAAAACTTTGATTTGATCTTTCGGGACCTATTGCTGCTGTTTAGTTGTGTTGAGTTGCAAGGAAATTGCATAAGTACATGTATTTCTGAAGTTTACAGTTTCTGGGTATGACAGTAACAGTGTGGACAAAATACTTTTGTTCCCCTGAGAATAACAAAAAGTAGTCCTTTGTAAAAGTTTATCAGCATTCTGATTTTTTCCGAAGATGAAAGCTGCAAACACGAGTCCATAGTAATGTGTAATATAGTATAACACAATTCATAGAACTAAACAGGCTATTGACCTTCGAAACCATGGTATACCGCAGTTTCGCTAGGAAAAGTGTTGCATACCGGCATAAAGGCATTGTATGACAAAGGGAAAAGATTTGAACTTCCAGCGAAATAAGAACAAGGGTAATCTGGCTGGAAGAGTACTGCTGGAAGACACCTTAAAACAGTAAATATAGCCTTTCAAGAGATATTTTCATCCTGCTACAAAAGCTTAACTAAGAACATATGTTCTAAAATTTGTATTATTAACTTCTGCATCACCAGTAAGCCACTTTTGAAGCTCTAGCTCCCTCATTTGAAATGTTTTCCTCAAAAGCGACGGCCTCTTCCTCGGTTGCACGTGGCTTTACTTCTTCGTCGCTTGTAGCACAACATATCCAATATTTCTCCTCAACACTACAACAATAATTCATGGGCCCCTCATGGGAAGAAACAGAAAGATTACTGTCGTTGAAAATAAAGAACAGCGACGATTTTCGATCAAGATCGCCACTGAATTTACTATTTACTTCGACAGAGCTTCGATGAAAGGAATAATATGATGTCACAATGGGGAAAGACGCTGAAAATTATCGTTGGCTCAGTAGTTGTAGTTTGAGTAATGGCGGACGAAGTTTAGTGAGTTTTAATCAAAAAATTTTTGGACTTTTCTCACTACGATATGTCTGGATTGTATTTTTCTTTTCGTTTAGGATCGAAACTTAAATTATCGGCCTAACAAAATTTGTTTTGAAGAACATCGATTTTTGTCTCAGTAGCACTTTAAATTTGAAGATTCCTTGAACTTAGCTTAAGGTTGTGAGTCTTGCATAGTTTCCCATCAATCTCTAGTTTTCTAACACGACCCAACAAGCTTGTGGCTTTGATTTTCACTTTGTATATACTCACTTGTAACAATGTACACACCTAAAAGCATGATCAATGAAGGATGAGACCCAACAATGTTAATCAGTGATTCACTTGATACTCTAGATAGAGAGGCTTTGTAGAGAGAGGGGAATTATCAGAGATTTTTAAGGCACAAACGAGTTGACAGACCACTGGCTAAATTGATGGGGGAGACTCACCTGTATTACAACACAAGTATCCCTTGCTCCTGATGTAGCTATACTCTCATCCACTTTTCCTACAGTCACTACAATTTTAAAGTTGACGCAAGTGGCAACTTCAACCTTTGAATCTAGATTATTGTTGCTGATTAAAATTAGTCAAGGTAATTGGTTATATCAACTGAGTTAAAATAGTAAATTAGCCACCGTAACGAATAAAAAAGCTAACGTTTAGTCAAGCTTTGATTGTATATTTTCTGATGTTTTTTTCCTTAGTCTGGCCAAACTCCACTCTTAGTAGCAGTAAAAAACGGTTACAAATGCATCGTGGAGCTACTTATTAGAAATGGAGCTGATACTAACATGGCTGATTTGGTAAGTGAAAAGGTGAATTTTACAGCCAAAAAGAGTTGAGTGAGAGTTGCCAGGTCAGATAATTGAAGGCATGAGAACATTTTTGCGGATCCTCAGTCACCTTTAATGTGAAAAAAGTAGCCCATCTATTTGAGGTAGGAGTAGTTCTGGCCTCTTTTGCTACAGAATGCACGCTGATGGCCCTAGGGAACATTTCACAAGTATGGTGCAGGAAACATGCAGCTTTTGTGAGAAAAAAGACGAATTAAAGTATTATAAAAATATATATAACATGTGCTGCGATTTGAGTTTCCAAAGAAAAGCTATCCTTTTGAAAATTTTTGCCAAATGTGGTAAAAAATAAAACTAAGCCGACATTTTGAATTTCGGCTGGCAACCCACCCGTTTACCAGAGACATTACAGACCTCAGCTTGGAACATGGCAACTACCATGGCAACTGTATTAAAACCGATAACCAGAACAGCTCAACGGATAGAGCACTGGACTGTTGTGCGAGAGGTCGAGGGTTCAAGCCCCGGCCGGACCAACACTCAAGGTCTTAAAATAATTGAGAATATGCTACTTTTCTATAACATCAAGAAATATTCTAGTCTTCTCGGATAGGGACGAACAAATGGAGGTCCCGTCTCCTACAGGGTTAGGGGTAGGAGACGTTTATTTCCCACGCACGAGATTACTGTGTGATGGATGTCCTCCCCTGGGGTGGGATGGGTGGGAGGCAGCACAAAGCGACACGAGATAGCAGTGAAATGACAAAGAAAAGTGTTAATGAAACAATAAATATTATCAGAAGTGAAAAAGACTTAAATATATTAACTCCAAACATGCAAAAAGAAAAGATGTCGCACTTAGAACTTACACTCTGAACTTGCGTTCTCAGGCCAGGTTCACTCTAAATCCTAATTTTACCTTAAAATTTTTTATTACTCAAGTAATGTAACAAGACTTTTTCCACAAAGCTAATGACCTCACTCAAAAGTATATGGCTCTTTTTGTTCAGGTTAACACTTCTCCGATAGAACTATGGTTATTGGGTGACTTGTAGGGATACAGGAATCATGACATAAAGTGGCCGGAAATTATACCACAAATTATATTATGTTTGGATGAGGACGCACATGTATTTTTAAAATAGCCATGTAAATGGGATACCTTTGATGTTTATATTCATTTTTCTTCGGACTCAGTAATTGATTCCTACTCTTAAATTATTTTACATGTTCTGATAAAGTCCTGTCGCAGTAGCAACACGGTAATTCTTTCAGATGGCATTTCGCTAGGTAAGTGCGTTTGTGTCAACCAAGTTTTCAGTGGTTATTGTTCATCTTTCCACCACCAAGCAGTGCAGTTTTGCTTCTGTTGCTGTATTTTTTTTTTTTTTTTGCACTACTGATAGTTTACACTGATTTTTAACAGACTTGAGTGCATTTTTTTGTTCTTTTAATACACTTAATCGTATGATGCTGAATTTACGTAGCAAGAAAACTTCTCCCCTAAAGTAATGGGTCAATAACATACAACAAATGTCATAATTAGGTATACCATTTCCTATCGTGGCTTACAGCAATTTTGCTCTTGGGCAAGACTCACAATTTGGCTCTGATGGATCAGCGTCTCAAGGGTTACTATTCTGAAATACTGTTGAAAATTGGTTTTGATCTTGCTTTGATATATTTATACTAGGGGAGAAAAACTCGACCCTACCTTCAGTGGAAGGTGATGCAGTTGTCTCCAGATGCTCTGCCCATGGCTTCCCTTCACCATCAGCCGCTAAACATAACATTAGGAACATTGTTGCAACAGCTTTGGAGTTTGAAGCGGATCACCATGAATGCGAGCGTGTGTTAACGTACACAGATAATGATCGTACAAAGGTCCATTTGTATATGCAATGTGGTACGTCTGGCATTCCCCAAGAATTGAAAGATACAGCTCGAAAATCCTTCACAGATATGGACGTGGACCTCGAATGGTTTGATCTCCACAAAGATGCTAACGAAATTCGAAAGGGTAAGTCCCTTGAATATCCACTTGGCACGCCGCTAAGATTAAATGATTCTCAAATTGATCAAATGAACAAAACAATAAAGGAAAACCTTCATTTACTTGCGGGGCATCGTAATATCACTGCTGTGCAACCCTCTTTAAAGATAACAAACTCTAAACAGACAAAGACCCCTTGTATTACGCTCTACGTTCTCCGTAAAGGCCACATCCCAGATGGTGAGTGTGCATTTCCTCCCATTTTTGCTTCGTACCCCGTTGATGTTGTGGATGGATTGTGGCTCAGAACTGGTGACCCATGGACACCAAATGAAGCACAGGAGCAAAGCGAGGTTCTTCGTTTGGGAGCAAGTATTGGCGTTAAAGAGGAGTATGCAGCCGGGACCTTGGGTGCCATTGTGAAAGGCAATGAAACCTTTTATGCGCTATCTTGTAATCATGTCATGAAACACAGCGAAAAATCTGAAATTGTTCACCCTGCATGGAATGACCACCGGAACTATCTGAATTACCACCTACAGCAGTATGGAGAACGGGTAAAGGACATCCTTGATCCAATCAGCCTCTGCGCCCCTAACAAAGCGTTTGAATTTTCATTGTATACAGACTTAGATGAAATGTCAGCCAAATTTGAAGAGCTGAAACAGATCAAACAAAGGAATCTTAAGAGTTCTAGGGCAACAGAGAGGAAACTATCCTACGTGGATTTCCATGAAAATGCCTTCAGGAAAGGCCACACCTCACCCAGAGTCATTGGAAGGTACACTGCTGGTGTCTCTGGTAATGTGACATGGACCGATGGTCAACAATACTACATTGATGCTGCTGTTGCTGAGTTGAAACCAGATGAAGTAATTAGTTTACACGAGAGTCAGACAGCTGAAATGATTGGAACAGGGTACTGCCCAGGTGACGTAGTCCAAACTGGAGGGGCAGCTACTGGGCCGCTATGCAAAAGTGGCCGAACAACTGGATTCACTGATTCTGGTTGTCACTCAAAGTCATCATTGTTCACCAACTCTGAGTCATACAAAGTGACAGACGAAACCAGGCAGTTGGCCAATGTGTTGAAAACCGAGGTCAATATCTGCACACAGTGTGCTGATTTGTCTGGACTGAGACACTTGTTTTCTGAAGAGGATATCATCAATTATTCATGTGGATTCTGTGAATTAGATCTAGAGGGTCTGAAAGACCATCTCTGGTGTAAGAATTGCCTATGCATAGACAATCAATATTCTGTCCGTTCACGTCCAGGGTTTACTACCAAAGGAGATTCTGGAGCAGTGCTTTTTGAGAGATTTGAAGATGAAACTCTCTGTGGTTTTGGAATCATTTTTGGTGAGTTGCAGCATTCATATGGGATTTATTCCTTAGCCTCACCATTACATATTGTTCTTGAAACCTTGACAAAAATGATCTCACAAGAAGAGAATTTCAATTTGACATTAGTGTCTAACTATACGAGTGATGTTTGAATTTACGCACAACGATGGAAAAGAACACAAGTCTTTTGGCAGCATCATTTCCATGTACCAAAGTAACTCTAACGGTCATAACAACTGACATAGATGAAGGAGGGAAATGTTGTAACTACTGTAATCTTTAAATTAGTAGCCACTGCAACAACATCAAGACCCATTTCGCTTGGTTCCTATTTTTGTTAACTGGGAGATTTTTCAAGATCACTCCTAGATTTAATATACCTTTATGTGGCTGCTGTGATGCTAATTTGCCTGCTCCCATAGTCTAGAGACCAATGTTCATTTACTTTTATTTCTCATTTATTTGTTTCTCCAAACCTTGGCAGAAATAAATACTAGGTGAAAAATAATGTAAGAGATAAAATTTCCAAAGAAAGAGAAACTTACAATACAAAATTACACTAATTAAACTAAGACACTGTTCATGGGAGGGAGAGGAGAGGGGCACGTCTTGGTAAACTAATATTGTGCTCCTTAAATCACTCCAGTATAACAAATAAAAAGGAACTTGTAATTTAAAAAGTAATGGGAAAAACTTAAAAAAAAAAAAAAAAGCTCCGTAAAAGTGTAAAAGTGCTTTTCTAAACATCCTTTGAGATGGTTTGTCTTTAATTAATTGCGGAACACTATTCCAAAAAAATCATCCAATAATGCTCAGGCATGAGATAAGTTCAAAATGAGGGTATGACTACTTGATTAGATGGTGCAGTGCTTAAGTAAGATTGGAACCAATTATTTTCGCTTTACTATATTCTGTAATATTGAAGCTTATTAAGTAATATTTGATGAGTTACTGTGTCGAAAGCCTTACTTAGGTCTAAGAACAAAAGACCACATAGTGTCCTTGTTCAAGAGAAGAAGTTACTTCAATGTGGTCAACTAGACAGTCAGAGGTTGTGTAACCTGATCTAAATCCATATTGTTCAATGGAAATCATGTTTTATTCGTAAGATGAGACAAGAGCAATGTTGTTCTAAGCCTCCAGATATTGTAGCCTTTTCCAATTGCAAGACTTGTCTACTGAAGACAATAGTTTAGAAGGCTAATCGAGTGTAATAGTTCGCATATTATGCAAAATTATTTTATTAAATGATATTTTCTAATAATATTCTGTCTTTGCAAAGTTATGATTAATTGGGTTTAAGAGGGTACATTCCTTATTTGTAATTCACGATAAAACGAAAATCCTTCATTACTTTTAAAACAATTAGCCAGCAAGGGGCATTATGCATTGTGGAAATTAATTCAACAAGGTAAAGTGAACAAAGCAAGATAAGTCGATATTACAAATATATACCATAAAACATATCACGGTGACTTCAGCTGGAACAAAACAGCGTCACTACAGTATGAAAGCAAAAGGATTTTTGGAGCGGTAGAACTAACCTAAGGACAAACGTTCGATTGCCTCCACCCTCCAGACCCTTATTCTATTTAGTTTTGATTGGCTATCCCCTGATACGTTTCGAGCCCACTCACTTCCGCCTTTTCCACATGAGATGTCTGTTAAGACGAGAGGACCTTACAACGGCAGGTCGAAGGAGGAAAATCGAGAGGTTACTAACTTTACTTAACACTAATACACACCAGGGAACTTTACGTTAAATCAATGATCTTGCCTCTTGGATTATGGGAACATTGTGTGGGGAGACAAATACAACAAAACTCTATGGGCTAAAGTCCAGTTATTGCAAGGCAAAGCCGCTAAATTGATCCGTAACAAAGCTAAACACTTCCACAACAGAGGCAATTAATGAGCTTGATTGGCTATTTTTATCAGAAAGGCGACGGCAACACCGTCTTTCTTTTGTATTTAAATGCATGCATGGGCTGATTAACTGGAATATTAATTTTACGCACTCAAGGGAAATACACCATCGTAACACTTGGCACAAAGACAACGTTCTTTTGCCCAAATCTCGGTGCCAGTGGGGGCGACGAAGACTGACTTATCAAGCGCTATACGAATGGAACAGTTTTCCAATGTTCCAAACTCTGAAGTGAGACACTTTCTTTCACATTTTCTCTGCATGAAAAGTAATATAACTCCTAACGGCCACAAACTGTCACTACTAGACTTCAAAGTTACCATCTCTAAAGACGGCAAAATCTCCTTTGAGTTTTACACGAAAAAAGCTAAAAAGCCAGTGTTCGTACACCATCAATCGGCTATCTCAAAGAAAGCCAAGACCAACTTCATTCGCAACGAGCGGAAACGTATTCATGACCGACGCTCCACATAAACTACAAACGCAAAACATGAAGGTGCGTTTGACGAAATCCTGCGCCTAAACGGATACTAAGAGAGATACATACACCACTCAAAATAACCCCAGAACCGTAGCATAGACTCTCCCAACACAGATAAGAAAAAAGTGGTCATTCCTGAAGATTCCCCTACATCTCCGAACGGCTAGACCACAAGATCACCAACATCGTCCGCAAAGAGGGAATACCTGTGCGCATCGCCCACAAGTCATACACCCCGGCTCAGAAAAGCGCTCTCACAAAATCACGGAGCGCACATGCACAAGAGACAATTACTCCATCGCACATACCAACCTGTGTTTCTTGAGAAACGCTGTTTACCAAATTACATCCTAAAACTGTAACCGAGACTTCATTGGGAGCACCACTCGCTCCACCCACGCCGACTGTGTGAAAGAACATCTCAGAAGCGTAAATTCATCCGTAAACAAACATGTCGCTGTATGCCAAGGCAAGGACTACAAAGGCATTGAAGTCAAAATCATTACATTAGAAAACTACCCGGTAAACCTCCGCCTATTCGAAGCGTTTTACGTAAGGAAAAACAAACCTACACATAACTCCCGAGAAGATTATATTGAATTCGCGGACCCATTGTTCTAACGCCTCCCATAGCACACCAGATCCTCTCACAGTGACACTGGCTCATTAGTATAGTGACACTTTTCTCCCTTTTATTCGGCCCTCGCGGAATATTTTATCTTATCCGTCCCTGATGATGCCGTTGAGTGGCGAAAGCTCGGTCTTCTACAATATCTCACAATATTTTACAGTAATTCAAGGCCACATTAGTGTTTTTATTGTTTTACCCAAAATGTTACCGAAGGACAACATTCAAAGTTTCTGTAGACCTGTTGAAGGTGCAACTTTTGCGATTGACAAACCCTAATGGAGTGCGACACATATTTGCCAAGGTATTACCAGTTTATGGTAGGAAAAGTCTCCAGAATGTTGTGCCCAAGAGTCTATAAGAGCTCCGTTTCTGAATGCAAAGCTTGGGCGTTAAAATTCTGTCGCGGTCAGTCAGTTGACGAAAGACAGTGGTTACGAGGACAGAGTCGCACGCGACGTTCGAATTGGATGTGTCACGCAGGTGTTCTAGGTATTTCTCGTGCAATTTGGACCGGGACAGGACACAAATGTGAAAATAACCACATTAAGAACCTTAAGACCACTCTGAGAGCTTTAACTCACGCTATGTCTATTTCACAAAGTATGATGCGAGTTCTCGACGGAAAAGTTGTGTATTTATTCAAAATTACTGATCAGATGAACAGCAAACTAAACTTTTTGTCTCAGGATTTAAAAATGGTTCAAAGTACCTTTAATGACTGGCAGAAACAGCTAGAAAAATTTTCCAATTCAGCCAAATGCCGCGAAGGAATGACAATGGAATTTCTTTCTAAGTATACCGCTGAAATTAATCGTGCTTTTGCCGCTTTTCTAAGACTTTTTGAAATCCAAGATACTTTGAGTCAGACATCCCATCTACATGAAAAATCATTAGTAGGTTATTCCGATTTACCTAAGTTTATGTCTTCCCACTTGTCTGCCAAACTTTCTACTGATCATTCATTGAGGTTAACTATAACAGCATTAGAACAAGGTTTGTCTGTTCTGGCTAGCCCAATGGTCGATGTCGAACACAGCGGTCAGGATTTGACTGTAGATATCTTACTGTTAGCACCAGAGATTACAGATAAAAATAGTGTCTGCGTAGTACAACATTTGACTCCACTCAAATTTAATATTTCGGGAAAATGTTTTTCAGGGCCTGTCCAACACAGAAACCTTTCTTTAATTAATTGTCCAAATTCAAGGCAGGTAGTCTCTTTAGACGGATTAGATAGGTGTTTTAGAAGTGAAGTAGGTTTCTTATGCCCTAAGAATGTATTAAAGACAGTTTCTAGCTTGCAATGGTTAGGTTTTGCTTGGAATCCAGACCTGAAACTTTCTTTCCCGCGAAACCATCAACCAACTTCGAAGTGCGACCATATCCACCCATTGGCTCATCTTGGAGGCAGATATTTTCTCTCCACCACTTCTGGAACTTTAGCTTTGAGCAATGGCGAGCAACTTAACATTTCTCCGTTGGCCATCTATAACTTCCCTTGCAACGTTAGCTTCATTGGAATGGAGACTAGTTTGGGCACTTGTCCCCAAAGACTATACCTTTATTTTCAACGGACACACTTTCTTATGTTCAGTGGGATCCCAACTCAGATGATTTTCCTACATTGAAGTTACATCATAAGTCATTGACCATCCCACCACCTATCAAGATTAATCATACAGTGATCGACAACTTCGATGAGTTGTTTCAACTTTATGATAGCCAGCTCAGTGGCGCTTTGCAGAAGGCAGACAGTTTGATTGATCAGATAGAGGAAACTACTCAGTTCACTTACATCGAGTATATTACGTTCATTGCACTTGGTCTATCAGTAGTGAATTTCAGTGTATTCTGTATTCTTTGCCGGTGCATCTCCAGAATATCTGTGCGACACTCCACACCTGCCAGCCCACCTACCTTGCCAACAGCAGTTGCAGAGAGTCACCAACATAAAACCTGCACACATTGTTCAAAGCACAGAAGGATCAACCGTCTGAAAACAACATCCGCAGAAGAAAGTCGTACAACACACAAACCCGGAGAGAAAAGGAGTAAAGACTATCCAAGACAAGTCATTCAAGGAACTGAACTGAACTAAACTATTTCTATTTCGATAATAAATTATATAATAACTTTAACTTTAGTTCATTTTTCCCGAGTATTAGATGAATTAACTGCCATCCAGCTAGCGTCGGTTAGCGGGTTGTTCGCAACCTTCAAACATCGATGTGAGAGTAAGCCCCTGGAACAGGTCACTCCCGTATTCCATGTAGACCAATATTTTCCATGGCAAACATTTGATTTATTCTTAAGTTTCTTTTCTGGCCGCGGACGCGCCATTGATTGGGACACTGATGACCTAGTTGAATTTGTCAATATTAGTCATTACTTCATGGTTCATGAACAGTTATTAACTCATGTCTTTCGGGCCCCCCTTTCTGATAATTTTTACCCCTTGTACGAAGAAAATCAGCTTTGTGCGGTAATGTTCACTTTGAAAATGAGGAATTACCTTTCAGTAGCCCGTAGCCTTTTAGTTCACGCGTCGCGCGAGTACGATGGGATTTTCGTTTTTGGCGATCTCTTGTTAGCAGATAGCATAGACCACTTTAGGCAGTTAGTTAACAACCGTTCGACTGGGTTGTGACCGAGCTGATAGGTATAAATTGAATTAATTAAAAAACAAAACAAAACAAAACAAAACAAACAGCAAAAAAAAAAATTTAATTATTTTGTATTAGATAAGTTAACTTTTCCATGTAATGTTTCCCTACCGTCCGCATCGAGGACGATGCTTAATTTAGGCGGGGAGGAATGTTGTAGAGCGTTTTCAAGGCTCGTTATTTCAAGCATTTTTAGGTTTACCTTTTGTTTTATTAAGTCTCGCCTTTTCGCCCCTACGTGCTATTTTGATGAATCTATAGTTTTGATCATTTATTTTTAGTGTGTGCTTGAACTTGGCTCAGCACTTACCGTGCTAGACATTTTAATCCCTTGTTATGGTTTAAGATAACTAGTTTGCTAGGTGGTCATGTTTGAGTTGGTAAAACTGACCTTGAGTTTTACCCACGCTAAACATCCTGTTTTGGAAGTTCCCACGGTTAGCTAACCCAAACATGTCTGTGATTTTTGTATTTAATACTGGAGCACTCCTTGCTGAAATTAGTAGAAATAAGCAGTGGAACAAGAGAGAGAATAAAGAAGAAAATTACAGAGTCTCAGTACCTCTTGTTAATTTGCCAAGCGAGTGGTAAAACCCCTCAACACTGAGGTAAAATCCATCTTCGAAAACCTGGACCCATCAAAAAGTCCTGGACCAGATGGCATAACTGCCAGGCTCTTGAAAGAGTTTTCTTCTGAAGTAAGTGACTCGGTTACATCAATGTTCAACCAGTCATTAACAAGTGGTGTTTTCCCAGAGAAATGGAAAGACTCAAATCTCACCCCTGTTTTTAAATCTGGTCAAAAAGATGTAATTACCAATTATAGAGGTATCTCACTTTTGTCCATTATGTCAAAAGGACTTGAAAGATGTGTCCATACCCACATTTACAGCCATGTCGAAGACCTTCTTCACCCAGAACAACATGCTTTCAGAAAACAAATCCTGCGTTACCCAACTTGTTCAATATATTCATTCACTGGCAAAAACACTTGACTCGAGTGGTCAAACTGATGTCATATACCTGGACATGGCAAAAGCTACAAACAGACGTCATAGAACCCTCATCGAAGGCATTGCGTCAAACTGGAAGCCAGTTACTTCCGGAGTTCCTCAGGGATCTATCATTGGCCCCATTCTATTTCTTGTATATGTAAATGAATTGCGAAAAACCTTTCTACTGGTACCAGTCTTCCCCTCTATGCAGATGATGCAAAGTGTGCCAGGGTGATAAACGACCTTAATGATTGTTACACCCTCCAAAACGATCTGTCAGCTCTACATGATTGGAGTAAACTATGGGAAATGAACTTTAATTCACAGAAATGCAAACAGCTCTGTATAACAAGGAAGAAAAAAACCAATCCACAATATCTATCATCTTGGTACGAAACAAGTACTCCTATCTGACACGGAAAAAGATCTAGGTATAATGCTACATCACACACTAACATGGCATGACCACATCTTTACAAAAGTGAATTCTGCAAATAAGATCCTGCGGCTGATTAAACGGACATGTGGAAATCAGACACAATCTGCTGTGATTCGCAAGCTTTACGTACACCTTGTGCGGCCTCACCTTGAATACGCCTGTGAAATCTGGTCCCCTCACCAAGCCTTTTTGCAGGACATGATTGAAAGCGTTCAGAGACGAGCCACGCGACTCATGATCAAAGGAAGATCTTACATGGAGCGGTTGAAATCTCTCCATCTTCTAACCCTTAAGTCTAGAAGGACTCTACTTGACTTGATCTTCTTTTACAAATGTTTAAAGGGACTTTTAAATATTAACTTATCTAGTTTTATTATTTCCAGAAAAAATGCAGCATATGAACTAAGAAATGCTGATTTGTCATTTAAAACTCAATATGCGAGAAGAAACATGCTAAAATATTCCTATTTCCATAGAACAGTTAAAGCCTGGAATTGTTTACCTGTGCATGTCAGAAAGTCTGAATCTCTTTCTGATTTTAAGAGTCTTCGTAAGGCTTATTTATACCAGTTAGACACTGAATTAACCTAACTTATTATTATTATTGTTATTATTATTATTATATTATTACAAATATATATAGGTATGTGTAGTGTTTTTCTTTTTTGGGTGACCTTTTGTAAGGGAACCCTTTCCTGTTTCTTGGCCTTCCCCTCAGCCTTGTATATATGTTAAGCTTGTTGAGAAAATGATTAAAGTAAAGTAAAGTAAAGTAAATCGCATCATTTTACGCTTGACTGAGTTTTTGACACATGACGTCAAAGTCTTTCTGTTTTGCATACAAAATAAGATGTAAAAACATTTCTGGTTCCGCTTTTTATTTAAAAACCGGCTCAGTACTGCATCAATAAAATATTTGAATTGACCAAGTCCTGCATTTGGGTGATTCAAATCGAACTCGCACTGCGCGCTCGTTCGATTTTGAAATCACGTGTATGATTTCAGCCCAAATTGCACTCCACTCAGTTCAATTACCATTATTAAAATACAGATGAGATATTTCCTTATAAAATCAACGCTTCACTCCTATATTTCAAATTAGTTAAGGTTGAGTTCAACTTTGTTTACTCGATGCCAAAACATTCCCTGATTGCATTACTAGTGTGGACGATTGGCAGGTTTCATTTCAAGAGAGTATTAAACCTGTAACATATCTCAAATGGCAATGAGGAAAAACAGTGTTAAACATTTGACTATCAGTAATATTCAGTACGACAATTTTCCTTACCGCTTAAAACTCTTTTAAGCGTACAGGTTATGAGAATATAGAAAAGATTGAGTAAGGGATGTAGTATTGATAGAACAGCCACTCCTCGAGAATAACCTGGGAAAAGAGCATATGGTGCTAAATTTTCTTTGGACAAACCAATACCTTCATATTCTAGAGAGTGAGAACATCTTTAAGCTTGAATGAAAAGCTTCATCAAATATAAGAACCACTAGAGGAGACAAAAGGTTAGTTTTCACTTATTGTTATCATTTTTGATAAAGATATACTATCAAACAACATCAAAATTAAGATCTGTATACATATTCTCCAAACCGTTCTGTATTCATCTCCCATGCATGGTGCTGACAAGGAGAATTTGTTTAACAATCGAGAGCTTCTTTAGCTGGTGATCGTTTCCTTTATTCTCCTGACCCTTAAAGTGCATATAAAAGATTTTTTTTAATTTTTATAGGAGCAAGTTTAAGCATTAAAGAACACGAATTTTCCCCCAAAACTCTAATTTTTAAAATTTTAGATGTATTTTCGGTGTTTTGCGTTCGCACTCAGCAGTTCTACCGGGAGACCAAGAGGGACTGGTGACGAATGAGCCTCATCGAGCTGATGACGTAGCGTCCGGGAAACGTTTGGCGCCGGTCGTAGCAAGTGGTAACTTTTCGCTGTGAAAAGGTTGAACTATCGACTAATAAACTGACGCGAATATAACTTCGACAACAAACTTTCTCAAGTATTCTCTCCAGACGAACAAAGATGCTCTTACGGCTGCTACGTCATCAGTCGTCCAGGCTACCATTGAGACCAATGTCCCGGTATAAAAACGACAGGAAACCCAAATAGTCTTTTTTTCTCAACTTTGATAGCCTCAAAAACATACTAAAATTTGAATTTTTGATTTTATTTTTATCAAACCGTATTTAAAGATAGTTACAATTTTCTTAGAAAACATAAAAATCATCGGTTTATATGAACTTTAATGTGTGATTCAGGGGTGATTCAGAGTCTCTTAAATCATAATAATTAAGAACCCATTCTTCGCAATATCCATTTTTTAAACAACTTTAGTTGTTAATAATTTTCAAAAATGTGGTTATTATTGCAATGAGGTTCACTCACTCTCCTGCGAATTGAAGAAATACACTTCTTACCATTAAACTTAACAAAAGGTTCTAGTTAGATAAATTTTCTTTCCTAGCAAGACTACAATCCAAGCTTTGTGGGATATTTTCCATGCTCTCCACAACAAAATACAACCTGCTTAACTCCAAAGCAAGTTTCTTATTGCAATCAGCACTATTCAACAAATGTTAAACACCACAGCGTACACTATTTGAGTTATGGATGCAAGCAGGGGGGTGGGTGATTTTGAAAAAAAATTTCCTCCAATTGCTTGTTGGAAGAAAAAAATTGCATGCAGCCCAAATGTAACAAAAATAAAAGAGCATTTAGAACGGAAAAAAATATCCTGCCCAACAGATTGCTTGAAAAAATTTTCTTGATGACCAGAAATCACCCACCCCCCCTCAAAAGTTAAATTGTCGGCCCCTAAGGAGGGGGACATTGGGATTTGCGGTTTTGGCTATCTCTTAGTTCGGTTTATCGGTTTTTGTGCTAAAAACGTCGGTTTTTTGGTTTTGGTATTTATTGCGGTATGCGGATTTTCCGTTCTTAAGCATTTGGTTTTCGGTTTTCGGTTTTCGTGAAAAATATTAACTGGTTTTCGGATTTGATATCCGATGCGGTTTTCGGTTTTTCAACCTAATTGGGTTTCGGTTTCTATTCGATCTGAGCGGCAATCACGCGCCTCCACTGATCTCGAATAGCCGCTTAACGCAATTGTTAACAAGGAGCTTTAGCAACGACGACGGCGATGGTAACGGCAGAAAACAATAGGCTTAATGAGCAAAAACAATCGCCCTGCACGTGCGTTTAACATTTTGGTACATTTCTTTGCCGTTCTCGGCAAAACAACAACATGAAATAACCAAACTTTAGGTTATCTCGAGAACGTGAGCGCATGACGGTTAATTTTTCTTTCTTTCTCCTTTAACGCTGTTTGTATTGATATGACACGGTTGATGCATTATTGCTTTTAATACAGACCATTATTATTATTATTATTATTATTATTATTATTATTATTATTATTATTATATAGTCCCTGAATAGTTCGCCAGAATTTTCCAAGTGAAACACATCGGAATAACCTCGAAAGAGTTACAAAAACGAAGAGTTAGATTTCGACACGACGTTGGGGGATCACGCGTCTTGAATGACGCCTAAGACTTTGACCTTGCCCTGTGGAGCATTTAGGTCAAGGCACAGGCAGCCCAAGCGAACTGTGTGTGACTTTGTGGTGTAAAGTTCATTAACGCAATAACTAACATGTTAAAATCGAATTTCAAGCACAAGTGTGGGCAGTTAAAAAACGACAAATTAAAAAATATATAAAAATAAGAACAATTTTAAATGGATCATAAAAGCGAGGAATGAAACATGTGAAGTCTCCTTACCTTTTTTCCGTAGCCGCTTTGTTGCCAACGGTCCTTTTAGCGCTGTTTTGGCGACTTGCTTTGGAACGCGTGCGGTGTCACCAGTTAACTGTAAAATAGGAAAAATTATAAAAAAATTAAGAAACGGCCCACACGTTGGTCTCCCTCGCAGTCGTTTTTTTTGGATGTCACGCAACGCTCCCCCAAAAGAACGGCTGCTGACAACCGAACTACATTCCTTTCTCATTGTCCTTGCGGTTTGGTCGCGGTCTATTGAACAGACCAATCACATACCAGAAAATCTGAATGACGTAAGGTTTCACGCGAAAATGTGGATGTTGGAAGAAACACTGAAGAAATTTGTCAACGAGAGCTCGAAATGTTTCACATGTTCATCGTTGTGCCCTGGTAAAGATAGAATATATATTTTTGGGAAAACTTCTCACAATTTCGTTGAAATTATAGAATCTACGCTTAACATAGACGTCAACTGCTACGCCAACGACACGAACGCTAGATTGTTTGAGCGGTTGTTAAAGTTTCAGCGAGCAACTGAGAAAGTAGAAGAAGCTAAAAACTAAACTGAAACTCTTTATTCGCACTATTTCAAGAGGTTACTACAGATTATAAAAGTCAGAAGATATAAGAAACAGTAAATTAAATCAATAATCAAATGGAAAAACAAGACGTCTTTCAATCTAGGCCAAGGGCTAAACGCTTGCTTCGACCTACAGATGGGGATCAGGGGGAAAAAAGCGCGTGCTTGCCGTCAACAAACAGGGCGAAGCTTCGAGAACACTGCAATTTAGGTCGGCCAACGTCTCCTACACTACTTGTACTTCTTCATTTGCCAGTCCGCTGCTAGCTGGAGCGAACCCGATTAGTTATGTTCGTGGCTTCTTATCACCGGTACAGGAAAGCGGCCCGAATTATCGAATGTTTCCGCACGTTGGTACAACGCAACAACAATAACAATAATATGACCACTTTCATCAGTAACATGGTCAAACACGAGCGGAAGTGCTTGATATATTAACGATTTCCCGGATCCGATAGGCAACTTAACAAAAACATCTTCTTTCTCGACTAAAACGTTTTTAATCGCAAGCTTCTGGTGAGCTTTAAGCTCGAAAATTTTGAACTTTGACGACGCTTTGCGAAAAGCCCTTTCAAGCACCGCCATTTGTCTTGTGTTTTCCACATGAGGATCGCGATAGAAAAGGATATCTGATTGGACGCGTCTCAAAAGGTGACTCTGGTGCGAAAAGGTTCCTGAAAATGGAACCCGAGCTGTGATTGGGCAATTCGGAGAAAGGAATGTAGTTCGGTTGTCAGCAGCCGTTCTTTTGGGGGAGCGTTGCGTGACATCCAAAAAAAACGGCTGCGAGGGAGACTACCCACACGTACGCTTGAAATTCGATCTTGATATGTTAGTTATTGCCGTTA